>NC_086445.1:637547954-638147954 GCF_028390025.1 Pseudophryne corroboree | reverse complement strand
AGTTCCAGGTACCAAGCCCTTCTTGGCCAATCCGGAACAATGAGTATAGTTCTTACTCCTCTTTTCCTTATTATCCTCAGTACCTTGGGTATGAGAGGGAGAGGAGGGAACACATAAACCGACTGGTACACCCGCGGTGTCACTAGAGCGTCCACAGCGATCGCCTGAGGTTCCCTTGACCTGGCGCAATATCTTTTTTATTGAGGCGGGACGCCAGCATGTCCACCTGTGGTCTTTCCCAACGGTTTACCAGCATTTGGAAGACTTCTGGATGAAGTCCCTATTCTCCCGGGTGGAGTCTGCTGCGGAAGTCTGCTTCCCAGTTGTCCACTCCCGGAATGAACACTGCTGCCAGTGCTACCACGTGATTTTCCGCCCAACGGGGAATCCTTGTGGCTTCTGCCATTGCCCTCCTGCTTCTTGTGCCGCCCTGCCTGTTTACATGGGCGAGCGCCGTGATGTTGTCTGATTGGATCAGTACGGCTGGTTTTGAAGCAGGGGCCTTGTTTGGCTTACGGCCTTGTAAAGGGCTCTTAGCTCCAGAAAATTTATGTGAAGTGAAATCTCCTGTTTTGACCACAGTCCTTGGAATTTTACTCCCTGTGTGACTGCACCCCAGCCCCGAAGGCTGGCATCCGTGTTTACCAGGACCCAGTCCTGTATTCCGAATCTGCGGCCCTCTAGTAGATGAGCCCTCTGCAGCCACCACCGCAGCGACACCCTGGTTCTTGCCGACCGGGTTATCCGCTGCTGTATCTGGAGATGGGACCCGGACCATTTGTCCAACAGGTCCCACTGGAAAATCCTTGCGTGGAACTTTCCGAATGGAATTTCTTCGTACGAAGCTACCATTTTTCCCAGGACTTGTGTGCATTGATGTACCGACACCTGTCCCGGTCTTAGGAGGTTTCTGACTAGAGATGACAACTCCTCGGCTTTTTCCATTGGAAGAAACACTTTTTTCTGGTCTGTTTCCAGAATCATTCCCAGGAACAGAAGACGTGTCGTCGGGACCAGCTGTGACTTTGGAATTGAGAATGCAGTCCTGCTGTTGCAGCACTTCCTGAGAAAGTGCTACCCCCTTACCAACTGTTCCTTGGACCTCGCCTTTATCAGGAGATCGTCCCAAGTACGGGATAATTAAAACTCCCTTCTTGCGAAGGAGTATCATCATTTCGGTCATTACCCATGGTAAAGACCCTCGGTGCCGTGGATAATCCAAACGGCAGCGTCTGGAACTGATAGTGACAGTCCGGTACCACAATCTTGAGGTACTCCTGGTGAGGAGGGTAAATGGGGACATGCAGGTAAGTATCCTTGATGTCCAGAGAGACCCTGTAATCCCCCTCGTCCAGGATCGCAATAATCGCCCTGAGCGATTCCATCTTGAACTTGAATCTTTTGTTATATGTGTTCAAGGATTTTAAATTTAAGATGGGTCTCACCGAACCGTCCGGTTTCGGTACCACAAACATTGTGGAAAAGTAACCCTTTTCCTGTTGAAGGAGGGGTACCTTGATAATCACTTGCTGTGAATACAGTTTTTTGGATAGCCACCAACACTGCCTCCCTGGCAGAGGGAGTTGCCGGTAAGGCAGATTTTTGGAAACGGCAGGGGGGAGACGTCTCGAATTCCAGCCTGTACCTCTGAGATACTACTTGAAGAACCCAGGGATCCACCTGTGAGAGAGCCCACTGTGCGCTGAAAATTTCTGAGACGGGCCCCCACCGTACCCGGGTCCGCCTGAGCAGCCCCAGCGTCATGCTGTGGACTTACCGGACGCAGGGGAGGACTTCTGCTCCCGGGAACTAGCTGTGTGCTGCAGCTTTTTCCCTCCCTTTTCCTCTTGGCAGAAAAGATGAGCCTCTAGCCCTCTACTTTTCTGGGGCCGAAGGGACTGTACCTGATAATACAGTGCTTACTTTTGCTGTGGGGTAGCTTGTGGCAAAAGTTTTGATTTCCCAGCCGTAGCTGTGGAAATGAGGTCTGAAAGACCATCCCCAAACAGTTCCACCCCCTTCTAGGGCAAACTTCCATGTGCCGTTTTGAATCGGCATCGCCCGACCATTGCCGAGTCCATAACCCCCGTCTGGCGGCAATGGTTTTACATAGCGCTTATTAGTGATGCCAGTCGGCAAATATCCCTCTGTGCATCACGCATGTATAAGACAGCGTCTTTTATATGCTCTATTTTCAGCAAAATATTGTCCCTATCTATAGTATAAATATTATCCGACAGGGAATCTGACCACGCAGCTGCCGCACTGCACATCCATGCCGAGGCAATAGCAGGTCTCAATATAATGCCCGTGTGTGTGTATATAGCTTTAAGGGTAGTTTTCTGCTTTCTATCAGCAGGTCCTTCAGGGCGGCCGTATCCGTGACGGTAGTGCCACCTTTTTTTAATAAGCGTGTAACCGCTTTATCTACCCTTGGGGTTATTTCCCAACGTGACCTATCCTCTGGCGGAAAAGGGTACGCTGCTTAGAAATTATCAATTTCTTATCGGGGGAAGTCCACGCTTCCTCACACACCTCATATCAATTCCTCAGATGTAGGAAAACTACTGGTAGTTTTCTGTCACCAAACATAATACCCTTTTTTGTGGTATCTGGGGTATTATCAGAAATGTGTAATACATTTTTCATTGCCTCAATCATGTAACGGGTGGCCCTATTGGAAGGTACACTAGTCTCATCGTCGTCGACACTGGAGTCGGTATCCGTGTCAACATCTGTGTCTGCCATCTGAGGTAGCGGGCGTTTTAGAGCCCCTGATGACATGTGAGACGCTTGGACAGGCACAAGCTGAGCAGCCGGCTGTCCTATGTCGTCAAACCTTTTATGTAAGGAGTTGACACTGTCACGTAATTCCTTCCATAAGTCCATCCACACCGGTGTCGACCCCGCAGGGGGTGACATCCCATTCACAGGCATTTGCTCCGCCTCCACATCATTATCCTCATCATACATGTCGACACAGCAGTACCGACACACAGCACACACACAGGGAATGCTCTGACAGAGGACAGGACCCCACAAAGCCCTTTGGGGAGACAGAGGGAGAGTATGCCAGCACACACCAGAGCGCTATATATCACAGGGATATCACCTATAGAGAGTGTTTTCCCTTATAGCTGCATAATATATATATACTGCGCCTAATTTGTGCCCCCCCCTCTCTTTTTAACCCTTTTCTGTAGTGCAGGACTGCAGGGGAGAGTCAGGGAGCGATCCCTCCAGCAGAGCTGTGAGGGAAAATGGCGCCAGTGTGCTGAGGGAGATGGCTCCGCCCCTTTTTCGGCGGGCTTTCTCCCGCTATTGTAAAAGTTCTGGCAGGGGTTAATAAACACCTATATAGCCCCTGGGGCTATATATGGTGTCAGTTCGCCAGCCAAGGTGTTAATATTGCTGCTCAGGGCGCCCCCCCCCCCAGCGCCCTGCACCCATCAGTGACCGGAGTATGTGGTGTGCATGAGGAGCAATGACGCACAGCTGCAGTGCTGTGCGCTACCTTGGAGAAGACAGAAGTCTTCAGCCGCCGATTTTCCGGACCACCTTCTTGCTTCTGGCTCTGTAAGGGGGACGGCGGCGCGGCTCCGGGAACGGACGACGAGGTCGGGTCCTGTGTTCGATCCCTCTGGAGCTAATGGTGTCCAGTAGCCTAAGAAGCCCAAGCTACCACCACTTAGGTAGGTTCGCTTCTTCTCCCCTTAGTCCCTCGGTGCAGTGAGCCTGTTGCCAGCAGGTCTCACTGAAAATAAAAAACCTAAAATATACTTTCTTTCTAGGAGCTCAGGAGAGCCCCTAGTGTGCATCCAGCTCAGCCGGGCACAGAAATCTAACTGAGGCTTGGAGGAGGGTCATAGGGGGAGGAGCCAGTGCACACCAGATAGTCCTAAAGCTTTCTTTAGATGTGCCCAGTCTCCTGCGGAGCCGTCTATTCCCCATGGTCCTTACGGAGTCCCCAGCATCCACTAGGACGTCAGAGAAAATGTGATATTTATCTTTTCTCCATATTAAAGTGTAATGACAAGTATGGAGAAATCACCCAGTGGCAGTTGCATATAAAAGTGTAAGGTAATGATCCTGGTAATAGGCTGAAAATTGCAGAATTTTGTTCTGTTTTGACCATGCACATTTTCAGACAGACTTGCATAGTGTGAATACCTATTTGTCTCTTTTCACTGTAGGTAGCTGTTTAGATGCTGCAGTCTTCTAAAATGCATTAGGGGAAAAAAAAGTATTCAAAAGGTGGACTTAGGGGTATATTTACTAAGGTGCGGGTTTATATAAGTGGAGATGTTGCTCAGAGCAACCAATCAGATTCTTGCTATTATCTTCTAGAACAGGGAAGGGTATCCTACGGCCCTCCAGCTGTTGTTTAACCATACCTCCCAACTGTCCCGATTTCAGCGGGACAGTCCAGTATTCGGACACTGTCCCGCTGTCCCTCCCGCGGGTCGCAGTGTCCCGCGGGCGGGGGGCAGTTGGGGGAGGCTTTGATCACCCGCTGCTTTGCGGTGATCACTGAATAGATGCCGGCATCTATTCAATGCTGGGAGGGGAGTGCTGGGCACGCCCCCAAAATGCCGAAAACGGGTCCGTGAGGCTGGGGCACGCCCACTCGGTAGATGCCACGCCCCCTGCCACGGCAGGTCACACCCCCTTTTTGGGTCGCGCAGGGGTCCCTCTTCCCCCCCCTTCAAAGTTGGGAGGTATGGTTTAACTACACATCCCAGCATGCCCTGCAACAGTTTTAGCATCGCCAAATAACAAAACTGTAGCAAGGAATGCTGGATTGTGTAGTTCAACAGCAGCTGAAGGGCCGAAGGTTCCCCATCCCTTTTCTAGAAGGTGCTAGATAAGTGATAAGCACTGTAGAATCTGATTGGTTGCTATGGGCAACATCTCCACTTCTATAAATGCACACCTTTGTAAATATATCTTATGCCCTTTAAATAAAGTATAGTATTTTAAAAATTCAAAAAACAAATATGAATCTCTAATAAAAACAAAAAACAAAAGAAATTACACACTGAACATTCCCAAATGTCACCTGTAAGCATCCACGGAATCCTTGCAGAAAGTCATTTCCATTAAATGTTACTGCGCCAACACTCAGATTGTTCAGAGTTGCTCCGAAAAGGTCACTGGGAAAATGTTCTTCAACCTTTAAAAGCGAGAAAAAGTTTGGAGGCGGGAAATTGTCAAGGAGAATAGTGTGATTCATTGTGTCAAAAGTGGCAGCAGGGTCGAGTGGTTTGTGTATGGAGAATGATCCTCTCACTTTGCTAACAGAGGGGGCAGTTCAACCCTTATCGCTAGGGTGCGGTTTTTACATCCCCGCGATCAGGTAGTTGCCCCTACAGGGGGAGGGTATTAGCTGTGTGCAGGTGTGTGACCGCATTTGTAGCAGAACTGCACAAATTTCTGCTCAGCCCAGGATTTACTCAGCCGCAGCGATGATCGGGGCAGGAGCTGACGTCAGACACCCTCCCTCCAAACGCCTGGTCCCTCCTGCATTTTCCCGGACACTCCTCTAAAATGGTCAGTTGCCACCCAAACACAGCCTCTTCCTGTCAGTCACCTTGCGATCGCCCGTGCAGTCACTTTTTTTGCACCATCCCGTCGCTATGCACCGATGCCCGGTGCAGTCGCCCAACGTGCCGGCACGTTTGCGGTGCATGAGCAGTACAGACCTGATTGCCCACTGTGTGAAAACGCACAGCAGCGATCAGGTCTGAATTACCCCCAGAGTGTCACTGGTTACATTAGTAAAGGCAGTTTCAGCTGAGAGAAGAGTGCAAAAACCAGACAGCAGAGGATGGAGGAGCGAGTGTGTGAAGAGAAAGTGGATCAAGTGGTAGCAGTAAAGTAATTCAAGCAAAGGTGAGCAGCGAATGGATCATTTGCTGAAAAGGTAGGTTAGGTAAAAAGATGGTTTCTTGAGAGATGGGAGATGGAAGAATATTTGAATGAAGAGCGAAACTGCTGTGGAGAGGGGCAGACTGAAGAGACAAGCTAAGTGACCATTAGGGGAAAGAGTGAAGGAATTTTTGAGGGAACAAAATCAAGGGGCAGGTTGAGATAGAGGAGGAAGAGGAGAGTTAAATGAGGATCTGTCTTAATCACAGAATTGAAGAAGCAAAGGGTGGCAAGATGAGAGAAGAAGAGGGTGGTTGAACATAGATGGGTCTGATGAGCTTTTGTGGAAGATGGTATATATTTTGCCACTGAAGAAACTGGCAAAATAAAGGAGCAGTCGGGGAATATGGGGAGTGCAGAGACACTAGTATAGATTTAGGAGCTCTAGCAAGAAATATGGAGAAATGGAAAGGCTACTAGAAAGAGGATTAAATGTATTTTCATTGTGTGAATTAGAGCATTCGACAAATAATTAGCTAACGAAGGGCCTAATTTAGCATGGGTCGCTACTCTGAGAAATTGCAGTTGTCTGCAAGTAGAGAGGCACCGCCCCAACAGGAAGTAAAAACGCTCAGTGCATCGCAGATCACTATCCATTCGCAGATGCATATGTAATTTCCAGGACATCGAAGATTTTTTTCCGTCTGACTAAATGTAAGTAAGTCTGAGGCTGCCAGTAAACTGGGGCTGAGACGGCATGGAAGTGGTCTGCGCTGACATCAGAGATTGTCCCCCAAAACGTCTGGGCACGCCTACGTTTTTTCTGACAGACCCAGAAAACGTCAGGTTTCTGCTTAGAAGTGCCGGCTTTCTGTCAGTCAAACAGCAACTCCATTGTGGTTATGATCGGTACGCAATTTCTGTCGCTATTACCCCTCGCACGTCCACAATGATATGCATGCGCAGTCGTTCGATAATTGCTCAACTTGCGATTTCTCAAAATACACCTAAAGTGATCAAATAGCAAACAGTTATCAAAATTTGTATTTTCCAGCGGGATGCAGTCAGAATGCCGGCTGTCGGGATCCCGGCAGCTGAAATACAGACGCGAGAATCCCGACACATGTTGAAATTACGCCCCCGGAACTCCTAAAGGGCCAGGACACAGACGCCGGAATTCTGACCGTAAGTATAGCTGCTGGGTTAGGTTTAGGGCCGGGGTAGGGGGATTAGGTTTAGGCTGCAGAGGGAGGGTGTCACGATCCGGGTATCTGGACGCCATTACTTACCCTTCAGATGCCTCCTAAGGCTGGCTCAGCGTTCCAGGACCGGATCCCATCTGTTATACGGATGTCCACATTCCTGCCTCCTCTCCTGTCACTCTGAGACGCGGTCACTGCAGCGCCTGTTACATCCGGAATGGCGTCTCCCGCGGCCTCCGCCGCTGTTCCTGAGTTGCTACATGCAGAATGTCAGAGTGGTGATTGCGTCAGCCGCGGCCTTCGCTGTGCCCGCGTGGTTGAATGTGCACTTGTCAGTCTGGCGTCTCCTGTCTCCTGTGGCCGGCGCCGCCATTACTGTTTTAATTCCCACATGGATTACAAACCAAACTTCCCTCCAAGTGTCTGCATGGGCGCAGCCATCTTGGATTTTGTCATCTGTTCATTTCCACCAATCTGCTGTTTGCAATGTTAATCTGCATAATTGCCTAGCCAATCCCTTCCTTGCTGCAGGTATAAGTAATCTGTGCCTGAGCAAGGAAGGCGTCAGTGCTTTGGTTGTCAAACCTAGTTCCAGTTTGTCTCTCTCCTGTGGTTGTTTTCCAGGTTCCAGTTCCTATCTCCAAACCTCCACTAAAGAGACCCGCACCAGCATTCCACCTGCGGTGTAGCCTGACTCTCCTATCCATTTGGATTCATCTGCTTCCAACTACAGATCCACCTGCTTTCAGCATCCAGCTTCCAGCAGAGGTCAGCTCTTCTTAAAGTGCCGGTACCCTTTTCTGCAGAGTATCATTTATCACCGGCATTATTATTTCACCGCTCTCAAGCTCCAAACATCACTTTCATATTTCATCGCTCTCAAGCTACATTTATTATTTAACTGGTTCCAGCCAGTATTCACTCCGTGTCAACATCAGTCTGGTTTCAGCCAGTATCCACAGCAGCCGTTTTACCCACAGCAGCCCAGCTTTTCCTGGAACACCAGCTGGTACGATCCAGGGCTATTTCCATTGCTACAGTCGGGCATGGTAAGGACTTTCCACCTAGAAGATTATTAAGAACTATCTCATACTACCAGAGCCCTGTGGCCCTTGCCACCCTGTAGTACCCAGGAACTGTATTATTTCCCTGCTGAGTTTTATGTTTTCTTATTTGCTGCTGTGTTACGGAGTATGTCATAATAAACATCATTGACTTTTATCCTGGTTGTCGTGGTCACGCCTTCGGGCAGTTATCCTACATGTTACTTACATGTCTAGGGGTCTGATACAACCTCCCAGGTTCCGTTACATCTCAGCCCCTACAACTGAGGCTGCCTCCCGTCAGCTCAGGCCCTCAGTTGTGACAGTAAGCACTGACCATATGAATCCAGCCGGAGACCAGGATCAAGCGGCCAGGCCGATGCAAGAACTAGCAGCCCGACTTGAACATCAGGAGGCTGCACAGGGCCACATCGTCCGCTGTCTCCAGGATCTCTCTACTCGGCTGGATGGGATTCAGACAACCCTCCGTGGATCAGGCGCGTCCAGTGCGTCAACCACAGTGACTCCAGCTATAACCCCACCCACCTTACCCATTTCTGCTCCCCGTCTTCATCTTCCAACGCCAACAAAATTTGACGGATCTCCAAGATTCTGCAGGGGATTTCTCAACCAGTGTGAAATTCATTTTGAGCTACAACCTGGCAATTTTCCCAGTGACCGTACTAAAATTGCCTACATTATCTCTCTTCTCAGTGGCTCAGCCCTTGATTGGGCATCACCGTTATGGGAGAGGTCCGACACCCTGCTATCCTCCTACACTGCATTCGTGTCAACATTCAGGCGTATCTTCGACGAGCCAGGCCGGGTAACTTCAGCTTCATCTGAGATTCTCCGTTTACGCCAGGGATCACGTACTGTAGGACAATATCTTATACAGTTCCAGATCCTGGCATCCGAACTGGCATGGAACGACGAGGCCCTGTATGCTGCATTTTGGCATGGCTTATCTGAGCGTATTAAAGATGAGTTAGCTACCAGAGACTTACCTTCCAAGTTAGATGAGCTAATCTCACTCTGCACGAAAGTTGATTTACGTTTCAGAGAGAGAGCAACCGAGCGTGGAAGATCATCTGCTCCAAAATCTCCTGCTCCTCCTCCTCGCCAACTGTCACCATCTAAAGACGAGCCCATGCAAATTGTCCGTTCCCGTTTAACTCCTGCTGAGCGCCGAAGACGTCTCTCTGAGTCTCTTTGTCTTTATTGTGCAGCTCCGTCTCACACCATTAATGCCTGTCCCAAACGTCCGGGAAACTCCAAATCCTAGCTCGCCAAGGAGAGGGCCGGCTAGGAGTAATGATCTCCTCTCCATCTCCTCATGATTGTAATCTCCCAGTCTCGCTTCAAGTTGCTCAACGTTATCGGAACGTCATTGCCCTCCTTGATTCCGGAGCAGCTGGGAACTTTATTTCCGAAGCCTATGTTAAACGGTGGTCCCTACCCACCGAGAGACTTCCTTCATCCATCTCCTTAACTGCCGTGGATGGCAGCAAGATTTTTGATGCAGTTATTTCTCTAAGGACTCTACCAGTTCGTCTGAGAGTGGGAGTTCTTCATTCCGAACTTATTTCTTTTTTAGTGATTCCAAGAGCCACACATCCTGTGGTCCTGGGCCTTCCATGGCTCCGTCTTCACAATCCATCTATTGATTGGACGACTACGCAGATTCTGGCATGGGGTCCCCTCCTGTGCTGAGACATGTTTGTTTAAAGTATTGCCGGTCTGTTCTTCCTCCCCCAGGTCGTCTGATGTTCCACCTCCTCCATATCAAGATTTCACGGATGTGTTCAGTAAGGCTTCTGCTGATATCCTTCCTCCTCATAGAGAATGGGACTGCCCGATTGATCTCGTTCCAGGGAAGGTTCCACCTCGAGGCCGAACTTACCCGTTGTCTCTGCCTGAGACGCATTCTATGGAGGAATACATTAAAGAGAACCTAGCAAAAGGGTTCATTCGACCTTCCTCTTCTCCAGCCGGCGCAGGATTCTTTTTCGTAAAGAAAAAAGATGGTGGTCTGCGTCCGTGCATCGACTACAGAGGTCTGAACGACATTACCATCAAGAACCGCTATCCACTACCCCTGATTACTGAGCTCTTTGATAGAGTTAGCGGAGCTACCATCTTCACAAAGCTGGACTTGAGAGGTGCATACAATCTCATCCGGATCCGTGAGGGTGACGAG
The DNA here is from genome assembly GCF_028390025.1 of Pseudophryne corroboree. Classification (NCBI taxonomy): domain Eukaryota; kingdom Metazoa; phylum Chordata; class Amphibia; order Anura; family Myobatrachidae; genus Pseudophryne; species Pseudophryne corroboree. The sequence continues at coordinate 638,137,641 of NC_086445.1, read as the reverse complement.
TGGAAGACCGCCTTTAACACCCGTGACGGACATTACGAGTACCTCGTCATGCCCTTCGGATTGAGCAATGCTCCAGCTGTCTTCCAGCATTTTGTCAATGAGATCTTCAGAGACATTTTATACCGTCATGTCGTGGTCTATCTAGATGATATCCTCATTTTTGCCAACAATTTAGAGGAACATCATTTTTGGGTAAAAGAGGTTCTGTCCCGTCTCCGTGTCAATCATCTCTATTGCAAATTAGAGAAATGCGTCTTTGAAGTCAAGTCCATTCCGTTTCTAGGTTACATTGTGTCCGGTTCCGGACTAGAGATGGATCCTGAGAAACTACAAGCAATCCAGAATTGGCCGATACCCTTAACACTCAAAGGGGTCCAGAGGTTCTTAGGGTTCGCCAATTATTACAGAAAGTTTATACGAGACTTTTCCACCATTGTGGCGCCTATTACTGCTTTAACTAAGAAGGGTGCTAACCCGTCCAAGTGGTCTGAAGAAGCTACGCAAGCTTTTCATCTCTTAAAACAACGGTTCATCTCTGCACCAGTTCTGAAACAGCCCGACATCGACTCTCCTTTCATCTTAGAGGTGGATGCCTCCTCCGTTGGAGTAGGAGCGGTGTTATCTCAGAGGGCTAAAGATGGCCATTTACATCCTTGCAGTTTCTTCTCTCGGAAGTTCTCCCCAGCGGAGCGCAACTATGCCATTGGCGACCAGGAGTTGCTAGCCATCAAGCTCGCTCTAGAGGAGTGGAGATATCTGTTGGAGGGAGCTTCTCATTCAATCACCATACTTACAGACCACAAGAACCTTTTATATCTGAAAGGCGCACAATGTCTCAACCCTCGTCAGGCCAGATGGGCACTTTTCTTTTCCAGGTTCGATTTTAAACTCCAGTTCTGTCCGGGCTCTCAGAATCGCAAGGCCGATGCCCTTTCCCGCTCATGGGAGCAAGAAAATGAGTCAGAGTCTTCAGACAAGCATCCTATTATCAATCCGTTGGCATTCTCCACGGTAGGGATGGACTCTACGCCCCCACTAGGGAAAAGTTTTGTGAAGCCGGTACTGAGGAAGAAGCTCATGCATTGGGCCCATGCTTCCCGTTTTGCCGGACATACAGGTATCCAAAAAACCCTGGAGTTTATCTCTAGGTCCTATTGGTGGCCAACTCTGAGAAAGGACGTCATGGAGTTTATTGCATCTTGCCCAAAATGTGCCCAACATAAAGTATCCCGCCAGTCGCCTGCGGGGCAACTGGTTCCACTATCCGTTCCCCGTCGACCATGGACCCATCTGTCGATGGATTTTATTTCAGACTTACCCATGTGAAACAAGTTCAATACCATCTGGGTGGTAGTTGACCGGTTCACCAAGATGGCACACTTCATTCCTCTCACCGGTCTTCCGTCAGCTTCCAAGTTGGCTCAAGTGTTCATACAAGAGATCTTCCGACTCCACGGTCTGCCTGAGGAAATTATCTCAGATCGAGGAGTTCAATTCACAGCCAAATTCTAGCGAAGTCTATGTCAAGTCCTCCAAGTCAAACTAAAGTTTTCCACGTCTTACCATCCTCAGACCAATGGTCAAACTGAGAGGGTGAATCAGAACTTGGAGGCCTTCCTCCGCATCTATGTGTCTTCCTCTCAAGAAGACTGGGTTCAATTACTTCCCTGGGCCGAGTTCTGTCATAACAATCAGTATCATTCCTCATCTTCTTCAACACCATTCTTCACCAACTTTGGATTCCACCCTAAAGTCCCTGAATTCCAACCGCTCCCAGCAACTTCTGTTCCAGCAGTGGATATCACCTTGCATCAGTTTGCAAACAACTGGAAGAGTGTACGAGCAGCTCTGCTCAAGGCATCGTTCAGGTATAAGAAGTTTGCGGACAAGAAGCGTAGAGCGGTTCCTGCTCTCAAGGTGGGTGATCGGGTATGGTTATCCACGAAGAATGAGGTTAAGAGTTCCCAGTATGAAGTTTGCACCTCGCTATATTGGTCCTTTCAAAATTGAGCAAGTCATCAATCCTGTTGCTTACAGACTTCAGTTACCTCCCTTCTTAAAAATACCCAGGACATTCCATGTTTCCCTGTTGAAACCGCTGATCCTGAATCGGTTTCATTCCTCACTTCCTCCAACTCCGAAAGTCCATACTCAACGAGGCGTTGAGTATGAAGTGGCCAAGATCCTGGACTCACGTCACCGTTACGGTCAACTACAGTATCTTATTGACTGGAAGGGTTACGGCCCTGAGGAACGCTCATGGACTAATGCTTCTGATGTCCATGCTCCTGCCTTGGTCCGGAGATTCCATTCCAAGTTTCCTCAAAAGCCAAAGAAGTGTCCTGGGGTCACTCCTAAAGGGGGGGGGGGTGGTGCTGTCACGATCCGGGTATCTGGACGCCATTACTTACCCTTCAGATGCCTCCTAAGGCTGGCTCAGCGTTCCAGGGCCGGATCCCATCTGTTATACTGATGTCCACATTCCTGCCTCCTCTCCTGTCACTCTGAGACGCGGTCACTGCAGCGCCTGTTACATCCGGAATGGCGTCTCCCGCGGCCTCCGCCGCTGTTCCTGAGTTGCTACATGCAGAATGTCAGAGTGGTGATTGCGTCAGCCGCGGCCTTCGCTGTGCCCGCGTGGTTGAATGTGCACTTGTCAGTCTGGCGTCTCCTGTCTCCTGTGGCCGGCGCCGCCATTACTGTTTTAATTCCCACATGGATTACAAACCAAACTTCCCTCCAAGTGTCTGCATGGGCGCAGCCATCTTGGATTTTGTCATCTGTTCATTTCCACCAATCTGCTGTTTGCAATGTTAATCTGCATAATTGCCTAGCCAATCCCTTCCTTGCTGCAGGTATAAGTAATCTGTGCCTGAGCAAGGAAGGCGTCAGTGCTTTGGTTGTCAAACCTAGTTCCAGTTTGTCTCTCTCCTGTGGTTGTTTTCCAGGTTCCAGTTCCTATCTCCAAACCTCCACTAAAGAGACCCGCACCAGCATTCCACCTGCGGTGTAGCCTGACTCTCCTATCCATTTGGATTCATCTGCTTCCAGCTACAGATCCACCTGCTTTCAGCATCCAGCTTCCAGCAGAGGTCAGCTCTTCTTAAAGTGCCGGTACCCTTTTCTGCAGAGTATCATTTATCACCGGCATTATTATTTCACCGCTCTCAAGCTCCAAACATCACTTTCATATTTCATCGCTCTCAAGCTACATTTATTATTTAACTGGTTCCAGCCAGTATTCACTCCGTGTCAACATCAGTCTGGTTTCAGCCAGTATCCACAGCAGCCGTTTTACCCACAGCAGCCCAGCTTTTCCTGGAACACCAGCTGGTACGATCCTGGGCTATTTCCATTGCTACAGTCGGGCCTGGTAAGGACTTTCCACCTAGAAGATTATTAAGAACTATCTCATACTACCAGAGCCCTGTGGCCCTTGCCACCCTGTAGTACCCAGGAACTGTATTATTTCCCTGCTGAGTTTTATGTTTTCTTATTTGCTGCTGTGTTACGGAGTATGTCATAATAAACATCATTGACTTTTATCCTGGTTGTCGTGGTCACGCCTTCGGGCAGTTATTCTACATGTTACTTACATGTCTAGGGGTCTGATACAACCTCCCAGGTTCCGTTACATCTCAGCCCCTACAACTGAGGCTGCCTCCCGTCAGCTCAGGCCCTCAGTTGTGACAGAGGGTTAGGGTTAATAAAAAATGAACAAAATAAGTATCTGAAGATTGGTAAAAGTTTGGAATTTTGGAAACTGCTATAAATATTGTTTCACATTGTTCCTTAGGGGAGTATCAGTCATTTTTTTATATTGTTACAATTCCATGCACTATAAATGTGTAAAAGTGAAAATAGAGCAAAGTCCATGACCTTTCCAACGGCTTTATACACTAACCACCAGAATAGAGATCTGCTTTATACACTAGTCACCAGAATAGAGATCTGCTTTATACACTAGTCACCAGAATAGAGATCTGCTTTATACACTAGTCACCAGAATAGAGATCTGCTTTATACACTAGTCACCAGAATAGAGATCTGCTTTATACACTAGTCACCAGAATAGAGATCTGCTTTATACACTAGTCACCAGAATAGAGATCTGCTTTATACACTAGTCACCAGAATAGAGATCTGCTTTATACACTAGTCACCAGAATAGAGATCTGCTTTATACACTAGTCACCAGAATAGAGATCTGCTTTATACACTAGTCACCAGAATAGAGATCTGCTTTATACACTAGTCACCAGAATAGAGATCTGCTTTATATACAGTACTAGTGGCCAGACTAGAGATCTGCAATAGACACTAGTAACCAAAGACCGGGAACACACTACAGTAATCTCGCCCCGATATGTAGTTTCCAGCCAAACTGAAATTACATATCGCCCAGATCGTTCAGTGTGCACCTGTGATTTGTGTGCTCCCGCGGTTGTTAACAAAGTCTTCTGGTTGGCCCTGCTGCAGGGTCAACCAGAAGACATAATTTGCGATGCCATGCTGCATTCGCATTCTCAGTCTCTCTGTCATCCCTTGCATCAGCAAGTATGTATGCACTAGCCGATGCAGGGTCCCATCAGCCACCAGATCAGCCAGATACACATCTTTCTGATGTTCAGCCGGCCAAATTCACTATACAGTACATCAGACTGGATTTTGCTCTGTACACTATACATCAGAATGAGATCTACTTTGCAAATCTATGATTTAATGGATGCTAACCTGTACTGTGGGATTAGTGGATACCCAGAGGTGTGGGTCTAACGTGCCGCTATGCCCTTAATGCCCCACATGTTGGTACTTGTGGTTCTCCAGGTACCGGCATTTGAGGGAGGCTTCCTGGTACAATTTGTCCTCCTTTAAAAGACAATATTACTACTAATTTTTACACAAAGTTCTTAAAACTTGGCACCCATCGATTAGGGGTGCTGGAGATAGCCTCAGGCTTCAGTCCAGGCCTTGGTGCGCTGGAGAGATGGGACCCCTTTATTGGGGTTCCTCACTACCCCAGGAATTCCCAACCTGGGCTGACTAGTTAAGGGGGGATGAATGCTTCGGTCAGGGGCCCACGTCAACTGTGTCCCTGGGCTGTGGCATTACCCCTTGCTAGTGGAGCCCGATTCCTTTTTTTTTTTTTTTACCTATCACTGATTTGTGTAGGCTTTTGTCAACCTCACACCTTGCAATGAAACTCGCATTACAAGGTGCAAGTTTAGTTCAAATTAAACTCAGAAGGACACATTTCTGATAGCCTTGAACTCTCTAACTCACAGACTACTGTATTACATAGTGCGAATTGTATTGCAAACTCACAACAAACTCACAGTGAGTAGATGTGAGTCTGTATTCGCACATTAGCTCGCACATTAACTTACATCCTATTACATTCCTCCCATGGAATACACTTGAATACTAAGTGTACCCTGAAGTTTTAATCAGAATGCCACTAATTAATTGCATAAATAATTTGAAAAATGACCAATATATATATATATATATATATATATACATATGTGCCAATTTCATGGTAGGGACTTTGAACCGTAGATGCCAAATTGACAGCCATACCTCATTCCCTGATTTTAATAGAGTTGTCTTCTTCTCCTACTTGTCAGCAAAGAACTTGTAACAAGAGGATACTTTGCATAGTTTCCTCTTTAACCTTTTACAAATATTGAGGAAGCGTCTCACAGTATCACAAACATCAGGAAGTGACACCAACCGATAGTCTGACAGTTCTGGTAGTATAGGATGCAGTCCAATTGGATGATTAATGGTAAGTGGTTTGAAGTATTGTGGAAAAGATTATTATGGGTGAACTCAGCTCATGGTAACAAGGAGACCCAATCATCCTGGTTGGTGGAAATGTAGATTCTAATAAACTTCTCCAGATCTTGGTTTACACGCTCCATCTACCCACTGCTCTGAGGGTGATAGGCTCAGATTGATGTTAAAGTACTTGCACAGAACTTAGAGGTAAACTGTACCCCTCAATCGGAAACAATGTCCTTGGGGAACCCATGTAACCTGAGAACTTTCTTTATGAACACTTCGGTCAACTTCAGTGCTGAGGGTAAACCAACCCTTCAATGGAATAAAGTGAGCAGCCTTGTAAAATGTATCTACCACATTGTGTTGTACCCTTGACAAAAGGGCAGATCTCTAACAAATCCATGGAGATGTTGGTCCATGGATGATTGGGCACTGGTAAGAGGTGTAAGAAACCCATTGGAGATTGAAGTGGAATCTTATGCTGGGCACAAATTTAACAGGCTGCCACAAAATCCTTAAAATCTTGACGAACAGTCTGCTGCCAATACCCATTGAGAATTACCTCATAAGTTTTCTTCAACCCTGTATGACCGATGAAGTGTGATGAATGTGCCCAGTGGAGTAGCTTCACACGTAGTTCAGGTGCCACAAATGTTTTCTCTGGAGGAATGTTAACCTTGCTGGTTACCACAACAAAGCAAGCAGGATTCAGGATTGTCTTATCCTCCCGAATTCCGTCTACCTTGGTGAAACAGAATGCCTGAGACAAAGCGCCAGCTTTAATGTTTTTGCTCCCTGGGCAGTAACTAATATCCAGGTTGAAGTGATCTGTGAAAACGGTCACTGGGAATTTTGCCCCACTCCAGCAAATATCGCCATTCCTGCAGAGCCAGCTCTACAGGGGCATGCCTCCACACCAGCCACAGAGGCATCTCTCTCCAAAAGAAAAGCAGGTCACAACTGGTTTGCCGTGAATGGGTGCCGAAATGAAACACTGTTTCAATCAAGAAAACACTTCCTCAGCTTCCAGGATGCCACATCCTGGTATCTTGGCCCTTCCTGGTGTACGTGGTAATGAAAGCGGCAAATGACGAGTAGTTCTTAATGAATTGTCTGTCAAAGTTGCAAAACCCAAGGAATCATTGTATTGCTTTTAAATCCATCAGACAAGGCCAGTTGACAATGGTGGAGAGTTTCTCTGGATACATCTGGAGGCTAGAACCAGAGATACTATAACCCAGGAATGTAAATTATTCTGCTCAAAGGTGAATTTTTATAATTTGCAGAAAAGCTGGTTTGCTCGAAGAAGAGAAAGCACTTCACATACATGTTTGCTATGACTCGCTAAATCCTTGGAGAATATTAGGTTATCCTCCAAATAGAATGCAACATATTTATATAGGAGGTCTTGGAGGATTTTATTTCTATATCTTTGCAAAACATTGGTTGTGTTGTTTAATCCGACATACATGAGCAAATACTCATAGTGGCCATCACAAGTATTGAATACCATTTTCCATTTCTCACCAGGCCGGATCCTAATTAGATTGTAGGCCACACAAAGATCTAACTTGGTAAAAACCTTTGCTCCCTTAATTCTGTCAGAGTTTAGAAAATTAATAGTAGCGGATATCGATCCTTAACCGTGAATGCATTTTGGCCCCGGCCACAGATTGGGTGACCGTTTCAGATGCAGGATTGCTGATGCAGCAGATTTCGCCTGTCGGGGTTCATCAAAGACTTTCTTGAAGGCTTAACTGGTGCAGTAACTAACAAGAGGATCATTCTTCTCCCACAAGGGGGAAGCCGACACTAGGGCTTGTCCAGACAACAGGGAAATTATGTAAGCCACCCTTGTCCTATCTGTGGGGAAATTAGCATCTTGGATCTCAAACTGAATTGAACACTGATTCAGGAATCCTGAGGGATTTGGGATTAGTAAAAGTGCTGAGGCTCCACAGCTTGAGCGGGCACTGCAGGGAGCGAAGTGTTCTGTACTGAAGGCCGCTGTACACATTGACCTGCTGCATTAGTGTCTGTAGGTACTGCATCATTTGAGACTGATCTTGTTCTTGCATCTTGACTCTGGCAAGGAGATACTCCAGCAGCTCTTTTGATGACATATTACCAGTGACATCAATGTTGGGCCAGAGTATTCTGTCACAACTCATGGATTTATTTCACAGATGCTAACCCGTGAATGGGACTGTCAGATACTCAGAACAGCGATGTGGAGTCTAACATGCTGATGGTGTTCGCCAGGGACCCCTGCAAAGAGGTTTGGACTTCGCTATGCCCGGTACCCATGTTGCAGCCCCCTGTCTGGGTTTCCTAGTACGGACTGGTATGCACTGCAGGTAGTATGGTAACTGGCTGTGAGCTGGATGGAAGGGCTGCCTCAGAAGTGGATCAGGGAACAGACACTAGGTAGGCAGGAACAGATGACGGAGCATGGAGTAGGTGAGGACCAGGAACAGGGAAAGCAAAAACTGGGTGCAGGATTTTTTGCATGATATTCCTGAGGCTAAGACAAACATTTAGGAAATTGAACCTAAACTCTGGCACTGTCCAGTGCTCAGAAACTCCCTTTTATAGAGAGTAAATGCGAATCTCACTCCACGTGATATCAAGTTGGCTCCCTATCGGAGCTGCGGCTGCCTGATACTGAGGGAGACTACAACTGGAGAAAACTAGCCACAGCCAGACCACCACAGAAGGCATTGACGGACTCCTACCCGCAGTGGAGAGCTAGCACTGTCGGACCTGGTAAGAGAACTCAGGGACCTGGTGCACTATAACATCTATATGGATGTTAAGTTCTCTAAAGAAAAAAAAAAAGAGCACATAAACCTAGCAGATTTTCTGTACACATCTCAAGATGTGTATGTCTCCGTACTTGAAGCATATGTAACTGCTTTACAGGAATTCATCATCAGAGGTATATATGTTCATACTTGTCCCATACTGTGTCCACAATAAACAAAAAAGTTTTTAACACACCATCTGGTGGCGATCCTTATTGCAGCTGGTATGATTGGTGAACGGGTGCATTTCCCAACTGAATTGAACATCGAAGAGATGTTAATGCCGCAAACCTGACAACAAATAGATAGGGGCATTGTCACTAGCACAGCATAAAGACATTATGTATGGCCTCTAGATACACTGCAATCAGCAACTGGTTTTTAATTAATTTGCCTCAAGTCACACAACACAAGGGTTTCTGGCAGATGTCCAGGCTGGCAGGAGCAGGTGCTGCATTGATTATAGGAAAGGAAAAACAACATCTTCAGTTGTGTGATCTCTGTGGCTCATGTCTGCATCATGATTTTGTCAATTTTACTTTCTCCACAGCGTACCATAAGGAACATACATGACTCTAAAATATATTGAACTTGGCAAAAGTTACATGCTTCTAACTTCTAACAAAGCAAGCAGCCCAGACCTAAAAGATTCACTCATGCCTAGCATAATGGCTACTTATTCAATCTGTGTTAAGATGCAAAGCAACAAATTTCCAATCAGGATGTTCAAAAACGAAGATACAGTATAATTTATTTTTAAAACGAATCGAACGCCAACTGAACTGAACACTGATTGATATATATCAAAGTTAGCACCACCAGACATTAGGAGTATATGACAAAACAAAACTGTTATTGATATTTTTCCTATATTAAAATAGAGAAAAACAATTACTTTAAAATTCCATTTATTGTGGTTCATGAATGTGAAAGTTTTCAATTAGTATTTTGTGTTAGGATATGATGCGCTCTTTACCTGTCTCCTTGTGTGTATTAGTCTATTGGTGCATCCCCTAGTGTTAGACCTCTAGTGCCAGGAGTCACTCGGAGGCGGAGTTATATGATGTTTGGTTCCTGTTCCTCCATCTCAGAGAGAATGAGGAGAGTGTGACACAGGGAGACTGAGAGATCGAGTCCTGGTGTACAAGTGTGCAGAGCTGAGACTGGGAGCAGATCTCAGCTACAGAGACTCTGTGTTCCAGTGCATGCATCATCTTCTCTACAGTGGGAGTCAAACTGCATGGCTGTGCAGTCCTCCATGCTTCACAACCGCAGACATCTCCTGATAAGTACCACTACCTAATGCTGTTACCTTGTGTGATATATCGACTCCTGATTACTGCTATCAGTGTTACATCTGAGTCACCTATGTTCACTAAATAAACCAGCATTACTGTTTACTTCACAAAGTGTGTGTACTGACGTCACTGCACCAGATAGCCCAGAACACTCTGCCAACATTTTGCACTAATTTATATTCATTCTATAGTTTGTACATTACCAGAGCTATCAGGAAGATAAGTTGGTCGAGATGTTCGTTACAAACCGAGAACAAAGGCCCACATGTATTAAGCCTTAAAAAGTGATAACGCGGAGACGTATAAAGAGTGATAAAGTACCAGCCAATCAGCTCCTAACTGCCATGTTACAGGACAGTTAGGAGCTGGTTGGCTGGTCATTTGTTACTCTTTATCCATCTCCACTTAATCACTTTTTAAGACTTAATACATTTGGGCCAAAGAAACTTACACTACAAGGCTTTGCAAATTATCAACTTTTATAAGCTATGTGCATATATGAAAAAAGTCAAAGAAATCTACTATAGCTAACAGTGCTGATTAGTCACCAGTCACAAATGGTAATTCACCTATTTTTGGTTATGTTCCCATTTTTATAAGGAAGCACCTAAATGAAAAAGTATGTTCCATCTTTAGCCTGAGAAGAAGAGCCCATTCCAACCTGTTTTCAAGTCCTCTATTATTGTCAAATCATGTGTCAGCCTATATTTTCAAAGGGACAATATTTAAACTTTCCAAACCACATAGGGCCTGATTCATTAAGGATTGCAAATGCAAAGCTGCTCGCAGTAGCTTTGCATTTGCAGTCCTTAGCAATGCAAATGCAGGAGCAGGTGCATACCAACTCCTCCCTGCATTTGCAATGCGATCGCATATCTGATGAACATCGCGACGGCAGGCTGAGTAAGCTTCAATTTACTTAGCCTTGCCATTGCAGTACGGCCTGCGGGTACATCATCACACGACGCAGTCCATGGCCTCACCAATCACGGAAAATGGAGGTGCCTCTGCCTGTCAATCAGGACCCGTTCTGCACATGCGCAGTCCCCGAACATCGGGAAATTGTGCAGAGGATCACATTAGTGATCCTTACTGAATTAGGCCCATATCTCCATAAAATCCATAGCAGGTAAGTATTTGGAAAACAAAGACACATTATACATATTTTCTAAAAATGATCTTCACATTATCAGGTGTGAGCCACACCAGCAAGCATCTGACACACTAAACTTGATGGAGAAGTCACCAGTTACTTTGTCTATAACAGATATTGGAAGGTTGTGTGAAATGATTTCCATGCGTCTTCAAATATCAGTACACACTATATTTATTTATTCTTCTCTGAGTCTCTCTATGCAGGAAAAAACATTATTTGTAAGTAGACCTAAGCTTTAATTTTATGTAACATAATTCTATGTGAACAACTCTAATATAACATGAAAAGTTAAAAGATGCTGGAAAAATGTACCTTATCCTGTCCATAGTCTATTTGAAATAGAAGATGGGTCCCAGGCACTTTAGGGTCATTTTGTAGCTCTATAGCTATGTGATGCCAAATTCCGTCATTTAATTTTACATGTGGAAGGCTCAAAGAGGCTTGGACATTTAAGAAACCACGCAGAGAAAATATGAGAGAACCCTGGCTCATCTGAAAAACAGAAAGTTAAAATTACAAGACAATTAAAATATAGCAAGCAACAAGATAGGTGAGTATAGCTTTGGAGAATGTTACACAATGGCAGAAGAGAGGATTTTTGGTCACTTACCATTGAATCCTTTTTTCTGAATCGAGCTGGAGCACACAGGCCCATGAGATTGTAGGTTGGTACTACAGGAGCTGGCACATAAACATTAAACTGTAGCTATAAACCTAAGCTCCTCCCCCCTGCAACACAAGCATGCCATTACTTTTTTTTTTTTTTAAAGAGTCCGGTAAGGAGTAGCAGTAACCTAGTGAAACTCTTAGAAAAATAAAACAAGCCAGCAGGGAAAAGATGGTCAATAACCAAATACAGCACGACTGAGAGGGAGGGAGGGGGGGGGGAGGGAGGGAACGCAGTGTCCCCCAGCCTGACTCAGAGAAAGCTATTCAACATTAAGTGACCAAAACTCCTCTTTTATCTTTCATACTGGTTAGAGGATACTGAACCATGGGACGTTCAACCGCCTGACCGGTGGGCACTGTCAGAGGCATAAACATGTAAACAGTAAAAACAAAGAAACCGTGTGCACAGAGAACAAGGTACTTTAGCTGCATGGCACACCTGTTCCACAGAAGCCCTGTATCACACCACCCAGGAGGTCGCAACCAACCTAGCGGATGGCACTAACACTCAGTCTGGTGACATTTGTCCTGCAATAGAATAGGCCTGAGTGATGACTAAGCAGATTCAATGTACAAAGGTCTGCATTTAGCCAGCCAACTGCTTGCGCCTCTTAATGAAGCGGACAATCTGTGCAGCAGGCAGAAGATCTCTTGTCCAAGTAAATCCGCAGTGCTTGGGCTACTTCTAACAGAGCCAGATCATCCCGGTCCCTGGAAGTCGCTAAAGGAGAAAAATTGGAAAGACAAATTCCTAGATTAAGCGGAACATATGAAATATACGGAGAACTGTGTTATTTAGGAGAGAGCGCTATATATAATTGTTTGATAGAAATATATATTTCTATCATACAATTATATATAGAGCTCTCTCCCAAATAATAAAAGTACTACCCCCTAAGAGAGCTGCTTTTATTAACCAAGCGCAGCCAATTAATTTTATTCTATATACGGAGAAATGCTCTATTGTCATGTAATATGAGGAAAGGCATCCTGCAAGACAAAGCCGCCAACTCTGAAAACACATCAAGATGAGGCAATGGCAATAAGGAAGACCAGCTTCCAAGTAACGAACTGAATGTCTGCTGAATCCAAAAGTTCAAATGGAGCCTGCTTTAGAGATGAAAGAACTAGATTAAGATTTCACGGTGCTGCCAGTGGACAAAAACGGTGGTTGAACATGCAACACACCCTGTAAAAAAGGTTTAAATCTCTGGAAGAAGGGCCAGACGCATCTGGAAACAAATGGCCAAACTTTGCACTTTCAAAAAACAAAGCTTTAAAATCGGAATCCAAACTTGCCCTCAAGGAAGGCCAAGAAACAACAAGATGTAGAGTTTCCATACCCTGTGGTAATTGCATGACGGAACCGGTTTTAAGGCCTGCAGGATAGTATGGACCACTGAGAGTGAAAAGCCAGGCCATTTAAAGCCAATCAAGGACGGTCCTCATGTAGAAACGGACCCTGTAGCAGCAGGAGACACCACCAGTTTGAGAACGTTGGCGTACCACAACCTGCGCAGAAAGTATGGGGCCACTAGGATACCAGTCACCCATCAATCCTTTATACGCTTGAGTAGCCGAGGCAACATTAGAATAGGGAAAACAGATACTTCAGATGGAAATACCACAGAACCATCATGGCTTCCACCACAAAAGCCATCTGGTCCCTGGTTCTCGCATCAAACTGTGGAACCTTGAATTTGTGTGAAGAGGCCATTAGGCTCCACTTCCGAACCAACTTTTGAAAGGCCTCTGGATGTGGAGACCACTCCCCCAGAGAAACCTAGTTCTGCTGAGGAAGTCAACATTCCAATTTTCCACTCCCGGTATGAACACTGCCAAAAGTGCTGAAACAAAGGCCTCTGCCCAGGAAAGAATTCAAACCAACTCCGAAATCGCTCAAGCAATCTTTGTGCCTCCTTGATGATTTCCATATGTCACTGTTGTGGCATTGTCTGACTGAATATGCACTGGCCAATGGACTGGACCCCCAAGAGAGCCAGGAAGATGGCTTGGAGCTCAAGCACATTGATTGAAAGAGCTGTTTCTGAAGGTGGCCAAAGGCCTGTAATCTAAAGATGTAATGTCACTGCACCCCAACGCAGGAGACACGCGTCCATGGTCAAAATTAGTGAACTAGGATCTTTCCTGGGCCAGATGATCAGAAACCAGCCACCAATGGAGATTGATGCGTGCTAGCAGAAAGAACATGAAGCTGAGATGTGAGGGATTCTGTGCACCCCATCCAATTAGGGAGGATATCCAATTGGAATTTACGTGAGAGTACCTCTGGTATACTGAATGGTCTAAAAACTTGGAGACTATTGCGCACAACAACTTCATGCGCAACAAGATGGATGGATGAGACACCGACAGTACCACCTGTCTCTGGCTAGAATACTCGCTGGAAAGAGGTGCTGAAGATCACACCCAGCAACAGTAGGCACTGACAAGGTATCAGATGAGACTTATTGAATTCAGAATCCAGCTGTGAATCCTGATGCACTTGTATCGTACAATCTAGGTGCTTTTGGGACTGTAAAACTGAATCATCCTTCACGAGCAGATCTAAATAATGGTGTTTTTTTTTATATATATTCTTTATTTTGGTTTTTCAAGAAGAAATAGAGATGTTACAAAAAATACAGTATTGTATAAACACATGGGTCGACAGACCAATATATCATAGAATATCAAAAACACAAAAAGAAAATAAAGAGAAAGGAGAGAAAAGAAAAGAGGGGAAAAAAAAGAAAAAAGTACAGTAGATATGATTGATCCAACAAGGAAATAATCAATTGTACATCATACATCAGAGGGTCAGCAATAATATACGCATTGTGTGTAGAAAACAAAAAAAAAACAAAAAAAAAAAGCACAGCAAAGTACAGTGTAATCACAGTCACAACTTATACTGTATTGATACAAAGAAGACAAGACAAAGGGTAGAGGGGGGAAAAGGGCAGAGTCAGGGAAGGGGAATGAGTGAGCTAATCGATCTTATCTAAGTACAAGTATGGTTTCCATACAGTGAAGTGGTCTACACAGGAAAGCAATATCATGGTGAGTCTAGTGGGATCTGGTCTTTGTAGACGGAGGTAGATTTAAATTCCAGCCAAGAAGACCACGTTGCAACATAATCAGAATGTGTGTCTAGGACTGAATGAAAAATATCCTCCATTGTTCTATAAAATTCTATCCGCTGGAACCATTCCCATATCCTGGGGGGGGCCTGAGACTTCCAGTGGACCGGTACCACTGCCCTCGCTGCGTTATTAAGATGCTTGAGAAGGGAATGCTTATATTTTGCTAGTGGTATTGCAGTGTGGGAAAGTAACCAGAAGTCAATCTCAGTAGGAGCCTGAAACCTCAGGATTTCGGAGGAGATCTGAATAACCTGGCCCCAGAAGGTAGCAATCAGGGGGCAGTCCCACCATATATGAATAAGGGTACCTCGTTCCTTTCCACACCTCCAACACAGGGGGGACACTGAAGCAAAGAACTTATGTAGAAGGGAGGGACATCGATACCACCTAGTAAGCAATTTATACTGTGTTTCTATAACCTCCAGACTTGTAGAGCAATGGGACATAACTTCACAGTGTTTTTTCCAATTAATATGTATCCCTCGAGGTACAAGATCAGCATCCCATTTTGTACAGAAAGCGGGGTCTCCTATGAAAAGACAGTGGAGCAATATCTTATATATACCCGATATAACATGGGTGGGTTCAGAGGGTTGGGAACACATTGCTTTGAAAGTTGTGATGTCTCCTGTTAATGCAGCAGCTGCCCTGTGTGACAAAGTAAAATGACGAGTCTGGAGATAGAACCAGAAGTCAGTCGCGGGGATATCAGTGCCCTCCCTGAGTTCATCAAAAGATTTAACCTTTCCCCCGGAGAGCAAATGTGAAACCCTATTCAAGCCTGCTCTTTTCCATCTGGCGGCCACACCTCCTCTAATACCCGGCCCAAACAGTGGGTTGTCAAGAAGCGGGAGAAGCAGGGAATTTGACGAAGAGAGACCCAATTTATAGCGTAGGGTTCTCCATAGAGCCAAAGTGGGTCCAACCATCAAATGCGAGGAGCGGCCAATGGTCCTAAGCCAGGGAACTGCCTGTAATTGTAGACCCGAGGACCGTCTCTCCAAGTCAACCCACTGCTTAGAGCCGGCACCAGGTCGCGACCAATCTAGGATCCTATTCAAAATCGTGGCCTGATAATATGTTGAAACTATGGGCAACTGTTGGCCCCCCTGGGCCTTCCTATAGAATAAGTAACAATGTTTGAACCTGGGCTTCCTGCCACCCCAAACAAATCGGCTAATTGCCTTGTGTGTGTCTACCAGAAACTGATGGGGTAGCTTCAAAGGGATAGTCTGGAAAAGATACAGTAACCGTGGTAGGATATTCATTTTCACAATGTTCATACGGCCTAGCCAGGAAAATTTCTGTTGGAGCCAGTGTCATTTCCTTCCGCAGCTTCCGCAATAGAGGGAGGTGATTTAAAGTGACCGTAGTAGACAGGGAGGAGGGGATCAGAATGCCTAAATATTTAATGTGTGTGGGGTGCCAGGTGAAGGGAAACACAGTCCTCAGGGACGAAACTAGTTCAGTAGGGAGGGAAACATTAAGAGCCGTCGATTTAGCATAATTAATCTTAAAATTGGATAGCACTCCAAAACTTGAAAATTCTTTCATAAGATTAGGTAATGACACAGCAGGGTTTGCAACGACCGCCAGGAGGTCGTCTGCAAACAATGCAAGTCTATGTTCATTTCCACCCACTGTCAATCCAGTGATACCAGGGTTCTGCCGAATGCCCCTAGCCAGAGCCTCCATGCAGACAACAAATATCAATGGCGACAGCGGGCATCCCTGTCTAGTCCCATTAGAGATGGTTATCGGGTCGGAGAGTATTCCGTTCACCCGCACCTGTGCCGAGGGAGCCCGGTACAACGCCAAGATTTTTTGCAATAACACCTCTCCCAGGCCCAATTGTCGCAGTGTCGTTTCCATAAAGACCCAGTCTAAACGGTCGAATGCTTTTTCAGCGTCTATGGAGAGAAGCATCATAGGAGTCTTAGCTGAGCCTGCATGAGTTATCAGGTCAATCACTCTTATGGTGTTGTCCCTTGCTTCCCTACCTCGAACAAAGCCAACCTGGTCCGAGTGTACTACTACCGGCAGTAACAAACACAGGCGGTTCGCAATGAGTTTGGCATACAATTTAATATCTACGTTAAGGAGGGAGATTGGCCTATAACTGGACGGTAATGATGGGTCTTTACCGTCTTTAGGAATGACCGTGATGTGTGCTCCCAAGGACTGATTCCAAAAGGGGGTCTGTGGAGAGACAGAGTTGCAAGCACGGAGCAAAAGAGGGAGAAGTTTATCTTGAAACATTTTGTAATAAGATATGGGGAAGCCATCGGGGCCCAGACTTTTACCAGACGGGGAGGACTTCAGGGCGGACATGAGTTCGTCATTTGTAAAAGGGTCCTCAAGGGCTGAAATCGTAGCTGGGGAGAGTGACGGGAATTTAATCTCTTCTAGGAAGTCCTCTACTGCCTTCTCATGCATTGACCGTTCACACTGAGAGCGCAGTGATGTTAAATTATAGAGATCCGTATAGTAAGCATGAAAGATCTCAGCCATCCTACCGTCAGAAGCATGAGGCACCCCAGAGGAATCCCTAATCTCCTTAAGATAAATTAGGGATCTTTGGGCACGAAGAGCACGGGCAAGAAGCTTCCCAGGTTTGTTACCCCACCTATGGAATTTATGTCGGCAGCAGCGAAATGCCCTACGGGTGCCTTCATTCAGTAAACTATTTAAGGATGACCAAGCCTCTTGCAGCTCCGCTAATACATCGGAAGTTAGTGTAGATTTATGTGTGAGTTCTAGACTTTTAATTTTAGCAAGTAGGGCGACCAGACATTAATTTTTTTGTTTCTTGAGGTGGGAGCCTAGTTGGATGCATTTACCTCTAATCACGCATTTATGGGCTTCCCACACCGTCACTGGGGAGACCTCGTCAGTCAGATTAAGAGCAATGTAATCCTCAATAGAACTCTCTATTTGGGCCCGGCAGTCTGGGTCTCTGAGAAATCGCTCATTAAAGCGCCATCGCCATTGGCGCGGGGGAGGGTGGTGTAAAGATAGGATAAGAGTAATGGGGGCGTGGTCAGAGCCAACTATTTGTCCTATTGTGGCATCTACAAGAGAATCGAGATTTGTGATCCACAAAGAGATAATCAATACGGGTATAGCAATTGTGCGGGTAAGAGTAAAATGTGTAGTCTCTATCTTTAGGGTGGAGCAGGCGCCAGGTGTCCATTAGCTGGAAGTCATGTAGAATCGACTTAAAGCGTCTAATATAATTTAAAGAAGATCTGGGTGCACCAGTTGAGGTATCTAGAAGAGGCTCCAATGCCCAGTTAAGGTCACCTCCTGCCACTAATACCCCTTCCAAAGATTGCTCTATCAGCTCCAAAGCCTCCCTCATAAAACGTATCTGACCCTGATTAGGGAGGTAAAGGTTAAGAAATGTAAAAGTTTGGTCGGCAATAATAGCCTTCACCAGCAGGCCCCTCCCATCCCCAATAGGAACTTCCGATACATCATGCAGTCTAACATGTTTGGCAAACAAAATTGCAACTCCCTTGGCCTTAGCCCCTGAGAAATCATTATAATAGCCCTGCGGGAAATGACGGGAGTGTAGCTTCGGAGAGGCACCTCTTTTAAAGTGCGTCTCCTGAAGGAACACCACGTCTGTGTTATCGGTATGTAGAGAGTGTAGAAGCCGGGACCTCTTCTCGGGGATGTTAAGGCCTTTCACATTAAGTGATACTAACTTCAAATTAGCCATATTGGTAAGTTACCAGGGAATCCCAACGCTGCCACACCACCGAGTCATCCATATTACCCTGTTGAAAGAGTAGCCACCCATAATACCTCATCCAATTGGGGGAAGGGAGGAAGGGAAGCACTAGAGGAAAGACAGGGGGAGATAACGTAGACAATAAAAGACAAAAAAAACAGCTGTCAATCCAACAGCAATACTCTGCATCATTAGTCATGGGAAACCATAATCGCCCCATGATCTACAAATGTATAGCAGAGCAAGGGGGGTCAGAGGGGAACCGGGACATATCGCCGTTAAATAGCATTGAAATACAAACAAAATTATTCAGTAGATAGAGCAGCTCGAATAAAGAAGAAAACTGAATCCGAAGACTACGAGAACAAGCAATGCGCTGGGAGCCAAAGGCAAAATGGCAGAACAAGTAACAGTGATCTAGTACAAAAGTGATACAACCTAAAAACCAATAAACAAAAACATAAACAGAGTACATGACTTGGCAGGAAGTGGCAGTACTGAAGCAGCCATGAGAAGCAAACAATTACCTAAACAATCGCAGACAGCGAACTATTTAACCATCAGTGGAAGGACATAGCAAAAAGAAAAAAACAACATATCAAAAACACGTTAAGTATGTCAAATAGTCACGTGTCCATGGAAACTGTAACTTGAGGTCTAGCCCGCCGTAGTCATCCCGTGTCATCTGCGGTAACAGTAGCAGCCGTACCGGCTTCAGATTCCTCAAATGTGTCAGCTCGTCGTCGCCTCCTGGAATTATGGACTTTCTGCCACCGTTCTGCTGGAGGCGGAGGTGACAGTGACAGTTCAAACTGGTCCAGCCAATTAGGGAGACTCGGGGCAGGAATATCTAGGGATAAGCAGAAGTCCTTAACACCATTATATTCCTGTAGGACAAAAAGGGTTCCTTTGTAGATAATGGGATATCCTTGGATAGATAATGGGAATCCCCAGTGAAATTTGATGTTACGGTTTTTCAGTTCATCTGTGAGGGGACGGAGTATACGCCTCTGTTGTAGGGTAGACCACGAGAGGTCCGGAAAAATTTGTATCCTATGACCATCAAAAGTAATGTCCGGTGCCCGCCTGGCTGCTTTAAGAATCTCCTCTTTCTCCTGAAAGTAGTGGAGTCTGCAGATAACATCGCGTGGTCTATCCGTTGGTGCCCCTCTAGGACGCAAGGCCCGATGTGCCCTGTCAAACACCATCTGGTAGTCAGAGTCCGCTCCCAAAAGTTCATTGAATATTTTGGTCAGAGAAGGTTCAACGTTTTGGGGTGTGACGTCTTCAGGCAATCCCCTTATTCGCAGGTTATTCCTGCGCCCCCTGTTGTCCACGTCATCGAGTCTGCGGCCCATGGCAATCAGAGAGCGTGATTGGCGAGAGATGAGATCATGGAGATCAGATATTTTAGAATCCGTCTTCGCAGAGCAATCTTCCAACGTTACCACTCTATCTGCGACATGAGTGACATCAGACTGAATGGAAGAAAAACGGGTCTGAATGGAATCCTGTATCCGTTGTTTCATGGACTGAAGGTCCTGCTGTAGGTCCTGGCGGGTGGGGAGGGACCGCAATTTGGAGAGAATGGCAGATAAATCTGAGGATTCCACTGTAGGAGAAGATGGAGCAGGGGGCCCCGGAGCCGCACTATCTTCCATGGCTCTGGAGAGTAAGGAGGGCGATGGAGGGGCGGACGAGGTAGAATCGGACACAGGTGGCCGAAATAGTGTACGAAAATCCTTGGCTTGGGACGAGATGGCTGGAGTTTTTGACAATTTCTTGGAGTAACGTTTTATCGGCATGAGGCACGGTGCTAGGCGTAGCCAGAAGGAATTATCGTCGAACTGAGTATCAACATACAGGCGACATATCACGTGTTCCCCTCAGCGTGGCTCGGTCAGGTCATTGTAATTTAAAGTTCAGGCACCATATTGCGAAGGGTATAGTGTCATTGTTGCAGGATACCGAATCCGTCTGCCCGGGGTTAACAATTCCGGCGTGGGAGGGTAGCCGCTCCTGAATCACAACACACCGTACTGAGAGTAGGGAAAATGTAGTATAAGAAATAGGAAATAACAGCAGGGGGCTCTGAGAATTAGATCCAGCGGGGTGCACTATATATACACAAAAATGGAAAGAATGGGGTAGGAGCATACAGTGTCCAGCCTGCAGGCAGTGATCTGTGTTGAAGTGAGGTGTTGATTTAATTCCCTGCTGAGGAAGTGAGCTTGTTCCCCAACAGCACAGCACGGGCAGCTCAGTGCAGAGAAGCCTGCCCTGCCACCTCCAAGATGGCCACCGTCAGCAGGGTTTAATGTGTTTTACCTCAGGCCGCCTCAGTCAGTCATCCACAAGGCCAGGGGTCTGCTATCCACCCCAGCGTCCTCAGAGAGTCCCCCCCGGCGGGTGAATGTGACAAACGGGCCGCTCGTATCAGCACAGCGCCCGCGCTCCGCTCTCTGCCACATCCAAGATGGCCGCCACCACCGGACCTCCGCCGCTCGGCCCAGCTCCGGCCCCGCAGCTCCAGGGGCTCTTCTCACCCCTTGATTCTATGGCCGCGTCCCCCAGGTAGGAACTGTGCAGTGGGGCAGGCCGTTTAGCAGTGTGGGGCGCCCGGCAATCGTCCGAACTCGGGCGGGGGTTTTATTCAAATTGAGGTCCCGGCTTCACCACGGGGGGAAGGCCGCAACCTGCAAGCACAGGACAGGCCTGTGCTCCGGCTCCGCAGCTCACCCCCAACACAAACAAAGCAGCAAGGGCTGCTATAGGGAGCTATAGGGGAGGGACAGGCATGAGCAAATCAGAAGGAAAGGGTGTAAAAGGGCTCAATCGGGCAGGAGCTCCCCTGGGACACGTCCTTCCGAATCAGGCACAAGCCATGCCCCCCCTAAATAATGTTTTTAATCATGATACCTTTCTTGCGCAGCAAGCTCACCATTATCAAAATTATTTTGGTGAATTCCAAAAGGCAGCACCTGGAATTGATAGTGATTGGATCTGACTGATAGTGATCGGTCTAACTAACACAAAAATAAATAGAAAATAAAAATTAATTTGCCAAGCTCCTGCAGTTCCAAACTGTTATCCCAGGTGTAGTGTCCCCCACCCAGGATGAAAGAGAGATACAGAACATAAAATAAATAGGGAAATAACTGTGACTAGAGGATATAAGACAATAAAAGATAATAAAAACATACAAATATAACCACCAAACCTAAAATGCACACTGGACAACCTACTGATTTTATTAACCTACAATTTTCCATTATGGGCCCTACACATCAGGCGGCGGGGGGGGGATTGTCCATATTGGCCTGCATGCATAAACGACCTGGCTCCAACGAAGAACGAGAGCGTGGCCGCTCATCGTTGGTGCCTACACACCAATGATGACGTTCATATCTATCACTGTTATCGACCAGTGTGTAGGGCCCTTAAGACTTAAATAACAGGCAGCATAAAAGACCAGACTGCTTTCAATACATAAAACCATACTGTGGAAGACTATGTTTAATTTCCTAGAACCTGCTTTTTCTAAACATGCATATTACATTTTTGGCAATGGTGATGAAGAACACAAATAACTCACTAACCTACAGAATACAATGTGTTTGTCATGGACCATTGGATTGTAGGTCGGCACAGAAGTAGGTACTTAAACTACACTGCGGCTTTAAAAGTAAGCTCCTCCCCTTTCAACTCCATGATGCCAGTACTTATTTAAAAAAGTCCAGTAACTCAGTGAAACTATTAGAAAAAAACAAACTGGTAGGGAGAAAAAACAGTCAACAACCAACAGTGTGAGGGAGGGAATGCAGTGTTCCCCAGCTTGCTTAAGAAAAAATGATTCAACAGTAATGACCAAAAAGCCTATTTTCTCTTGCAGCAAGGCTGGGCAACACTGGACCATGGGACATTCAACAGCTGCCCCAGGGGAAGGAATGCTCAGCCTGACTGACCGGAGAACTGTATACCCAAATTGGGTTTCACTGGAGGCCAATCTCTGAACAGAGAACCAGGAACCTGCACAACTGACCTGTCCTGCTGAAGCCTCATATTGTGCCACTCAGGAAGTCACTACTGCCCTAGTGGGATGCACTGACACCCAGTGTAATGCCGGTCCCCCCACACTAAAATAGGCTTGAGTGACGGCCGAGCGGATACAACGTGCAATGGTCCAGCCGTCCAACCACAGTTACTGTATGTGCATGGTAAAGAACAAGCAGAGAAGCCATGTGGTGGAATAAAGCAAATTCGCAGAGCTCAGCCAATGTCTAGCAGAGCCAGATTAACCCAGTCTTTGATAGTCACTGAAGGAGGAAAAACTGGAAAGACTATATTCTGGTTTAAGTGGAAAACCAAACCAACTTTCGGATGGAACATAGGAACCATACAGGAAACCACTCTATCATTGTGGAAGACGAGAAAATGTGTCTTGGAAGACAAAAACCCCCAACTCTGACAAATGCCGAGCTGAGGCAAAAGCCATTAGGAAACCAGCGGCCAAGTAATAAGAAACCTGAGACAAGAGGGATGCTGAGTATCCTGTCCAAGCTTGGATAATTTCCCACTGGAATTCCTGTGAACAGAACATGGCTTACTGAATGATCTCAAAGGTGGAGATTATCATGCTGAGCATCTTCATGCACAACAAGATCAATGGACGAGGCACTAACAGTATCATTGTGACCAAGTTCTGCAGGGTCCATACTATGGACTCCAGCAAGAAAAATCATTACAAAGAGGTGTCGAAAACCACCCCCTGAAACTGAAGGCACTGACTAGGTATTAGGTGTTACTTTATGAAATTTAGGATTTATCCATGAACCTGTAGTACTTGAACTGTGCCATCTAGGTGCTTTTGTAACTGCAAAACTGAGTTCACATTCACAAGCAGATTGTCTAAATAAAGGTATGATTGTGATACCTTCTTTGCACAGTAAGCTTGTCATCACTGACATGAGCTTGGTGAAAATGCGTGGAGCTGTGGCTATACTGAATGGCAGGGTCTGGAATTAATAATGAGAGGATCCTGACTATGAAACAAAGGGGAGAGGGATGACCTGCCTAAATCGAATACGCATCCCTGACATTCTGGGTCGCCAAAACCTCAGTTTCACCATGCTGTGGATCACTGATCTGAGAGATTCTGTTTGAAAATGATCCATCCACAACTTGATGTTCAAGGTACGAAGAATCAAGATCGGTTAGAATGAGTCATTCGGCTTCTGAACAAGGGACATGCTGGAGTAAAACTCCAGTGTCCATTACAGCGGTGGAACTAAAGAAATGATGCCCTCTGAGAGGACAGAATTGATAGCCTGGACAAATGTTACCCTTTCCTCCACATCCTCAGGAAGAGGTGTGGAAAAAATCCAGTGTGTTGGTGGACCCCTAAGGTTGGTGATATAAACTCTAAGGTCTGGAGCAGGCACACTCTGACTGAAGTCCAGACTGGGTGGAGAGATACCCCCTCACCAGAGCTTCACCAGAGTCTTGTTCCCATAGTGACGGTTGTCACCAGAAAAACTACCCTCAGGAGCCGAATCCATGCCGGGGAAGAAGCAGCTTCTGGCAGGCTGACCACTAATGGACGCGACACCCCAAAAGGAAGAACAAAAAACATGGAAACGCGGGCCCCTGCTGTTTAGTGGCAGCTGTCGGAAGAAAAGTGCTTTTCCCAACAGTAGCCAGGGCAATAATGGTATCCAGTTTTGACACAAAGAGAATTCCCCCACCAAATGGAAGAGATTCTAAGGAATGTTTTGATTTAGAATCCGCATTGCCCTCTGAGCCGAAATGGACGTGGCTGAAACCCTAGAAGCCACCTGAGCACCAACTTGCAAAGTCTCACATATTCAGCTGCACCTCAGAGCTGCTGTGCAAAGTCTTGGAGGGAATCTTTGAATGAAGCACTGTAAAGCTCCACGAATAGTTTGTCAGCCTAACTCTCTTTAGCATGAGCCACCCGTGTCGAGTAAAGGTCAGATAACAACACTGGAGCTCAGAAAATTAACTTGAGACAACCCCCTAATTTTTTAT
Source organism: Pseudophryne corroboree (assembly GCF_028390025.1). Classification (NCBI taxonomy): domain Eukaryota; kingdom Metazoa; phylum Chordata; class Amphibia; order Anura; family Myobatrachidae; genus Pseudophryne; species Pseudophryne corroboree. The sequence continues at coordinate 638,113,000 of NC_086445.1, read as the reverse complement.
CTGGTGGATCCTTAAGGAAAGCTAAATCCTGAACATGGAGAGATGTGTGTTTAGCTAAACATGCCACCTCAGTGTCAACTTTGGGAGACAATTCACACTTGGATATACAGTATGTTCCACTGGAAGTGGATAAAAGGAAGTGAATTTGCGAGGAATGGAGAATTTCTTATCCAGTGCCTGCCAGGCCTCCTCAATTACAGTATAGAAATCAGTAGAAGGGAAAGTAATGACCTTCTTGCACCAACATTTGAAAGGACCCACAGACCCAGCTAGAAAATCCATATCTAAACAGTCCAGAGTTGTGCGCACCACAGCACTGAAGTCTTCCACTCCATGATGAGGAAAACTAAGTCTTGTTCACCATCCCTTTCCTTAAAACTTCTAATGAAGTCATGGAAAGAGGAAGACGCTTAAGCACCATACACAGCTGAGAATCCTCAAAAAAACATTGCAAATAATAGGAAACCTTTCCAAACCATGACACTGTATGCTCCATGATATGAAGCCAAGCTGGATCAGACACCGAATGGGGAATAGGAGCAGGCAACTTAGGACCACATACCAAGGAAACTGGCGCATCAGCTGCCCTAGCCTGAGCTTTTCGCTAAAGTGCTACAAGCTAAACTAAGTCAGATATAGAAAGACCCAGAGCCTGTGCTCATGCCGGCACTTCAATGGCAGATTCAGCAGTGTCGGACACTTATGTGACACTAGATCTTGCTCAACAGTCCATGCACAATGTCCCAGAGTCCACCTGTCCACACAGCAATTTAATATTGCATTGGGCACAAGTGAAAAACAAAGCCATAGCAATACCTTGTGCCTTGACTGTTTTGGCTTTGATCGACTTAATCTGTACACTTCTCACTAGATATAGCAGACAGAGGTAACCAGATTCCCAGTACAGGAAAATAAGAGACACAGGTCACTGAGTGGACAATTTCCAAGAACAGCAGAAACAATAGGCAAGAAATAACAATGGTACTTAGCGTTCCAGAGGTCAACAACAGCAGAGGAGAGGATCTGAGAAAGGACTTGCACCAGCAGATGATCCCAGCCCAGAAGAGCTTCAATAGTTTAACTTCTATATCCTACATACACAGCAGTCAGGGTGTAACACTTCAGTAGTAAATATAGTCTAGAGGAGGCCAGCAGCTACAGGCTCCGCATCTTCCCCACCCTTCCCTGCTCTGTGGCCGAATTCTCCCTGCCTCAAGTGCTACTCCCCTCTGTGAGATGCACACTCCATGTAAAGGAGCCGCCATCAGTAAAACTCAATGTGACTGACGAGTGCTGTGTGACAGAAAACGTACAAAATAAGCTAACTACAACAAGGGCTGCAAACCAAAACATGCCATATCTCCTTAGGTACCTAAAGGAGACAGGCATCATGGGGTTGCAGGGGGGAGGAGCTTAGTTTTAAAGCTACATTGTAGTTTAAGTGCCCAATCCAGCCACAACCTACAAGAGAAATGGGTAACCTGTGAAGCCACAAAAGCTTTTCAAGATCCACTTGTTAAATCTCAATGCAGTTGTACATGCACATATCACTGGAAATGTACGTTGACAGCAATAGGCTGTTTGCTGGTGCCGGAAAGAAAATGAGTACTGTACTGCAAACTCACTGACCAATAATAAACAGATACCTGAGCAGTTAAAATGCATGTATGCTTTCAAGATGTATTTCATTATGAATATCTTATGTCAGCATTTACCAAATTCAGGGCCTAATTCAGACCTGATCGCAGCAGCAAATTTGTTCTCTAATGGGCAAAACAATGTGCACTGCAGGTGGGGCAGATATAACGTGCAGAGAGAGTTAGATTTGGGTGGGGTGTGTTCAAACTGAAATCTAAATTGCAGTGTAAAAATAAAGCAGGCAGTATTCACTCTGCATAGAAACAAAATAATCCTGAATTAGGCCCTCATTCCATGCTTTAAATGAGTCTGTTTGAAAGTCAATTTGACTTAACCATCTGTGCATGGATATCTAGGATTGTTAGGGTGTTTTGAGAAGTTTGAATATTAGGGTTATGTGACAGCAACATTTCAAGGTAAATGCTAGGAAATTGATTAACAACAAAAAATATATATTGCATTGATAGAGCAGAATTTTTTTTACATTTTATAGGCAGAATAAAGCAGGCTATTAAAAAGGCAACTGCTTCCACAATGTCTAATTTACAGCTTCATATACTATGGGCCACACACAGTTACATTCACAATTTGTCATGTCATGTTTTATTTCAAATGATCACAGAAACTACTGTGCAATTAAAAACAGAAGCAAAAAAAAAAAAAACTGTATGGAAAACTCTTGCTTCAGGTATACTGAAGTTATTCTGGTCTTTCCATTTTCTTCTCCAAACATGATTGCAATGCAATATAACTGTCCAAAACATTATAAAAGGTACCTGTAGTGTGAGAGAACAATTCATTTCACCCTCCGCCTGCAGTAAAACAGCATCCGACTGCCGTGTACGAAGCATGAGGCTCAGCTGCCAAGGAACAATCAGAGGTAACAAAAGGCTTTTCCATAATAATGCACCATTACCCAGAAAACGCAAGGAAGACAGCATATCTGGAATACAAAATCTAGTATCAGTGTGGACATATAAATTGACATTACTGGATGAATGTTGTCAATATATAATTTGTTTCTGGATGAATGCTGACAGAATGTAGTATTTCCAGAGTACATGCAATTAATTACATTTCACACTGTATCTGAATTCTTCAATCTCCAAAAGAGAAGCATTTCATGTGATGATAAATAAAATTATGAAGAAATAAATAAAAAACTTTAAACTAAAAGGGACAGGGAAACCCAGCTGGTCACAAAGGGACCACGGTGCTTATCGCTGGCTTGTAGCAGTGCCTGGAACTGTTTAATTGAAGTCTGCAGTAAGCCCACAGACTGCACTTACCACGGACTTCTGTTCATACCCTCCATGGTAAGTAGCGATTTCTGCCCTTACTGAAGCCACAACAAGCGCGTTAACCCATAGCTCCATGACCTTATCCTGGAATCTATGGGTTAACACTCGTTACCTGCGGGCTTAACATGAGAGAAATGGGCTTAAAATTTAATAACTCAGGGCATTAAAGCTTGAGGATATCTGTCCATGGTAAGCACCACATCTAATTGAATCTGCCCATAAATATACAAAGTAAATATGTATGAGGTGATACATAAACTAATATGATTTCAATATTTCAATATTCGTAACTGCATATTACAAGGGCTAAGACTAAGAAAACCACACATGTTATGTGGAGAATTGTCAGTAGATCAATTGCAGACCCACCACTTATTGCACAATGCAGAATCTCTCTCAAGCACCAGGTAGTTAGCCGAAATCGGACTCCACTGTCAGGATAACTATGGAGACCCATCCAACACCAGACACATTGTGAGATTCCCACTGACACTGCCAGAAGCTATTTAAAATTGTAGTTTTGAAAAAGTAAAATTATGGGGTGTTAAACTTGGGCCAGGAAGTCCCTAGGGGAGAGATACTGTATGTATAAGGAGAGCTATTACTTCTCCTTGGGAATTGCTACCTTTCCCAGGAGTAAGAACTCCAAATCTAATAATAATAATAATAATAATAATAATAATAATAATAATTATTATTATTATTATTATTATTATTATTATTATTTTATTTATATAGCGCTCTTTCTCCAGTAGGACTCAAGGCACTTAACAGATACATAGCATAATATAGAACAGAAAATAATGAAGTACATTTTCATAAAATACAGAAGCATGAAGATACTAAAAGGGACATTATGGAAATGCTTGAGTAAACAGTAAAGTCTTGAGTCTACTTTTGAAGTATTCTACAGTTGAGGCCTCTCGCACTGTGCGAGGAAGTGAGTTCCATAGAGTCGGAGCCGCATGACTAAAAGCTCGACCCCCAGATGAATTACGAGAGATTCTAGGTACTGCTAAAAGTCCTTCATCTACAGATCGCAGTAATCGAGTGGGGCAGTATGTACCTTGGGCCCTGGTTATGTAATGCTTTGAAACTCAGTAAGCCAATCTTGAAGATGATTCGCCATCTTACAGGCAGCCAGTGAAGGGAGTAGAGGATGGGTGTTATGTGGCTAGAACGGGGCTGGTTGGTTAACAGCCTGGCAGCTGTGTTTTGCACCAGCTGCAAACGTTGCAATTCTTTTGCTGGGAGACCAAGGTAGAGGGCATTACAGTAGTCTAATCGAGATGATACAAATGCATGTATGACTTTTGGCAGATTATCTGAGGGAATTAAGCCTCCTGGTGCCCTGGTGACTGCGTGGAAGAGTATGGAAGTTGCTGCGATCTCCTCCTGGGGCTACAGACGTGTAGGCCTCCACACCAGTCGGAGCCATGGGCTTTCTGGAGGCGGATGCCCGGTTCAGAGGTGTGGTAGTGGAGTTCGAGGTGTTCAAGTCACTCAACGTTTAGTGGCCTCTTTACATTAAACACACTGCCTGCCACTTGGAGAAAAGAGTCTGCTGGTGCATCGTGGTGTGCTGTGGAGGTCAGGTTCTCCACCTGTGCTCTGGCTTATGTCAGCAGCCATCTTATTTTTGAAATCCTCCCTGCTTGTTTGCCTGCTGTGCTTTCTATGTGATCATATGGGAGTCACTGCTGCCATACTGTTTTGTGCCTATACTCTCTATATTACTGTCTTGGATGCCACGGCTGCTACGTGTGTCTGTGCCACCACATTTGAAGTCCCTGGTTATGTCATCATTATTGTCTGCTCCAATGCTAAAGCACTGTTGAGCATGTAGGGGTGATTCCTGTTTTTTCCAAGTGTCCTGTCACCTCGTTCCATTGTTGGCTGGCCTGATCATTTCCAATAGGTGGAGCAATTACCTGGTCTATTTGTCTCAGTGTCTGTTTCCTCTAGTATGACTGCCACTCCCAGCCTAACATGGGCACTAAATGGTTACAATTGTCCCAATTTGCTTTTTCAAGACATCTCCTCAAGCTTCTAAATGTAGAGGCCAAGAGATCTCCAACTCCCAGAAAGGGCCACCTGCTTAATCCTCCAGCCTCAACCACTTCTATGGGGTTCCTCTCCAGGGTCCACGCATGACCACAATGTTCCTCTCCAGGGTCCACGATGAAGCACTGATGGGAGGTGTTACAAAGCATCTTTTGTCCCAATTTAAAGAGGAACCAGCAGCAAAATTCCCCTTCACCCTTCAGGCTTGTCAGTAATCTACAGACGACCTGGTAGGCTACACAGATTACCGTGAAACTAAAATGGGAAAGATGGTTTGGTCACATAATGATCTGATAGTTCTGCATGAGAATTTCAAGCAGAGGGTGGATGCTCTCAGAGACAAAGTGAGCGACTTGGAGGACAGATCATGTCTCAACAATCTTAAACTAAGGGAAGTACCTGAGACGATCTCTAATAGTAGTCTCCATGATTATGCAATGGCTCTTTTCAAGAAACTCATTCATTTGGCTTCTTCATCGGACATCCTAATAGTTCTTATTCACAGACTTCCTAAAGCCAGGAATGCCCATGGGAATGTTCTGATGAGACTGCATTACTTCCATGCGAAGGAGGCACTGTTTAAAGTGGTGAGGTCCTCTTCTGACTCATCAGAGATTTTGGGAAGCCTTTAATTGTTTGGCAACTTGACGCAGGCTACCCTAGCAGCGAAAACCTGTCACTAGTGCTCTCTGAAATGCTGCTTTCCCATATCCATGGGGTTTCCATCACTTCCCTGGAGGAGCGTTTGAAAGCCCTTACAGGCTGGGAATGCGTTTGAGACCTCTCCTGCTCTTGTAGTTCAGCAGGACTGGTCCATGGCGGGTTCATCAATATGGGGCTTGCTGTCAAATGTACTTGCTGATGTTGCATTGTTATTTTTGCCTAACCATGTGTGTGTTTTTTTCTCTGCAGGGCTTATTTACTTAATTTTCTTATTAAATTGTGTTTGGCTTCTCTTTTCTGTATATACTATTCCCTGTCAAAATGTACATGTTGGTCTAATGTCTGGGCTATCACATAATGGCTTTTACCTACAGATGTGTCCTCATTCAATGAGCCTCAATACACCATGCAGCACAAGATGCCTGGTGTAAGTGATCCACTAGGTCCCATGCAACTCTGCTAACGCCGTGTATCTTTTGTTGCCAAAATTGCATCTTAGTTGCAATACAATGCTATGACTCTTGTATATCTGTGTGCGACTAAGTCTGTATACGGAGCAGAACAGAATTTGCATTGGAAAAAGGCAGCGGCTGCTACATTGTAGCACTTGATACACAGAATCAGAGACTAGGTCGCACACAGATATAAAAGTGTCATATATAAAATTAATCAGAACAATTTCCTCATGTGTCCTAGTAGCATTGCGTTGTGACCAAGACACATTTTCAGCAAAAAAAGACGCCTGACTCTAGAAGATTCTCACATGACCTGGCGTGCCAAGAGAGGCTGTTTGGGGTTACTCCATCAAAGATGTATGAGGACATATCTGTATTATTCAGCAGTTCGGTCCATGTCCGTGCAATTCTGCCGATACATGGTCCTTTAATGTTTGGCCATTATTTTGATTTTACTCTATTGCTTAGCATATGTCTTTATGGTATCTTGGTCTGTTGCACTAAATTACTGTTCCCGCTAGCTTGTACACTTTGATTATGTTGATACTAGAAGAGTGGATTATTGGCCAGTATATCTCTCCCCCCCTCCTTTTGAAAGCTTACTCTGTTCCTATTTAGTATACTTAAGGATGTGGGAAATAGGCCCTTACTCCCTATTGCCTCTATAGGGCTGTCATAGTTTGGCAGCTTCCTTGGGACCCGAGTGCAGCTGAATATGTATGTGAGATGGTGTTCAGGTGTCTCCAGGGTTTCAGCTACAGCCGACTCAGTTCTAAGGGCTCTTTAGCTCTGCGCTTGGAATGCAGATTCTGAATCAAAACATTCATGGAGTCTCTTCCATTTGGTTGGGGGAGTTCTATTTGGCCCAGAAGTGGGTACTATTATAGTCCAGGCTACCGCAGGGAAAAGCCGTTTTCTTCCCTGGCTGCTCCTAAACAGCAAGGTCCCCATTTCCGATCTTTTCTTTCCTCCTTTTGAGGTGGAGCAGTCACTAGAGCTTAGTCTGTCAGAGGCTGCTTTTTCCCCAGCAGGGATTTGGCTTCGAAGTGCAGGTTTTCTGGTGCCAACTGGCACTCTTGGGCCAAGGAACTAGAGATACCTAGCGCCTGATGGGTTCTCTCTACACTCCATTCGGTCGCTTGTCAGGATTTGATTGCTCCAGTTCAGAGACCGTTGGATAAAGCGGACTTCAGACGCCTGGATGCTGGGTATCATTCCAGTGATAACATCATAAACCTCAGGTGTATGCCACCACAGTGTTTTTTTGGCACTGCTATTCCCTGGGATGTGAAGAGGACAGCATTGGACCAGGCTATCAATTCTCTTCTCTCCACTGGACGTTGTCATTGCTCCAGTTCCACCCCTGGAACGGAAACTGGGGATTAACTTCAAGTTGTTCCTGGTTCAGAAGCCGAATGACTCATTCTACTTGATCTTGAATCTTTGCGCCTTGAACACCAGATTGTGAGTGAATAATTCTTGAACAGAATCTATCTGATCAATAATGCATAACATGGAGGACAACAAATTTTTGCCCTCACTGGACATCAGGGATGCGTATATCTCTCCTCTGTTTTGCAGTTTGATGTGATCACTATCAATTCCAGGCACTACCATTCAGTATAGCCACGGCTCTATGTGTTTTGACCAAGATCAAGTCGGGGATTATTATGATAATTATTCTTCATTTACATGGTGCCACAAGGGATCCGTAATGTCCAGTTACAGAGTACATAGACAACTAGACAAAACAAGAAAAAAATTACAGGGATTTGGTGCTTTCGAAGGGAATATGTAAGAGAAGGAAAGGCACATGAAGGAAGAGGGCCCTGCTCATGAGAGCTAACATTCTAAATGGGAGGAACAGACAGACAGGGGTGACACAGATGGGGTCAACATTGAGCATGGAGCAGAGGGTTAGGATGAGAGCTGGCTGGGTTTAGTGAAGAAGTCAATCTTGAGAGCCCATTTCAAGTTTTGTGGAGAGTCTGATAGTGAGAGGTAGAGAATTCTAGACATGAGGAGCAACATGTAAAAAATCTTGGAGTGGGAGGAAGTAATCAGTGGGTAGGAGAGGCGGCATGCATTAGCAGAACGAAGAGGAATGGTAGGAGTTTTAATGGAGATAAGGTCAGTGATGTAAATGGGAGAGGAATCGGTGAGGGATTTGTGAGTGTGAGAAGCTTGAATTGGATTCTGAAAGAGAAAGGGAGCCAGTGTAGGGCTTAGAAAAAAGGGCAGGTGGACATAGTACATTTGGTGAGGAAGATGAGCTTGGCTGCAGCACTGGGGACAGATTGGAGTAAAGAGAGGCATTTGTCAGGGATGCCACATAGGAGGAGATTACAATAGTTCAGTCTAGAGATGACCACTGAGTGGATAAAGGCCTTAGTAGCATTCTCGGCCAGAAAGGGTCTGTTCCTGGAAATATTTTTGAAATGAAAATGGCAGGTCAGTGATGGCTAACCTTGACCCTCCAGCTGTTGTTGAACTACATATCCTAGCATGCCCTGCTACAGTTTTGTTATTTGGCCATGCTAAAACTGATGCAGGGCATGCTGGGATGTGTAATTCAACAACAGCTGGAGTGTCAAGGTTATCCATCACTGTGATAGGTGCTGAATGTGTGGACTGTTAAAGAGGGAATAGTCCAGGATTACTCCAAGACAGCGCACATGGGGCTAGAGAAGATAGTAGTGCCATCAATACATAATGAAATTGTGGAAGGTGAGGTTGTGGGTAGATGATCAGCTATGTCTTAGACATGTTAAATTAAAGACAGCTCTGGGACATCCAAGAAGAGATAGCAGAGACATGTGGAGATAAGAGTGGAGATAAGAGCGGCAAAGAAGTCAGGGGAGGAAAGATAGATTTGAGTATCATCAGAATAGAGATTTATATTGTAAGTCAAAAGAACGGAGATCACCTAAAGAGGACGTATAGAGATAGGAGAGGCCCAGAACAGAACCTTGGGGGGGGGGGGACCTACTATAGTGGAAGTGGAGGGGGGTGGAGTCAGGACCAGATAAAGGGCCACATGGGCCTGGGGCTGAAAATGTTTTATTGGCCTATACTGAGACATGGGAGGAGCTGTGACCAGTGCTGTGTGGGTGTGGTCAGTGCCTTGTGGGTGCGTACACCCCTACACTATCAGACCCAGTGTCTCACAAAATACATAAAAATAGAAAAATTGCTGAATTTTGTGAGAAAACTAGAAATACAATTTTGATTGTGTGGCCAGCTAGGTAGCTTGTTATCTTGTTATCTAGCTTTGTGGAAGCCTAGAGCTGTAGCACCATCTGCTCTATTGTTAATCTGGCCCTGGATGAAGTCATGAGAGGAGACAGAGAAAGAATGGGCAGAGAGGGTGATACACAGTGTCAAAAGCAGCAGATATGTCACGGAGAATAAGCAGAGAGTAGTGGCCCTTGGAATTAGCAGCAGGGAGGTCATGGCAGACTTTCGTGAGGACAGTTTCAGTGGAGTGGAGAGGATGGAAGCCAGACTGAAATTGGTCAAGCAGTGAGTGGGAGGAAAGAAAGGCAGTAATGTGGTTGCAGACAAGACGCTCACTCCTTCACCCCCCTCGTCTGCATGATAGTACCCTCTCCTGGCTGTCCTCCTATCTCTCTGACTGTTCCCTTTCTTTCTGCTTTCAGGATTCCCCCCACACACACTTTCACCAACTGTAGGTGTCCCCCAAAGGTTTTGCTCTTGGTCCTCTCCTTTTCTCTCTCTATACGTCCTCTTTAGGTGAACTCAGCTCTTTTGACTTAATAGCATCTCTATGCTGTTGATACTCAAATGTACCTTTCCACCCCTGACCTCTCAACTGCTTTCCTCACTCGTATCTCCAACTGTCTCTCCGCTATCTCTTCTTGACTGTCCCAGCGCTTTATTAAACATAACATGTCTAAGACTGAGAAGATCACCAAGCCCCCGACCCCCTGCCCCTCTCCCAGCACAACCTCACCTCCGACCAATTAATTATCTAGTGATGGTACTACTATTGCCTCTAGCCCCCAAATGCACTGTCTCAGAGTAATCCTTGACTCCCCCCTCTCTCCTTCAAACCACACATTCAGCATCTATCACAAACCTGACGTTTTCATCTCAGAATATTTCCAGGATCAGATTCTTTCTCACCCAGGTTGCTACCCATTCACTGGTCATCTCCAGACTTGACTATTGTAATCTCCTCCTATCTGACATCCCTGACTAAATGCCTTTCTCCACTCCAATCTATCCTTAATACTGCAGCCCGGCTCATCTTCCTCACCAAATACACTACGTCCACCTCCGCTCTCCTACAAGCCCTTCACTGGCTTCTCTTCCATTTCAGAATCCAATTCACACTGCTTGCATTCACTTACAAAGCCCTCACCCACTCCTCTCCCATTTACATCTCTGACCTTATCTCCCTAATGCACGCTCCCTCTCCTGCCTACTGATTACTTCCTCTCACTCCTACCTCCAAGATTTTTCACATGCTTCTCCCTTTCTCTGGTATTCCTGTACCCCTAAGATTCTCCCCAAAACTTCACATGGGCTCTGAAGACTAGAGATGAGCGGGTTCGGAATTAATGCCAGTTCGGTTTTATCCGTATTTTTCTTATTGGCTATCCAAAACACGTGACATCCGTGAGCCAATAAGGTGCCGTTTTGAGAACCGAGTAAATCTGAGAAAAACCGAGTAAAACCGAACCTGCTCATCTCTACTGAAGACCCACTTCTTCACCAAATCCAGCCAAATCTCATCCTAACCCTCAGTTCCATGCTCACTGTCTACCCCATTTGTGTCACCCCTCCCCTTTAGAATTTAAGCTCTCACAGGCAGGGCCCTTTTCCCTCGTGCTTTTCCTTCTCTTACTCAAACCATCTTCGATGGCCCCAAATCCTGCAGTTTTCTGCCACCCTGATACTTATTTCAGTATCGTCTGCTGATGCAGCCATGTTTATGTACCCTGTACTTGTCCTATATTGTCTTCAACTATAAGTTACTGTTTCCCTATTTTACTTATTTGTTTATGTATTCTGTAATTGGATGCTGCGGATCCCTTGTGGCGCCATGTAAATAAAAAATAATAATAATAATAACACCAAAATTATACCACATACAGCTGGAACAATCCATAATGATGTTTGACTTGGTGGGAAATTGGAAAATCGAAAAATAGGACAACTTTGCTATCAGCCAAAGTATCTGGTATTAACAACAGACACAAGTGTGTCAGGAGGGGATGCATACCTGCTACAGCACATACCTGTAGTACCAGGGCCGGTTCTAGTCCATTTTGCGCCCCCTGTACAGTAGAGTAGCGCCGCTGAAATGCTGAGCGGTGCGCGATGACGTCATCGCGCACCGCACAGCAAAGGTCCTCTCCACGAAGGGAACTAGACGCGTAGTGTCTAGTTCCCTTCACAGGGTGACACAGCCGGGGGACACAGCGGGCAGCGGGGGGCACAGCAGTAGCGGATCTTGCCAAGGTGCGGCGCCCTCCGGATGGCGCTGGTGCCCCGGGCAAAAGTCCTGCTTGCCCGTGGCAAGATCCGCTACTGTGTAGTACAAAGATGTTAGAGCTCTAAGAGTTTTTCTCTTTAAACCAGCGAGAAATAAAACTAGTATGGAAAGCAATGTCATTCTCTGGATCACTTGGAAGCAGTTCACCTGAAAGTGTTCTCAGACAACTTGGCAGTGGTGTTAAACTTAACCACAGGTGGGTACAATCATGGCCGCAACTAGGGGAGCTAAGGGGGCATGCGCCCCCAGGTGCAGAATCTGAGAGGGTGCAGAGAAGGGTACTCTGCCTCCCCTCCTTCCTCTCAGCCCTAAGGGGCTACCTTCTGCCGGGTCCAAGAACCCTCACTGTAGGTACCCGCTCCCCAGCACCACCAATGAAACTCCCCCCTACCCGGCAACTAGAACACTAATGAATGGGGCAGAGGTGGTGACCAAAGACTCTCCAGCTACCCCCTTTCATTTCCCAAGCACTGGTCTCCCCCTTCCCACACACAGCTCCACCAGAGGAGGACAGGGCCCTAAGAAGCTACCTACTGCCGGGTCCCAGAACACTCGCTCCAGGTCCCCGCTCCCCAATACAACTATTGTGGACTCCTGGGAGACCAACCCCCCGGCAACTAGAAGTCTTATGAATAGGGTGGGGGTAGCGGTTCACACACTCCTGTGCCTGTGTGAGCTATGTCTGCCCCTGCCCTGTTCCCCAAGGCCTCCCCATTCCTGCACTGCAGCTCCACTAGAGGTGGAAAGGGCGAGAAGAAGCAGTAGCAGCCTACAATTATTCTGGGCACTAAGGTGAGGTCTCTATTCGCCAGGACAGCTGCTGCCTCCCAAAGTGTGGACCTAGGTCCCAACTTGCATGTAGGGCTTTGTAGTCCTACAGCAGTTGGCCAGTTGGAGTCCGTCCGTCCCCAGGTATATAACACCAGTCAGTCCTAGGGACTCCTCTCTGCAGCCAGGATAACCAACATTGTGTGTCTCCCCTCCCCAGAAGGTTGGTACTACTCTCTCTTTAATTGGTTGTAGGTCCTCACTGGCAGTTGGACAGTCAGAGTGCCCCACAATACTGTACCTGAGGGGCATGTTAGTTTTCTTGTGTTCCTAACCATTTTACTAGGGAATGTGTACTGGATGCACCCTGACGATGCTGGTTGTCACTTTGCCAACTGTTTTTAACAGTTTCAAAGTGTGTGTATGTGCAATGGGGGCGCCAAATTACTGCCTTGCCCCGGGTGCCAAAAATCCTAGTCTCGGCCCTGGTACAACAGGCTAGACTCTAGTGAGCAAAAGTAACAAGATTCATGTTATGGGCAGAAAACACCTGAATTCACTCTCAGCATTCAATGTGCTAGGCAGAAGAAAATATTAGAGTGGATTTTCTCAGCAGAAAGCAGGTCCCTACAGAAAAATGGGCAATGTTCCACGCCATGATGAGGATTGTTGGTAACACACCCAAAGTGTAAAGCGGTTTTGCTTCTCCCAAATTTGTCTGCCACAGACACAGGGCATAGATGGGTTCTCACTAAGGTGGATTTTTTCATCTGGATTATGTGTTGTCAACATTCCCTATGATAACTAGCAAGCTACAGAAATTCAAAGAGCATTTGGAGGTACAGTAGAAGCAATTCCACCATATTGGCTGAAAAGAGCAGGATTCTCAGAAATGGCAAAAAAAAAAGAAAAAGAAAAGAAAAAGAGCCAGGAACATTACCAATCAGATTGGATCTATTGCAGCAGGGCCATTGCTCCATCATGTCTACAGAGTTTCAACTAACTAGTATGGAGATTGAGAAGAAATTGTTGAAACAAAAAATGACAGCCTGACCAAGTAACTCTAATACTTAGTTTTGCAAGATACAGAGCCTCCTCATATGTGTAATATCATATCTGGAAACTTGTATTTCCTGGACAAATTCTAAATTTCATGTTGTGAAAACAGAAATGTCACAGTTTGGCAGTTCTTGCACAATGTCTCTGTGAAAGGCCAGCGGCACTGGCATATCTATAATGGGTGCAAGGTGTGCAGGGTACATGGTCACCTGAGTCCAGGGGGGGCCCACACACCCACACCCTGCACACATTTAATTATACATACAGCTCCGTGGCCCGGCGCTGGCTGCAGAGCTGCAAATATCACAAGGAAAATGGCTGCTATGGCCATTTTCCGGTGATTTGCGCATGCAAAATAGATATGTCCCCCAGGAATGTGGCACAGACAACATGTTCCTGGAGACCTGTGCATAAACACAATAGACTCTGGTACATGCCAGAGTCTACTGCACCGCTGGAGGGGGCCCAATCAGAGCCTGCACACGGACCCCCTCTTCTCTTAAAGCGCCTCTTGCTAGTGGTGTCAACAATAAAAATACATAAATCTGCTCTTATCTTTTTAGACAAAAAAAAAAAAAGTCATGTTGGGTTTTTAGTTCTTGACCTTTCCCCCCCCCCCTACTGGTTTATTTTATTGTTCTAACAGTTTCACTGGGTTGCTGCAGCTCCTTACCAGACTCTTTTAAAGAAGTACTGGCATTATAGATTGTAAGCTTACGAGCAAGGCCTTCCTACCTCTATGACTGTTTGTTATTACCCAGTTTTGTCATATATCATTGTTTTGTTATATCATTGTTATTTCCAATTGTAAAGCGCAACGGAATTTGCTGCGCTATATAAGAAACTGTTAATAATTAAATAAATTATGGAATTGCAGGGGGAGGAGAATTAAAGCTAAGGAGAATTAAAGCTAATAACTAAGTGCCAGCTCCTGCAGTCCCAACCTACAACCCCCATGGTCCAGTGTCCCACAGGCTGCTTCAGTGGAAAGGATTCAACGGTAAGTGACAAAAAAATATTTTTTTCAGTCTCTTCTCAGATGAATAAGGTGTTCACCTAAAAAAATGTTTGAATAAATATTCTTGCACTACAATACAGATTATTTTACATAATTTAAAATGCTTTTTTTAATTCATGCTATCTATACTATACATACTTCAAAGATTAGTTCAGTTTGCAAAAGCTATATTCAAATCTTGGCAAAAAGTTATATTTAAACAAGGGCCAAACTAGGATTTTTGTCACCTGGGGCAAGGCAGAGATTTGGCAAGCCACCCTCCCTCCATTCCCTCCATTTGGTATCAGGATTGCTAGCCTAATGGCTAGCACTGGGTCTCTGCAAATAAAAACCCAATGGAAGAGACGGATTTTGAGTTTGACATGCCTGCCTTAGACTAATCCTGGCTGTCTCTTAAGCAGTAGCCCAGACCCAATTGACTAATCCTGACTCTCTCTTAAGCAGTAGCCCAGACCCCTAAACTTATCCTTGCTGTCTCTTAAGTATTATCACAGACCCCCTGCACTCAGCTCCCTGTGGCTCAACAGTAACACAGAGGCTAAATTCACCCTGGTTGTCTCCAGTATCCCTTCCTCTTACATAAATGGACACTAAGGCAGCCACTAGCTAAAATAGAATGGAGAAGGGACTAAAATAATTCTAAAGTATTAGCGCCCAGACTTAATACGGCTCTCTCAATAAAAGGGGATAGCCAACCCCTATCACACAATGGGGGTAATTCAGATCTGACTGCTGTGCTGCATCCTCAGGGCTCTGATTGCTGCCGTGCAGCTTCAGCGGCGGTAGACGGACAGAGCCAAGGCCGGTGCAAGGTTTCTCAGCACCCTAGGCAAAAATTCAACCTACTGCCCCCCCCCAATCAATATTTGTGAAAATAAATTCTAATAAATACGTGAAGTAAGGGAGGGGCATGGCCTGACTGGGTATGGAGTAGGACGTGCATTCCTAGCTCCCCAGCCTAACTGATCCTGTAACGCATCCTGCTGTCCTTGTGTGTTTGCCCACCTGGCCCTGCCTGGCTGCCTGAATGGCTGCTG
The DNA here is from genome assembly GCF_028390025.1 of Pseudophryne corroboree. NCBI lineage: Eukaryota > Metazoa > Chordata > Amphibia > Anura > Myobatrachidae > Pseudophryne > Pseudophryne corroboree. Next base: position 638,097,476 of record NC_086445.1, on the reverse strand, counting down.
ACCGTTCTGGGCTATATTTCAATGTACTCCTGAGTCCTGTGTCCCTGCAAATTGCACCTCAGTGTGCCGTGCTGATCCTGGCCTGCATGTGGCCGGTGCCATTTTGAAAAGCTCCTGTGGAGATCCTGCGCCCTTCTGGAGCCGCCTGGTTGGTCTAACTCACCCCACTCTTGACCAGGGGACGGCCCGTGGAGCCCTGCCGCTGTGCCCGCTCTCTAGACTGGCTCCTCTCCCTCCTTATCCCCGAGTGGCGGCTGTGCTGGCCGCGGGTCACAGCCGGGCGCCATATTGCCGCGCGCTCCCGACTGGCCTGGAGTACCTGTAAGTCCCTGTAGTGGGGAAATAACTGCATTGCCACTGAACTATCACCTGGAACCTGCTGGGAAATCAGTTTTATATCCCCCTGTTGCAGTGTTGCCTGTCTCTGATATTGGAGGTCCCTGTCTCATCTCCCCCTCCCCCCCCCTTTCTCTGTACTCCTGAGCTGCATGTCACCCTGCTATAACTTAACAGAATTTGCCCTCTGCAGTCTGTATCTCTGAAGCGGCACTGCCACACTTGTGCCTCTCTTTACTATCTGTCCTGGGATTTATAACGGTCCTGAGTTGTGAACCTGGTGGTCCGCAGGCACCGTGCCTCTGTTGCGGCCCGCTTAGCGCAATTTGCTCACGTGGAATAGACCCCGGTTCCCTCTGCATTCTCTTCGCCATCTTCAGCTGCTTCCTCCCCCTCCTCTCCCAATATGGCGGGGGTTGCTGAGGTTACCATGTCCCAACTTTTCAAGCCATCACTGATTCTGAGAAGCGGCTCGCGTATAGGGTGGCAGAAGTGCACATAGATATTTCACTTATACGTCAAGACATGCAGAAACTCAGGGACAGAGTTGGGGAGACAGAGAACCGCATTTCTTCGTTGAAAGACTCCTGCACACCTATCCCTGCCCATCTCACTTCCCTGGAAACTGAGATGTCTGCGTGCAAGCTTAAATTGACGGATATCAAGGGACGCCTTAGACGAAATAATGTTCGCTTCGTGGGCCTTCCTGAAGAGGCGAAGGGGTCTCAACCGGAACAATTTCTGGAATCCTGGCTACTGTCGACATTTGGAAAGGATTCGTTCACTCCGCAGTTTGCTGTAGAGAGGGCTCATTGTGTTCCTACTCGTCCTCTCCCACCGGGTGCACAGCCTAGGACCTTCATCGCCAAAATTTTTCACTATAAGGAGAATTCTGCGACTTGCTAGGATTAAAGGCCCGCTGGAGCATGGAGGTCAGAAGGTTGCTGTGTTTCAGTACTTTTCAGCTGAGGTCCAGAAATCTCGCTTGCAATTTACGCAGTTTAAGCAGCGGCTTCGTGCTCTTCAACTCCAATATTCTATGCTTTATACTGCACGACTTCGGGTGGTATCTGGCAATCGTACACATTTCTTCGACACTCCGAGGGAAGCATCTGCCTGGATTGATCTGCAGCCTCAACCTCATGCTACTCCACCCTGAGGGACTTATATATATATGTGTGTGTGTGTGTGTGTGTGTGTGTGTGTGTGTGTGTGTGTGTGTGTGTGTGTGTGTGTGTGTGTGTGTGTGTGTTTCTAATGTTGCGTTTTTCTGGGAAAGTTTTCTTTTTGCCGGGGCTGGTGAATGTTTGGCATTGGCAAGTTTCTTTTGATGATAGGCTGGGGACTTCATGTCCTCAAGGTTATGGGGTTTAGTTGCCCCACAGATAGTTTATTTTCAGTTTATTGATTCTCTTCTAGAGTCAATCTAATGTTTGGGAATAGGTGTACCTGTGTTTGGGTCGGTATACGGGGAGGTGGTGGTTGGGTTTTGTTATTTTTCTTATCATTGTTTTGTATATTTTCCTATGTGTTTTTCTTGTGCTAGTTTGCTCTGAACGTGCTGAATTATGGTTACCTTATTTTTGTGTGGGGGATGCCTGGTACTGTGCTGGAGTGCAGTTGGCTTACTGTTGTCATACTCGAAAACTATATGCTACTATGGTGAACGTTTTCTCATGGAACGTTTGAGGCCTTAATGATAAGGTTAAATGTTCCCTAGTTTTAAAATATGTTAAGTCTCAAAATCCTGGATTGGTTTGTCTTATGGGGACACATCTTATTGGTAGTCGAGATCTTTCACTCAAAAAGCCTTGGGTGGGGTGGGCATTTCACTCCACTTTCCATTCTAATTCCAGGGGTGTTTCACTGTTGATCCATAAAAGTCTGAATTTCGTTTGTACTAAAGTCCAAATTGATCCACTAGGATGCTATGTCTTTTTAGCTGGCACTATACACGGCTCCGCTTTTGTGTTACTTGCTATATATATTCCTCCTCCTTATAACTCTGAAATTTTGGTGAAGGCTTGTGCCTTCATGTAGGAATTTCCCTCCACCCCGGTTATATGTATTGGTGATTTTAATGCTGTTTTGGATGAGGCTGCTGATAGATGGAGGCATGTTACCTAACATGCGACTCCTAGACCCACTGCCTTTGCCCGTCTGATTTCTGAACTTGGCCTAGTGGATGTCTGGCACTTACGTAACCCCACTGACAGTTGTTTTTCCTGTTTCTCAGTATGTTTTCGTATGGGGTATTTTCCCGTATTGATATGGCACTGCTTACACGCTGAAAAAGAGATAGACCTGCAAGAGAGCAGGGCAAGAAAAGACTAAAAGGTCTGCCACATTAATTAGCACTTATCTTTGAATATATTTCCATGAATGGTCCTATGACCTAATATTTAGGTATGTATTAAATTTGTCTTGTACTATTACCTAGTGATTTTGTGTAACTTTCAGTTTTATCAAGTGATAATAAAAGTTACATTTTAATCTATAGATACAGAAAGCGTGCCCCGAGTCAGACTTTTAGTCTTTTCTTGCCCTGCTCTCTTGCAGGTCTACCTCTTTTTCAGTTTGTTGAACTAATTTCCCGGGAGCACCACCAACCCAGTGCCATAGGTATTAAACTAATTGAGCCTTCATGTTGGTTTAGACATTGAGTAACTCCTAGCGAGTTGAAATTATCTGTGGCCACTTTCCACAGGTCTAGTGCGGTTTCAAATTCTTTTGTCTAGTTTAGTTTTTTCTGAGGTTACTTTCTCAGTTTCTCGAATCCAGCACAGACAACACTGTTCTAATTCAAATAACTGTATTTTACACAAAAAACTCCTAATGATGACCAGTTTCAGTCTTAAAGATGCCTTAAAAACCAAACGAAGAACCGATGACTTGGAGAGTATCGCCCAACTGGAACAAAGTTGGTTGATTCGGCATCCAATTGGGAGGAAGAGATATCCAAATTTAAATATACTCTCCAAAGACAAATTAGATCTAATTGGGACCTAACTAGTTTAGAGCACTATATGAAACAGAGAATAGTTCCAAGGGGACTGAGACCTAAGGTCTTTCCTTCGTTTGAGCTCTTTTCAGCAAGTCTACAACAGGATTGGGAGGCCAGACTATTAAAATGCTCTCAGGAGCTTATGCAAATTCTGATTAAACACAATAATCTGATACTAGAGGAGTGTACTAAAGAGATAGATCAGTTATGGAAAAATTTGGAATCGTGTGAGCAGAATCCTACTTTTCAAAATCGTATTGAGAGGATTAAGAAAGAACTAGACACCTATGAACAAGGTATCATAGAGAGGAAAAGGACCAAATTCTCTCGAGATAAAAGGGATTTTAGTAATGGCAATGTCTTTAGGTGGACTAGACCAGGGAGAAGGGAGAAAACACCGGGACAATTTACAACACCATCCTCTTCGGAGGCAGAATTATCAGGGACAGAAGAACAGGATCCCTCACAGCAGGATCGATATCCCAGCTCTAGAAGCAATCAAAGACCTCTGACACATGTTTTAGATTACAACAGTAGCACTCACGGACGCCCCGAAAAAGGAAAATTAGAAGAGCAAAAAAGAAGAAGAAGAGGCCGAGAGAAATGGGGTTCTCCCTCCCCCAATCGCTATCCCTCTCGGAGGAACAGATAACCTGCCCCGATTCCAATAAATTACAGATTATCAATCTATCAGAACATACTCTCACTGACCATCAAAGGAGTGTACTCGAAAAAGGCCTTACCTTTTCCCCTACTAAAAACTTTGACATATTTCAGTGGAATAAAAACTTACAATAATTTGTCAGTAAACTCCTCTTGACTAAAATGTATGCCAATAAGGATAATGACACAGCAGCCTTAGATATGATGGATGGGATTCAACATTTAGATCTGACTAGTACTCAGGAAAATGAAGCTCTGATTGCCTTGGAGGAATTGACAACCCCAATTAATATTTCACAAAGTACGGGGCATAGACCACAGTGCAAAAAACGATCATCTTTCTTTCCCAGTGACCACATTTTTCCGGAAGTGAGAGTTTTTATTAATCTTGTCTCACAAGATTTAGAGAAGCTTTACCAGAAGAGAAAATACATTCATCCGAAGGGCAACCTCTCCTCACAGGAGAAAAAGGCAATCAAAGATAAAAAATCATGGCAGGATGTGGTGGTGAAACCGTCCGATAAAGGCGGCAATGTGGTCATTTGGCCACAACACCTATATTTACAAGAAGCCAGAAGACAATTGAATGACCAAACATGCTACATTAAGAGTCTTTTTGACCCGACACAAACTTATTTAGCACAGTATGTGCGGATCATCAATGAAGCATATCATATGGGAACCATAACTAAAGCAAAACAAGATTTTTTGGCAGTAACTAATCCAGTCACACCGACCTTCTACATGCTTCCCAAAGTGCACAAAAATTTACACTGCCCACCAGGCAGGCCTATCGTGTCAGGCAATGGCAGCATCCTTGAGAAGGCCAGCATCTTTCTGGATCTTCATTTAAGGGAATATGTCTTACAACTGCCCTCTAACACACGTGACACCACGGACATCTTAAGGAAAATAAATGACATTCAATTGGAGGATTGCCATATTTTAGTTAGCCTAGATGTAGAGGCTTTATACACAAGCATCAATCATGTTCTGGGTCTAAAAGCAGTTGAGTACTTCCTTGATATGGGGGATAAGAGTGATTTTAAAACGTTCTTATTACAACTGCTGGAAGTAGTACTGAGTAAAAACTATTTCACATTTGATAACCACTTCTACACCCAGGTTAGAGGTACAGCGATGGGTCGGCATGTGCCCCCACGTACGCTAACCTCTTCCTGGGTTGGTGGGAGAAGGAGGCAGTTTTCCAAGACAACTCTGACTTCTATAACCAACATATAGCATTATGGTCACGATATATCGATGACATTTTGGTCATCTGGGACGGAACACCTGAACAATTAATGGAGTTTGTGCAATTCTTGAATACCAACCAGCTTAATTTAAGATTCACATATGAGTGGAGTAGTGATAGTATTTCATTCCTGGACCTACGAATCTATAGAGGAGCCAACAATATGTTGTCGACGGAAATTTTTCGCAAAACCACATCTACAAATACCCTTCTGCATCATGACAGCTTCCACTTTCCGCCCACTATTCAAAATATTCCAAAGGGCGAATTTTTGAGATTGAAACGGAACTGTTCCAACGATGAAACCTTCAATCTCAGGAGCAAAGAATTGGACCTACGACTAAAGGATAGAGGTTATAGCCGCAGGTGCATCAAAAAAGCGAGAAACGTGGTCAACGACATCTCTAGGGAATCTCTCATTTTTCAGGAGAAACCACAAAAACGGAATGACAACACCATTTGGTTCGTGGGTGATTTCTGCACAGAGTGGAGATCCATTCGTTCCATTCTACAGAAACACTGGCCGGTCATCCTATCAGATAGTGACCTGGCCAGTAAATTAAATACCCAGATTGATATGAGCTGGCGTCGGGCGCCCAATTTAAGAGACCTATTAGTACAGAGTCATTTTAAAGCTTCACCGCCTAAAGAACCGATTATCAAAGTAAGTTATCCGTGCGGAAATTGTAAAGTATGCCAATATGTTGCCCAAGTACAAACTATCACAGATAAATTTGGCTGTGTACAATTCAAGACTATGTCAACTGTAAGAGTAGTAACCTTATCTATTGCATTGAATGCCCATGTCAAAAAAGATATGCGGGGATGACAACCCGTATGCTGAAAATTAGAACGTTAGAACATATCGGGTCCATTAGAAATGTTCGGACAGATATCCAGAAGATGAAACCGATCACGACGGTTGCACAACACTTTTTGAAATATCATCAAGGATCATTTGAACATTTTAGGATCTTTGGCCTGGAAAAGGCCAAACTAGGCATCAGAGGAGGGGATGTAACTAGGACACTTCTCCAGAAAGAAAGCCAGTGGACATTCAGACTTAATTCTTTGGCTCCCAATGGAATGAATGAGTACGTTAATTACAGTGTTTTTTTTGGAGAATTAATACCACCATGATGGTACTTTTGTTCAATCATCACCAGGTTCAAACATACAGCTCACTGGTGGTCTCTTTTTTGCAATTCATGTGAATAGGTATATCACATATTCCACTTTCAGGTGTTTTTAATTTGGGTAGTAGTCTTTTAGCACTTTTTCACCGTATTGCAAATGTCATATCATATCTGTTCACCACACAAGGATACATATGACTTTTACACCATATGTACTTCACAATTGGCACAAATGCACACATCCCTCATTAGTATAGAGATTCAATTATCTTCTCTTCCCAGTATTACATGTTACACTCATTCCACACTTTTCATCACAGTTCTATCACAACATGTAGATCACACAATAGAAATACACCATGCACACACTTGTATTTTAAATTTGGGTAAAAGTAGAATTAAATCATTTAATACCATATTAAATATCCAATAAAACTAATAAAGTGATATTATATTTTCGGTTAATTAATAAATTTTACTTTATATGTATCTCTTTCATTCATTTTTTCTAGGTTTAATTATTAATTATATAATTATTATCTATTATCAAAAGCTTATTATCCATATATTTATATACTTATTTCTTCTTTTAATCATGTTATCTCATTATCGTTTGCAATACAATTTTTATGTTTATCTGAATCCATCCACAAAGAACATAGGTATTACTGTAATCATTCATTAACTTATATGCATTATCATTGCTATAGAAACTGGCATGAATAATAGGAATGCACATTATGGAGTTAAAAGTGTCCTTGGTTATGTGCTCAAATCCCACCCAAAATGGCCACCGGACTAAATAAAAACTCCTTGGTTGCAGGAGTGTTACTAGGCGACCAAGTGACCAAGCTCTAGGAGCGAAACGTACGTCTACTTCCGGTTCCGGTAAGCCAGGTCTGACTTCCGGTCGCGGACCCTGGACGCCGGCGGCTTCCCAGCGCGCGCGGACCATCAGATGTCTGTTACTTGTACCACACCAGCCTTTCTACCTACAGATAAGTAGTGCCAGATACTGCATGTCAGCAATATAGCCAGCAGTAATCATAGTCCGGTGCACCATATTTATATTACACATTATTATATTGATGTGGGTACAGAACAGACTTTATGGTAGACTCCAGCCTATGTTCTATATCTGTGTATTGGTTAACATGTGACAGATATAGATACTGCATGGGAGTATTGCAGCAAACAGCTATTTTTAGATTGGTGAACCACAGGTACTATATGTCTTCAGACAAATCTGTTTACAACATATCTTCTGTGCCAAATTCCACAATTTAGCAGTACGGACACGGTTTATTAGCCAATTCCCTATACCTAAACACAGGGAGACTTGTGGAATTATTTTCATCATATACAGTTCTCTGTTCATCTCATATATATATAGGTACTCACTCTCTCATTCCAGCAGCCGGGCTACTCTGCAATGTCATGCAGCAACAGAGGGCTCTGAGCAGCAATATTGGAAAAGCAGAAGTGAGACCTCTACTTATCTTTTTTCATACCGAGGTGAAGGGAACGGGCCCCTCTCATCCCGATATTCGATGCTGGTAGCAGATATTGGAAAAGCAGAAGGCCTTACCCTCCAAGTACCTCGGTACTAATTCTTCTCTTTTTTTCTATCTAAATTGGATAACTATGTGATTTCCTTTCCATGTACGCACCCTCTCATTCCAGCAGCCGGGCTACTCTGCAATGCTTTAGCAACAGAGAGCTGTGAGCAGCAAAATTGGAAAAGCAGAAGTGGGTACCTCTATTTCTCCCATTCAATACCGTAGTGAAGGAGGCAGGCCCCTCTCATCCTGACATTCGATGCTTTAAGCAGATGTTTGAGATAGCAGAAGGTCTGCACCTTCCAAATACTCCGGTATTCTTTTCTATCTTATTCAAGAAAACATTTTTTTATTATTTTCAATGCTGAATCGAAAATATTGGTATAGGGTATTCAAAACTGTGTATTATTTCCCATTGAGGAGTATTTTTCATGAAGAAACTGTTTTACTGATTTTCAGTTGTGGTTTGAAGCACATACAAACTACACACAGTGATGAAATTAAGCATAAATAACATGCAATGCCATCCCCCTGTCTTCATATGGTGGTGTACTGATTGATATGAATTTTGAACTGAAATCAATGATATGTAGTACCCTCTAACTCCATATTGTGATGAAACTAATCATGAATGACATGTAAATGTTATCCATTTATTTATATTGTGGTGTACAGATTGACATGAATTCTGAACTGAAATTGTTTATTAGCGATATATAGCACTCTCTATTTATCCATAGTATACTATGCAGATGAATATGAATTCTGAATGACGGTCTGAAGTACATACAAACTCTACACAAACGACAAATTGTGCATTATTTTCTGTAGAGCTGCGTTCTCCAAAAAGGAGGCCTACGGCTCCATCTATTCACAATTGGGGTTGGAAGTATATAGATTTCAATTCACCTATATTTATGATATGGTGTACATATGAATTGTGTGTGGATGTTTTGGAAATCATATCTGGTGGTTTAAAGTCGCGCACAGGGAAGTCCACTCTCCTTACTATTGTGGCAATTGGTTATAGACCGTGGGAGAGATTATAATTTAAATATTGGTGCTCGTCAAGTTTTGTGGTAAACCAGCACACTTATATATGATATCACTGATACGTGCTATGAGTACCTTTACCACATGAAAACTCAGAGCATTATTATTGATCAATAGTTTCGCTCATGGCAGAGAAACGTCTGCCACATTAATTAGCACTTATCTTTGAATATATTTCCATGAATGGTCCTATGACCTAATATTTAGGTATGTATTAAATTTGTCTTATACTATTACCTAGTGATTTTGTGTAACTTACAGTTTTATCAAGTGATAATAAAAGTTAAATTTTAATCTATAGATACAGAAAGCGTGCCCCGGGTCAGACTTTTAGTCTTTTCTTGCCCTGCTCTCTTGCAGGTCTACCTCTTTTTTAGTTTGTTGAACTAATTTCCCAGGAGCACCACCAACCCAGTGCCATAGATATTACACTAATTGAGCTTTCATGTTGGTTTAGACATTATTGAGTAACTCCTAGCGAGTTGAAATTTTCTGTGGCCACTTTCCACAGGTCTAGTGCGGTTTCAAATTCTTTTGTACTGCTTACACGCTCCCTACTCCCCTGTGTTTCCTCAGTGAGATACTTATCACGTGGGATTTCTGATCGCTCCCTTATATTGTTATCTATAGGTTTTGATATACCCAGGGGAGCATCATTCTGGAAGTTTAATCCTTTCTGGCTGACCCAGATGGGTGCAGCCTGCGAACTAACTGCGCTTTGGGAGGAGTTTTTTGCTACTAATCCTATTTGTGATAATGCTTTATTGATATGGGATGCTTATAAGGCTTTTCTCTGGGGTTCATTAATATCCAGAGTTGCCCAGCTGAAGATATTTAGTAGACGGCTTGAAAGGGAGCTGGAGAGGAGGAGTGCGGAGCTTGAACAGACCTATTTGCGTAGTGGCCTCGTCACGGATCGGGTGGAATGGCTGATTGTCCATAAGCAGTTGACGGACCTACTCCTTGATAAATCTAAGAGGAGTTTGCTTTTCCGCGCCCATGATTTTTATATTCAGGGGGATCGTTCAGGAAAGTTTTTGGCCTACCTGGCAAGGCAGGAGTTGCCTCCCATCACAGTACATAGCATCAGGAGTGTGTCTGGTGTTGTATGCACTGACACCCCTTCAATAGCCTCTAGTTTCTACTCACACTTTTCAGATGTTTATAGACCCAGGGTGCAGTATACGTACTCAACATTGTCTAATTATTTTGATAAAATAGAGGTTCCTTCTTTAAGTCCCGAGTCACGACAATTTTTGGATACCTTCATTACGTTAGAGGAGGTTAAAAATGCCATTATGTCTTTTCCCAATAATAAGGCCCCAGGGGTTGATGGTCTCCCTATCGAATGTAAAAGACCCATTTGGATTTTTTTGCCCCTAAACTCCTGTTATTTTTTGAGTTGTTGTTACAGGGTGGCATTCTTCCCCCATCTATGGCAGAGGCACTGGTGGTACTAATACCAAAACCGGGTAAAGACCCCCTTCTTTTAGACTCGTACTATCCTATCTCCCTATTGTCAACTGACATAAAAATTCTTGCCAAACTGTTAGCGCTCCAGCTTAATACTGTGGTCTTGAAGCTAGTACATTGTGATCAAACTAGCTTTATGCCGGGAAGATCTACCACCATCAATCGCAGACAACTATTTACGTATATGAAGTTGGCGGGGGATGATTTGGACGGTGGTATCTCTCGATGCTGCCCATGCTTTTGATTCCGTGGAATGGGTTTATCTCTGAGAGTCCCTTGCCAGATTTGGGGTAGGCCCGAACTTTTTATCCTGGGTTAAACTTTTATATTCCTGTCCAGCAACGAGAGTTGTGGTTAATGGTTTTACTACTGAATCTTTTCTGTTGCAGAGGGGTACTTGACAGGGGTGTCTTCTGTCCCCGCTACTTTTTGCTCTTGCTGTGGAACCCTTGGCCTGCGCAGTTAGAGCTGCAGCGAATACAGCGGGGCTCTGGGTTGCGGGCCAGGAAGAAAAAATTGGGCTGTATGCAGACGACATGATTTTATTCTTAAAAGATGTATCCCCCTCATTGCCTGCCCTTTTAGAATTGCTACGGGAATTTGGGTTTTTTTCAGGTATCTGTATTAACTGGAGCAAATCTGTGGTGTTTCCGTTAAGTCCCTCTACTTTACCCCCATCCTCTTATGACCTTTCCCTCCATTGGTGCACTCAATTTAAATACCTTGGTATTCAAATCTCTCACTGCCCTAAAGATTTTGTTGTCCTGAATCTGACCCCTCAGATTGATAATCTGCGTATGAAGGCACGCATCTGGCAGAAACTCCCTTTAACTGTGACGGGTCGTGTAAATATTATCAAAATGATTATTCAACCCAAATTTCTTTATATACTACAGAACTCACCGGTTTATATACCTGCCTCACAATTTTCGTTGATTTTCCGATATATTACTTCCTTTATCTGGGGTGCTAAACGGGCACGTATTGCATATAAAACGCTTAGTAGACCCAGAGCAGAGGGTGGCTTGGCCTTGCCGGATATACGCTTATATTATTTGGCTGCCCAACTTGTACAACTTTATGAATGGGTTACTCCTGGGGATTATTGGAGCCTCCCTGTTGCTCTTTTAGACAGTGCTGGCCACTCGGTCTCTCCGTTGCAGTTTTTATTAGCTAATACTCCGCTGACCTCTCTCCCCCCATTGTTACAACAGGCTTGTAGAGTATTGAGCTGAGAAGCTGCTGGGAGATCCCACGGTGGACCCCTGCTCTCCACTTTGGAATAATATAAATTTCTCCGAGCTCTTTAAAATGGAGGGTGGTTCGATTTGGACATCATATGAAGTGACTGCAGTGGGGCAACTTTACCAGTATGGGGTACTCCATAGTTATGAGTATTTGTCCACTACATATGGTATCCCTAGACAATGTTTTTTTTTTCGTTATTTACAGCTCAGGCATGCTCTGGCGGCACAGCGGCGGGGCTCTGCTCCACAACTTTCTGTATCCCCTGTTCATAAATTAATTCGTACTCTGCCTTCTCGTGGGAAGGTTTCAGTTTCGTACTCCTCCCTTCTCTCCTCCTCTGGATTGGTTGGGCTATCCATCCTCAAGGCTAAATGGATGCATGATTTAGGTGAAATTGGTGAGGAGGATTGGAATCATATATTGGCTTCCCCGCGTGTGGCCTCGGCGAGTGCTAGATTCCAGCAAATACAGCTTTATATTTAACATAGGGTCGACTGGACTCCTTCTTGTCTGTTTAAATTTGGAGGCTCGACCTCTGATAAATGCCCGAAATGCTCTGCTCCGGCTGCTGGGTTCTGGCACTTGCTCTGGCAATGCCCGTGGGTGTATGCCTTTTGGGAGGATGTCACGACATATATAGCCCGTACGGGTATTCGAATCCCGTTGTTGACTCCGCAAATTTGTATATTTGGTCTTGATTTGAGGGACTACCTCCCGCTTCACTCCTGCAATATGTGAATATTGGGGGTAATTCTGAGTTGATCGCAGCAGCAAGTTTGATAGCAATTGGGCAAAACCATATGCACTGCAGGTGCGGCAGATATAACATTTGCAGAGAGAGTTAGATTTGGGTGGGTTATTTTGTTCCTGTGCAGGGTAAATACTGGCTGCTTTATTTTTACACTGCAATTTAGATTTCAGTTTGAACACACCCCACCCAAATCTAACTCTCTCTGCACATGTTATATCTGTCCCCCCTGCAGTGCACATGGTTTTGCCCAATTGCTAACAAACTTGCTGCTGCGATCAACTCAGAATTACCCCCATTGTTCTAGCATTGGCCCGGGTGTGTATCGCTCGCACCTGGATGGCTCATGCTCCTCCATCATCTGCTGATGGGTTGCCCTTGTAAACTCTACCCTTTCCCATGAACGATTTATGTACACCAAACGTAATTCTCTATTGAAATTTGATAAGATTTGGGCTTTATGGAGGAACTCTCCGTACTCTATTGACCCCCTGCTTTAAATAATGAGTAGATAAGGAGAGTGCCTGGCTAGGCACGAAATCTATATAAGAGTCTTACATTTTTGTGATTGGTTGACGATGTCTTTGTTGCTAGGCAGATCAGAGTTTTGAGTGAGTTGTAATTGGTTAGGGCCAGCCTATCGGTGAGTGTAGGGGAGGTGATTTAGTGCATGGAGGGTAGAAACTTCCAGATTTGCTTCCTCTTGTCGGTTGGAAGCCCACCCACCCGCCCTATTGGCTATCTAATTTGGCTCTTTTCAATTTGGCTTACTATTATCTTTCTTTCAGACTTAGTGGGCGGAAAGGCGCTACTGGCCAGTGGTCACTTGTAGCATAAGTGGTGTTGTGGGGCACTTACCCCTTTTGAAGGACGGCGAGTGTGTCCTGCCCTTGTGGGGGGGCGAGGGGCGCTTCCTCGGGGAACGTCCTCACTCTGCTATAGGAATGGGTGGTGAGACCTTCGCAACACAGTTTATGCTGATCTATATAGATGGGGCGTCTCAGTCGCACCCATGACAGTTGGGGCGTTTAGTCGCCGCCATTTTGTAAGATCGTGACTAGAGCTGGTTAGTGGTAGCGTCTTCCTGGCCACCCACTACGAGTGAGGTCATTCCAATTAATAAATTCAATGACCATTTAATCCAACGCAGTTGTGTCCGTGTCTTTATTTTAGTTGATAAGCTAGCTTAAAGTTTATAGTTAATGTCAAGCACAATAAATTAATAGACGGCTTATGTGTGTCGATTGCCGCGGTGTACTGCTTCTGGTACGGCCCGGCTCGCCTCCCTTCATTTTCTTTCCATGTATTCTAGCACGAAATTTGATTCTTTTGTTCACTGTTCTATATCTGTTTTAATTTGTTCTGATGAGTGGATGTGACTGTGTCCTATATCCACATAATGCAATTAATTAATATGTAGAAGAACTACTTGCAAAGCACAAATTTGATTTTGTAGATTTTAATTAGAATTGTTTATTGTAATGTTCTTTTTTATTTTTTTCTCATGCAAAACAATAAAAAAATACTTGATTTAAAAAAAAAAAAATACGTGAAGTGTGAGGTGTGATCTAGAAGCTGTGTAAACAGTCTGGTTCTTATAGTCCTGAAGCAGAAAATGACAGTATTACATAAATTATATGTTAATATGAACCCAGTCCCAAAACCAGATAAGGTATAACAAGGTACCACAGACTGTTGTTTTATATTATAGATAGGCACTATATCTCATTATTAATAATACAAGGGACTGCAAAGCCTGCAATTGTTAATAGGGCTCCTCGTAGGGCCTCAGAAACTGAGAGCAATGTGTCTGCGATGGGGGAATACACAGCTTCCACATATACACACATATCACACACACACATACAGCATGAACATATACAGCATACTCATATAAACACACACATCACACACACATACAGCATGCACATATATACACATCAACAGCATGCACATATACAGCATACATACACATCACACACACATACAGCTTTCACATATATACACATATACAGCATGCACATACAGTATGTACACACACACATACAGCATGCACATAAAGTGCCTTGCTAAAGTATTCACCCCCCTTTGGCATTTTTCGTGTTTTGTTGCCTCACAACCTGGAATTAAAATGGCTTGTTTGAAGGTTTACATAATTTCATTCACAGAACATGCCTACAACTTTGAAGATTTTTTTATTTTTTATTGTGAAGCGCACAACAAGTAGGACAAAATAACAGAAAACTTAAGCGTGCATAACTGTTCACCCACCCTAAAGTCAGTACTTTGTACAGCCACCTTTTGCGGCAATTACAGCTGCAAGTCGCTTTGGATAAGTGTCTATGAGCTTGCCACAGCTTGCCACTGGGATTTTTGCCCATTCCTCAAGGCAAAACTGCTCCAGCTCCTTCATGTTGGATGATTTCCACTTGTGAACAGCAATCCTCAAGTCTGACCACAGATTCTCAATTGGATTGAGATCTGGGCTTTGACTAGGCCATTCCAGCACATTTAAATGTTTCCCCTCAAATCACTCGAGTGTTGCTTTGACAGTATGCTTCGGGTCGTTGTCCTGCTGGAAGGTGATCCTCTGTCCCAGTCTCAAATCACAGGCAGACTGAAACAGGTTTTGCTCAAGAATATCCCTGTATTTAGCATCATCCATCTTTCCCTCGACTCAAAACAGTTTCCCAGTCCCTGCTGCTGAAAAATATCCCCACAGCATGATGCTGCCACCGCCATGTTTCACTGTGGGGATGGTGTTCTTGGTATATGGGATGTGTTGGGTTTGCACCAGACATGGCGTTTTCCTTTTCAATTTTAGGCCCCCATTTAACAACGAGTTTCCTTGCTGGAAACTTGTTTTTGGTGTTAAATGGGACCAATCGCTATTTAACAAGGCTAATAGCGCTGCTAATTAGCAGCGCTATTGGCCTTTCATATTCCCCATACTGCGGCCATGTAAACTACTATTTAAGAACAAGCGCTATTTCTGAAATAGCGCTCGCTTACCTGAAACGGCCTCTTCTGCTCCGGGCAGACGTTAAGACACCGCTACAGCGGAGTCCGTCTTGCGCTCTGGCTCCCCCCTCCCGCAGCAATCCTGGCATGCATCACGCCTGCCAGGTTGCTATAGAGACAGGAAGCCTGAGGAGTTATGCAAATGGCCGCCGCGTCCAGAAATCACTACCACGCATGTGCGGGAATTCGCATAAACCGGTGCATGTGCGGTAGGAACCTAATCCGCAGAAACCATTCATTCGTCAGCGTTGATGCAGTGTAGACATCAGCGCTGACAAGGCAAATACCGCATTTGCTCGCCGAGGCATAGGGTCTTCTTAAATAGAAGAGCGCGATGCCACTATACCATGGCGGGGGGAAATGGTATTTTGAACTTCGGATTTTTCTTCATGATAAATGAGGGCCTTAGTCTCATCTGACTAGAGCACCTTCCTCCATACATTTGGGGAGTCGTCCACATGCCTTTCGGCAAACTCAAAACGTGCCTTCTTATTTTTAACACTAAGTAATGGCTTTTTTCTGGCCACTCTTCCGTAAAGCCCAGCTAAATGGAGTGTACGGCTTATTGTGGTCACATGCGCAGATACACCAGTCTCTGCTGTGGAACTCTGCAGCTCTATCAGGGTTACCTTTGGTCTCTGTGCTGCCTTTCTGATTAATGCCCTCCTTGACCGGTCTTTGAGTTTTGGTGGCCGGTCCTCTCTTGGCAGGTTTGTTGTGGTACCAGGTTCTTTCCATTTGAAGATGATGGATTTGATGGTGCTCCGGGGGATCATCAAAGATTTGGATATTTATTTTTTTATAACCCAACCCGGACTTGTACTTCTCAACAATTTTGTCTCTGAATTGTTTGGAGAGCTACTTGGTCTTCATGGTGTGATGCCTCTTGCTTAGTGGTGTTGCAGCCTCTGGGGCCTTTCAGAAAAGGTGTGTTTATACTAACAGATCATGTGACACTTAGATTGCTCACAGGTGGACTTCATTTCACTAATTATGTGACTTCTGAAGGTAATTTGTTGCACCAAAACATTCGAGGGGATTCATAGCAAAGGGGGTGAATACATATGCACATGTCAATTTTCAATTTTTTATTTATAAAAATAATTTATATAAATTTTTCTCATTTCACACAGACTATTTTGTGCAGATCCATGAAATAAAATTCAGATAAAAAAAAAAAATGAAATTACAGATTGTAATGTAACAAAATAGGTAAAAAGCAAGGGGGATGAATACTTTAGCAAGGCACTGTATAATATACACACACATATCACACACCCATACAGCATGCACATATACACACACATCACACACATACGGCATGCACATATATACAGCATGCACATATACAGCATACATACACACACACATACAGCATGCACATATTCAATGTGTATATATATATATATATATATATATATATATACACACACATACAGTATGCATTGCACATAGACACACACATACTGTACAGCATGCACATATACAGACACAGCTACTGCGCTCCTGTCCGCACTCTGACCACTAACAGCCTTGTGAACCGCTGTTGTGACACAGGGTCTTTGGGTTAATATGGCAGAGCAGGGAGAGGCCAACAGGGTGCAGTGACCTGACCTCCAGGATTCAGGCTGCTGATCCACCGCTGTGTCAAGCTACTGTACCTCTGCTCCCCATCCGGAGAAGCTGCGCCCTGAGCTTGTCACTTCCTGCTCCTCGACGTCTCCGTTGAGACCACCACTTCCGCACACAGCAGCAGCACGCTCGGCTCCGCCGCCACCTCCACTCCCCGGTATCTCTATCAGAAGAAACTGTACCCAGGCCTCCCCCGGGCCTGTCACTCCCGCACACAGCTACAGTATGCTCGGCTCCGCCGTCACCAACACCGCCTCAACCGATCCTAGTCAAACAGCAGAACAGCCTGTGCCACACCATCTGTGGCTGCATCTTCCAGATGCAGTTGTTTGGACAGAAAAGTTATTTTAGCGGGAGCGTGCCACCCTCCAGTAGCAGGCGCCCATAGGCAGCTGCCTAAAGCTGCCTAAATGAGGCGTCGGCCATGGACGGAGCGCTTCTCCTTACTGTGCACAGCGGCTATCTTGCCGGCACCTAGCCGAGGTGCTCCACGAACCTCTCCTCACCAGGTGTCTGCAGGGGTACTCAGATTGCTAGCCGGACTGCTACCTGCGCCTACCACCTTCACAGATAATCTGAAAGCACCCAGGTCCCTCTCATAAGCTCTTTGCACCCTCTGCCTCTGCCTGTCCCTGACTCCTTACCTGAACCTCGGAGCCCTGTCGGACCTTTGCTGCCGCATACTCGCCCTCAGCACTGCCTGCGCTGCGACTGTGGCTGGCTCCCATCGGGTGGTACAGTGGTTTGTGTCCTGGACCTATGCCCTGCAGGGCATGTGAAAACAGAGCCCGGCAGACTCAGCGTTTGTGGTGAGAGGCTCCGCCATCTTTAATTTCTCTCAATGCCTACTTGCTGCACAGAGGCCACGGGCTTTACCCCGCACCGTTTGGGTGTTTCCCTGACACACGCTGACCAGCACTGGCTTAACACCTCCCATCCAGAAACGTGTTTGGTGGGGGTTGCTGCACCCCTCATACTCCTGGCTGCAGGGCACATACCATACTAAGGCAGCCATACCCGACAGGCGTACAGGAACTGAGCTCTCTGCTCATCGACATTTCCTTCTACCTCTGTGGGTCTACTGGACATTTGTGGTCTCCAGTCATGAACTGCTCTTAGACACGGAACTGGGGAAGTGCATTCGCCCTCCAGTGAATTAACATCCTGTAGAGGTACTCGAGTCGGGGCCCCAATTTGGAAAAGTTCAAGTTAGAGAATACTACATTGCCCCTTTATCTTGCTACGAGATCTTATGTACAACTGTCAGCTACCAAGCTACAAGCTGATGCCTACCTATGTTTCATAAAAAAGGACTGATTTCGGCATGCGGATCCAACATTCCAGAACATCTCTGACAAAGCTACATGACAGCAATAACAGATGTTTGGGACTTGTTAGTGCAGAAATTGTAGGTGGAAGATGAGTCTGAGCGGCAATATGTGCTTAAAGTAATGGTTTATGAATTCATATGGAAGGTTTTAGTGGAGCTTATAAAACAATACGGAAACAAATGTCCAGGTTGCATTTAACAGTCTTACCTAGCTCACAATCTTTTCCTCCGTAACCCAAAGGACACTCGCATGAATATCCATCCCATCGGTTTACACATGTTCCTCCATGCTGGCATTTCTTTCCTTCACACTGGTTCTTTTTGGCTGGACAACCTGTAAAGTTGCAATACAGATTATACTTTTTTTCTTGATGTCTTCTTTTTTAAATACTAAGGAATCTTTTTTTTTTTTCCCCCCACAAAACTGTGAAAATAAAGTGGTTCACCAATACATCTTCAATAAAACCCAAAAGTTCACCTTACTAGAATAAGATTTAGGGGAGATATATCAAAGGTTGGAGATTAAAGTGGAGAGAGAAAGTAGTAACCAATCAGCTTCTTTTATTTTTCAAACACAGCTATCCTCCAATCACAATCCTAAAATACCACTCTGCTTTCCCCCCATAGTATTTATTTATTATTAACAGTTTCTTATATAGCGCAGCAAATTCCGTTGCGCTTTACAATTTGAAATAACAATTACAAACTGGGTGATAACAGTCATAGAGGTAGGAAGGCCCTGCTCGCAAGCTTACAATCTATAGTAGCCAAAATATATACCCCAATGTGGTGAGGGTCATAATACATAATAACAAATAGGGTTTAATTTCCATTTTAAAAGAGGAAGTTAGATTCTCACCGACATTAATAAAAACTGTCTGGAAGGGGCTGTTCTGTTCTTCTACAGGGCACTGGTGTATCTATAATGAGCGCAAGGTGTGTGGTGCACATGGGCCCCTGGGTTCAGGGAGAGCCCACACACCGCACAAATAGCACTTGGAAAATGGTCACCGTAGCCATTTTCCGGTTAATTACGCATGCAGAAAAGAGATGTCCCTGGGAGCGCGGCACGGGTGCCATATTCCCAGAGACCTGCGCATGCACAGTTAGCTCTGGCCCAATGCCAGAGTCTACCACACTGCCGGCCAAGAGGGGGCACAATTGGAGACTGCACACGGGCCCCCCTCCTCTCTTAAATCGCCCTTATAAACCAGTGCCATACCTAGACAGTTTAGTGCCCTGTGCCAAAAAGAGAATTGGTGCCCCCCCCTTCATATGCAAAATTGGGACAGTGCGCGCCGGAGGCGTGCTTAAAATATATAGAGGCGTGGCATCACAGGGAAGGGGTGTGGCGACAGAATAATGCCAATTTACATTGCACTGTGCAGTAGTGTCCTGTAAGTCACATTACATCACACAGTGGTGTCAGTTATTTACATCACATAGTAGTGTCTGTTAGTCACATTGCACAACACAGTAGTACTCTTTATACACCTTACGCCACCCAGTAGAGCACCTTACACATGTTATGCCAGGCAGAATCCCTTATACAAATTATGCCAAACAGAGCCCCTCCACCTCATTCCCCTTCCTCCTCATTCATCCCTGACTTTGAGGACATGCTGGCCCTTGTGTTTCTCCATCTACAAATTACCGCTGCTATTTCCTAATCTATACTGTAAGAGTCCCAGCAGTGGGATGATTTTATGAGTGAGTGGTTGTTTCTGTTGCTGAGAGATGTTGGAACCCCACAGATGGGAACTGGGGAGGTATGTTGCTGCTGCGGACCCCCTACAGGTAATAGTGAGGTACCACAGAAGAAGGTGGTGTAAATGTAAGTGGTTGCGGACAGCTAATAGTGAGGGGACATGGGAGAAGGGAGTGTAAATTTGAGTGGCTGGGAACAGGTATTAGTGAGGGGACACGGAAGAAGGTGGCGTAAATGTAAGTGGTTGCTGACGGGTATTAATGAGGGGACATGGGAGAAGTGGTTGTAAATGTGAATGCTTGTGGACATGTATTAGTGAGGGGACATGGGAGAAGATGGTGTAAATGTGAGTGGCTGGGCACAGGTATTAATGATGGGACATGGGAGAAGAGGGTGTGGGTGTGAGCTGCTGGGCACAGGTATTATTGAGGAGACACGGGAGAAGGGGGTATAAATGTAAGTGGCTGGGGACAGGTATTAGTGAGGGAATATGGGAGAAGGGGGTATAAATGTAAGTGGCTGGGGACAGGTATTAGTGAGGGAATATGGAAGAAGGGGGTAAAAATGTAAGT
This sequence comes from Pseudophryne corroboree, assembly GCF_028390025.1. NCBI lineage: Eukaryota > Metazoa > Chordata > Amphibia > Anura > Myobatrachidae > Pseudophryne > Pseudophryne corroboree. Next base: position 638,076,738 of record NC_086445.1, on the reverse strand, counting down.
GGCTGGGGACAGGTATTAGTGAGGGACACGGGAGAAGGGGATGTGTGAGTGGCTGGGAACAGAATGGATAGAGGTGAAGAAAAGGAGAGGGAAGACCGAGAAGGGGGAGGGATAAACTGGGAGTATGAGGAGTCAGGAAGGGGAGGTGGGAATGGGGATGAGTGTGAAAAATGTTATGTGTATTGGACAGGTGTGTAAATCATTTACACACCTATCCAATACACATACATTTTCACACTCATCCCCCTTCTTCTTTCATCCCTCTCTCCTTTTCTTCACCCTTTATCCATTCTGTTCTTTGTGCTTTCTTCTGTATACTACACCCCCTCCAGTTTCCCCCTTTCTCTGAGCTGCCCTGTATTTTACCACATGCTGCACTTTATATACCCCCCCCCCCCACAGACACCCTGCCTCCATCTTCCTTCTCTCCTTTTCTTAACCCTCCATCCATTCTGTTCCCTCTGCTTCCTTCTGTTACCTCCTCCCCTCCAGTTTCCCCCTTTCTTTGAACTGCCCTGTATCTTATCCTTTAGATCATCCCCCCCACCTCCCTTTCCCCAGTGAGCCCAGCACAACTATGTTTTGTGTTAACTGACCTACTTCTTCTACATGTGCGGCGGGAAAGGAGGGAGCCAGTGGGGGGCAGAGAGCGCAGGTGGACAGCTGCAGTGCGGCCTGGATAACTGTATGTAATTTATATTGTGCGGTGCGCATAGGAGCCGTGGCGGTGGGGCATGACAGGACAGCAGTGTGGCCCTGCAGGTGTTGTCGGACGGTTCTCCGCCGACAGAGCATATGTGCTGTGTGCACGGCAACATCGGCACACTAGTTATGGCCCTGTAGTAAACCCAAAGATAACATTTTATTCAACCTCCAAGAGATATGAACAACAATAACAGTGAAGAACTTAATCCTTCAAATCTGAGCCAATTTTTGAATGTCCTTAAAGGTGTTAAGTAGTCTTTTTAGTCCACAAAATGCACACATTTCCCCTGGTAAGGGTGGCTGATCTTCTTTCGCCAAACAGGACCATTGTCCAGGCAGTCCTAAAGGTTAAATATCTAAACTGTATGAGAAAACAGCCCCATCTAGTGTAGCATATTAATTCTAAAATAGTGATTTAGAAAATTCTATAATAAGTAATACACACATTCAAAAGAGTCTCTATGCAGTGTTTAGATTTTTCCTGCAGGTCTCTTATTAGAGAATCCTAGTTATCTCAAGGCGATTTAACATCTGGAAACAAAATAATGATGAATATACATATTGATAGAAAAGGTCCTTTAGGCAATATCCACTTAGGCGAATCCCATACCATACACCATAGGTTCTCAAACTCGGTCCTCAGGACCCCACACAGTGCATGTTTTGCAGGTATCCCAGCAGGTGCACAGGTGTATTAATTGCTCACTGACACATTTTAAATGGTCTACAGGTGGAGCTAATTATTTCACTTGTGATTGTGTGAGGAGACCGGCAAAACACGCACTGTGTGGGGTCCTGAGGACAGAGTTTGAGAACCACTGCCATACACTATGTAGGTGCGTGAAGTAAATGCACTGCACAGTAGTGTATCACAGAAAAAGACACTCAACAAGTGGTATCTATAGTGCAACGCACTTGCAAAAGTTTTCAGTGTTCAATAAGAACCCAGATATAAAGTGCATGAGCTTGTGCCAGTCCACTTTTGTCCTGAGATCCACAATGCCACTCAGATGTTGGTTATAAAAGATATGGAGTCCGATGTTTGCTTATATAGGACATCAGGAAAATGACCACTGCAATATTCAGGGGTCTAGTGATCCAGAGTCTATCAATTTTATGCAGATCGTGGTGGGCTCTGGGGCTATTATGAAGCTGGGGTACACTCAGCAAATATGGGCCTTCTTGCTCAAAATTTAGTATTTGTAACAGCAATCGCGGCAATGATAACTATAGCCGCTTTGACCCTCTTTGATAGGAATGGCGCATGTGCAGTTCATGAAATTGTTATAGGTTGGTGACCTTCCTCCGAGCATTCTTAGCTACTGCACAAGCGCAGTAGATCCATTAAAACACCATTTTGTATTTTTAATAGTTAAATGTAGTAATTAGTAGTATATATAGGGCACCCAGTGGCTCCTGACAAAGTTCAGCCAGTGGGCATCTCAACACCACTGGACCACAGGGGACAAAATGTTGACTTCGACATTCTCATGTCGACATGATGATATTGACATCATGACTGTCATGACCGTTATAAATATTATAAAACACCTCTATATGGAGGGCCCTAACCTGAAACCTAAACAAGGAGAAGTTACCCTGGCTTTCTTTCACAATTGTGACACTTTTTTCAGCAAAACTTTCTTTACATTATTTCTGCAATTTCTCATTCTTTTATGTAACTTACCTGGAGCAGTTCCGTTGTTTGCAATAAAATTCCCTAAGTCCATTGCCTTGTTATCTATAACCAGGTCTTTCATGCAGCCTACAAAGTATCTGTGTAACACTGGGAAATCCTCAGGCAGGTTTGGTATGCCTCCCAGTAAAAGTGGACCTGTTAGATCCAGGGACCTGTACCAGAAATGATAATAATAATGAAGAGCTAAAATGAAGACATGAATTCACTAGTACTGCGGAGCCTCCCATGCATTAGATCACTAACCGTTATGACACCCATCATGTCAAGCTATTCTTCTTGTTTAATCTGACTCTTCTAGTTACTCTTTTTGTTTTTTTTACATTAACAGCACATTCTTGTAGTTTGTTCTATTCCAATGAAAAACATTTCACTTAGGTAACTCAGTATGTTGATCATGCCGTTTGCTGTACTGCCAGATTGCATATATGGTGTGGCTGATACGGAACAATGTGCTGCGGTTCAAGTAGGTTCTGGCTTGTGTCATTTTAAAAACCATATGTGTTCCCCATGTTCCACTGTCCTTTATTTCTCCGTTATCACTTTTAACTTAATTAGATTTAGTAGCCTAATTCCTTTTTTCCCTAAATTCTCATTGTGCTTTTCTAATACATTAGCTTATTCCTTACTATGGAGAGGACCCGATTCTGAGTTGGGATTAAAGAAAGAAAGAGCAAGTAGTTGTGTACATGGACAACCCATGCTGCAATGCAATGGGTGCAAATACATTTTATTTTTTTTTTGCGTATTGGTTCAAGCCTGGCTTCTTTTGCATGTAGTCCATAAATGCTAGAAAGCTTTTTTTTTTACACTGCAGTTTAGATTTTCTCAAATCTATATCTATCTGCGCGTTTTAAATCTGTCCCACCTGCAGTGCAACATGATTTTACCAAGGTTCAAGGTAAAGTTACTTTATTCCCAACTCAAAATCAGGCTCTGTTTCATGTCATCTTATAGAACACTGTATACAGGGCCTGATTCAGAGATGGATGTAAATCCGATATTCCACGCTCCTGATCAATTTTTGGCAGCCTGTACATGTGCCATGATCACATTGTGCATAAGTTAAGGTGCTGCTGCAGTCCAGCGCAATGAGGATTCACTTGCAAAGTGACTGACAGGACGGAACTATTTGAGGGATGTAAGCGGGAGTGGCTGCAAAAACGCAGACATGGCATGGTCATTTTTCGGGGTGTGTATCTGACGTCAACTGCGAGTTCTTAAATACAGAAACATCGTACTTTAGTCACCACTTCCTGTGTCCAGTCTGCTTGTCCATAGGTCTAGCCTTAAGCCCGATGTTCCTTGTTCTTGCGTAAAGTTTGCAAATGTGTATACAAATTGCAAATGAGTTGCGATAGTTACGATGGGGTCTGTTCATTTCTGGGCAGCTGCTTTGCTTGTGGAAATCAGCAGTTGTAAAGCCGAAAAAAGTTGTACTTGCAATTGCATTTACATCAATCTCTAATTTAGGCCATTGTCGGATTTTCTCCTTCACAGGCTTCTAAATTATCTATCTCTTGAATCACACTTACTTCTTCGTTCCTGACTGCATTCCCTGGGCAGCACAGGAGTAGCTTCCTAGGATATCTCCAAATCGTAAGGACATTTCAGCGTTACAGTCATCAATGGTCACCACAGCTACCTTGTGGTCCGAGGGTCCCTGCAGATCCCCAGACTTACCTACAATTGGCTGAACAAAACTATCAGCAGTGAAAAAACAAATAACTGGAAGTTCTGCATATTCTGGTACAATAATTCAAACACTGACTCACATAAACTTTGTTACTATTACATGAGCTCTTAATGTAACATTACAATCTCACCTTGTTGTAATAATGGATATAAACTGTGTGCCACTGTCCATCACTTACTCCACCAGGTAAAAAGGGAGATACTGTTGTAGTAAATTCTCCTGGACAGACAGAAAAAAAATTGTCTAATTAATGGTCGGAGGATAATACTAGAGACAAAATCAAACTGTAAACACACTAACACAAAACAGAGCAGCGCATGAGAAATAAGCTGAAACTTACAGATGCCCTTGAGTTATAAACAGTTCAGGTTTAGAGAGAAGACTACGGGCTAGATGCATCATCGCTTGGGAAGTGATAAAATGGAGTGAAAAAGTTCCAGCCAATCAGCTCCTAACTGACATTTTTCAAACACAGCCTGTGACATGGCAGTTAGGACCTGATTGGCTGGTTCTTTTCACTCTCCATTTTATCACTTTCCAAGCGATGATGCATCTAGCCCTGGATATACCTTGCTGAATCTTAAACCTAAACACTGCTGATATATTGGTACTCTCAAGAATGTCCATCTTGGCAAAAAAATAAAAGATGAGAAACAGAAAACAGGTGTCCCCCAAAAGATGTCAGGAAACTCTCAGGCATGGGCATAACTATGGCGGTGTGGCTGGTGCCAAGGCACAAAGCGCAGGATGCCCTGGGGGCGGAAGCAGGCGCAACGCAATTTCTATTTGCCCATTTTTTATGCCTGAGCAGCAGGTTGCAGCTTTCCCCAGTTCCCGTCTGTAGGGAGCTCTCCACATACTAACAGTGATGTGCTCCTCATTTTGAGAAGCTGCGGACTGCGAACAGCATCAGTAACCTAGGTGTCACTGAGCTGCAATAAACTGTTTATACTATCCCGGCTTGCAGCCGGACACATCACAGTGGAATCTGTATGATGACCGGGACCGAAAGCCCAGCCCTACATATACAGCAAACAGAGGACACTATTAAGGGTGGCCACCCCAAAATTCAATAAAGTTTGTTTCAATACATTATTGAATATCACTGGATCACACTGCAATATTTGGGACAATCTGAACACCAATTTATATGGTGTGAATGTCTAGTTGTTATTTCTGCTATATGTATAACTAGTTTGTGTTACTTCTTATTATTGCCACTAACTCAAGCAGGATTTGACATTATTCAGTACAGATTGCAGATTCTTTAACGCTCCCTCGCCGACCACCAATCCAGCGAACGCCTCTGCCTGTCAATCAGGCAGAGGAGTTTTCTGCCAATGCGAGCTGGTCACGTACGCGCAGGACAGGAATGGGGCACCGGGAATGGGGTTATTGCGGTCGCATCGCTTAGCTATGCAGCCTGAATAACCCCCTAACATCATATCATTTTGTACAAACTTCATAACTAATGACTGACTGCTTGTTCATTTAACAAAATACATACCAATCAATGGTGCATTTTATCTAACATCTTACTAATAACAGTACTCCAAAACTCTTTTTACAGGTTGATGAAATAGAATGTTTTAATTATATTTTAGACTTTCTGATGTTCTTAAAACTTGTATGTCATTTATTGGATATCATTGTATAGTTTTATATATTTTACTATATCAATTCGAAGATACATCTCAGCGCTAGCATTCCTTTTGTTCCTTCTTTGTTTTTTGTTGTTGTTTTTTTTCGGGGGGGGGGGGGGGTGTTAGCAATCACATGTAGAATACAGCTGCAGAGGGATATTTATATATTTATTATTTATTTATTAGCAGTTTCTTATATAGCGCAGCATATTCCGTTGCGCTTTACAATTAGAAAAACAGTTATAGAACAAAACTGGGCAAAGACAGACAGAGGTACGAAGGCCCTCCTCACAAGCTGATATTTCTCAATCTATATGCATATCTAATAGCCTGTCAATCATATTTACAGAAATCTTTTTCAGCATTCGTTATGTTTGGGATTATCATCAGTGTCAGTAGTGCTACACATTTCTTTGTTGATTGATATGTGGCATAATGTGGCATAATGTGTAAGGAGGTGGAATTCTACTGTGTGGCATAATCAGTAAGGGGCATTGCTACTGTGTGTCGCATCATGTGTATAAGGGATACTACTGTGTAGTGTAATGTAAATAAGGGACACAACTGTGGCGGAATGTGAATTAGGTGTACTGTAGTGTGGCTACATCCCTTCCCCAAGAGACCACACCCCTTTTTGGGGGCCGAGCACCTTTTGTGCATGCTGTCCCTATTTGAATATTGTTCTTTCTGGCACAGGGCACCATATGTCTAGTTACAGCTATGCTCCCAGGATCAGAGATGACATGTAGATACCATAACTTGTAGAGTCAAAGAGCTTTGCCTTTCCATGTGTCCACAAAGAGTGACCACCAAACAGACCTCTACTCTCAGAATTCTTTTCAGGCTGTCCTCCTAGTGTTGTGTCTAGAACTCACCCAGCTATACACAGTACACAAACATCCTGAATTTACCTACATAGGCCTAGGAACATAAGAAACCTTTTGACCATTACTTACGTGGAATTCCAATGCACTAACATTTCCGATGATGATATTTTAGCATATTAATAACCAAATTAAGTGATATGACAAAACATGGCAATATCTCTGAGTCTACAGCTTTCCAAGCCGTGCCATACATGGCAAGATATAGGAAAGGTATATGTAGACACATATAGCTTGAGACTAAATACTACAGCATTTCATTTTGGTTATGTTTATTAACAGTCAAATGACTCCATTATCAACACTGAAAGAGAATAATACTAGGATTTGTGTGTGCTCATCTGTCAGTTGAGAGCAATAAAATTTATATAGAATAAAATTAGATGATAGATAATGGGGAGGTACTGTAAATGCTTTGCGGAATTTGTATACAGGTTGAGTATCCCATATCCAAATATCCGAAATACGGAATATTCCGAAATACGGACTTTTTTGAGCGAGAGTGAGATAGTGAAACTTTTGTTTTCTGATGGCTCAATGTACACCAGCTTTGTTTAATACACAAAGTTATTAAAAATATTGTATTAAATGACCTTCAGGCTGTGTGTATAAGGTGTATATGAAACATAAATGAATTGTGTGAATGTAGACACACTTTGTTTAATGCACAAAGTTATAAAAAATATTAGCTAAAATTATCTACAGGCTGTGTATAAGGTGCATATAAAACATAAATGCATTCTGTGCTTAGATTTAGGTCCCATTGCCATGATGTCTCATTATGGTATGCAAATATTCCAAAATACGGAAAAATCCGATATCCAAAATACCTCTGGTCCCAAGCATTTTGGATAAGGGATACTCAACCTGTAATACATTTTATCGTCCATTGAGTTTTACACTATTCTGCATCTTTATTTAACACCCAACTAATATACACCTTGGAACAAATGTAGTTATATGCAAGTTGTACCAAAAAGTATAGTTGGAAATTATGACTACATTTAACAATACACAATTTGCTTAACTGTTAAAAATTACTTAAAATGTGTTAATTACTTTAGTTCTTTATTAACAGTTTCTTAAATAGCGCATCAAATTCCGTTGCACTTTACAATTGGAAACAGTGATAAAATAAAACAAAACAATTAGAAACAACAGTGAAAAAACTGGATAATAACAGACCATCACAGAGGTTGGAAGGCCCTGCTTGCAAGCTTACAGTCTATAGGGAAGTAGGCATTGATACACAAGGATAGGTGCTATTGCATAATGGGCCACCAGATTGCAAAGATTCTTGGTGGGCTGTAAAGGGGGGTACTCACGGAGCGATATTCTAAGCAGTCTGACTAGATTGCTTAGAATTTAAGCATTATCGCTCCGTGTGTAACCTCTACAGCGATAGCGATGCGCAGCCCCGCGCATCGCTATCACTGGTGCTAGATTGGCCTGCCGTGCAGGCCAATCTAGCAGGTCCCTCACTTCACCCGCTGGGTGAAATGAGCGGCCCCCCCGTCTCCCCCCGCACGCTCAGCACACATCACGCTGTGCTGAGCGGTTCGCTCAGCACATATCTCTCCCACATCGGCCCGTCTATATGGGCCTTAAGACATGGTCAAACAGCAATGTTAGCCTGGGGGTCAGAAGGATGGGAAAATGAAGAAAGAGAAAATATGTACAGATATGAGTGGACTTTACAGTGGGGATGCTATTGGATAGGAACGTTTATGATGGTAATGTGAGCTGTTCTGGAATCTGATAAGCTTGCCTGAAGATATTTTGAGATAAATGAAGAAATATATGTTGATGTAGTTTGGTTAATGGCCATGTTTGTGAGTAAAAATATTTTACATTGAATACAGCAGAATACAGGTAATCAATGGAGGGACTGACAGAGTGGATCCACAGACAATGAATGTCTAGCTAGGAAGATTAGCTTCGCAGCTGCATTCAGAATGGATTGATGAGTGAGTGAATGAGTTTCTTTTTGGTAAGACCAGTAAGAAGACTTTTGCAATAATCAATGTTGGAGATAATGAGAGCATGGATCAGAAATATCGCCCATCGGCTGTGATGCACAGCTGATGGGATATGTCTGTGAATCATATCGTTCCCAGACATATCAGGTGTATACACCCGCTAACAGTTTCGTGGTATATCAGTCGATTGCTGGAACAGACTAATATATATATATCACATTGGGTGAGATGTTCTAAGCATTGAAAAGTGATACATTTCATGGTGATAAAGTACCAGCCAATCAGCTCCTAACTGCCGTGTCCCAGGCTGGGTTTGAAAAAATGACAGGAGCTGGTTGCTTGGTACTTCATCACAATGAAATTGTCACAACTGAGGGCTGGTGCTCACTACTGGAAGCCTCAGTTGTAGGTTATGAGGTATACTTAAATGTGAGAAGCCAGATAGGACTCCTGGACATGCGTGAACCTGCAGTACCTAAAGCCCGAAGGCATGACCACAACAACAGAGGATATGTTCAACAGGTTTAGTAAATGAACTCAGCTCACAAATGATAGCGACAGTTAGCAGTATGGTAACAGGATGACAAGTCACAGCTCTCAGAGATGCACATAGGAAGTCTCTAGGTGTGGTACAATAGAACAGTCTTAAAGGACCTGGAGATGGCGAGTCCTTTACCAGACCAATGCACTGAAGAGCTGTGTTAATAATGTTGGTTTGCAAACTGTAGCTTGAGAGCGAGGAGTTATGTAGGTGATGCTTGTGAGAGCAGATACAGGAGATGCTTGAGCGCAGATACAGGAGATGCTTGAGCGCAGATACAGGAGATGCTTGAGCGCAGATACAGGAGATGCTCGAGCGCAGATACAGGAGATGCTCGAGAGCATATACAGGAGATGCTTGAGAGCACGGATTACCGGAATAGAGGAACAGTGCACCGCTGGAAGCTGGAATGCTGGAAGCCGGTGTTATAGTAATCTGTCAGATTGCAATGATGAGACACTGCAGAGTCAGGCTGCACCATGGAGAGTGGAACTGGTGCGAGTCTCTAGTGGAGTTTGCAGGCAGGAACGACCACAATAGGAAGAGACTGGTTTCACTAGGATGACAACTGAAGCACTGGCAACTTTCCAGCCCAGGAACAGGATATTTATACCAGCAGGGAAACAGGGATTGGCTGGCTGATTAAGCAGAGTCTAGAGTGCAGCTGCTGGATAATTAGGCAGAAACCAGAGTGCAACTGATAGGCTGAAAAGTAACATGTGATGAAAACAAACATGGCTGCGCCCATGTTTGAACTTGGAGGGAAAGACTGTTTTTAACTTGTTTTAACCATGAAGCTGCCAGAATCACAGTGAAGAGACTTGAGACAATGAGATGCAGCGTGCTTCATGCAGACAGTGCAGATGGAATCCAGGCTTGGAATGCTGGGACAGTCTCAAGAGGCATTTAGAAGGTAAATACTGATAAGGAATTACCTGGATCGTGACAGAAATGTATCATTTTTCAAGGCTTAGTACATCTGGCCCTTAGGTTTCATCCAGTGTGTGCGTGTGTGTATTTACTTAAACTCTCCTGTGTGCAATACAGGTTCCAGTATGCCGCAGGTACCACAACACACTGGAACAAACAGAATAGTATTTCCCTGTGCTGGACGTATGACAGCTGCAAACAATGATATATTCCGGAGTTATCCACCGGAAACAACAGAATATCACAATATAGAATATAATATCATGTGCGCTATCACACTGAATGAGTATAGGTTAAAGTTCCAAACCCGTTTGCTTCCAAATGTCCACAGGTTCGTAATTACAGTCTTAATGGGTTTTCTCCAATGGGTGGTACATGCGGAAAGAGAAAACAAATAAACCTCCAATGTGGAGTAGTTCCTTTGAACCTTATACAGAGAAATATTGGGGGTCTATGGAATAAGATATGTCTTCTCCTCCGTGTCTTTATATGATTCTATGGGCCCACCAAAATTGTGTGACGATCATAAGTGCCAGATGCTCACTTTCTTGCTTATAGCAAAACAGGCGGGTAAACACATATAAAGGTATCTTTCAATCCCTTATACAACACGATCTTCTCCTAAAATTTCTAATTCTCTGGGTTCCCTCCAAAGGATGGTACATATGAAAAAAAGAAAAGGATGTCAATGTGTAGTGGTTCTTAAGAACCTAATACAGAGAGATATGGAGGATCTATGGATTTTATCCTCTCCTTTGTGTCTTGATAAAATTCTATGTGGCCACCCAAACTGTTTGGTAATTGCAAATACAGGATGCTCACTTTTTTGCTTACATAAAAACAAGCAGGTAACCCCCCATCAAGGTATCTTTCACTTTCTTATGGGACACAAATTATGTTGAATTTTCAGCTTTCTGACATAACACGCTTACATGTGTGTTTACTTGAAGTGTGCGTGGTATATTCACATAGCAGTTTCTTTGGGTCGCCTTAGTAGTATACATCCACCAGTATGCCGTTTGTAGGTAAAAAACGGATTTTATTAAACAAAAAATACAAAATAAAATTGAGGACGAGGGTCACCTTAACAATGGCAGGTGTAACATTCCCAATAGAGAGTAAGAAACAAATAAGGGCCCAAATGCTCTCACCAACTCCGCTGGGTGCCACAAAGATAAAGATCACCAAGTTCTCAAAAACAGCATGCACCAACGCGTTTCGACTACTTTGGTCTTCCTCAGGGTGATGGTGGTGGGATCCCAGAGCAATCTATTTATGCTCTGACATGTCCCGCCCCTTTTTTCATACTGAAGTGGGAAACTACGTATAATCACATTTAAATGGATCTATATTTCACATATTCTAAAATAACTTAATATTTTGTTAGAAAAAATCCTGGACACATTCTATAAAACATGTTTAAAAACTTAAAAAACACTTAAATCCCGTTTTCACGGGTTGTTATGGCAACCGTTTTGCTAAGCCAATCATAGCCTCCTCCTATCAGAGCACTAGAGGTCCCGTTTTCACGGGTTGTTATGGCAACCGTTTGGCTAAGCCAATCATAGCCTCCTTCTATCAGAGCACTAGAGGTTACTCTGGTGTTACCAGTACGCCTGGAACGCACGCGCCGGTTTGCGCGTCAAATACCGGAAGTGTAGATGACGCGTTTCCTGTGCCGTGCGTTCCACAGGTCCGCGATGCCGGAAGTGTGCGTTCCACCTTCCGAAACTGGCGGAGCTTCTATGCCCAAACTTTCTTGTGCGCATAATGTGATTTATTTAAGTAGATAGGTATGTTGGCAACCTACAAATGAATTAATACAGGAGTGTATCTGTTTTTTTATATATATCTCTGAGTCTTTACATTCAAGTGAAAGGGTTTTAGAAAATTCCAATTATCCCTACTTTGTTTATATTCCTCCTATATATATTCTAAAAAGGAGGGTTAACAACTATTCATTGATTATATTCCTCCTATACAGTACATACCCTAAAAAGGAGGGTTCACAACTATCCTTTATTATGAAGAGAATATTAGGTTCATGATTGGATCATGATAATTGCCCATATATATATATATATATATACTTATATACACATATCCACACATACATATAGAGATATATATACACATATATGCACTACCCCTACATATATGGTATACAGGGATATTTTTGTCACTATACTGGTTACAAAAACCATTTTAATTCAAATTCTACATTGAATCCAGATGGTACCAGGGTCTTCATATCGTATATGTACTTCATTTCTGTTTTTGCTAGTAGTGTATTCGTATCTTTTTTTCTCCAGTTCCCATCTATTTTCTTGATCCCTATAACCAGAACAATGGAATCCAATGAACATTGATGTTTCTCCTTAAAATGGTTGGATAAATTATGTTTGTCCAATCCTTTCTTTATATTGCGCGTGTGTTCCCCCCATCTTTCACAAAGCTTTCTTGATGTGCGTCCCACATATTGTAGATTGCATTTGCACTGAATTAAGTAAATACAATTAGTGCTGTTACAGGTGAAAAATTCCTTAATCTGGTATATTTTACCACTTCCTGTTGCTGGGAGTGGTAGTGCATATATGTGTATATATATCTCTATATGTATGTGTGGATATGTGTATATAAGTATATATATGGGCAATTATCATGATCCAATCATGAACCTAATATTCTCTTCATAATAAAGGATAGTTGTTAACCCTCCTTTTTAGGGTATGTACTGTATAGGAGGAATATAATCAATGGATAGTTGTTAACCCTCCTTTTTAGAATATATATATAGGAGTAATATAAACAAAGTAGGGATAATTGGAATTTTCTAATACCCTTTCACTTGAATGTAAAGACTCAGAGATATATATAAAAAAACAGATACACTCCTGTATTAATTCATTTGTAGGTTGCCAACATACCTATCTACTTAAATAAATCACATTATGCGCACAAGAAAGTTTGGGCATAGAAGCTCCGCCAGTTTCGGAAGGTGGAACGCACACTTCCGGCATCGCGGACCTGTGGAACGCACGGCATAGGAAACGCGTCATCTACACTTCTGGTATCTGACGCGCAAACCGGCGCGTGCGTTCCAGGCGTACTGGTAACACCAGAGCACCCAGAGTAACCTCTAGTGCTCTGACAGAAGGAGGCTATGATTGGCTTAGCCAAACGGTTGCCATAACAACGCGTGAAAACGGGACCTCTAGTGCTCTGATAGGAGGAGGCTATGATTGGCTTAGCAAAACGGTTGCCATAACAACCCGTGAAAACGGGATTTAAGTGTTTTTTTAAGTTTTTAAACATGTTTTATAGAATGTGTCCAGGATTTTTTCTAACAAAATATTAAGTTATTTCAGAATATGTGAAATATAGATCCATTTAAATGTGATTATACGTAGTTTCCCACTTCAGTATGAAAAAAGGGGCGGGACATGTCAGAGCATAAATAGATTGCTCTGGGATCCCACCACCACCATCACCCTGAGGAAGACCAAAGTAGTCGAAACGCGTTGGTAGCATGCTGTTTTTGAGAACTTGGTGATCTTTATCTTTGTGGCACCCAGCGGAGTTGGTGAGAGCATTTGGGCCCTTATTTGTACCCTCTATTGGGAATGTTACACCTGCCATTGTTAAGATGACCCTCGTCCTCAATTTTATTTTGTATTTTTTGTTTAATAAAATCCGTTTTTTACCTACAAACGGCATACTGGTGGATGTATACTACTGAGGCGACCCAAAGAAACTGCTATGTGAATATACCACGCACACTTCAAGTAAGCACACATGTAAGCGTGTTATGTCAGAAAGCTGAAAATTCAACATAATTTGTGTCCCATAAGAAAGTGAAAGATACCTTGATGTGGGGTTACCTGCTTGTTTTTATGTAAGCAAAAAAGTGAGCATCCTGTATTTGCAATTACCACACAGTTTGGGTGGCCCCATAGAATTTTATCAAGACACAAAGGAGAGGATAAAATCCATAGATCCTCCATATCTCTCTGCATTATGTTCTTAAGAACCACTACACATTGACATCCTTTTCTTTTTTCATATGTACCATCCTTTGGAGGGAACCCAGAGAATTAGAAATTTTAGGAGAAGATCGTGTTGTATAAGGGATTGAAAGATACCTTTATATGTGTTTACCCGCCTGTTTTGCTATAAGCAAGAAAGTGAGCATCTGGCACTTATGATCGTCACACAATTTTGGTGGTCCCATAGAATCATATAAAGACACGGAGGAGAAGACATATCTTATTCCATAGACCCCCAATATTTGTCTGTATAAGGTTCAAAGGAACTACTCCACATTGGAGGTTTATTTGTTTTCTCTTTCCACATGTACCACCCATTGGAGAAAACCCATTAAGACTGTAATTACGAACCTGTGGACATTTGGAAGCAAACGGGTTTGGAACTTTAACCTATACTCATTGAGTGTGATAGCGCACATGATATTATATTCTATATTGTGACCACAACACACTGGTACATGTGGTTCCTCGAGTGTCGTAGCCTGAGGAAGTGGACAGTACACTCCAGAAAACAAGTTGCTCTATGAGAGGGAAACTTTTTGTGCTATTTTATTATGTCATTGATAGCATTTCATTCATTTTTGTCTGTAAGTTTTAATTCTGATTTGTTCGTTTTTGTGGCGATTATTTTTAGTAGCACTGTTCTTGTTAATTTACTGAATTCCGTATAATTACAATTTTCCATACAACTGTAGGGTAATTATTAGTTACAGTATACAGTTAGTATTACAACCAGACTTCAAATCTTTTATTATATACAGATACAGAGAACACTATTGCTTACTTTGGGGGTCATTCTGACCCGTTCGCTCGCTGCGTTTTAACGCAGCATAGCGAACGGGTCCCTACTGCGCATGCGCCGGCACCGTAGTGCGCCGGCGCATGCCAGACGGCCGAAGGCCGTAGCAGGGATACGAATGCCTCTGCCTGATTGACAGGCAGAGGAGATCGCTGGGTGGGAGGGGGCGGAACGGCAGCATTTGGCCGCCGTTTCGTGGGATTGGTCCGGCCAACGCAGGCGTGACCGGACCGAATGTGGGGCGGGCTGCAGCGGCTGCGTGACGTCACACGAAGCCGCTGTGGGCCAGGGAGCGATGAGTAGCTCCCGGCCAGCACGCTAAAACTGCGCTGGCCGGGAGCTACTCTTGAAGTGCAAAGGCATCGCCACTGTGCGATGCCTTTGCCCTTCTGCGAGGGGAGGCCGGACTGACATGCGGGGCGGGGTAGTCCTGTGCTGGGTGTCCCCCCGCATGTCAGGGAAGAAGATCGTAGCTGTGCTAAATTTATCACAGCTACGATCAACTCGGAATGACCCCCTTAGTCGTTTCATATTCCATCGTGACTGGCACCGTGGAGACTAAGGGGTCTATTCAATGCATGTCAGATCCTCTGTGATGGAGAGGATACGACAATGCAGTATTCAATTTGTGGGCAAATCCGACTGGTTTTTCCTGTTTTCGACAATGCCAATCCGACTTTTTTTAAAGTCGGATTGACATTGTCGAAAACGGGACCAAAACCTTTCGGATTTGGCTGCAAATCCGATAAAATACGTGGATCCGCAGCTAATCCACCAATCCATGTGTTTTCCGACAAGCTGGAAAAACGCCAGCCCCACTGAATAGGTTGAATCCTGATTCGACCTAAAAAAGTCGGAAACTGCCGTCTTTCCGACTAGACGGCAGTTCCGACAGCAATTGAACACACCTGTCAGAAGCAAATTAAGTTTATAAAGGGGAGTATGACTGGCACGGTACACCTGTCAAACCGTAACACAGGTGTCCTAAGGCGAGCTCAGAGAGGAATGAAACCTCCCGTGGAGCAGAAGGGTAACCACCGGAAAAAACTTTCAGATACTGCCCACTGCGCAATCTATTTTATTTTGAAGTTTAACATTAACACTTATATCAGTTGGTAATTTTGTCACTCACAGTGGTAGCCAAACTAGATTGTTCCAACCATTCAGCAAATGAATAAAACGCTGTCAGGTTACATTTAGCAGTCAACAACAATTACAGGCATCCCTAAAAATAACTTGGCTGATTTTGTTCAATGTTTAAGGAGTGCCTAAGGCACTGAATAAGTAACATATTGTAAAGAAGTTATTTTAATGTCTCGTCAGTTCCCACACACAGTGTGTCAGCCACTGATAATTAGGAGCTGCAGCTGACAGCTTCTTATATCTTTCACATGTACTGGTCCTTCTGAATTTACTGTTCTGATCACCAGTATTTCACTATTTTACAAAATCCCCCCCCCCCCCCATAATTAAAGAGAAATAATTATTTTATTGCCATACAAAAATTGTAACATCATTTAAATATGCTGTACTGTACTGCAACATATGCTAAATGAATTGGTAAAATGTGTTGTCTTTGAAATGTTTGTTTCCACAAACAATCTAGTTACACTACCTAGCCGAAGCTCCTACTGTTGGAATGTGGCACTGGGATATAACGTCCCAGCATAGTGCAACACTTCTAGTCTGAGTAGATACCCCGCAATTTCTTATAGCACAGTTAAGAATAGTGAAAGATTTGTGGGAGACACCGCATTCGAGTGGGGGTTGCCTACGCCATCCACAGATCTTCTACCAGTTCTAGATCTAAAAGCACACACTGCAACAATTTGGCTATATTGCACAGAAACTGCTGGGTGGCCAAGTTCTCTACTGCAAAGCAAAG
The DNA here is from genome assembly GCF_028390025.1 of Pseudophryne corroboree. Lineage (NCBI taxonomy): Eukaryota > Metazoa > Chordata > Amphibia > Anura > Myobatrachidae > Pseudophryne > Pseudophryne corroboree. The sequence goes on along the minus strand of NC_086445.1, from coordinate 638,059,934 downwards.
GTGTTTTTTAGGGTTTGCACACAAGATCCTAAAAAAAATAGCTACTAGGCGCTGTAATTCTAACTATGTCAGTGGTCAGGGCAATAAGGATTTGGAATTCCCTGCCAGGGAAGGTGGTAATGGCGGACTCTGTAAATGCATTTAAAAAAGGATTGGATAAATTTCTGATTGAAAATAATATCCAAGGTTATAACATTTAAAATATTGATTTATAGTTGTTAACTAGTCATAAAGCATTGCTTCAGCAGGTACACTATAATCAACTCAACTTAATTCAGAATACAGGTTGAACACGATGACATTTTGCCTCTATTCAACCACAATTACTATGTTACTTGTTACCTCATAGCCACCAACATTGCAGATTTTTCTTCTTAACCTATAGAAACTTGTGATTTTAAAGTACAGTAATAAGCAGTGACGTGAATAGGGCCATTAAAGTTTACATTTCCTTAAAAGAAGAAGCAGGTTCTCTACCTATGTGTTTCTACTCCCACTCTTTATCACCCTTCTGCTCCTGTTCAGATGGTTTGATACTAGTTTTTCACTTTGTGTGGATGCCTCATCTGCTATTGACTGCACATATGGGTCTTCTGGTTTTGTTAATGACTCCACCTTATGCTCTTGATTTTGTTCCAGGCTCCAAGCTGCTGTTTGTTTGTTTTTCATTTCTTCTGATTGCTCACTGTATCTTCTAGTTAGGGTGTTCTCTCTTGCTGCTAGCAATCTATTTTCATCTCCCTATCAACATGACAATGCTTTGGTCAAGGGGCCTAAATGATCGCAGCAGTAAATTTGTTAGCAGTTGGGCAAAACCATGTGCACTGCAGGGGGGCAGATATAACATGTGCAAAGAGAGTAAAATTTGGGTGGGGTATGTTCAAACTGAAATCAAAATTGCAGTGTAAAAATAAAGCAGCCAGTATTTACCCTGCACAGAAACAAAATAACCCACCCAAATCTAACTCTCCCTGCGCATGTTATATCTGCCCCCCCTGCAGTGCACATGGTTTTGCCCAACTGCTAACAAATTTGCTGCTGCGATCAACTCTGAATTAAGCCCAATGGGGTTAATTCAGACCTGATCAGTGCTGTGCGTGTTCGCACAGCAGCGATCAGGTCTGAACTGAGCATGCGCTGTTGCAGCAGGGCGCCAGCACATTCCAGACAGCTGACGGCTGTCTTTAGCTAGCGATCGCCTCTGCCCAATTGACAGGCAGAGGCGGTCGCTGGGTGGGACGGTGGCGTTAAGCCGTTTAAGGGGAGCGGTCCAGCCAATGCAGGCGTGGCTGGACAGTGCCGGGGGCGGGCCGCAGTGGCTGCGTGACGTCACACGCAGCCACTGCGACACGGGTAGCGACGAGTAGCTCCCGGCCAGCGCACAGGAGCTGCGCTGGCCGGGAGCTACTCCTGAAGTACAAAAGCACCACTGATGCTTTTGTACTTCTGCGACGGGGCAGGGACTGACATGCGGGCGGTCACATGCATTACTTTGAGGCACAGCTCCGCTCTGGCTGCTCCTCTCTTCTGTTTATCTTCCTGTAGCAGAGTCATCTCACAGATGAGAAAGGAATAGAGCATACAGAATTAGGGGGAGATTTATCAAAGCTTGGAGAGAGATAAAATGGAGAGAGGTACTGGGCCAGATGTCAATTTACATATTGGAGCTTATTGGCTGGTGCATATTCACCTTGAACCTATCACTGCTTTATCACTTCTCCAGGCTTAATACATCTGCCCCACAGTACCTAACTATCATATTTTCAAACAACTGTAAAATTACAGAAGCAGATTGGCTAGTATTGATCGTCAAGCATTGATTGATCTCCCCCAAAGTGAGTGCATTGCTCATTTAAAGGGGCTGGGCTGCCATCTGCATCCTTATCAACTCGGGAGCTTCTGCCCATAGTAACTGATTTACCTATTACATGACACTTTATTCTCTGCCAGATTATCAGTTTCATTCATACAACAATGCTATGAAGGAGTGACATACCACCTTTATATTATATTATAATTGTTACTGCATACACTGTTCTCATATATACAGCATGATTCAGAGATGCACACAAAGTCAATGTTAACGTAGTTGAGTGATCATTTGCAATTGAACATGCAATAAATATACTCCAATAGTGTATACATTACAAAGACTGGTTAGTACTTTATTACTGTCCAAACTTTGATAAATCTCCTCCTTAACCACTTGCCTAGCATGGTCGCATCAGATGCGACCATCCCTGCAAGTGCTCTATCTGACCTGGTCGCACAGGATGCGACCAGTCAGATAGATAGTGTTAGTAGCGGCAGGGAAGATAAACTTCCCTCCGCTGCTGCTGTCAGAGGGAACGGAAGGACCCTCTGTCTCCCTGATCGGTCAGCATGGCAGGATCCCCCCCCTCCAGCGGCTGCAGACAATGGCAGCCGCTGGGGAGTGTAAATAAACCCTCCCTAGCTACCCCCAGACCTCCCCTGTATACCTGCAGGCTGTCCCGGCTTTCAAAATGAAAGCCGCAATGGTCGCGATGTTCCCGATGTTCTGATGGTCGCGATGTTCCCAATGGATGTTTCGATGTTTGGGGAAAAATATTACACATACATAAATAAATTAAAAAATATATTTTTTTTTCATTTTTTTTAAACTAAACTCATTTGGGATAGGGTTAAATTCATGTTCTTCACCTAATTCATTCATTAAAAAAAACGACAATTTCGGAGCGGTTTTTGGCGAAATAAATCATCAGTTAAGTGGTTAAAGAGAAAGTGAATGGGATATGAAAAGAGGTGGGCTTTTGTATAGTAGCACTGGCTACTATGCAACACCACACGCGTGACACCACATATGCCTGATGCAACCCAAAAAATGGTGAAGGTCCGTTTGCATATGCAACCTAGCTGCTGGACAGCCTCGCCCTGCGCTGGAAAAACCCGCGCATGCGATTTAATCAGTAGCAGATTCTGCTTTTTAGCAGAATCTGCTACTGATACTGAATATAGGCCCATATGTATTAAACTTTAACAAGAGATAACGTTGAGAAGCATAAGGAGTGATAAAGTACAAGCCAACCAGCTCCTGTCAGTTTTCAAACACAGCCTGTGACATTGCAGTTAGGAAGCTGATTGGCTGGTCAGTTATCACTCTTTATCCGACTCCACTTTGTCTCTTGTTAAAGCTTAATTCATTTGGGGAGAGGTCTTATTAGCCACGTCGCCGCTTCGGCTGATCAAAACAGCCGGATATCGTGATGTACGACCGAGGGTCATTATTGAAGTATCCAATTAGAGGCCGTTTTGATCAGATGAAATTGTATCCGCGAATAACACATGGATCGGGGATAAGTCGATCCCACGTCTTATCACAGCTCTGTCGGCCCCTTATCGCAGATTATGCTTCGGGTGCCTAATGCACCAAAAGCATAATCCCCAATAAGTGCTGGCATCGGGAGAAAAGGATGCCAACATCAGGGCTAATACAATAGCCCCCAGTGATCCTATTTGCAGCAGTAACATACCGCTGCTAATAGGATACCGCCCTTAACTTACATTACTATAAGTTTTACAGTAAATCATGCAATAAATGTAGTTATGGGATCCACAATTTCCTTATAAAGAAATATATTTATGTGCAGTTAATCTTAAATATGCACAGTCATGTTAGAATGTGTTCATTTCTCTGAAGAACTGAACACTTCTCAACACCCATAGTTGTTTAAACTGGCCGAACAAGTTTATTACCATTTTAAGAAACATGGACATCTCACACATAAAGGCTGACCTAACCTTGTGCCCAGAAGGTCACAGGAAACTCTTACCTGTACATAATGCTCATATTTTATGCTTCCTGTCCAGGGGAGACAAGGGACACACTACAATTTCACCATGAGCTGAGGATGGTGCTGGTCCTCTCGAGCCAATGGCTAAGTATATGTATTTAGTAGAATATAACGTTATATTGTCTAGCTAGCTTTGAGTAAACCTTTTGACAGTCTGTGTGTTTGGAATGAACAGGAATAAGGGACACTGACATAACCATATTATATATACACTAACATTTATCTATTTTCTCAGAACAAAGAAAAGCAGGGTAAATATGGATCAAGGAGCACAAAACGTCTCCTTCCCAAATAATACAGAAACACTGTACAGGAGAAAGGAAAGGGGGGCATATGGGTTAATTTAAAAAAAATCCTATATACAGGAACATATTGGATACTTGTTATGGTAATCTGAAAAAGCAAAGGCATTCTAGGAATCTGGACACCACCTAGTGGTGAAAATAATATGAAATCTAGAATGCAGCACTCACAAATAGTAGCAAAATCTGTTTTTGAGAACGCCAGAATACAATTTACAAACTTACAAATTATCAGAGATGGTGAGAAGGGTCAATGAATCATGCTTGGAAGGGTAAGGGGGACATTTACTAAGCAGCGATAAAAGTGGAGAAGTGAGCCAGTGGAGAAGTTGCCCATGGCAACCAATCAGCATTGATGTAACATTTTTAATTTGCATACTTTCAAAATATACAGAGCAGCTGATTGGTTGCCATGGGCAATTTCTCCACTGGCTCACTTCTCCACTTTTATCACTGCTTAGTAAATGTCCCCCTATATTTCCTATAGTAGCTTTGTGTGTGTTTTTGTAGTAATATTGGTGTCTGATAAGAGATGTGATACAATGATTATACAGTTAGGTGAACTGGAGTTACTAAGGTGTCTATTCAAGAAGCAGTGAAAAGAGTGGAGAAGTGAGCCAGTGGAGAAGTTGCCCCTGCTACGTATAAATTTATAGTAAGCAGTTGATAAATGTTACTTAACAGCTGATTGGTTGCCATGGGCAAGTTCTCTACTTGCCTATTTCTGAACTCTTTTCACTGCTTCATGAATAGGTCTTCCTGCCTGCTGGGCTCCTACAACATACTTTCTGAATATACTTTGTACTGTAACACTCTCCGGTGGCAAATATCTGCACTGGTTTGGTTTACCTGTGTGGATTATCCCTACAACAATACCGTCCAGTCATCTGACTACACCGAGACTGTCTAAAGACTGCTGGGAACTGCTTTAGCACCTTCTGGTAACCTACTGCCATTAGTGTCTGTTTATGGACACCATTTAGGAGAGGGTCCTAATTCAGGGTTGCCAATATATAGGAGTGAGACCAGTGGCTTTTATGGTTATATGAAATGAAAAACCACAATTGTTATATGTGTATATGTACTGTATATGTGTATTTATGGCAATTAAATATTCAGATTTTTTTATTTATTTTTATTGTTATAGTGAATTGTGTGATACTGTTGTAAACTCAGTGGAATACTGCAGGGATCAGTACTTGGGCCATTGCTGTTTAACATATTCATTAATAACCTAGGATAGGGACTAGGAAGCACAGTGTCAATTTTCACAGACGATACTAAACTATGTAGAGTAATTAATTCAGACAAGGATGTTGAATCTCTACAGAATTACTTATCTAGACTCGAGGTCTGGGCGGATAAATGGAGAATGAGGTTCAATATAGACAAATGTAAAGTTATGCACTTTGGAACTAAAAACAATCAGGCTACATATAAACTAAATGTGGAAAATGTAGGGATAACGGTAATTGAAAGAGATTTGGGGGTACTCATTGATAATAAACTTAGTAGCAATACGCAATGTCAAAATGCAGTAACAAAAGCAAATAAGGTGTTAGCATGCATAAAACGGGGAATGGAGACAGACAAGGGATGAGAGTGTAATCCTGCCAATGTATAAATCATTGGTGCGGCCACATCTGGAATATTGTCTACAGTTCTGGCCACCTCACTATAAAAAAGATATCTTGGAACTCGAAAGGGTTCATAGGCGAGCAACTAAACTGGTTAAGGGGTTAGAGGCACTGAATTAAGAGGAAAGACTTAAAAGGTTAGGATATGTTTACACTGGAAAAGAGGTGACAGAGGGGACATTATCAATATTTATAAATAAATAAAGGGACAATAAAAATAAGAATTTACTTACCGATAATTCTATTTCTCATAGTCCGTAGTGGATGCTGGGGACTCCGAAAGGACCATGGGGAATAGCGGCTCCGCAGGAGACTGGGCACAAAGTAAAAGCTTTAGGACTAGCTGGTGTGCACTGGCTCCTCCCCCTATGACCCTCCTCCAAGCCTCAGTTAGGATACTGTGCCTGGACGAGCGTACACAATAAGGAAGGATTTTGAATCCCGGGTAAGACTCATACCAGCCACACCAATCACACCGTACAACTTGTGATCTGAACCCAGTTAACAGCATGATAACAGAAGGAGCCTCTGAAAAGATGGCTCACAACAACAATAACCCGATTTTTGTAACAATAACTATGTACAAGTAATGCAGACAATCCGCACTTGGGATGGGCGCCCAGCATCCACTACGGACTATGAGAAATAGAATTATCGGTAAGTAAATTCTTATTTTCTCTAACGTCCTAGTGGATGCTGGGGACTCCGAAAGGACCATGGGGATTATACCAAAGCTCCCAAACGGGCGGGAGAGTGCGGATGACTCTGCAGCACCGAATGAGAGAACTCCAGGTCCTCCTCAGCCAGGGTATCAAATTTGTAGAATTTAGCAAACGTGTTTGCCCCTGACCAAGTAGCTGCTCGGCAAAGTTGTAAAGCCGAGACCCCTCGGGCAGCCGCCCAAGATGAGCCCACTTTCCGTGTGGAATGGGCTTTTACAGATTTTGGCTGTGGCAGGCCTGCCACAGAATGTGCAAGCTGAATTGTACTACAAATCCAACGAGCAATCGTCTGCTTAGAAGCAGGAGCACCCAGCTTGTTGGGTGCATACAGGATAAACAGCGAGTCAGATTTTCTGACTCCAGCCGTCCTGGAAACATATATTTTCAGGGCCCTGACTACGTCCAGCAACTTGGAATCCTCCAAGTCCCTAGTAGCCGCAGGCACCACAATAGGTTGGTTTAAGTGAAATGCTGAAACCACCTTAGGGAGAAATTGAGGACGAGTCCTCAATTCTGCCCTGTCCGTATGAAAAATTAGGTAAGGGCTTTTATAGGATAAAGCCGCCAATTCTGATACACGCCTGGCTGAAGCCAGGGCTAACAGCATTACCACTTTCCATGTTAGATATTTCAAGTCCACAGTGGTGAGTGGTTCAAACCAATGTGATTTTAGGAATCCCAACACTACATTGAGATCCCAAGGTGCCACTGGAGGCACAAAAGGAGGCTGTATATGCAGTACGCCCTTGACAAACGTCTGAACTTCAGGAACAGAAGCTAGTTCTTTTTGGAAGAATATCGACAGGGCCGAAATTTGAACCTTAATGGACCCTAATTTGAGGCCCATAGACAGTCCTGTTTGCAGGAAATGCAGGAATCGACCCAGTTGAAATTCCTCCGTAGGGGCCTTCCTGGCCTCGCACCACGCAACATATTTACGCCAAATACGGTGATAATGTTGTACGGTTACATCCTTCTTGGCTTTGATCAGGGTAGGGATGACTTCATCCGGAATGCCTTTTTCCTTCAGGATCCGGCGTTCAACCGCCATGCCGTCAAACGCAGCCGCGGTAAGTCTTGGAACAGACATGGTCCCTGCTGGAGCAGGTCCTGTCTTAGAGGTAGAGGCCACGGATCTTCCGTGAGCATCTCTTGAATTTCCGGGTACCAAGTCCTTCTTGGCCAATCCGGAGCCACGAGTATAGTCTTTACTCCTCTCCTTCTTATGATTCTCAGTACTTTTGGTATGAGAGGAAGAGGAGGGAACACATACACTGACCGGTACACCCACGGTGTTACCAGAGCGTCCACAGCTATTGCCTGAGGGTCCCTTGACCTGGAGCAATATCTGTCCAGTTTTTTGTTGAGGCGAGACGCCATCATGTCCACCTTTGGTTTTTCCCAACGGTTTACAATCATGTGGAAGACTTCTGGGTGAAGTCCCCACTCCCCCGGGTGAAGATCGTGTCTGCTGAGGAAGTCTGCTTCCCAGTTGTCCACTCCCGGAATGAACACTGCTGACAGTGCTATCACATGATTTTCCGCCCAGCGAAGAATCCTTGCCACTTCCGTCATTGCCCTCCTGCTTCTTGTGCCGCCCTGTCTGTTTACGTGGGCGACTGCCGTGATGTTGTCCGACTGGATCAATACTGGCTGACCCTGAAGCAGAGGCCTTGCCTGACTTAGGGCATTGTAAATGGCCCTTAGTTCCAGGATATTTATGTGAAGTGACGTGATCCATGCTTGACCACAAGCCCTGGAAATTTTTTCCCTGTGTGACTGCTCCCCAGCCTCTCAGGCTGGCATCCGTGGTCACCAGGACCCAATCCTGAATGCCGAATCTGCGGCCCTCTAGGAGATGAGCACTCTGTAACCACCACAGGAGAGACACCCTTGTCCTTGGAGACAGGGTTATCCGCTGATGCATTTGAAGATGCGATCCGGACCATTTGTCTAGCAGATCCAACTGAAAAGTTCTTGCGTGGAATCTGCCGAATGGAATCGCTTCGTAAGAAGCCACCATCTTTCCCAGGACCCTTGTGCACTGATGCACTGACACCTGGCCTGGTCTTAGGAGTTTCCTGACTAGGTCGGATAACTCCCTGGCTTTCCCTTCCGGGAGAAACACCTTTTTCTGTACTGTGTCCAGAATCATCCCTAGGAACAGCAGACGTGTCGTCGGAATCAGCTGCTATTTTGGAATATTTAGAATCCATCCGTGCTGTCGTAGTACTATTTGAGATAGTGCTACTCCGACCTCTAACTGTTCTCTGGACCGTGCCCTTATCAGGAGATCGTCCAAGTAAGGGATAATTAAGACGCCTTTTCTTCGAAGAAGAATCATCATTTCGGCCATTACCTTGGTAAAGACCCGGGGTGCCGTGGACAATCCAAACGGCAGCGTCTGAAACTGATAGTGACAGTTCTGTACCACAAACCTGAGGTACCCTTGGTGAGAAGGGCAAATTGGGACATGGAGGTAAGCATCCTTGATGTCCAGAGACACCATGTAGTCCCCTTCTTCCAGGTTCGCTATCACTGCTCTGAGTGACTCCATCTTGAACTTGAACCTTTTTATGTAAGTGTTCAAGGCTTTCAGATTTAAAATGGGTCTCACCGAGCCGTCCGGCTTCGGTACCACAAACAGCGTGGAGTAATACCCCTTTCCCTGTTGTAGGAGGGGTACCTTGATTATCACTTGCTGGGAATACAGCTTGTGAATGGCTTCCAATACCGCCTCCCTGTCGGGGGTAGACGTTGGTAAAGCAGACTTCAGGAACCGGCGAGGGGGAGACGTCTCGAATTCCAATTTGTACCCCTGAGATACTACCTGCAGGATCCAGGGGTCCACTTGCGAGTGAGCCCACTGCGCGCTGAAATTCTTGAGACGGGCCCCCACCGTGCCTGAGTCCGCTTGTAAGGCCCCAGCGTCATGCTGAGGACTTGGCAGAAGCGGGGGAGGGCTTCTGTTCGTGGGAAGAAGCTGTCTGTTGCAGTCTTTTTCCCCTTCCTCTGCCCCGGGGCAGATATGAGTGGCCTTTTGCCCGCTTGCCCTTATGGGGACGAAAGGACTGAGCCTGAAAAGACGGTATCTTTTTCTGCTGCGAGGTGACTTGGGGTAAAAAGGTGGATTTCCCAGCCGTTGCCGTGGCCACCAGGTCCGATAGACCGCCCCCAAATAACTCCTCCCCTTTATACGGCAATACTTCCATATGCCGTTTGGAATCCGCATCCGCTGACCACTGTCGCGTCCATAATCCTCTTCTGGCAGAAATGGACATCGCACTTACTCTTGATGCCAGAGTGCAAATGTCTCTCTGTGCATCTCGCATATATAGGAATGCATCCTTTAAATGCTCTATAGTCAATAATATATTGTCCCTGTCCAGGGTATCAATATTTTCAGTCAGGGAATCCGACCAAGCCACCCCAGCACTGCACATCCAGGCTGAGGCGATTGCTGGTCGCAGTATAACCCAGTATGAGTGTATATACTTTTAAGGATATTTTCCAGCCTCCTATCTGCTGGCTCCTTAAGGGCGGCCGTTTCTGGAGACGGTAACGCCACTTGTTTTGATAAGCGTGTGAGCGCCTTATCCACCCTAGGGGGTGTTTCCCAACGAGCCCTAACCTCTGGTGGGAAGGGATATAGTGCCAATAATTTTTTAGAAATTAGCAGTTTTTTGTCGGGGGTAACCCACGCTTCATCACACACTTCATTCAATTCATCTGATTCAGGAAAAACTACGGGTAGTTTTTTCACACCCCACATAATACCCCTTTTTGTGGCACTTGCAGTATCAGAGATGTGCAAAACCTCCTTCATTGCCGTGATCATGTAACGTGTGGCCCTACTGGAAAATACGTTTGTTTCTTCACCGTCGACACTGGAGTCAATGTCTGTGTCTGGGTCCGTGTCGACCCACTGAGGTAACGGGCGTTTAATAGCCCCTGACAGTGTTTGAGACGCCTGGACAGGCACTAACTGAGCTGCCGGCTGTCTCATGCCGTCAACAGTTTTCTGTAACGTGCCGACACTGTCACGTAATTCCTTAATTACGGCCATCCATTCAGGTGTCGACTCCCTAGGGGGTGACATCACCATTATAGGCAATTGCTCCGCCTCCACATCATTTTCCTCCTCATACATGTCGACACACACGTACCGACACCCAGCACACACACAGGGAATGCTCTGATAGAGGACAGGACCCACTTAGCCCCTTGGGGAGACAGAGGGAGAGTTTGCCAGCACACACCAGAGCGCTATATATGTATAGGGACAACCTTACAATAAGTGTCTATCCCTTATAGCTGCTTATATCTGTTATTTTGCCAAATAAGTGCCCCCCTCTCTTTTTTACCCTGTTTCTGTAGTTGCAGGATGCAGGGGAGATTCTGGGAGCCTTCCTACCAGCGGAGCTGTGTGGGAAAAATGGCGCTGTGTGCTGAGGAGATAGGCCCCGCCCCCTTCACGGCGGGCTCTTCTCCTGCTTTTTTCTGGAAAACTGGCAGGGGTTAAATACATCCATATAGCCCAGGAGCTATATGTGATGTATTTTTTTGCCAAATAAGGTAAATTCATTGCTTCCCAGGGCGCCCCCCCCAGCGCCCTGCACCCTCAGTGACCGAAGTGTGAAGTGTGCTGAGAGCAATGGCGCACAGCTGCAGTGCTGTGCGCTACCTTATGAAGACAGGAAAGTCTTCTGCCGCCGATTTATGGACCTCTTCTTGCTTCAGCATCTGTAAGGGGGCCGGCGGCGCGGCTCCGGGACCCATCCATGGCTGGGCCTGTGATCGTCCCTCTGGAGCTAATGTCCAGTAGCCTAAGAAGCCCAATCCACTCTGCACGCAGGTGAGTTCGCTTCTTCTCCCCTTAGTCCCTCGATGCAGTGAGCCTGTTGCCAGCAGGTCTCACTGAAAATAAAAAACCTATTTAAACTTTTACTCTAAGCAGCTCAGGAGAGCCACCTAGATTGCACCCTTCTCGTTCGGGCACAAAATCTTAACTGAGGCTTGGAGGAGGGTCATAGGGGGAGGAGCCAGTGCACACCAGCTAGTCCTAAAGCTTTTACTTTGTGCCCAGTCTCCTGCGGAGCCGCTATTCCCCATGGTCCTTTCGGAGTCCCCAGCATCCACTAGGACGTTAGAGAAAGGATTTATCAAATGATTTGTTTATCAAAAAATCGCTACACACGACACGAGGACATTACCTAAGGGTAAAAGAAAAAAAATGTCATACACAACGGAGAAAAGGGTTCTTCACAGTAAGAGCAGTAAGGATCTGGAATTCCCTGCCAGAGAAGGTAGTAATGGTGGATTCAATCAATAAGTTTAAAAATTTATTAAATTCCTAGCTGAAAAAATTTTCCAAGGATACATCATTTAATTATTATAAAATTATAATACAGGTTGAACTCGGTGTACTTTTTTCAACCTCAACAACTATGTTACTATGTAAACCGTCCATTTTCTAATTATTTTTTTATACATTATTCAGCCAGCGTTAGCATACATCCTCTGCTTTATAGTTTTGTATATATAGAGGACTGACAACCCCCATACCAGCTGCTGCTGATACCGCATCCTAAATCTTGTTCTGATGCAAAGTTGTTGGTGTTTTACTACCTTATGCTAATACAAGTTTCCATAAGGCTAATGCAAGGATCCAGCTGCAACTATCATCATTAGTATCACACATGCAGCAGCCGCATGCTAGGTGCAAGAAATCTATCTCCAACAGACCTCCCTTTTCTGTACGCAAGCCTCTAACTACACTCCCATAACACTCCCACAAGACAGGACAGTTCCATATGATCACACTGTTGCTGCCCAACACGAAAACCCCAGTCTACAGAAAGAGAGATCCAGCCAAGATCCATCTGACTCAGAATCGGTCAGAGTAACGTGTTATTTCACTTCTGTGCTGTAAGCTGTAGCTCACTATTTTCATGCATTATGGGGGTCATTCAGAGTTGATCGTAGCTGTGCTAAATTTAGCACAGCTACGATCAGTCACACTGACTTGCGGGGGGACACCCAGCACAGGGCTAGCGTGCCACCACATGTCAGTCCCTGCCCCGTCGCTGAAGTGCAAAAGCATTGCACAGCGGCGATGCTTTTGTACTTCAGGAGTAGCTCCCGGCCAGCGCGCTGGCCGGGAGCTACTCATCGCTGCCCCGCTCACAGCGGCTTTATGTGACGTCACGCAGCCACTGCGGCCCACCCACACACGGTCCGACCATGCCTGCGTTGGCCTGCCCACGCCCACAAAACGGCAGCCAAACGCCATTGTGTCGCCCCCTCCCGCTGTAAATGCCAAATTGCTTTCTCACAAATATTTAAAATGCCAACTCTAATATATACTGCAGACGCCAGGTGCATCTTATTACCATATACGATAAAAGTGCGCTGTACATCGCAAAACACTGCATCCCGTAAGAGAAAACAATACACCCACACATTATCTGAGTTCCAAAGCTCATTGATGTATATATTTGTTATTAAAAGGATATGGATTCAATATATTACAATGTACAGTATACCTATAGTTACAACTCATACAGTAAGCAGTTAATACATACAGTTACATAAAGTTACAGTTACATACAGTTACAGTTACAGGCCAGCGATACAATTACCATATCTTTCAATGCATCCTCCTCTTAATATCTCTCTCTCTCTCAGCAAATAAATCAAGGAACTGATCTGGCAATAACTCCATCATTGTCTAGCCCAAAACACAGCAACTGACCTCCTGTGTGATCAGCAATGTGTTATCTAGTATTTTGGGGGAGGGGACTCACTCATTCATGATGAGTCACTAGTCTCTTTGTATATGCTAATCAGGTTCAGCCTTGAAGACATCCAAAGGGCTGGCCTGAGCGTCCTGTCCACTATCTGTTTGGAATATCTATTGTTCTAATAAAAGTGATTTTAGCTTTTATACATTTAATCATAATTATTTGTTGCAATGCCCTACAACTTTATAACAAGTATCAAATGAATCTACACATTAATCTGGTTGCTTTAATAGTAAATATGACAGTTCTATCTTGCTTCGTTCAAATAATACACATACATGACATTACTTCATTATATAATTTTAAATCATCATTATGTCTGGCGCTTGATATTATTATAGTTATGTACTGTATGAAATAAGTGTTGAATCCATCTCTGTGGCATGTCCGTGTAAATGCGTGTGTTACCATATATTGCTGTGCTCGCTGCGCGTATTTGCAAGTATAGTGACTCATAATGTGTGTAGTTTGTATGTTCTTTTTATGTAATATTTTTGACTTCGACACCGCCCAGAGACCGCCTCTGCCTGTCAATTAGGTAGAGGCGATCGCTAGGCAACGACAGCCGTCGGCTGTCAGCCATGCGCAGGCGCACTGCGGTGCCGGCGCATGCACAGTTCTGACCTGATCGCTGCGCTGCGATAAACTACAGCGAATGATCAGGTCAGAATGACCCCCTATGTTAGATCTGTCCAACTCCGAATGATGTGTAAATACTGTTTAATATTATATGTGAACATTACTGAATGTCAATTCTTAATAAAAAAATACATTCTTTACTTCACTGTACCTACGGCATTTGAGCAGTACTACATATAATAAGTCATTACATTTTAAAAATAAATTATTTGCTTCAATTTTGGAGAGTTATATTGGAAGTAAAGTCCCAATGATTTCAGATTTGTTAATATATTCTGATTGAAGCACAAACTTTAAATGATTAACATTATAGAGAGTCTACATTTACTTGTATTTTTAGCCAAAGTAAGTCATACAGTTATGGTATTATTATTATCCTTTATTTATATGGCGCCACAAGGGTTCCGCAGCGCCCAGTTACAGAGTACATATTCACATCATCAAAACAGGAAAACAGTGACTTACAGTTGAAGACAATTTAGGACAAGTACAGGGTAACTAAGCATAACTACACCACTAGTGATGTGCACTGGACATTTTTCGGGTTTTGTGTTTTGGTGTTGGATTCGGTTCCGCGGCCGTGTTTTGGATTCGGACGCGTTTTGGCAAAACCTCCCTGAAAATTTTTTGTCGGATTCGGGTGTTTTGGATTTGGGTGTTTTTTACAAAAAACCCTCAAAAACAGCTTAAATCATAGAATTTGGGGGTCATTTTGATCCCATAGTATTATTAACCTCAATAACCATAATTTCCACTCATTTTCAGTCTATTCTGAACACCTCACAATATTATTTTTAATCCTAAAATTTGCACCGAGGTCGCTGGATGACTAAGCTAAGCGACCCAAGTGGCCGACACAAACACCTGGCCCATCTAGGAGTGGCACTGCAGTGTCAGGCAGGATGGCACTTCAAAAAAATAGTCCCCAAACAGCACATGATGCAAAGAAAAAAAAGAGGTGCACCAAGGTCGCTGGATGGCTAAGCTAAGCGACACAAGTGGCCGACACAAACACCTGGCCCATCTAGGAGTGGCACTGCAGTGTCAGGCAGGATGGCACTTCAAAAAAATAGTCCCCAAACAGCACATGATGCAAAGAAAAAAAAGAGGTGCACCAAGGTCGCTGGATGGCTAAGCTAAGCGACACAAGTGGCCGACACAAACACCTGGCCATCTAGGAGTGGCACTGCAGTGTCAGGCAGGATGGCACTTAAAAAAAATAGTCCCCAAACAGCACATGATGCAAAGAAAAATGAAAGAAAAAAAAGAGGTGCAAGATGGAATTGTCCTTGGGTATAAAATTAATTACTTAACCAAAAGTATTGGCATTTCCTATGTGTGGTACATAAACTATGTAATATCCAGTATTAGGTCATTTATAAGAACAGTAAATATCAGAACTGCATCATGCACAGGGCATCTTTAGGATTCATTATTGCTAAACTGATGGGTTCTGTTTGCCATGTTTGCATAATAACACTAGAAAGGAAAATATCTTAGATATAAACACATTGGGCCTGAGACAGAGTTGCATGCAAATAGGCACCATTGCGTGCTCGAAAGGAAATTCTGTTCTTTGCCGGTATTCAGAGTTAGCCACATCTACAGTATGTGGTCGGTACCACCCCCATCCATCTGCTCAAGAAAGTCACTGTCAACACTATCAGCTATAAACCTCATCCTTTTGCATGCAAGGGGATGGTGATATACAAAATTATATATATATATATATATATATATATATATATATATATATATATATAAACTCCACAAACACTCTCCTCCTGCGCTAATTGGTTTCAAAATAGGCGATTAGGTATAGCTATCTCTAGGATGGGCTGCCTGGTTCCTCTGAGTTCCTTGTTAGGAGGAACTGAGCAAAGAAAATAGAGTATAGAAAAAGAGGAAAAATGGCACCCCAGGGGTTTACAAATACCCTTATACAAAGACTATTGCTTAACAGGATTTGCAATCAATATTTATACAGGTTTTTAAAACACATAACGGACGAATTGTTTTAATAAATTGTTTTAATAAATTTTTATGAAAAGTACAGTCCGTTATGTGTTTTAAAAACCTGTATAAATATTGATTGCAAATCCTGTTAAGCAATAGTCTTTGTATAAGGGTATTTGTAAACCCCTGGGGCGCCATTTTTCCTCTTTTTCTATAATATATATATATATATATATAGATATATATATATATATATATATATATATACACACACACACACATATATACACACACATATATATACACACACACACATACATACATATATATATCTCCTTGGAGACTGCATGTCTAGCAGCATCAGCAGATTATACGAGCTAGCCTTGTATTGAGTGATTCTCTCAAGTGGCTGATTGTCTCTCTTGTTGAGCTGACAAGCATGCTTGTAGTTCTTCTGAAGCGTCCTCACATCTTGCCACTCTGAGGAACCGTAACCAAGACTGGATAATTTTTTGGGTGGCATGAAACTTAGTCTATGGTTGTGCTTGAACAGTGAATGGTCCTTAAAAAGGACCACACTTTTGAAGGCTGAGATGTGAAAAAAGTAAACTTAGTTTGAATGTGCTATACTAAAGGGGGAAATCTTCGAGAAGGAACACAGTCATTCACACCTGTATAACAATGCAAATCAGGAGTAAATGACAGTCTAGAATAGTACTCTCTTACTGTTTGGAATGGGGTAGATCAGGAGCAGACTGACTAAACTGGGGTACTCACGGAGCGATATTCTAAGCAATCTGACTAGATTGCTTTGAATTTAAGCATTATCGCTCCGTGTGTACCCCCTACAGCGATAGCGATGCGCAGCCCAGCGCATTGCTATCGCTGGTGCTAGATTGGCCTGCATGCAGGCCAATCTAGCAGGTCCCTCACTTCACCCGCTGGGTGAAATGAGCGCCCCCCCCCCCCCCCCCCCGTCTCCCCCCGCACGCTCAGCACAGATCGCGCTGTGCTGAGCGGCGGGAGAGATGTGTGCTGAGTGGTTCGCTCAGCACACATCTCTCCCACATCAGCCCGTCTTTATGGGCCTTTACAGAAAAAAAAATCAGTATAGCTTCCATAATAACTGAGGTTTTAAAAATCACATATAGTAGTTAGGGATGGTCTGTGCACAGGTGTATTCACACTGGCTGAATAAGTAATATGAGCGGTGATTGTAAGTGTATTAATCATCTTACGTGAGATTTTTTTCAAAAGACGGTAGGGGGCTATGTATGCGTCCGTTGCTGCTCTCCTAGAGTGAATAAGAGTAATTATTCAGAAAGGAAGAGACAGTAGACTATTTGTTTGGAGGCACTCTTACATAAATATAAAACATAACTTTTATTAGATCATATAATGTTAAAAAAAAAACACAGTTCCTGAAAAATGCGTATGTATCAACAACAATTTGTGGCTTCTGCCATTGCTGTTCCGCTCTTTGTGCCGCCTTGGCGGTTTATGTACGCTACTGCTGTCACATTGTCCGATTGGATCAGGACAGGCCGGTTTCGAAGAAGATGCTACGCTTGTAGAAGGCCGTTGTAAATGGCGCTCAACTCCAGCACGTTAATGTGAAGAAGAGTTTCCTGACTTGACCATCTTCCTTGGAAGGTCACCCCTTGTGTGACTGCTCCCCAACCCCGGAGACTTGCATCCGTGGTCACTAGGATCCAGTCTTGGATACGGAATCTGCGTCCTTTTAAGAGGTGAGAGCTGCGTAGCCACCACAGGAGTGAGATTCTGCTGTTGGGGGATAGAACTATCCTCCAGTGCATATGAAGGTGGGATCCGGACCATTTGTCCAACAGGTCCCACTGAAACACTCTGGCATGGAACCTCCTGAATTGGAGGGCCTCGTATGCCGCCACCTTCTTCCCCAGCAATCGAATGCATTGATGAATGGAGACAGTTGGTGGTTTCAGAATGAGTTTTACCAAATTCTGAATTTCCAGTGCTTTATTCGGAGGGAGGAACACTCTCAGCTGGACCGTGTCCAGAATCATACCCAAAAATGCCAACAGGGTTGTTGAAATTAAGTGTGATTTCGGCAGGTTCAAGAGCCAGCCGTGCTGTTGTAGAAGCGACAGAGACAGTGCAATGTCCTGTACCAGTTTTTCCTTGGACCTCGCCTTTATCAGGAGATCGTCCAAGTACGGGATAATTGTAACTCCTCTTTTTCTGAGGAGAACCATCATTTCTACCATGACTTTTGTGAAAATCCTCGGAGCCGTGGCCAGGCCAAACGGCAACGTCTGAAATTGGTAATTAGTATCCTGGATTGCAAACCGGAGATAATTCTGATGAGGGGGATAAATGGGAACATGAAGGTAGGCATCTTTTATGTCCAAAGACACCATGAATTCCCCTTCCTCCAGGCTGGAGATCACCGCTCGGAGAGACTCCATCTTAAATTTAAATTTCTTCAGGAAAAAATGTAGAGATTTTAGGTTGAGGATTGGTCGTACCGAGCCATCCGGCTTCGGCACTACAAATAGGCTTGAATAAAACCCTTCCCCTTGTTGCGCCCGGGGGACCGGGATCACAACCTGATTTTGACATAATTTTTGTATTGCTCCACAGACTAGAACTCTGTCTGGAAGCGAAACTGGTGATTTGAAAAAACGGCAAGGGGGAACGTCTTGGAATTCCAGTTTGTACCCATGGGTCACAATTTGTAACACCCAAGGGTCCAGGTCCGAGCGAACCCAAACCTGACTGAAAAGCCTTAGACGTGCCCCCACCGGTACGGTTTCCTGTAAGGGAGACCCGGCATCATGCGGTGGATTTGGCGGAAGCCGGGGAAGACTTCTGCTCTTGTGAACTCGAGGAGGCAGGAGTTCTCTTGCCCCTTCCTATACCTCTGGTAGCGAGGAAGAAGTTACCTCGGCCTTTTCTATATTTATTGGGCCGAAAGGACTGCATTTGATAGTGCGGTTTCTTCTGTTGCGCAGGAGCATTAGGTAAATAAGAAGAAGATTTACCCGCTGTGGTTGCCGATACTAAATCAGTAAGGCCGTCACCAAATAGTTCCCCACCCTTAAAGGGAAGGGACTCCATATTTTTCTTGGAATCAGCGTCAGCATTCCATTGATGAGTCCATAGCGCACGCCTAGCCGCAATTGACATAGCATTAGCCTTAGCCCCCAGGAGGCCATCATCTCCTGCAGCCTCTTTCAAGTACGCAGCCGCGTCCCTGATTTAAACATGCGTCACTAGGATGCTATCCCTATCCAGAGTATCTAAATCCGCAGATAAACTTTCAGCGCATTTTTCAATGGCGCTACTAACCCACGCTGACGCAATAAGCGGTCTAAGCTGCGTCCCCGTGGTAGTAAAAATAGCTTTTAAAGTAGCCTCCTGCTTACGATCAGCCGGCTCCTTAAGAGTCGTCGACTGAGCCGCAGGGAGCGCTACCTGTTTAGACAAGCGTGCTAAGGCTTTGTCTACTGTGGGTGGTATTTCCCACTTATCCCTATCCGCTGCGGGAAAGGGGTATGCCACCTTGATCCTATTAGGAATGAGAAATTTCTTATCAGGTGTATTCCAAATGCCATCAAAAAGGTCATTTAGTTCAAAACAAGGAGGAAAAGAAACCGAGCGTCTCTTTTCTTTGTAAATAAGGACCCTCGTTTCTGGTGTAAAGGGGTCCTCGTCAATACGTAATATGTCTTTGACAGCCACAATCATATATTGAATACTCTTAGCCAATTTAGGATCTAATCTAGAATCAGCATAATCGGCACCGGTATCAGAGTCCGTGTCGGTATCTGTGTCATCTAACTGGTCAACACCACGTTTAAGTGACCCTTGTAATAAAGCGTCATCTACTGATCTCTTCCAAATCTGCAGTTGAGAATCAGACTCAGTAAACTTTTGATTTAATAGAGTAACATTAGCATTTAAAGCATTTGAAGCAGTTAACCAATCAGCAGTCGGCGGTGCCGACAGGACCCCGAAAACATTTGGTGTCCCCAATAAATCATCCCCCTGAGAGGAAAATTATGCCTCAGACATGTTGTCTCCCTAACAGCACCCAAAAGAAAGCCTGTGAGGGAACAAAAGGAAAGGAGCCAGCTCACACCCCAGCGCCAAAGTGCAGGTCTGAAAAACACCCTCAAGTGTCACAGAGCTGCAGCGCTATAATATGTATGTAAATAATCTGCCCCCCTCGTTTTATAGCCCCTGGTACTTGCTGCTGTGAGGAAGGACCAGCGCTGCTGCTTGGAGGAGGAATGGCGCCGAGTGAGCCTGGAGGAAGAAGCCCCGACCCCAACATGGCGCGCTTCTTCCCGCTTATTTTTACATGTTTATCCTGGCGGGGGTTTGCGGGCAGTGCCAGGGCACTGTACAGATATGCCAGCCTTATTTATGAGGTATTTTTAGCTCCCCAGGGTGCCCCCCCCAGCGCCCTGCACCCAGCGGTGTGTACAGTCGGGGAGCCTGGGGCGCACTGAGCAAATCATGCTGCGCGGTACCTCTATATGCCATCTTTGTTGAAGAGAAGATGTCTTTTCCTCACATACTCACCTGTCTTCTGACTTCTGGCTTGAAGAGGGGGGACTGCAAGCTGTGGGAGCGAGCATCCAGGAGAGCCCGGCGTTCATCTCCCCTCAGGAGCTGAAGGCATCCTGTCAGCAGCAGCAGAGCCCTGAAACTCATTAGAAGTGGGTCTAGACTGCTCTCCCCTCTTTCTCACGAAGCAGGGAGTCTGCAGCCAGCAGATCTCCCCAAAATAAAAAACCTAACATTAAGTCTTTTCAGGTAAACTCTAAGAGCTCTGCCGAGTGCCTCCATCTCGCAGGGCACATTTTCTAAACTGAGTCTGGGGAGGGATATAGAGGGAGGAGCCAGGTCACTCCCCCTTTGAAAGTCTTAAAGTGCCCATGTCTCCTGCGGATCCGTCTATATCCCATGGTTCTTTTGGTGTCCCCAACATCCTCAAGGACGTAATAGAAAATACTCATTATGGGGTAATATTCCCAGTGATACACAAGTTATGGTAATCCACAGATAATTAGTTTACCTGCAAGTGTACAGTCACAAATTGTATAGGTTGTAGCATGAATAAAGTTAAGCATACATATCCAAATACTCAGAAAGAAGCATCGACAGTGTTACTACAAATGTTGACAATGTGCAAGTACCATACAAAAGATTTCCAGGGACTGTGGGGTTTATTTACTAATATTCGTGTTTTTGCCGTTTTGAAGGGTGTTTGATCTCGAATGGTATCGGGTGCATTTTACTGCAACTTTTTGAATCCTGATACGATCATTCACTAAGCTGCCGAGTTTTGCACATTCGTTTTTTCCGATGTCGATGTGATTCGTAATATCAGGCAGTGTTTTACGGGAGTGATGAGTAAAACACTGCCTGACAAAACACAAGGAATCCCGGCCGGATCTGTGAGATCCGTGCAGGGCTTCATTGTGTACCTTAAAAAGTTCATTAAAGTCTTAAAAAAGTTAGAAAAAATTGCGTGGGGTCCCCCCTCCTAAGCATAACCAGCCTCGGGC
Organism: Pseudophryne corroboree; assembly: GCF_028390025.1. Classification (NCBI taxonomy): domain Eukaryota; kingdom Metazoa; phylum Chordata; class Amphibia; order Anura; family Myobatrachidae; genus Pseudophryne; species Pseudophryne corroboree. Next base: position 638,038,484 of record NC_086445.1, on the reverse strand, counting down.
TCTTTGAGCCGGTCCTGGTTGAAAAAATATGGGGTAAAAAATGACAGGGGTTCCCCCATATTTAATCAACCAGCACCGGGCTCTGCGCCTGGTCCTGGTTCCAAAAATACGGGGGACAAAAAGCGTAGGGGTCCCCCGTATTTTTGAAACCAGCACCGGGCTCTACTTGCTGGGGAGATAATGCCACAGCCGGGGGACACTTTGATATCGGTCCCTGCGGCCGTGCCATTAAAACCCCAACTAGTCACCCCTGGCCGGGGTACCCTGGAGGAGTGGGGACCCCTTCAATCAAGGGGTCCCCCCCTCCAGCCACCCAAGGGCCAGGGGTGAAGCCCGAGGCTGTCCCCCCCATCCAAGGGCGGCGGATGGGGGGCTGATAGCCTTGTTTACAAAATGTGAATATTGTTTTTAGTAGCAGTACTACAAGTCCCAGCAAGCCTCCCCCGCAAGCTGGTACTTGGAGAACCACAAATACCAGCATGCGGTGGAAAACCGGGCCCGCTGGTACCTGTAGTAGTACTACTAAAAAAATACCCCAATAAAAACAGGACACACACACCGTGAAAGTACAACTTTATTACATACATGCACACCAACATACACACATACTTACCTATGTACCCACGAGGCTCGGTCCTCTTCTCCATGCAGAATCCTAGGGGTACCTGTGTAAAAAATTATACTCACATAATCCAGGGTACCTTCTGTTCTTTGTATAATCCACGTACTTGGCAAAATAATAAAACGGAAACCCGACCACGCACTGAAAGGGGCCCCATGTTTACACGTGGGACCCCTTTCCCCGACTGCCAGGACCCCCCCTGACTCGTGTCAAAGAGGGTCCCTTCAGCCAAGCAGGGAGCGCCACGTCGTGGCACTCTCCTGATTGGCTGTGTACTCCTGTAGTGTCTGTCAGGCAGCACACGGCACAGATACAATGTAGCGCCTATGCGCTCCATTGTAGCCAATGGTGGGAACTTTGCGGTCAGCGGTGAGGTTACTTTCGGTCAACCGCTGACCGCTAAGTTCCCACCATTGGCTACAATGGAGCGCATAGGCGCTACATTGTATCTGTGCCGTGTGCTGCCTGACAGACACTACAGGAGCACACAGCCAATCAGGAGAGTGCCACGACGTGGCGCTCCCTGATTGGCTGAAGGGACCCTCTTTGACACGAGTCAGGGGGGGTCCTGGCAGTCGGGGAAAGGGGTCCCATGTGTAAACATGGGGCCCCTTTCAGTGCGTGGTCGGGTTTCCGTTTTATTATTTTGCCAAGTACGTGGATTATACAAAGAACAGAAGGTACCCTGGATTATGTGAGTATAATTTTTTACACAGGTACCCCTAGGATTCTACATGGAGAAGAGGACCGAGCCTCGTGGGAACATAGGGAAGTATGTGTGTATGTTGGTGTGCATGTATGTAATAAAGTTGTACTTTCACGGTGTGTGTGTCCTGTTTTTATTGGGGTATTTTTTTAGTAGTAGTACTACAGGTACCAGCGGGCCCGGTTTTCCACCGCATGCTGGTACTTGTGGTTCTCCAAGTACCAGCTTGCGGGGGAAGCTTGCTGGGACTTGTAGTACTGCTACTAAAAACAATATTCACATTTTGTAAACAAGGCTATCAGCCCCCCATCCGCCGCCCTTGGATGGGGGGGACAGCCTCAGGCTTCACCCCTGGCCCTTGGGTGGCTGGAGGGGGGGACCCCTTGATTGAAGGGGTCCCCACTCCTCCAGGGTACCCCGGCCAGGGGTGACTAGTTGGGGTTTTAATGGCACGGCCGCAGGGACCGATATCAAAGTGTCCCCCGGCTGTGGCATTATCTCCCCAGCTAGTGGAGCCCGGTGCTGGTTTCAAAAATACGGGGGACCCCTACGCTTTTTGTCCCCCGTAATTTTGGAACCAGGACCAGAGCCCGGTGCTGGTTGATTAAATATGGGGGAACCCCTGTCATTTTTCCCCCCATATTTTTTCAACCAGGACCGGCTCAAAGAGCACGAGGCTGGTTATGCTTAGGAGGGGGGACCCCACACAATTTTTTTTTCAGATTTTACACTAAACAGACCCTTTCCCATAGATAACCATGCACAGATCTCACTGATCCGTATATGGTTATCCAAACTCGACTGGAAAAAGCAGGTCTATTTTTATGCTGCTTTTTTTAACGAATCGAAAAAAAACAGACCCGCACTTGAGCACTCAGAAACTAACACCCAAATACGAATGAATAGTGAATTCCCGTATTCTATGAAATAACAGCCGCGTTTGACCGACGGTCTATTCATTCGTATTTCGGAACGTTGTCATTAAAACCATTACGAATAGACCAGACACTGCCGAGATTGTGCCCGGATTGGGACTTAGAAAAAAAAACACAAATCGGCCAAACTCGGATTTTTAGTAAATACTGGCCTGTGTCCTCAAAACCTATCAACTGCATATGACAGCGTGACCAAGGTAAGTGCATTTAGTGCACCCTCCAAATACTACTTTACAAGTTGCACAGCATATCATATAATGGCTGCAAGAGAATCATGCAGTCATCTGACAGCAAAGTAGACACTCTTCAGGGGTCTTAATACAATCATGAATAACTTATACAAAGCAGTTGTATAAATAAAACTTTGATATCAAGCTCAGAGATCTGTGTATAAAGATAGTTATGAAACATACATGCACTAGTGTGTTTAAAAGCACTCACTGTCCATTCCGTGCTGACGGACACATGGTCAAAAGCAGATCCTTGCTTCACACTAGTGCATGTGTGCTTCATAACTATCTTTGTACAAAGATCTCTGAGCTTGATAGCACATGTTTTTTTATACAACTGCTTTCTATGGGTTATTCATGTATGTTTTAAGAACCCTGCAGAGTGCCCACTTTGTTATCAGATGACTGCATGATTCTCTTGCAGCCATTATATGGGGATCAGTATGATATCCCGGCTGACGTGATCCCGGCGCCATGATCTCAACAGCCGGAATACCGACGGCGAGCACAACGTGTCCCCTCACAGGCTCGCTGCGCTTGCCACGCTTCAGGCACAGTTAGATTCCCCCCCGGGTGGTGGCGTGGACCACCACCCAAGTGGGGATTTTGGTCGGCGGTCGGGATTTCGTCCAGCTGGTCGGGATTCCGACTGCCAGTATTTGACCGGCTGTTGGGATCCGGTCTCGGTCTCCTCACAGCCGGGATCTTGACAACCGGCAAATGACTGCCTCTCATTATATGATATGCTGTGCAACTTGTAAAGTAGTGCAATTTATCACCCTCCACGGCATGATGAATCTAGGCAATAGCCTGTTACATGGCATTTAGAAAGCTGACTGGCTGGTCATTTATCACTCTTTATTCGTCTACACTATATCACTTTTTAAGGCTTAATACATTTGGGCCCAAATCACTTAAGGCACAAGGGTAGATGCAGTATGAGCTTTGTTCATCCTGGTGAAGAACTGTACCTCTTTGCTGAAGCTCTGGCAGCTTAACAGTGAACAATTTAACTTTGATTTGAGATTAAAAGAGGTGTGCTGCGCTATTTTGTTGAATACTCTCTCTCTCTACTGGTATTTTTCCTTCACTCTTCAAGCATGCAGTGATTACTCCCATTTAAAAAAAACAAAATTCTGACCCTAATGCTCTCTCAAACTACCGCCCTATCTCTCAGCTCCCTTGTCTCTCTAAGCTACTTGAGAGACTTGCCTACACTCGACTCACACACTTTCTTAACTCATACACTTTGTTGGACCCACTTCAGTCAGGCTTCCGTTCCCAACATTCCACAGAGACGGCACTGACTAAAGTGGTTAATGATTTGGTCACTACGAAGTCTAAAGGCCACTACTCACTACTTATTCTTCTAGACCTATCTGCTGCATTTGACACTGTAGACCACTCTCTTCTCATACAGACACTACAATCCCTAGGTCTTAAAGACACAGCCCTTTCTTGGTTCCTATCGTACCTATCTAATCGCTCCTTCAGTGTTCGCTTCTCTGAATCTACCTCCTCTTCGCTACCTCTTTCAGTTGGAGTACCGCAAGGCTCAGTCTTGGGTCCTCTGCTTTTCTCTATCTATACCTCATCTCTTGGTAAACTAATCAGCTCTTTTGATTTTCAGTATCATCTGTACGCAGATGATACTCAAGTCTACCTATCCTCCCCTGACTTGTCCCTATCTGTACTGGACCGTGTCACTGAATGCCTTTCTGCCATCTCATCCTGGATGACATCTCGCCACCTCAAACTTAATATTTCAAAGACAGAGTTAATTATATTTCCACCCGCCAATAGTAGGTACCAACCTGATATCTCTATCACTGTTGAAAACTCGACTATCTACCCTACCCCACAAGCTCGCTGCCTAGGTGTCATCCTTGACTCTAATCTGTCCTTTGTTCCCCACATTCAATCTGTCTCAAGATCATGTTACATGCATCTAAAAAACATATCCAAAATACGACCATACCTTACACAAGACACTGCTAAAACTCTAATCCACGCTCTCATTATCTCCCGCATTGATTATTGCAATAGTCTCCTAACTGGTCTTCCCAAAACGAGACTCTCACCACTACAATCCATTCTGAATGCAGCTGCGAGGCTTATCTTCCTCGCTAGACGTTCATCGTCTGCAGATCCCCTCTGTCAGTCCCTCCATTGGTTACCTGTACTCTACCGCATTCAATATAAAATACTTTTACTCACACACAAGGCCATTAACCAAACTGCACCAACATACATCACTTCGCTTATCACAAAATATCTCCCAACCCGACCTCTTCGCTCTTCACAAGACCTGCGTCTCTCATCCACACTCATTACTCGCTCCCACTCACGACTGCAGGACTTTCATCGGGCTGCACCCACTCTGTGGAATGCCCTACCACGCACAATAAGACTCTCCTCTAGTCTCCAAACCTTCAAGCGTTCCCTCAAAACTCACCTCTTTAGGCAAGCGTATCAAATTCCTGAACCGCCCACATAACTTTCATAAACCTTCCTATCAAATTACATCCACTCTGTACAGTCCACACATATCCTCACATGTCTTTTCATTCTATGCAATAGATAGCACCTTTCCTTGTGTACATATGCCTATTTCCCTATAGATTGTAAGCTTGCGAGCAGGGCCTTCCTACCTCTATGACTGTTATCACCCAGTTTGTTATTGTTATTTCAAATTGTAAAGCGCAACGGAATTTGCTGCGCTATATAAGAAACTGTTAATAAATAATAAAATAAATAATACTACCATGGTTATTACAGAAAGCGAGGATGGGGAATGTTTCCAGTCTTTCCTGTATCCCTCTGCACACTGGGGTGCAAGGTAACTAACTGATGTATCCAGCCAGCAGCTGATTTCTATAAACAAGGCCACAAGCTGTAACTTGAACAATGTTGGTCAGTAGTAAAAAGTAGCTCAGATTGACAATTAACCAAATGGGTCAATGTGCTGCACTACAGGGCGCGATGAGGGTGATCACATACCTATCCCGTCGCTGTAACTGCTTTCGTGTAGCAGCTGGTCTCTCTCCTCACTCCTTTAAACGTTAAAGTCAGCCTATCATAGGTTTGATTCCGAAACTAAGCGTATTATTTTTTTTACTAGTCTGCATTGTGGTTTGTGGCTCTATACTATGTAATACATATGTCTTTTAACAACATTAGTCAAGTCTTCTGTTGGACTTATTAGTGAAACCCAATAGACAGCTTTCTTTTCTTTTTTGTTTCCTCATATATTGAATGTATATGTCTTATAACAATATTATGAGAGTATTCAAATTACTTGTTTGTGACACACCATAGAACATTTCCTTTTTATTACATTGGATATTGTAGCTTATTGAAAAAGGGGGGAAGAAACAATGGTGCGCTTGAATTAAAATATGTACTGTTTATAATAATAGTAGGTGTCCGCTTCTACTCACTGCTGAAATCAGTAAACAAAGAGTCTGCTTTAATTTAAATACAAGTTTTTTACTCCAATTAATTGACACACATACATATATAAATAAACTTAAAATCTGTATGTTCCACACACTCTAATAGAGGACAGATAGTATCCGCTGGCACTGTAAGGGATTGGCAGCAACAGTGTAATTGTATTCTTAATAGCAACAATGTATTTATGTGACACTAAACAGACTCATCCAATCTGTTACATCCAATTGTGTCACATCAATATGTATCAAGGCTGTAACAACTGCCAACAAACTGTATCACAAGTCTCTCAGATCCTCCTGCTACTGGCGTCCCAGTGCAGAGGAGTGCTGCTGTATTCTTACCCGAACCTGCGGGAATGTCCAGTGTTAAGATGCACGCACCCAGAGAGATACAAGTCCTGTACAGCTTCCAAAGGTAGCGCCTACCGCCGGTAAATAGTTGTTAATTTCAGTCCTGGCGGGCAAGTAGATTGGTATGGCTCCAAAATGCCGCTTGCAGTGTGACCGCTGGAGATAGCACACTCTCAGGTCCTGGCAAGCGGACAGCGGGAGCTCCGGTCAGCGTCTCAGATAGGAACGCTGAAAACAGCACGTGTGGATACTTCCGTCAGTGTGTGGTCAGACAGACAGGGAGATGACGTCAACGCGTTTCGTCCCGTCACAGCTCGGGACTTCCTCAAGACTAGTCTGCTATCTCCAGCGGTCACACTGCAAGCGGCATTTTGGAGCCATACCAATCTACTTGCCCGCCAGGACTGAAATTAACAACTATTTACCGGCGGTAGGCGCTACCTTTGGAAGCTGTACAGGACTTGTATCTCTCTGGGTGCGTGCATCTTAACACTGGATATTCCCGCAGGTTCGGGTAAGAATACAGCAGCACTCCTCTGCACTGGGACGCCAGTAGCAGGAGGATCTGAGAGACTTGTGATACAGTTTGTTGGCAGTTGTTACAGCCTTGATACATATTGATGTGACACAATTGGATGTAACAGATTGGATGAGTCTGTTTAGTGTCACATAAATACATTGTTGCTATTAAGAATACAATTACACTGTTGCTGCCAATCCCTTACAGTGCCAGCGGATACTATCTGTCCTCTATTAGAGTGTGTGGAACATACAGATTTGAAGTTTATTTATATATGTATGTGTGTCAATTAATTGGAGTAAAAAACTTGTATTTAAATTAAAGCAGACTCTTTGTTTACGGATTTCAGCAGTGAGTAGAAGCGGACACCTACTATTATTATAAACAGTACATATTTTAATTCAAGCGCACCATTGTTTCTTCCCCCCTTTTTTTCTAAAACTTTTTGAGGATTTAGCTAATCCTTTTTAATGTGTGCAGCTGAAGTTCAATTGAACATAATTGGTCTAATTGCGCCGGGAGTCGGGGTGTGAAAAACACCTCTTGTGTTTATTGTAGCTTATTTACTTGACTTTATCATAAATGTTAAGATGATCATGTGCAGGCTGGATAGCTCGGCCGTCGGGCGCCCCAGTGGCAGGGGGGAGGTGATGGGGGGAGTTAAGTGTCTTCACTTCCCCCGTCACCCGGCTCCATAGCAGTGCATGCTAATATGGACGAGATTGTCCAAATTGGCCTGCATGCATAAGCGATGGGGCACCAACGATGAACGAGCACGGGGCCACGCATCGTTCATCGTTGGTGCTTCCACACTGAACGAGTTCTCGTTCATTAATGAACGAGAACGTTCATATCGTTCAGTGTGTAGGGCCCATAAGTCATCTTGTCCAGGCTTCAGGCGCTTGACACGGATTTCTTCTATACCGGGATAGATGCCTTGTTGTACCGTTATCACGAATGCTTAGACAAGTATGGGGACTATGTGGAAAAATAATCTGTACTAAGATCATACATATATGTATGAGTTGAATAAATTTACTCAATAAGGTCTTGTTACTTTATTTATTGTATCACCCTCACATATAGCATGTATTTGCACTAGCCCTATTCTTGCTTCAAAATATCCATCTGAAATCTGATGGACCCTGTGTATGTACAATTCTGTATAGTCGAAAATTCCTACTGCAAACCCACAACTCTTAGTAAAAGTGTAAATGTACAGTTGTCACTCAGTTGTATCCGTTCATTTACAAGTGTAGATGCAGTTGAGGAGTGCTTGACCCTGAATCACCTGTAGCTGCTTAATAAACCACTTGACTGACGATTTATTTAGCCAAAAACCGCTCAAAAATTGTCGGGTTTTTTTTTATGAGTGAATTAGGTGAAGAACATGAATTTAACCCTATCCCAAATGACTTTCGTTGAAAAAAAAAAAAAAAAAGAAAGACAAAAAAAATACTAAAAAATAAATAAAATTAAATATATTTTTCAAACATCAAAACATCGACTGGGAACATTGCGACCATCGGAACATCGCGGCTTTCATTTTGAAAGCCGGACCAGAATCCAGGTACATAGGGGGGGTTAATTTACACTCCCCAGCGGCTGCCATTGTCTGCAGCCGCTGGAGGGGGATATCCTGCCGTGCTGACCGATCAGCAGTGATCAGCAGCACAGCAATCAGTAAAGAGTGCAGGGAGGCAGAGGGACCTTCCGGTCCCCCTGACAGCAGCAGCGGAGGGAAGTTTCCCTAACCTGCCGCTGCTAACACTGTTTATCTGACTGGTTGCATCCTGTGCGACCAGGTCAGATAGAGCACTTGCAGGCATGGTCGCATCTGATGCGACCATGCCAGGCAAGTGGTTAAAATTAGTTAAAGTTGCTCAGCTAGGACATGTGCAGGGCTAAAAATTGCAAGACTCATCCACAAAATGGATGATCAAGTCCTTCATCTGTAAATTATTAAGACTGGACCTGTTTCAAGATTTACCATTACAAGTCTGCGCTGTACATGCATCACTTTTCACTATTGTTGTGGAAATATATATAGAATGACACCCCAGTCATAGAGTGATAAACCTTGTCTTCACAGATGTATGCGTTTTCCTGTATGTACAGCGGGATAGCAAACTATGGTTAAATCATTCTAATCAATGTGAACACCATACACATGCTCAACAATAAGGCAGTTCAAGAATGGATGACGCAACCCCAAAAAAGGAAGGAGCTGAAGAGAATGTACAACACAAGGGAAAGCCCATGAGTCTACAGTACGTCAGTCAAATTTGCATTCTTGCTAAAAGTGCAGTAAAAAGTGCAGTTATTCTAGGTACTTCAGGAATCAGAATCTTAAGAGCAACATTGCAATTTACGGATTGCTATTCATGCTCTTTCTGCTCTTAGTGGGGTGTAGTTTCACTTTGTAAGTCCTTCCTCAATATTCTAAAATAATTCCCCGCTAAACCAGTCTATAAGGTGAAGAAAAGAATTTACAAAATGATGTTGTTACCTGCAGAAAAAGTCAGCTGAACTTGTTCATCTTTCACTTCCAAGACAATGAAGTCATGTTTCCCATTAAACCTTCCATTATACATAAGAAGTCCATTCTGCTCCCGGGTGGCAAAGCTGAGTAGAAAGGTGGAAACAGAAGGTTTATTTTGTACAAGTTGTTTACTAAATGTTTTTTTCCATATATGTAACATTAATAGCACATGAAAATGGTGAATTAAAGGCAAGTCTGTAGTTCATTAGCTTTACCATCATGCTAAGAGACATGAGTGTAGTACAGATGGTGTAATGCTTAGTATTACTGCCGCACAGCACTGAAGTCATGGGACAGATTCCCACCATGGCTCTAAGTGTGTGGAGTTTGTATATTCTCCCTGTACTTGTGTGGGTTCCTCCAGGTACTGCAGTTTCCTCCCACAATCCAAAAATATACTGGTAGATTAATTGGCTCCAGTCAAAAAATGAGCGCTAGTGTATAAGTACGTACATGTGATTAGGGGAGACTAGATGGACCAAGTGTTTCTTATCTGCTGTCAAATTCTATGTTTCTATGTCATAAATGGAAAGTAATTAAACATTTATATCAGCTATGAGTGGTGCAAGAGAGTTCCTACAACCCACACCACTGAGTAAAGTAATATTTATAAAGTACTTGTGTGTAATGGTTTATTCAGTTGTTTAATCATGTCAACAATGCGTATACAGCACAAACAAACATTTTAACATTTGCAAAGGAAGAACGTTATATCTACGATTTCTGTTTAAAAAAAAAAAAGGGTAATTCCAAAATATTGGGGAAAAATCAATTACATGCAAATGGCGTCGTAAGCTGTTTTGGTGGCTTTGTGTGATACATGTCACAGGTTGATTTCTTGAGTTATGTCCCGAAGTAGGTGCAGTGTAAATGAATTGGCCCGTGACATTCAACAACAAATAAAAAAAAAAAATGAGATTTAAGTACCCTGTCTATATCAACAGTGCAAATAATCTCTAGACACAGTGACAATGCTATCACTTTATAGGCCTCTGCAAAATCTACGTGTCTTATGATATTTTCCCTCACCTAAGTGACAATGTGAAATGGAACCTTTGTCTCAAGCCCCGGAATGTAAGGAATGATTCTCCATCGAAAGTTCGTGTGGTGACCGTGCAGTATGGTGCTTCATATTCCTCAGAAGGGCACTCACAGTGAAAGCCTCCCACCAGCAAATTAACACATGCTGCCCCGTTCCTGCAGAGCCCTGCAGAGCAACGTGCAGTGCTCAATGAAATCTCACAATGTGGACCTGGAAGATGGAGAAAGTAAAACTGTATTGAAGTATTTTAATGTATACAGTACAAAACAGTACATGATTGAGTAATAAAAATATGGAACAATAACAGATAAGGTGAATATAATGGGAGAGGAAACAGCTTTTAGCTGTGCAGAGAAAATCGCTCCAAAATTGGCAGAATTGAAAATTAATACATTTCCAAATAAATTAGAAAGTTTGTGGAAAACCTTAAGGAATTTATGGAGCCATCACATTCATGACAAAATAGACCTTTAGTAAGTCTCACTTAAGACTACATTACTCAGAATATAAATCAAAGAGCGGTAGTGGTAAATGGGACACACTGCTAGAGGACACTTTATGGCAGGAGATGTTTCTGCATCTGTATGAAATCACAGAAATAATTTTTTTTGCCCTTTTTTTATTACAAATCAACAACCTATGTTATGTATATTACATATCCATGCATATATCCCTTTGTATTTTCACACTTAAAAACCTGCTGAATTAGCCACTAATAGCTCTTTCTTACCTGTATAATCATCTTGGCACTGACAAGTGTAGCCACCTTCATGACTCCGACAGATGCCATGTTGTCCACATGGCCCTGTGTAACATAAGTCTACCTCTGTTTCACAATAGTCACCAGCAAAACCTGTTGGACATCGGCAGCGCAGCCCACCCACAGGCAAAATAGGACGGAACAGTAAAGTATCTGAGGCTAAGAAGGGAGCAGAACTGTCAAATCGTAAGGCAGACACACACAACATGTAGTTAGGGCAGGGCTCACGAAGACACACATTGTCATCAAAGGGTAACACCTTCTGCTGTGCCAATGTAGCCAACAAAGTGCGGTTCAGATACAAAAGCTCACGTAATGTTTCGGACGGAAGATAAGCCCCTTCAGGACCTTGGACCTGCAATAGCAAATAAATACATTAGATTTTATAATTGCACAATAAAGTGGACACAATAGGAAAATATCACTGATAAAAGGGAAAAGAGGTTTCACTTATCAACATAATGCCCATACTGCCCAATCCTAATATTCACTAAATTATATTTAGAAAAGATACTTGCCTACAGTATTTCTACATTGTCCCAAGAATTTCAATCCTCATCAGATTGCTATTGCTGCTATATAAATAGTATTTATTTCTGTGACATAGTTATGGAAAAACGAGTTTTATGGTAAGAACTTACCTTTGGTAAAACTCTTTCTGCGAGGTACACTTGGCTCCACAAGGTTTGGACAATGGGGTGTAGAGTAGGATCTTGATCCGAGGCACCAACAGGCTCAAAGCTTTGACTGTTCCCAGAATGCACAGCGCCGCCTCCTCTATAACCCCGCCTATCTGCACAGGAGCTCAGTTTTTAGTTAACCAGCCCAATGCAGTAGCAGGAAAAGAGAGGACAACGGTTAGTAGCCACATACACCACACTCTCACGACAAGAGAAGTGTCAGCGGCTAATGCCATACCAACCCGAAGAAGCTAAGTGCGTCAGGGTGGGCGCCTTGTGGAGCCCAGTGTACCTTGCAGAAAGGGTTACAAAGGTAAGTTCTTACCATAAAACTCGTTTTCTGCTGCAGGGTACACTGGGCTCCACAAGGATTGGACACTGAGGATGTCCTAAAGCAGTTCCTCATAGGAGGGGACGCACTGTAGCGGGCACAAGAACCCGGCGTCCAAAGGAAGCATCCTGGGAAACGGCAGTATCGAAGGTATAGAACCTTATGAACATGTTCCCTGAGGACCATGTAGCCGCCTTGCACAATTGATCAAGGGTCGCACCACGTTGGGCCACCCAAGAAGGTCCAACAGACCGAGTAGAATGGGCCGTGATGTGAGCAGGAGCTGACAGACCAGCCCTCACATAAGCATGTGCAATCACCATTCTAATCCATCTGGCCAGGGTCTGCTTGTGAGCAGGCCAGCCACGTTTGTGAAATCCAAACAAAACAAAGAGAGAATCAGATTTTCGAATAGAAGCAGTTCTCTTCACATAGATACGGAGAGCCCGTACCACATCCAAAGACCTCTCTTTGGGAGACAAATCAGGAGAGACAAAGGCCGGAACCACAATCTCCTGATTAAGGTGGAACGAAGAAACCACCTTAGGTAAATATCTGGGACGAGTCCTAAGAACCGCCCGCTCACGGTGAAAAATCAGATATGGGGAACTACAAGACAAGGCACCCAGATCCGACACTCTTTTAGCAGAGGCAATAGCCTGCAAGAACACCACCTTAAGGGAAAGCCACTTAAGGTCGGCTGAACCAAGGGGTTCAAATGGAGGCTCCTGCAACGCCTCCAAAACCACCGACCAGTCCCAAGGAGCCACAGGCGGGACATAGGGAGGTTGGATACGCAACACACCCTGAGTGAAAGTATGAACATTAGGCAAAGTCGCAATTTTTCTCTGAAACCACACCGACAAGGCAGAAATATGAACCTTGAGAGAAGCCAGACGCAGGCCTAAATCTAGGCCTTGCTGCAGAAAAGCCAAAAGTTTGGCTGTACTAAACTTGGAAGCGTCATAAATGTTAGATGCGCACCAAACAAAGTAGGAATGCCAGACCCTATGATAAAACCGAGCGGAAGCCGGTTTACGGGCCCGCAACATACTTTTAATGACCTCTTCAGAAAAACCCTTAGCCCTCAAGACGGAAGCTTCAAGAGCCACGCCGTCAAAGATAGCCGGGCTAGGTTCTGGTAAACACAGGGGCCCTGAACAAGGAGGTCTGAGCGTTGTGGAAGTAGAAGTGGACAGTCCAACGATAGGCCTTGCAGGTCTGAGAACCAGTGCCGTCTGGGCCAAGCCGGAGCTATGAGAAGCAGATTTCCTCTTTCTTGCTTGAACTTCCGAATTACCCTGGGCAGGAGCGACACCGGAGGGAACACGTACGGCAGCCGAAACCTCCACGGCACTGCCAGCGCATCCATGAATGCTGCTCGAGGATCCCTTGTTCTTGCTCCGAAGACCAGAGCCTTGTGATTGTGTCGAGACGCCATCAGATCTACATCTGGAAGACCCCACTTTTCCACTTGGAGTTGAAACACTTCTGGATGGAGGCCCCACTCGCCGGCATGCACGTCCTGACGACTGAGAAAGTCCGCTTCCCAATTCAGGACTCCCGGAATGAATATTGCCGATATGGCCGGTAGATGGCGTTCCGCCCAACGTAGAATCCGTGAGACTTCCTTCATTGCCAAACGGCTTCGAGTGCCGCCTTGATGATTTATGCAAGCCACTGTGGTGGCGTTGTCTGACTGTACTTGAACAGGACGGTTCTGAATTAAATGCTGGGCCAGGTTCAACACATTGAAGATCGCCCGCAATTCCAGAATGTTGATCGAGAGGAAAGATTCCTCCTTGGTCCACCAACCCTGAAGGAAGTGTTGCTCCATCACCGCTCCCCAACCTCTTAGACTGGCATCTGTCATCAACAGGACCCAGTTGGATATCCAGAAGGGACGACCCCTGCACAATTGTTGGTCCCGGAGCCACCAAAGTAGCGACAGACGGACCTCCGGAGTCAATGAGATCTGATCCGGTGAGGCAGGCCGTCCCACTTGGCTAGAACCAGCCTCTGGAGGGGGCGAAAATGGAATTGAGCATACTCCACCATGTTGAAAGCTGATACCATGAGGCCCAGCACCTGCATTGCCGAATGTATCGACACTTGCGGACGAGAAAGGAAGCAACGAATCCTGTCCTGAAGCTTCAGGACTTTCTCCTGAGACAAGAACAACCTCTGGTTGTGAGTGTCCAATAGCGCTCCCAGGTGCACCATGCTCTGAGCAGGGACCAGGGAGGATTTCTTCCAGTTGATGAGCCACCCGTGGGCTTGTAGAAACCGTATATAGATGACGTAGGAGAAGTTCTGGGGAATTTGCCAGGATTAACAAGTCGTCCAGATACGGCAGTATCCTGACCCCATGACGGCGGAGTACCACCGTCATCACCGCCATTACTTTGGTGAAGACTCGCGGAGCCGTTGTTAAACCAAAAGGTAACGCCCGAAACTGGTAATGGAGGTTGCCAATAGCAAACCTCAGGTATTGCTGATGTGACGCTGCTATAGGAATATGCAGGTAAGCATCCTGTATGTCCAAGGAGACCATGTAGTCCCCAGGTTCCAAGGCCAGAACTATAGAACGAAGGGTTTCCATACGGAACTTGGAAACCTTCACAAACTTGTTCAATGCCTTGAGGTTGAGAATGGGACGGGAAAACCCATTTGGTTTCGGGACTAGAAACAGCGGAGAATAGTACCCCCGGCCCCTCTGAGCAAGAGGCACATGTACTACAACTCCGGTATCCGGGAGGGTCTGTACCACCGAATGCAGAGTGTTTGCCTTTGTCTGGTCAGACGGGACGTCTGTCTGGCAAAATCGATAAGGGGGTCGGTTTTTGAAGGCTATGGCGTAACCTCGAGTGACGACTTCCCGTACCCAGGCATCTGAAGTGGTTTTCAACCATTCATGGGTATACCCTAGAAGCCGGCCCCCCACCCTGGGATCCCCCAGGGGGAGGCTTGCCCCGTCATGCAGCAGGCTTATCGGTCTTGGAAGCTGGCTGACGGGCAGCCCAGGCTCTTTTGGGCTTCGGCTTACCAGGTTTGGAAGTGCGGGCCTGCTTGTGGTACGCCTGACCTTTCGCTTTACCTGAAGGACGAAAGGGGCGAAAGGACGTACCTTTAGCTTTCGACACAGAGGGAACGGTATTTGGCAGACAGGCAGTTTTGGCAGTAGCCAAGTCAGCCACTATCTTATTTAAGTCCTTCCCAAACAGAATATCTCCCTTGAAAGGGAGTACCTCCAAGGTTTTTCTAGAGTCCAGATCCACAGACCAGGATCTCAGCCACAATATCCGGCGAGCCAGGACTGACGTAGTAGAGGCCTTGGCTGCTAGGATACCGGCATCAGAAGCCACCTCTTTAATATAGCGAGAAGCTGTGACAATATATGACAAGCATTGTCTAGCATGGTCAGAGGATATTTCAGCTTCTAACTCCAAGGCCCATGCTTCAATAGCCTCGGCAGCCCATGTAGCTGCAAGAGTGGGCCTTTGCGCAGCACCCGTGAGGGTGTAAAACGCTTTTAGACAACCCTTCACACGTTTATCTGTAGGCTCTTTTAGAGACGTGACGGTAGTGACAGGTAGAGCTGAGGAAACCACCATCCTAGCCACATGCAAGTCCACTGGAGGAGGCGTTTCCCAATTCTTAGACAGCTCTGGTGCGAGGTGATAGCAAGTCAGCATCTTCTTTTGAGGCACAAACTTCGTACCCGGGTTTTCCCAGGGTTCCTGACGTATATCCACTAGGTGGTCAGAGTGAGGTAAAACTTGTTTAACCACCTTATGACGCTTGAACCTATCTGGTTTCTTAGGAGGGACGGATGGCTCGGGATCATCCGTAATCTGTAGAATTAATTTAATAGCCTCCAAAAGATCAGGAACATCCACATGTGAACTACCCTCCCCATCAGCCGTATCTGAGTCAGAACCTGTGGGGTCAGTGTACGTGCCGTCTTCATCAGACGAGGTGTCAGTGACAGCAGTGGATTGTGAGGAGACAAGCGCTCGCTTAGAGGACCCCTTGGACTTAGGCGATCGTTGGTCAGACTTTTTAGTAGTCCAGGACTGGTTCAACTTCTTCAATTGAGCAGATAAATCGTCCGCCCACGGCGGGTTAGCTGTAGGGACCACATACGGGTGTACCGGCATTGGGGGTCCCATAGGGGGTGTTAGTTTATGAACTAGCGTATGCAGAAGCATGGAAAAAGCGGCCCACGGTGGGTCAGAATGTGCCTCCGCTGCCGCATTCCCACTGGGGGGCAAGGAGCCCCCAGAACCAGAGCCCACAGCTGCTATATTCTCCTCATATGGGTCTGTGGCTTCAGCAACACCTGTAGTGTGTTCAGCCCCAGAACAGTTACCCTCAGAAGCAGACATGATATACTTGCAGTATGAGGCAACACAGTAAAATTATCAGCAGCACTATACTTCTAAACCCAAACCCCTGCACAGTGTAGTCAGTACTAGCAGAGATAAAGGAGAGATATGGTGACTAAAATCACAGAGAAAAATACGTAATACAGTATATCTTTGTGAAAATCCTATATTAGATAAAACCTGACGCACCAAGACCCCTCAGGTTATAGAATATAGGGATAGCAAGTTGAGTGAAAGACACGAAATGGACAACACTCAGCTATCAAATGCACACACAGAAAGTCACAGTTTGTACAATGCAGAGGTTATTACTGACAATAATACTGCACTGGACTAGCTTATATATATATAGCTATGTAGTCAATAGATATAACACTACACAGTAAGAACTGGATGTATATCACAGGGTAATTATACTATAAAACCCTGAATAAATGCACTCTTTCTTAACTATCACTGTCTAAAAGGGCAGGTAGAATACTTAAGTGTCATGTAAAGGCACAGCGCTGACAACCAGGCGGCTTTACATAGGAGGATTTGCCCAAGCAGTCCCAGGAACAGTGAGCTGAGGGATAATGGCGCCGCAGACACTGACAGGGAGTGAGGGAAAGACAGAAATGCAGCTCCAGGGCAGGAACACTTGCTGGAAATGGCGCCCTGGGGCTGGGGGAGGGGCTTCAGGTCTAAGCCTTATCCCCCTGCTGGCAAAACCACCGAGTACTGTGGGCGATATAACACCGGTTTATAGAGAAAATCTGACCTGCGCCCATGCCCTGGTGATCTAGTAGGATCGCCTGTACTGCCACAGTGTCCACCGCCAGCGGGCGCGGCCCGCCTCCCACTGACCGCGCCGGATCGCGATAAAGACCGGGTCCCGCAAGCGGGACCCACTCACCACCTCCCGAAGCGCGGCCACGCGATCCTGGAGAGCCCCAGCCGTGTGTGTCTAACGTGAAGAAAACCGGAGCCTCCGCTGTAGGTACCCGGCAACCAGGGCTCGGGAGTGTACAGTGCCGCTGGGGGAGAGCTGGAGCTGCAGCAGTGAATGTCTTCTGACATTTACCACCGCTGTTGCCCTTGAAGTCTTCACTTTTTCTTCATAAAAAGCTTTTCTTAGGGCTGCCTAGAGCAGCCCCTCTGTTAAGTGCCTGCTTACTGCAGCACCAACTTACAAAACTGAGCTCCTGTGCAGGTAGGCGGGGTTATAGAGGAGGCGGCGCTGTGCATTCTGGGAACAGTCAAAGCTTTGAGCCTGTTGGTGCCTCGGATCAAGATCCTACTCTACACCCCATTGTCCAATCCTTGTGGAGCCCAGTGTACCCCGCAGCAGAAAGAGGCAATTATTTCTTTTTTGTCTTTCTGCATTTTGGAATGGTGTAAAGATTGCCTTTCAAGTTAATAGACCCAATTGCAAATGTTAAATTGTAATAAATGGGACAGAGAGCTCTGAAATAAGTATGTATCATGTAATCAGACCTCCTTACAGTGCTTCTTCTCTAACGAACGATAACAATACTGGTCACCAGAGGTTGAAGTTGTATCTGTACATCGGTCCTCTATGGAATCTGGACACTGCCCACTTGCAGGTAAAAGTTAGATTGCATACCTTGTTATGTATAGGTATAGATGTAACTGGCCAGTAATTCAAATCCCCAACAGATTATTCGCTTGCCATTTTGTAACCTTTCATACATGCAGCTAGATACTTTTGGTTTATGAGGCAGAACTATGGCTCTTACAAGTATGGCAGCAGGTACAGATGTGTCCACTTAAATCTAGCCTCCCTGCACATCAAACAGCCCTTCTAGTCATGCCATGCTGTGGCATGACTTGGTAGCGCCAAGCAACCTTTTGTGTGACTTATTACATTAAAACGTGTCTTCCTCGCAAAATGATGTGAATAGGACGCACAAGCAGCATTTTATATACAGGAAATGTTGAACACAGAATATAGGCAAGCCGAATATCATTTTAATCAGCATAGTCTGCCTGTGCATCTTATTCACATAGCGATGTAAATAAGACGCATTTTCTGCAAAAAGATGTCCAACACTAATGGAGTTGCATGGGACCTGTCAGCTCATTCACGCCAGGCATCTCCCTCTGTGTGGCGTATTGAGGACACATCTGTATGCTGCTGATAAAATGCAGCATTTTAATGAATAAACTGCCAATCCTTTGGCACCCCAAAAAAAAATGTAATTGCCCCCATGGGGTTTAATGTAAAGTTGGTTGCATGTTTTATGCCACAAATTGCACTTTTATGTATTGCGCATCCATAAATAATTCTTATGCATTTATGTCTATATACAGACGTGATTTCATATAGGATTGCTGCAGTCGCACCATGCAGCCCTTCTTAGGGTGGCAGGTCCTGTGTAATTCTTCTTGTACCGAGCATCTTTTTCACCCAAATGTGCATCTTATTCACAATGTGATTGCAACAAAACTGCTTCACAATACTGTACTAACTGAGTCTGAATCTGAAAACAAAGTGTTACAATGCAGCAGCCATGGCTTTTTTTCACACCAAGTTCCATTGTACTTCGTATACAGATTCAGACTCAGTCGCACACAGATATAAAAGTGAACCTGGTGCAAAGTTGATAGGGGACTGTGATGCTGCTAGTGATAGGTTTGACTGCGTCTGATTGGTCACAACTGTGAAAAAAATTTACTTATTTATTCAAATGTAGTAAAACAGAAGGAGCAGTGGTTAAAAGGGGTTCGATATGTTATGCCGGTCATCGGGATGACGGTGGTCACATGGCTGACACCGGCATCCCAACAGTAAAGATCCCAATGGCGGAGGGGGTAAGTATTTTTACCCCACTCCCCTAACCCTCTGGGGGTCGCGTCTAGGGCTAACTATTGGGGGAGGCAGCTAGGGCCAACCGTCCCTCCCAGTGCCAAACCCTAACCCCCCCCAGGGCCTTAACCCTAAAAGTCCCCCCAATACTTACCTTCAGGATGTTGGTGGTCAGTCTTCTGGTGCTGGTCTCCCGAGTGGTGTCGGGATTCAGACGTTGGTCACATGACCGCCGGGAACCAGTTTATCGGGATGCTGGACGCATCCCGTTAAAAGGTAATTTTATACTGAGAGGAACCCTAATTTTTCAGAAATAAAGTCTGATTCATGCATAGTTGAGGATTGGAAGGCCTATGCATCAAAGCATGAAAAGAGAAAGTGGGTAGAGGTAAAGAAACAATCAATCAGCATCTAACTGCCATTTTACATTCTGTGACAGGTAGAAGCTGATTGGTTGGTAAAGTGTACAGTACTTTATCTCTCACACACTTTATTTCTCTCCAAGCTTTGGTAAATCTCCATTTTGTTAACAAGTCACAAATTGCGATTAAGGGACAAAGTAATACCCCACGATTTGCGAGAGCTGTTGTGATTCAAGTAAGATAGTAAAATAAAGCAATAGCCGAGCTGCTATAACCTTATAACATTGTTTAACACACCAGCATATTGGCATAAAACAATTGAATTCATATATCTAAAAATTATGTTTAACCAATTAAATCAATTAAAATCAACTTTCAAATATAACAGATGTATCTGACGATAATCAGTCATATATATTTTCAATTGCACATTATACATATATACATATATCATTGCTAATATCACTTTCACCTGCATGTTTGATGTTTCCAAATGTATTAATAGCTTATTTTTTATCAGAATAATACTATCATAAAACAATCACATTAATATCAACATCAACATCAGAAGTCTTTAACTGAGTGTGGTCATATATTATGGAAGCCTGTCGGCACACATGTACATGGCTGTGATTTGGATAATTTGGGAAACCCAATAATGTGCATTCAATGTGCATATAAAAAATAAAAATACTCACCAAGAGACTGACATTCAAAATCTGTCCATTTGTGGTAGAGCCTAAGGTTAATGATAAAGCCTCAGAGTCATCACGGATGCTAAAGACCACAACACCAGGGGGTGCTATAGAAAGTACATGAGCCACTGCATGGATAAATTGTGGCAGGAGTGGGGAAAGAAATTTATATTGTGACACTCCACCTAGACGTAAGGTGATACTGTGCGATAGCATTTCATCAGTAATAATAGCCACTTGCAATGTGCACTGTGCTGTGATACGATGGATTCCATCTGTATAGGAAGAAAGTCAAAATTTCAATAATTTTGCCAACAAAACAGTATGTGGTTTTAATTATATGACACACATATATTTATATATATATATATATATATATATACACACACACACATACATACAGACATACATATATTTATATATAAACAAACAAACAAACATAATTGTTTCATTGTTTCATGTAACAAAGCAAAAAACATAGGGCCTAATTCAGACCTGATCGCTGCTGTGCGTTTTCGCACAGCAGCCGATCAGGTCTGAACTGCGCAAGCGCCGTCTCAGCCCTGTGATTGCCTCTGCCTGATTGACAGGCAGAGGCGATCGCTGGGCGGGAGGGGGCCGGCCGGTGGCATTTGGCCGTCGTTTTAGGGGCACGTCCGGGCAACGCAGGCATGCCCGGACCACGCGCGACCAGGACAGCGACAATTAGCTCCCTGCCAGCGCGCAGGAGCTACGCTGTTAGGGAGCTACTCTTCAAGTACAAAAGCATTGCCGCTGTGCGATGCTTTTCTACTTGTGCAGCGAGGTAGGGCCTGACATGCAGGGCGGACTAGCCCTGTGCTGGGCGTCCCCCCGCATGTCAGGGAAGAAGATCGTAGCTGTGCTAAATTTAGTGAAGCCCGATAAAATATTTCTTACTCTCCACAGATATTCTAAAATTTTCTGGAAAGATTTGTTGTTAGAAAAGATAACAATCAACTGGATTATAGTGATATTATAAACTAATTGATTTCTTGAATTAGCATCACGCGTCTTCAATCTTCTAAGAAGTAATTTAGCCTATTTAAAATGGGAAAAAGTAATCGCTCTGCTGTTTGGTATAATTATGTCCCCCACATTGAACATGGACTGGAGAAAGCAAAGGAGAAAGTTGTCTAAGGAGATATGAAATAAAATTCTATACACACACATTCAAGGTAAAGGGCCAGATACATCATCGCTTGGAAAGTGATAAAATGGAGAGTGAAAAAGTACCAGCCAATCAGCTCCTAACTGACATTTTTCAAACACAGCCTATGACATGGCAGTTGGAAGATGATTGGCTGGTACTTTTCACTCTCCATTTTATTACTCTCCAAGCGATGATGCATCTAGCCAAAATACTTTAAAAGACCATGTCAAAGCAGCTTGATGTTCCTGTGACTACAGTTGCAATTATTAAGAAGTTTAAAGTCCAAGGAACAGCAGCAGCCAACCTCTCTGGATGCAGCCTCAAGTGGAAAATCGACCACAGATTAAACAGGTTAGTGAGAAAATAATCCAATCTGGAATTTTTTTAAATTAATTTTGACAAAATTATTCTGGGAGAATGTTCTTTTGACATGTAAGACATGTAGTCTGGAGGGTATCCGGACTCCAGGTCGACAGCACAAAGGTCGACACACCTTAGGTCGACGCCAATTGGTCGACACACCTTAGGTCGACATGGACAAAATGTCGACATGAACAAGGTCGACATGGAAAAAGGTCGACATGCGTTTTTCACGATTTTATTCACCTTTTCATACTTAACGATCCACGTGGACTACGATTGGAACGGTAAAGTGTGCCAAGCGGTAGCGGAGCGAAGGCACCATGCCCAAAGCATGGCGAGCGAAGCGAGCCATGCGAGGGGACGCGGTGCACTAATTGGGGTTCCCGGTCACTCTGCGAAGAAAACGACACCAAAAAAACATAATAAACTCATGTCGACCTTTTTCCATGTCGACCTTGTTCCGGTCGACCTTTTGTCCATGTCGACCTAAGGTGTGTCGACCAATTGTCGTCGACTTAAGGTGTGTCGACCTTTGTGCTGTCGACCCTCAGTCCCAGACCCAGTCTGGAGAAGGGATCCATCAAACCTGAGACAGCTGGAGCAGTTTGCTAAGGAAGAGTGGGCCAAACTACCTGTTGGCAAGTGCAGGGTTCTCATTGAGAGCTACAGAAATAACTTTATTGCAGTAATTGCATCTAAAGATTATGCAATAAAACATTAAGTTATGGGTCCTGTAATATTTGTCCATGCCTATTTAATTTGTTAAACTAATTTATATATGATGTTGGGTCAAAAATCTAGTGAAAAGACTGATTTACATTAAATATGGAAGAAACAATGCTGGATGCCAGCTTCTTTTGTCACCCTCAAGCTACTTCAGTGAAAAACATTGGTTATTTTTTTAATGGAATGGAACCAACAAATTTGTCCACATCTGTGTATATATACAGTACATATTTAAAGCAAAATAAATAAATACAACCCCCTTTTTTGTGGAACAAACGTCCTATATATTTGTATAAGTACAATATGTGTGTAGTAAGCCGTGTACCCAGACTATTTGTGAAATTATCAAGCCGATCAGCAATTCTCAGCCGGTCGGTCAGGCTACTGTGTGGTGTATAAACAGCACACAAATCAGACTGTCATTCACAAACCAGAGAGCTCACCTCCCTACAACAGGAGTGCTGCATGGCGTTCGGAAGATCAAAGAACTGATGCCATACAGCTAATTAGGGGCGTTATAAGAGAGTAGGGGACCTGCGTGCAGCCTCCATTGCGGGCCCTCTCCTCTCCAGCAGCAAGTAGACTCTGGCACAATGCCAGAGACTACTGCACATGCGCAGGTCTCCAGAACCATGGTGCCTGCGCCTTATTCCCGGGGACATCTCCAGTGCGCATGCATAAATCACTCGGATATGGTCGCACTGCAGGGCTCTGGAGGGGTAAGAATATATGGTGCAGGGTGTGTGGTGTGGGCCCCCGCACCCATTATATAAACACCTATGCAGCTTATGCAGTGTGTACGGGATCCGGACTGAAAGTCGACAGTAACTAGGTCGACAATGTCTAGGTCGACCACTATTGGTCGACAGTAACTAGGTCGACAGGGTGTCTAGGTCGACCGGTCAAAAGGTCGACATGAGTTTCACAGTTTTTTTCTTTTTTTGAACCTTTTCATACTTAACGATCCACGTGGACTACGATTGGAACGGTAATCTGTGCCGAGCGAAGCGGTAGCGGAGCGAAGGCACCATGCCCGAAGCATGGCGAGCGAAGCGAGGGGACGCGGTGCACTAATTGGGGTTCCCGGTCACTCTACGAAGAAAACGACACCAAAACAACATTAAAAGCTCATGTCGACCTTTTGACCTGTCGACCTAGAACATGTCGACCTAAAGACCCTGTCGACCTAGACACCCTGTCGACCTAGTTACTGTCGACCAATAGTGGTCGACCTAGACATTGTCGACCTAGTTACTGTCGACTTTCAATACCACACCCGTGTGTACAGACATCATCTGACAAACTGCTTGCAAAAAGATCAACTCAAGATCTTTAGGGAAATGGATTGTTCATATAGGAACAATAATTATGTAGTGTGTATACAGGAAATCAGATGTTTTCTGGATCATTTTCTAGATTTTTTAACGGTTAGTAAAAAAAAAAAAAATTAAATTGTGGATCGTTCCTCATCTCCAGGCATGTACCTAGCTTTAGATAAATAAAAACATAGATTTTGATCTACTCTGTACAGTATTCAAACACATTCCATTCTGATGTCAACTTTACAATTTTACCGCATATGGAAAAAAAAACTTCCAAGTCATAACAGTTTAGTGCTATAAAAATGAAATGTATACTACTTCAAAAGCCATTTTTGGTAGTCAAGAAAAAAGGCAGCAATTACATTTTTTAAGGTTTTAAATAACACAAACTTATCTATCGTTACTTAAGTCAAAAATAGAGGATAGTAAATAAACAAAGAGACTTGACACCACACATTCACCTATGGCAGAGACACTCCACATTCTACATCTACCCAACACAAAGACAGACAGACAGACAGACAGACAGACAGACAGACAGAGAGGTAAATGTATCAAGCCTTGGAGAGAGATAATGTGGAGAGGTTACCCAAACCAACCAATAAGTTTCTGTCATTTGAAAGTGGATTGGTTGCTTTGGGCTTTATTTCTCTCTAAAGAGGGATACACACGTAGCGATTTTTGCTTAATTTCTAAGTAATCTGACTAGATTGCTTAGAAATTAGCACACATCGCTATGTGTGTATACCCCATAGCGATAATGATGCGCGGCCCCTCTTAAGGCTTGCTAAATCTCCCGAAAGACACCCACATATTCTTCAAATCTACTCTGAAAGACACACACACCTCCCGCAAACACAACACTGAGACACATTTAATTAACATTTAACCAGAACAGACAGGCACACACACAGCAGCTGTCGTTTTGCTGTAGCACAGTTTCCAACATAATTTAATACATTTTCCAAGGACACTTCACAGTTTCATAAGCATTTAAAGCACCAAAATTGCATGACAGAGTTGCTAAAGGTATGAATAAGAGGTGGACACTACTGCGCTTGCTCTGTTGCTGGAGTTGCGAATGCGATAATATGCAAATACTAGTTTCAGCCTGCCCCTGGTGTACAAGCATGCGTATAAATGGCAGGCACTGAGAAGCCCACTTTCAGCATCTTTGCACACATTTGGTGATTCTTGACACGTCACCACCAATACTTGCACCTGCCCTATGGTGCTGTAGGGGCTTTCTGCATTTTTTTCACATGTGCAGTTGCAAATAATCACGGAGAGGATTGTGTGTGGTTTGTATGGCCCCCTGAATCATGCCGTATATGTGAGAACAGTCTACACATTAATGAATATAAATGTGTCCCTGACACTGTTTTAAAGCTGGCACTCCATCGGATCATTGTTATTTAAATGAAATGTATAATCTGTCAGTGAATAAAAGTGGCATGTAATATGTGAATAAACTGCTGTATTGCTAAGGATGTAGGCAGGGCCGGATCTAGACCTTGTGGCGCCCAGGGCGGGAAAAAATAGGGGTGTGGCTTAATTGAGAAGGGGCGAGGTCAGTTATGCCCCCTGTAGCTGTGCCCTCAGTAGTATTGCCCCCAGTACTGTGCCCCCTGTAGAGATGAGCCCCCAGTAGTATTGCCCCCAGTACTCTGCCTCCTGTAGAGTTGTGCCCCTAGTTGCGCCGCTTACAAAAAAATTAAATTAAAATAAAGTAATACTCACAATCCCCGCTCCTGCTTCCCGACCGCTGCTGCCCTCTGTCTCCGGCCGCCGGCGTCGCTTCTCGGATCTATGGGAGAGATGTCATGACGTCTCTCCCATAGCACCGCATAGACACTAGAGGTCAATTATGACCTCCAGCGTTTATGTGCCGCTCCCACAATGCAGTGCGGTGCGTGATGACTTCATTGCGCACAGCACCGCATCTACGCAGCACCGGGCGGCACCAGTAGCCGATTTTGCCACGGCAGCGACGCCCTCCGAAAGGCGGCACCCCGCGCAAAAATCCTGCTTGCCCGTAGCAAGATCCGCTACTGGATGTAGGTGGCAATCCAGCCCCATTAAATGATAACTATACTCACTTTGGTGGAGATTAATCAAAGCTTGGAGATAGATACTATTACTAACCAATTAGCTTCTGTCATTTTACATTCAAATTTAACAACGTGTGATTATTCCTGTTATCACTCGAATGTTAAATGATGTTCCAACCAATATGCTACTAACTGTCATGTGTTTGAAAAAGCAGATTGGCTGGAGCACCATTTAACATTCTTAATGAGTCATATCAAAAATATCACATGTTGTTAAATCTGCCCAATTGTTTGAAAATTGACCGTTAGGAGCTGGTTGGTTGGTACTGTTGTGTCTCTCTCCAAGCTTTGATTATTCTCCCCCTACATGAGAGCTACACCCTACAGCTCCTCGTCTCCTACTAACTGCTAGTTAGGGAGTCGTGTTCTGTCTAGCATTAACATACCAACCATCCCAATTTTGACAGGATAGTCCTGCTTTTTAGAACACCGTCTTTCAAGTCCACCCGTGGGCTTCAATGTCACGGGGTGAAGTTGTGTGAGAGCAAGCGGTGAATAAATGCCATGCAAATGCATGCACAGTATAATCAGTGGATTGAGGAACAGGGCATGCCAGTAGCTCACAGTACTGGGCCTGCTCCCAGCGTGATGAAGACCAGAGGCGTGACTCACAAGCATTTTCATTAAGCCATGTCCCCATTTCAGGCGTGCATAAAAGTCCCAATTACATTTTCAGAAAAGTTGGGTGGTATGCAATAATGACATACTTCCCTATAGATAGAAATACCCCTTCAAATATTAAGAGGAATGATTTTAATCTGCAGATAAATAAATTTAGTACAACCAACGAGGGGTATTAAAATCTAATCACGGGGAAGTAGCTCCTGCGCTAAATGCCCACAGCTATTGAAATTGTCATGTGTTTGAATAATGACAGTTAGTAGTTGGTTTGTTGGTACTTGGTACATAGGTGGTCATTCCGAGTTGTTCGCTAGCTGTTTTCGTTCGCTGTGCAGCAATCAGGCAAAAAAACGCATGCGTATGCGGCGCAGTGCGCACGCTCAATGTACTTTCACAACTGCCGAAGTAGTTTCACACAAGGTCTAGCGACGCTTTTCAGTCGCACTGCTCACCGCAGAGTGATTGACAGGAAGTGGGTGTTTCTGGGAGGTAACTGACCGTTTTCGGAGAGTGTGTGGAAAAACGCAGGCATGTCAGATACAAACGCAGGCGTGCCTGGGGAAACGCAGGTGTGGCGGGCCGAACGCAGGGCGTGTTCGTGACGTCAAAACAGGAACTAAATATTCTGAAGTGACCGCAAGCTAGGAGTAGGTCTGGAGCTGCTCAGAAACTGCACAATCTTTTTTTGTAGCAGCGCTGCGATCCTTTCGTTCGCACTTCTGCTAAGCTAAGATACACTCCCAGAAGGCGGCGGGTTAGCGTCTGCACGGCTGCTAAAAGCAGCTAGCGAGCGAACAACTCCGGATGAGGGCCATAGATCCCATAGGACCCGTTTCTTAGTAGAATGCGGCTATGTCTTTTGCTGCAGTCATGCCTACGTCTTATGCTAAAGCCATAGCCAATTTTCTAAAAACTGAGATGTGCACTTGCAGCATTTTGAGACAGTGCATTTCCATCTTGGAGAGTCACCATCAGGGCCAGATTAAGTTCTGTGAGGGTAACTGGGCAGTAAACTTGTGGGGGCCATATCAATAAAAAGTGCTATAGTGGCAATGTTATTTAAAAAATGAGCATTGTGGTTATGTACACATGCGCAAATTAATATTAGTTTAAGCTGTATAATTATATTTATTAATGAATCAGTCATTCTTCCTTAGGAAGAATGACTGATTCAATATTAATTATGATTTCACATTTTAAACAAGGATTAATTAGTGCATGTGCACATATCATAACCACAATAAGATATATTAACATTGTTTCGCATTTCTAGGAAAATTATTGCTATATTATATTTATAATAGAGGCTACTAGGTTAGAGACTGGAGGCAGCGGAGCTACTAAAAAAAACTCACATCACATGATCATACTAAAATTTGTGCACGGTGGTGAGTGCACCACACCGAAAACCAGCAGCACACAAGGCCGAACTTATACATCTTTTACTCCCACACGGAAAGCCAATTTGTGAAAACATTTGGGAGGTTCTGGGAGCAAACTAACCACAAACTTTAAAACTTTTTAATAATGTCCCTTGCACTAATGTCACAAGCCCCTGAATGACTGGCCGAACACATCTTGTTGCTAATCTTATCATTCACAAAATCACCCATTGGGAATGCCAGATTATGGACAAGACTCATCTTTGGAGGCTCATATTGGGAAAATATGCAGCCCTCCTTAGCTAATTGATGAAAGCCACCCTCAACGTTACCATATAATTATTTGCTGACTTCAATTTGCCTTACGCACGCCAACCCTTAGGATCACTGTATGGTATCCAAAATTTAGATGAAAACCCCTCATCCAAAAGTAATGCTGGAAACATGTCTGGGTATATCCTAAGCCAAGAGCAGCTGTTGTGTTCTTACCCCACATGTGATGTTCCCGGGTCTCCCCTGTTTTCCCCACTTGACATATCATACAAATTGACCTGAAAATAAATGCAAAAACATACACAAGGACAAGGGAAACACTTACTTGAACTGTCATAAACATGCGTCCCTTTTGATAGCTGGTGTCTCTCCTAGCTCTGAGGGGCTCGCAGGCCTTGCAAATTTCAGTTGCCCACCCTTTGCATTAAGAATCGGAGCTCATCCACAAACTAATATCCAAACTGTCTCAGCCTCAGTCTGAGTGAAACTCTTTCCATAACCTAATTTGCTTATCAATTGCATCCAAGGATGACACCACCAGCCTATAGATCTTGCAGAGGGTATTCATGTAGAATTATGTGGCCTCTTTTCCCCATGTAGGCTTGCCAATATAGCAAAAGCCTTGAAATAATTCCTAAATGACCTAGCAGTGGGGGTATAATAAAGGATAATGGGACCCAAGAAGGTGTCAGATTAACTCCTGCGGCACCAGAGTTGCTTCTAAAAATAAACCAAAAGCAAACAAAAAACCCTCAGGGCAGGGGCATTTAACTGATTGGATGTAATTATGCAGCTGTAAATCTTACAGGCAGATGAGGAGGGGGATTTGGGGTTGGCGCCTGTTGCTGTATTCTCCTGTGGTGGAGGGGGTGCGGCTACCGGTCCAGCTGTGGCTGTAATCACTGGCGGGGGGAAGGTGTGCTTGTCGGCTGCAGCTAAAATTCCCTGAGAGGGAGGTTGGTTGCTTCCAGCCATGGCTATAATCTCCAGTGGTGGTACAATCGCCCGCGACTGGAAACTCCGGCGGGCGGGACTGATGGGGGTAGGGTAAAGAGCTTGGTATTTTGGACATGACCCGGCTTCAGACCCCATTTCCACTGCACTTTGACCCGGGTTATTGTCGGGGCGGCCCCGTTTACACTGAACCCGGGTCAGCTCTGCAAAACCCTTTGGATGTCAGTAAAAATTTACTTTTTGGTCTGTGGGTCAGCCTGTAGTTCTGATTGTGGGTCAGGCTGTTGGTCAGCCTGTGTCTCATGCTGCAATCTGAGGCTGTGGTGCAGGCTGAGGGTCAGGGTGTGGTTGAGGCTGCGGGTGCTCTGTGCTATCAGCATCAGTGTAGCAGCTGCTAGGATGGCTGAATGTTTTGTCTCTGCGGGGCGCATACAGAAGACATCATTTGCCAGTGCCCCAAAAGCTCCAATCACTGTGTAAAAGCATCACATGGGTCACATAACCCGGGTAGCTTCTGTTTCCAATGGCGCGTAACCTGGGTCCTACCCGTTGTCAACCCTGCTTGTTTCCCCGGTCGGATTGCTGGGTCACTTGACCTGGGTAATTTTTTTGGGAACCATTCCCAACCCAGATAGACCCAGCAATAACCCGGTTTATTTTGCCAGTGAAAAAGTGGTATAAAGGGGCTGCGGCATGATACCAGTGAGCTGGATATTGCAGAGGTGGCGTTATTGCTATGGACATGAGGGGAGTCCAGCTTCACAGCACAGCTGGGAGGGGGGAGGAGACTGTGACAAAGAACTCTCTGACTGCTGCCCAATCAGAGATGAGCTCCGATCGCGGTAGCCACCTTCTGGCCCAAGGGCTGTGTGAGTTGGGTGTGATACAGAGATTTACATTCTAAAAGGTCAACAGTGATTGCGTCGATAGTATTAGGTAGACAGTCGTTAGGTCGACAGATTCAAAAGGTCAACATGAAAAAGGTAGATATAAAAAGTAAACTTTTTCGTGTGTGTTATTTTGTGTTTTTAAACATATTACACCCAAATTTGTGATAAGCGTTCACTTGCCATGCTTCGAGTTACTAAAGGTAGTGACATGGATAGTAAACGCAGCAAAAGTTGTAAAAACATAAAACAAAACATAAAAAACATGCATCGACCATGTGTGCTAACCTTTTGAACCTGTTGTTCTTTTGACTTTCAACCCTGTGGTGTCAGCTTATTGATTGTCGACCTATTGACTGTTGACCTTGTAACTGTCTATCTATCAACCACCTCCCGTGTGAGCCAGCCAAGTAGAGGGGAGCATGGGACTGGCCCAATCTGACCCTGTGTACTACTGTCCCCTAGACAGCCTATGGTCATGGATTCCAGGAGGGGCCACTAGAGAAATTGTAGCTTTCTCAGTGGTAGCCCTTTACATAAATCAAGGTGATTAGCCATGTAGGCAGCTGTGGAAGGAAAGAGTCTTTATTATGAGTATGTACCTATCTTACATCAAGTAAGACTATTTGGGCAAGATGTATCAATAGATCATTGCGATAAAGCTTTAAAAAAGCTAAGATTTTTTTACCACATCAATTTAGGTCCCGCATATGTATGAAATGGGTCCGCAGCAGAGGACAGTTCTGCATCACAGCAATCATAGGTTTCTATGAGGTTGTGATCTTGCTGCATGCTCCTATTTGGTATAAGTTTCATTTGCCGGCTGTCGGGATCCCGGTGGTCAGGATACCGACGCCGGAATCCCGACAGCTGGCAATTCCGGCACTACAGGACTATTCCCACTCGTGGGTGTCCACGGCACCCATAGAGTGTGAATAGAACCTGTGGTAAGCGCAGTGAGCCACCAAATCCACAGCGCGGCGAGCCCGCAAGGGGACTCTCTGCGCTCGCCCTGCTGCTGGCATATTGGCGGCCAGGATGCCGCTGTCGGTATATTGATGGCCGGCATCCCGGTCACCGGTAAATCATACTGAACCCTCCTATTTCTATAAACCAAATCACATTTATATGGAAACACTGACACAATGCTGAGTGAAAACTACAACTTTTCCTCAATTTAAAGTCCGAAAATGAGGCATGTTAAACATCAAATCGTCATTTTCACCAAGCAGCAATATCCAGGTGCACTGTTTTTTCTTTTCACCGTTTTCTAATTATCACACTAATTGCAGCCAATCTCATTAGAATGTTTGCAAAGATTATTTCTGATTTTTTTTAAGTTTTTTTTTTTCTGAATGTGTACCCTTCAGTCATAATTATTTTAAGTATATTTTTAAACAGTACTTTCCTTTAAAAAAAACTATTTCACAGCTCACAATCGTTGTTTCACAGGACTGGATTGAGTCAGTGGGGCAGCAGCACCAGAGATAGGAATTCACATGGGGACCCAAATCTGTACTCGGGTTTCCTACAGCTCAGTGCAATTATTTCATAGTTGAGGACTGAGAAGAGAAGGTCCTGCAGCCTTAGGGCTGTAACACACTGGCCGGTTTCTCACGGATGGCAAAAAGCCGGACAAACTTTGTCCGGCTTTTTGTCATCCGGGAGAAACCGGCAGAGTCTGTCACACAGGAAGGCTTTGAGCCGTGTGTGATGCTGTGCGCTCCCCTTCACACACACACGGTTTACTGGCTGCAAAGACGGCCCGGCAGCCGGACCTTCCAGTGGATAGTTCCGGCTGCAACCCGGCAGCCGAGCCGGGGCCGTGCAGTGTGAAAGGACCTGTAGCCTCACACTGTTCATTACAATGCCGGCACAGGAAAAAGCCGTCCGGCTGGCAAATGCCGGCTCGTGTGTTTTAGCCCTTAAGGGCACCAGTGATTGAGAGATTAAGTCGATCCCATAATTAATTGAGGTGAGAGCGCTGCCGCTGTGCAGCGTGGCAATAAAAGTGGAGAGGAAGACTCCATTATAAGGGGGGTACTCCACACTTGCCTACCTGACCCTCTCCATGAGGGAGAAAATGCTCTGTTCCTGGACTTTCCTGGTAATGTATGATTGCCATCACCTGTGGTGAAACACCTTTCTTATCAATCACCTAGCTCACCACAGGTGATGGCAATCATACATTACCAGGAAAGTCCAGGAACAGAGCATTTTCTCCCTCATGGAGAGGGTCAGGTAAGCAAGTATGGTGTACTCTGCAGAGCCAAGCAGCTTGGCTATAGTGCAGTGGTTCCCAAACATTTTGGAATCACAGCGCCATAGAGCATCAGAATGTTTTTCACGGCACCTCCAGGACAAAAGCTTCGTTTTGAGAAATTTAGAAAGAAATATTAAATTAAGTAAACTGTGTTTATGTCATCCATAAGTAAAATTGTGTGGTGAGGGACAAGATTTGCTTCTGTTTGTTCACATATTTTATGATTGGCAGCCACCAGCACTGGTTTTGCCTATTGCACTGACCATAAATAATTTTAATTGGTCCTGGGCCACCAATCCAAGGCACCTTTACAAGTGACAGTATCACTGCATTCATGCATTGTGCCTTAAGAAAAATTGTCTGAAGAAGGGGAAGATTTCAAGAAAAATTGTCTGAAGAAGGGGAAGATTTCCCACCAGATGAGCGCCCTACAGATTTACATACCATGAGGAGGGGGTCGCTGACTCATGCAGCCTGGCCAAAGTATTGCTATTATTAGTTAAAAGGAAGGAGTCTGTTGTGTCGTGGGAAAGTAGTTATTTTATGTGACTGTAATGCATACAACCCTGCAAAAGTATTTAATTAATTTGAACATCACTGTATTTGCTGGCCTTTAATACACCCCATTCACCCTCTTCTATCATTTTATTAAACACTTGTTACTCCTATTTTCCAAATGGTCCTTCTTAATGCCTTGAAGTTTTTACTCTCTCTAATTTTCATTAAAAAAAGATAGGACAGTCAGTCCACAGCCTTTATCCGGCTTTTTTAAAACTGTTCTCCTTAGTTCAAATAGGTTGCAGAGGCTGCCTATGAAGGCTCTTGGAAAATTACCAATACAACACAGGCTTGCCTACCCTCCCGCATTCAGCGGGAGGCTCTTGATTTTTAAAGGAGCCTCCCACTGCCCCGCAAACCTTGCCAGCCCTCCCGGATTGTAGGGTTCGCTCCATGAAAATGCTGGGGACGGGGCCTGTACAGGAGACGTGGTAGCCGTTCTGCTGAGCAGTAGAGCCGGGTAGTCTGAGTGGAGGCAGGGCTCTGCTTCACAGTGGCCTGCCACACTCTGATGGCACAGCATGTAACATCCCTGGCTGGCCCCGCCTGCGACACTCTGAGTGCACAACATGTAACATCCCACCCCCAGCCTTTCACTTCCTGCTCCTAGATGGATGTGTTGTGTCTATGTTTTCTTCGTTCTCCGTTCATTTGGGGTATTATTTTTTTTCTATGCAGCATCGGTGTCTCGCTTCGCTCGCCACACTTTACTATTCCACATAGATTGTGACATGGACCAAGGGGGTTATGGGAAAGGTCCTGTCCACGAAGGTAAACTAGACGCAACCTAGATGGATGTGGCTGTTTTGACCAACAGTGCCTTCTCACACCACACTGTCCCAGAACAAACAAAGCTACAGTAAGTGGGGTGTGTATTAAAGTACTTTACTGTAGTGCACCGGACATTTTTTTCGGGTTTTGGTTTTGGATTCGGTTCCGCGGCCGTGTTTTGGATTCAGACGCGTTTTGGCAAAACCTCCCTGAAATTTTTTGGGCGGATTCGGGTGTGTTTTGGATTCGGGTGTTTTTTTACAAAAAACCCTCAAAAACAGCTTAAATCATAGAAGTTGGGGGTCATTTTGATCCCATAGTATTATTAACCTAAATAACCATAATTTACACTAATTTTCAGTCTATTCTGAACACCTCACAATATTATTTTTAGTCCTAAAATGTGCACGAGGTCGCTGGATGGCTAAGCTAAGCGACACAAGAGGCCTACACAAACACCTGGCCCATCTAGGAGTGGCACTGCAGTGTCAGGCAGGATGGCACTTCAAAAAAAATGTCCCCAAACAGCACATGATGCAAAGAAAAAAAGTGGCGCACCAAGGTCGCTGTGTGACTAAGCTAAGCGACACAAGCACCTGGCCCATCTAGGAGTGGCATTGCAGTGTCAGACAGGATGGCACTTCAAAAAAATTGTCCCCAAACAGGACATGATGCAAAGAAATAAAGAGGCGCAATGAGGTAGCTGTGTGACTAAGCTAAGCGACCCAAGTGGCCGACACAAACACCTGGCCCATCTAGGAGTGGCACTGCAGTGTCAGACAGGATGGCACTTCAAAAAAAATAGTCCCCAAACAGCACATGATGCAAAGAAAAAAAAGAGTCGCACCAAGGTCGCTGTGTGACTAAGCTAAGCGACACAAGTGGCCGACACAAACACCTGGCCCATCTAGGAGTGGCACTGCAGTGTCAGGCAGGATGGCACTTCAAAAAAATTGTCCCCAAACAGCACATGATGCAAAGAAAAAAAAGAGGCGCACCAAGGTCGCTGTGTGACTAAGCTAAGCGACCCAAGTGGCCGACACAAACACCTAGCCCATCTAGGAGTGGCACTGCAGTGTCAGGCAGGATGGCACTTCAAAAAAATTGTCCCCAAACAGCACATGATGCAAAGAAAAAAAGAGGCGCACCAAGGTCGCTATGTGACTAAGCTAAGCGACACAAGTGGCCGACACAAACACCTGGCCCATCTAGGAGTGGCACTGCAGTGTCAGACAGGATGGCACTTCAAAAAAATTGTCCCCAAACAGCACATGATGCAAAGAAAAAAAGAGGCGCACCAAGGTCGCTGTGTGACTAAGCTAAGCGACCCAAGTGGCCGACACAAACACCTGGCCCATCTAGGAGTGGCACTGCAGTTTTTTAGCGAGAGGATGAGTGCTTCCATCCTCATGTGAATCGGAACCACTAGCCATGAACATAGGCCAAGGCCTCAGCCATTCCTTGACACTCCGTGTCGTAAATGGCATATTGGCAAGTTTACGCTTCTCATCAGACGCTTTTAATTTAGATTTTTGGGTCATTTAACTGAACTTTTGTTTTTTGGATTTTACATGCTCTCTACTATGACATTGGGCATCGGCCTTGGCAGACGACGTTGATGGCATTTCATCGTCTCGGCCATGACTAGTGGCAGCAGCTTCAGCACGAGGTGGAAGTGGATCTTGATCTTTCCCTATTTTAACCTCCACATTTTTGTTCTCCATTTTTTAATGTGTGGAATTATATGCCAGTATCAATAGCAATGGCCTACTACTATATATACTGCGCACAACTGAAATGCACCACAGGTATGGAAGGATAGTATACTTGACGACACAGAGGTAGGTAGAGCAGTGGCCTTACGTACCGTACTGCTATATATACTGGTGGTCACTGTCAGCAAACTGCAAAACAAAAATGCACCACAGGTATAGAATCTAGATGGATAGTATACTTGACGACACAGAGGTTGGTAGAGCAGTGGCCTTCCGTACCGTACTGCTATATATATATACTGGTGGTCACGGTCAGCAAACTGCAAAACTAAAATGCACCACAGGTATAGAATCTAGATGAATAGTATACTTGACGACACAGAGGTAGGTAGAGCAGTGGCCTTCAGTACCGTACTGCTATATATACT
Organism: Pseudophryne corroboree; assembly: GCF_028390025.1. Classification (NCBI taxonomy): domain Eukaryota; kingdom Metazoa; phylum Chordata; class Amphibia; order Anura; family Myobatrachidae; genus Pseudophryne; species Pseudophryne corroboree. The sequence continues at coordinate 638,002,511 of NC_086445.1, read as the reverse complement.
GGTGGTCACTGTCAGCAAACTGCAAAACAAAAATGCACCACAGGTATAGAATCTAGATGGATAGTATACTTGACGACACAGAGGTAGGTAGAGCAGTGGCCTTCCGTACCGTACTGCTATATATACTGGTAGTCACTGTCAGCAGAACTCTGCACTGTACTCCTCCTATATAATACTGCTGGTCCCCAGTCCCCACAATAAAGCAGTGTGAGCACAGATATATGCAGCACACTGAGCACAGATATGGAGCGTTTTTCTGGCAGACAACGTATAATACTGGTGGTCACTGGTCAGCAAAACTCTGCACTGTACTCCTCCTATATAATACTGCTGATCCCCAGTCCCCACAATAAAGCAGTGTGAGCACAGATATATGCAGCACACTGAGCACAGATATGGAGCGTTTTTCAGGCAGAGAACGGATAAAACTGGTGGTCACTGATCAGCAAAACTCTGCACTATACTCCTCCTATATAATACAGCTGCTCCCCAGTCCCCACAATTAAGCAATAAGCACAAATATTTGCATCAACATTAATAAACGGAGAGGACGCCAGCCACGTCCTCTCCCTAACATTTCCAATGCACGAGTGAAAATGGCGGTGACGCGCGGCTGCTTATATAGAATCCGAATCTCGCGAGAATCCGACAGCGGGATGATGACGTTCGGGCGCGCTCGGGTTAACCAAGCCATACGGGAGAATCCGAGTATGCCTCGGACCCGTGTAAAATGGGTGAAGTTCGGGGGGGTTCGGTTTCCGAGGAACCGAACCCGCTCATCACTACTTTAATGTGGTGTGTGTAAAATGAGGGTGGGTGGGGGATGTGTAGAATCAATATGTATGTGTATAATCAATATGTATGTGTATAGTATAATATGGTGCTGTCTGTACTAGGTATAATATGAGGGGAAGAGTGGTAGTTTATAACACAATATATATTGTTCTGTGTGTACTGGATGCATTGTGTTTTTTTGGGGTGGGGGGCTTGTATTATGTAATATGGTGCTGTGTGCACTGGGTATAATATGAGGATGGTTTGAGTATAATACAATACAATATATATATGGTGCTATGTGTACTGTGTCTATTATGGGGGAGGGTGCTGTATGTGGTAGTGTGCACTGGGTGTGTGTGTGTGTACTGGTGCTGTGTGTACTGGGTGCATTATGGGCGAGGGAGGGGGGCTGTATATGGGGGGTAATTCCAAGTTGATCGCAGCAGGATTTTTGATAGCAGTTGGGCAAAACCATGTGCACTGCAGGGGAGGCAGATATAACGTGCAGAAAGAGTTAGATTTGGGGGGGTTATTTTATTTCTGTGCAGGGTAAATACTGGCTACTTTATTTTTACACTGAAAATTAGATTGCAGATTGAACACACCCCACCCAAATCTAACTCTCTCTGCACAAGTTATATCTGCCTCCCCTGCAGTGCACATGGTTTTGCCCAATTGCTAACAAAAATCCTGCTGCGATCAACTTGGAATTACCCCCATTATGGAATACGTATATATATATATATTTACACACAATCCTGCACTAGTGTACAGTGTCCGTCTCTTCTCACAATGGGGTCAATTCTATTCTCCAACAGATGAATAGCGCCGGGAGTTTGCTCCCGATGCTATTCAATTCAGCTCCAGTTAAGTCGGCGATGGCCCGTTCTCGCCGACTTAACAGGTAGTTTTGTCGGGAGAACGGACATTCTCCGATTTAACTACCCGCGGCGATGCTGATTCCTGACAGAATCAGCCTCGCGACGGCCACGCGGCAGCACTTTTGTCGGGTTTCTCCTCTCATCCCCCGGGGATGAGAGAAGAATTCCCGACAATTGAGGGTCAGTCGTCGCTGTATTGAATAGCGCCGGGAGCAAACTCCCGGCGCTATTCAACTGTTGCCGAATTGAATCGCGCCCAATTTTTCCCCCCGCTTTAGTACTATAGTTTTAACCTGCCATTGCAGGACACACCCCTGAGCAGAGGTGAAAGTATGGTGGTACGGGACATTAAGAGATTGGCAGCTTGTATGCTGTACCGCCCGTCCCGCAGCTGCTGTGAACGCTTTTGTATTAAAGTACCCATATCATAACAGGATGCTGGTTGGCTGAGAATGGCTGTCTCTCAGCCAACCAGCGACCTGTTACCATGGTAATGCCCGCTGACGAGGCGGGGAAGTAGCGATGTTCCTGACTCTGTCCTATGCGCTCGGCGTGCTCTTTCCTTCCCCTGATGCATGTGCTATGGTTCCCTGCTGTCCGTGGTGATGGCGCTGCTCGGTCTACTAGCCTGGTGTGAGCCTTCCGGCTCCGGAGCTCTGGGGATTTGTCTGCGGGGATGGTGCTGCTGCTGCTCCCCACGGTGCACGGCCAGTGTTGAAGGTGAGTGCCTGCACCTGGTCCCACTCCCCCCTCTGTGGCCCCACTCTCCCCCTTGTGGTCTCACTCTGCTCCTCGTGTCCCCCACTCTCCCCCCTGTGGCTTCACTTTCCCTACTGTGTCCCCTACTCTCCCCTCTGTGGCCTCACTCTCCCACCTGTGTCCCCTACTCTTCCCTCTGTGGTCCCACTCTCCCCCCTGTGGCTTCACTTTCCCCGCTGTGTCCCCTACTCTCCCCTCTGTGGTCCCATTCTCCCCACTGTGTCCCCTACTCTCCCCATTGTGTCCCTTACTCTTCCCACTGTGGCCCTACTCTTCCCACTGTGGCCTCACTCTACTCCCTGTGTCCCCCACTCTGCTCCCTGTGATCCCACACTCCCTACTGTGTCCCCCACTCTCCCCCCGTGACCCCACATGCCTCACTGTGTCCCCTACTCTTCCCACTGTGTCCCCCTACTCTCCCCACTGTGGCCCCACTCTGCTCTCTGTGTCCACTACTCCTCCCCATGTGACTCCACTCTCCCCCGTGTCCCCTACTCACACCCCTGTGGCCTCATTTTCCCCTCTCATGTTGACACGCCCAAATTTTCCATGGCCACACCCCTTGTGGCACGTGGCCACGCCCATTGCGCGCACAGTGTACCACCAAAAGTTTTTTTCTGCTTGCACCACTTCCCGAGTGGCAATAAATATGCCCAAAGGTGGAGCTAGACAAGCCCTTTGGGCGGAGCGTGGCACACCCTCAACAGCGCACCTCGCAAAGCATTCTGGTACCACCTGAAATCTCTGTGAAACTAGTTTTCAAAAGTAGGCAAGTATGATACAACACATATTTAACGCAAACAACTGCAACCTCTTTAAAAAATAAAAAAACAATAAAACATTTTCACATATTTCCCTTTTTTTGTTTTAACCATCAGTTACTACTTTGCTGGTCAGACTCATGAGGCACAGACAGCCCTTATAGTGAGCTCATGTGATAGTCAATCATATCATATTTAAGATCATGATTGAGCATTATTTATATCAGGATTTGATTTCATACATCTATCTACAAATATATTGTGGCAGTAGGAGCAGTGTGCTACACAGGAATCAGTGGTATTTAGCTGATAAACCCAGGGAAGTCATGTATTTGGAGGACAGCAAATGTGTGTCTCACCCGCAGAGCACCTCTCCCTTGCAGTGTGGTGCAGCTGAAAGCATGTCAGTGATGGGGGCGTGGCTTGGTACAGCATGGAGTAGCAGCTCATTACTGTAGCTCCCTCACTTCATCCTGATTAATATCCTGTTCCCTGGTGGATAATACACTGTATCCCGTGTAATGCTGTGGGATTACTTACTGTGCCCCCGGTGCGTGTGGAAGGAGCCTGGAGGCGACTTTAACGCTGCTGTGTCGCTGGTAATTGAAGGAGCTGTGAGACCTCCGACCGGGACAACCCTGCTACTGAGTCCCGCTCCATGCGCCAACTCACTTCCGGTCGCGGCTGGTCTCCCTGCACTCCGGTGGCTGCTGCTGTGTCCATGGCTCCGTGTGCAGGGCTGATGCCATGTGTGGAGCCGGGGTTACTACCTGCTTGGGGCTATTAATCCGGAGGCTGCGGGGTCCCGCCGCCTTCTTATACTCCCCGCTGTAGATGCCTGCTGACACTGGTGGGAGTCTGTGCCGCCTATAGCAGCGCTGTTCAGCCCAGGTGGTCACCAGGACAGTGACTCTCCTTCGCTGTGGACCCATTGCTGATCCATGTGAGGCTGGCTGCATCCCTGTGGAGCTGCATTCCCATCCTAGTGGCCTCGTGGTGTTAGCCTGCTGTGGCCATTTTGGATGGGGCTTGCACTCCACCTCCTTTTATACAGACAGGTTACTGCTTTACCGCAGAGTCACAGACTCAGAACACGGCTGTAGACTCCGGTTACAGGTGCTCCTTTTAAATTTTCTTAGTTTTGCTGCATTCTGGTTAATACAGATGCTCTCCTGTTATATTGTACCTGTGCTGCTTTCTTTTGGATATTACAGACGCTTTCCGGTTATATCGGTACTGCCGCATTTCCAAAAATTTTCACTGCCCTCCTGTTCTATTATATCAGTACTGCAGCATCTTGGGAACTACAGATGCTCTCCTGTTATATTAGTGCGGCTGCACTTCCGAAACTACAGACGATCTCCTGTTATATTATATCATGTTCCGTATATACAACTATGGGGAAACACGGGCATGCGTCCAGTACCGCAAAAAGACTTGAGAGGTAGGTCAGAACCCCACAGTCCCCAGCTTCTGATAGTCGCAGTGTTCCTTCGCCTCCCTCTCCTCCTCAGATTGATGATGATGTGGATGGAGGGAATGATTCCGAGCATTCTACTGAACAAATTTTGCAGGCTATATGCATCAGAGCAGAGGGTTTCTGACAAAATTGGTCAGGTCCAGATTGATGGGAATCCTGCTTCGGCAGGACCGACAAAAAATTAGGGAACGGGTTGGTGAGACTTGAGCACCGTATCTCCGACCTGGAAAATGTTACTAACCCCTTGAAGAGTAAAGTGGATGATCTCTCGTCTCAGATGTCCACAATCCAAGGTAAATTGTCTGATGTTGAGGGGAGACTGAGACGCAACAATGTTCGTTTTGTGAGGCTTCCTGAAAGTGCCGAGGGCACTACGCCTGAAAAGTTTTTGGAGGAATGGCTATGCAGTATTTTTGCTAGAGAAGCTTTTAGTCCTCAATTTGTGGTGGAACAGGCTCATAGGCTTCCTTCACGGCCTCCTCCGCCTGGAGCCCCTGCCCGGACCTTCATTACTCGCGTCCTTCATTTTAAGGACAGAGACAATGTTTTGTGCTTGACACGTACTGATGGTCCTCTCCAGTTTGAAAATCATTCTATATCTAACTTTCTGGATTTCACTCTGGATGTACAAATATCTTGTGCTCAATTTGTGCAAGTCAAGTGTAAATTGCGGAACAGCAATATTCAGTACTCAATGCTGTTTGCGGCCACATTGCGGGTAGTTCATGACATCAATACTCATTTCTTTACTAATCCGCGTGACGTAGAAGACTGGCTTGAGAGACAGCCTTGGGCTCCGCGCTGAGGGTTACTAATTGCAAGCATGGCTAATATGTCTTAACTGTTTGATGTGTTTCACTATGTCTCTCGACTGCATTTCTTCTGTCATATATGTACTGTTGTCACGATCCGGGTATCTGGATGCCATTTCTTACCCATCAGATGCCTCCTAAGGCTGGCTCAGCGCTCCAGGACCGGATCCCATCTGTTATCCTGATGTGTACATTCCTGTATCCTCTCCTGTCACTCTGGGACGCTGTCACAGTAAACGCCATATTACACCTGGCATGGCGTCTCCCGCGGCCTCCGCCGCCGTCCCTGAACTTCTGCATGCAGAGTGTCTGAGTGGCGATTACGTCAGCCGCGGCCTCCGCTGTGTCCGCGTGGTTGGATGTGCATCTGTCAGCCTGGCGCCTCCTGTCTCCGGTGGCCGGCGCCGCCATTACTGTTTTCATTACCACATGGATTACAAACCAAACTTCCCTCCAAGTGTCTGCATGGGCGCAGCCATCTTGGATTCTGTCAGCTGATCATTTCCACCAATCTGTTCTCAGTATTGATAATCTGCATAATTGCCTAGCCAATCCCTTCCTTGCTGCAGGTATAAATACACTGTGCCTGAGCAAGGAAGGCGTCAGTGCTTTGGTTGTCAAACCTAGTTCCTGTTTGTCTCTCTCCTGTGATTGTCTTCCAGGTTCCAGCTCCTGTCTCAAGACTTCCACCATAAAGACCCGCACCAGCATTCCACCTGCGGTGTAGCCTGACTCTCCAATCCATTGTGGATTCATCTGTTTCCAGCTACAACATTACCTGCTTCCAGCTCAGCTTCCAGCAGAGTACAGCTTCTCTTAAAGGGCCGGTGTCCTTTCTACACTTTACCACTCTCCACCGGTATTATTATTTCTCCGCTCTCAAGTTCTACATTTCAGTTCATATTTCATCGCTCCCAAGTTCATTTATTATTTAACTGGTTCCAGCCAGTATCCACTCCGTGCTAACAACAGTCTGGTTCCAGCCAGTATCCACAGCAGCCGTTTTATCTTCAGCAACCCAGCTTTTCCTGGAACACCAGCTGGCACAATCCTGGGTTATCTCCATTGCTACAGTCGGGCCTGGTAAGGACTTTCCATCTAGAAGATTATAAGAACTATCTCACACTACCAGTGCCCTGTGGCTCCTGCCATCCTGTAGTACCCAGGAACTGTATTTATTCTTTGCTGACTTTTACGTTTTCTTTTACTGCTGCTGTGTTGCGGAGTTGTCATAATAAACATCATTGACTTTTATCCAAGTTGTCGTGGTCACGCCTTCGGGCAGTTATTATTCATGTTACTTACATGTCCAGGGGTCTGATACAACCTCCCAGGTTCCGGTACATCTCAGCCCCTACAACTGAGGCTGCCTCCCGTCAGCTCAGGCCCTCAGTTGTGACAACTGTGCATTATGTTATAGGGGTTTTTTCAGTTGTTTTATATATATGGGGGCGTGCACGTATGTGCATATTGCTTTTGGGGTACGTATAGATATATGTGCATTTGCACACTTGGTTTACCAGGGAAACAAATATTCAAATTTGCTAGGGAGTCCTATGCTGGATATAGCTGTAGGGACTTTTTCTTTACACCCTAGCAATTGGTTTTATTTGTTTTAATATAAGTTTGTTTTAATTTTTTTGGTATGGGTATCAGGTATCAGTGGCGTGCGGTGAGGTCAGTTGCTGGTGAGGCACTGCAGCCATAATGGCCACTAGTTCCGTCGATGACCCCTACCACCGCCCACTACTGCACCTGAGCCGATGCCAGCTACCGCTGCCCCTTATGCCCGCTGCTCCTGCCACTAAAGGCCACCGCATCCACCAATGGCTTACAAAATCGCCATCAACTACCCCGATCCCCCACCACTAATTTGCATCTCAGTCCAATACTGCCAATACACGCAGCCTCCCTGCTCATTAAACTTGTGATGAGCTGGCGACTAATACATTGTCAATTTTTATCAAATAAAAAATAAATATTAATGAAATATTAAGTTAATGAAAGTCCTGGACAACAAAATAGCCAACAGAGGGTGACAGGAAGAGTGTGATGCCAGGGAGCTGGTGACAGGAAGAGGGTAATACAATGGAGAGGGTGACAGGAAGAATGTGACGCCAGGGAGAGGGTGACACAAGGAAGAGGGTGACAGGAAGAGCGTGATGTCAGGGAGAGGGTGACAGGAAGAGGGTGATGCCAGGGAGAGAGTGACGCCAGAGAGAGGGTGACAGGGAGAGGGTGACACAAGGTTGAAGGTGACAGGAAGATCGTGACGCCAGGGATAGGGTGACAGCAGTAGCAGTTGGTGAGAGTGTGATAGAGAGAAGGAAAGGGTGATGGGAACAGACAGTGAATAACAATGATATTGCTTTTTATTTACCTGGTCTTGGTCCTAGAACTGCAGCGCGGCTCCTCTGCACAGACTGCACTCAGAGTGACCATAGTAAGTCAGAGCAGTAGTGGATCTAGACTTTACTTTTAGGGGGGAGGGGGTGGTTTAAGAATGAATACAGATTCCTCCCCTCTATACTCATTGCTCTTCCCACTTACAGTCCTGCCAGGGGCAAACGCAGGATTTACTGGGGGGGGTTTCTTCCCGGTAATGTAGCAGCAACCATTTGTGTCCCTTCTGTAAATAGTAGTAACCGCAAACCAGTGGACGGCACTTGGAAGCTCATGGGGTACAAAATACGTTGACACAGCAAGTCTAAATGCCAAAGTTTCAGAGCTGTGGCCCATCGTCTTAATAAAAGGGCCACAGTTATGAAACGTCATTTAAACTTGCAGTTTCAGTGTATTTTGTACCACATGAGCCTCCAAGTCCCATCCACTGGTTTGCGTATGTGTATATATATATATTTATTTGGAGGAATGAGAGGCGGCACTCGGAGACTTCGGAAATCAACAAACGTGTATTAAAGTGCTACATCATCTGATGTAGCACTTTAATACACATTTATTGATTTTCTAATGGGCCCTACAGACTCGGCGATGTGCCGCCAAGCAGCCCGACCGCCGATACGGCAGATGGGCAACCCGGTGGCAAGGGGGCAGTGACAGGGGGAGTGAAGTTTCTTCACTCCCCCCGTCACCTGACTCTGTAGACGTGCAGGCAAATATGGACGATCTCGTCCATATTGGTCTGCATGCACAGCCGACGGGGTATCAGTGATGAACGAGCACGGGGCCGCGCATCGTTCATCGCTGGTGCCTCCACACTGACAGATATGAACGTTATCTCGTTCATTACTGAACGAGTTCGTTTATATCTTGCAGCGTTATTGCCCAGTGTGTAGGGCGCACAAGTCTTCGATGGCCGCATCTCATTCCTGTAAATTTACATAGGGGTTTTTCCCAGGGGAGGACACCGTCCCAAAGGGGATCTTTGGAGTGCCGGAGCAGTTGCATATTTATATATATATATATATATATATATATATATATATATATATATATATATATATATAATGTTAGGCGGCACTCAGAGTCTTGTTAATTTGTAAAAAAAAACAACCAGTGTTTAATTATCAATGTTTCAGGTACTGTCTCCCCGTCATCAGGATACACTGCAAACATTGATTAAACACTGATTTTTGCACTGGAGCAGTATTTGTAAAAAATAATAAAAATAAAATATATATATATATATATATATATATATATTTTGTGTGTGTGTGTGTGTGTGTGTGTGTGTGTGTGTGTGTGTGTGTGTGTGTGTATAAAAGAATACACAGACTATACACACATACATAACCACACCACACAGACACATATATATATACTGTACCCGAGCTGCAGAGAAGACAATTCCAGCAGCATTTTTTAATGTGCGGACACATGAGGGACCCGCAGCAGCTTTTACTGTCCGCCGGACACTATTTAGGCCAGCACAGAGCTTTGATGGCAAGAGCTCTGTGCAGCGGGAGCTGCGATTGCGATCGCGGCTTTGTTTAAGACAGAGACCCATCTGTCTCCATCGTCGTCCCCCTGCGGGCGCTACTGATGGCCCGGGAGCGGTCCTCACCCACAGCCCGCAGCCGCTCACCTCGCATTCCTCCACTGATTGCTGCATACGAAGCCCAGGGCAGCCGGCGCTGATTGGCTGCTGTCACCCGCCAGGCCCGGGGGAGACACGGCGGGGGCTGCGGCGGCAGGTCTCCCAGGCAGCAGTAACCCCCAAGTACTGCAGACTCTCCTGCTGCTCAGCCAGCCAGGCGGCCGCTACTTGCGGCAACGCCACAGTGGAAGCAATATACAGTTGTCCGGCTTCCAAATTTCCAAATGTGCGGGGCAGGTTCCCTGACCAGCGTCTCCCACTTCTACCTGGTACAGAGGGTGGGGGGGGGGGGGTTGCGGGCTGCTAGATGGGCTAGAGGACGGGCGGGCAGGGACCGTGTTTGAATCCGCTACTGCCCAATCACAGTGACAGGGGCGTGCTTTCATATGGACTGAGAGTACGCCCCTGCCAAAGAGGCACTTCTAACAGTGCCGCTTATGGGGATTTTTTCAATGGCCTTTTTCTGCCCGATGCTTGGCCCCGCCCCCCTCTTCCGGCCCTTTCACACAGACAGCTGGAAGCACCCCAGAATGGTGCCTCTGAAACACTTTTAAAACAGTTTTTTTACAGTGTAGAGATTATTTAAATAATATAAAATGTAATGCAGATACTTATGACACAGAATATTATAGTATTTTAATCGTTATGACAGGGGAGGCACTGCCTCCCCTGCCTCCCCTGACTGCACGTCCCTGTCAGGTATGCCTCAGGTTTTGTAGGTTATACAGGATGGGTTAGGGAAGGGTTAGTTGTTTTTTTTTTCTTTTTTCTTTATGTCATCACCATTACTGAATTCTGTTTGTGTATGCCCACCTACATGTTGATGAGAGTTAGCACTGTGAATGGTATAGTACTATTTTGCGTTAAAATGCTAAAGATAGATAGATATATATATATATATATATATACACACACACACACACACACACACACACACACACACACACACCTCGTCCGTATAATAATGAAGTGCTCAGTCAGGCAGCTACACCTCGTCCGTATAATAATGAAGTGCTCCGTCAGGCAGTTACATTTATTGCTCAATCTCCAGCTACACCAGTAATTTGTATGGGGGATTTTAATAATGTTATGGACCACTACTTAGATCAATGGAAGGGTTCTGTTGTGCCTGCTTCTCATCCTCCCTCTCCAACTGGGGTGGGTGGATATATGGAGATATCGCAATCCCTCTATTGCTCAATATTCCTGTTATTCCACTTCTTTTCATACTATGTGCTGAATAGATTTGGTTTTTAATTTCCCTAGACTTGTCTTCAGATGTAACCTATTTGTCTAGAGGAATTTCAGATCATTCTCCTCTGCTACTTACGTTAAATACCGTTCAGGCCAAGGGGACCAGATTTTGGAAACAATCCTTTTTGGTGGAGATGAGTGGGTTCGGTTTAACTCGGATTTACTCGCATCTCCTTATTGGCTCTCGGATGTCACGTGTTTTGGTTAGCCAATAAGAAAAATCCGGAAAATCTGATTTTGTGATAATTCTGGCGTTAAGAACAGAGTAAATCCGAACCCGCTCATCTCTACTTTTTGGCTGACCTTGGTGCCTGCTGGCTCAGACTTAATTGCTGATTGGCAGGGGCTCCAGTCCGATAACTCTTCGCATCCGGACCTTTTAAGTAGACATGACGCTTTTAAGGCCTATATTAGAGGCTCCTTCATTAAACGCATCTCTGAGATCAAATTGTTTCATAGACAAGAGAAGTCTCGCCTTGAACGGTTATGTCAGCAGTTGGAGGCTCAGTTTATCCTCTGTCATTCATGTATTGATAGAGGGCTATGGCTGGATACACAGAGGGAGTGGACTGTATCTTTTTAAAAAATATAGGTGTAGGTTGCTAGTTTCTAAACATGAGCACTATTTCCAGGCTGACATAGGAGGCAAATATTTAGCATATCTAGCGAGGGATGAGTCTACTGCCAATATAGTATACAAAATTCCCAAGGACAGTTATGCTATTCTGGGGAAGAAATTGCAGAGGTGTTTCACAGTTATTACTCTTGCCTGTACACTTCCAAGGTTGCATATACAAACGAGCAACTGCACAATTATATGGACCAAATTGCGCTGCCACATTTGCCTCAAGACGCTATTGCTATCCTCGATGCTCCATTTACATTGGAGGAGGTTGAGGCGGCAATTTCCTCGTTTCCAGCCTCTAAAGCTCCTGGTTGCGATGGAATTCCTGTGGAGGTGTACAAAAAAATTAAGGATTTTTTTGTTCATTATTTGTTAGATAGGGTTCCATTTCTCGTTCTATGTGTGAAGCAATTATTATTGTGTTAGCTAAACACTCTGCCAGAGTCGTATCGGCCCATTTCGCTTTTGTCCACAGATATTAAAGTATTGGCTAAAATTATAGCGCTTAGATTGAATTTGGTTATTAATTTAATTATTCACCCCGATCAGACGGGATTCATGCCAGGGAAGTCTACGGCTCAAAACTTACGTAGATTATTTTATCATTTACAGAGAACTGATGTGGTTGGGTCTGAGGTAGTGGTGTCACTAGATGAAGCCAAGGCCTTTGACTCGGTGGAGTGGGGTTATCTTTGGGGTGTGCTTCGGAAATTGGCTTTCGGGCCACGGTTTATCAAATTAATCCAAATGCTATATTTTTCCCCAGCGCCCAGAGTGTCTGTTAACGGTTTTACCTCATCTCCTTTTCCACTGGCAAGGGGGACTAGACAGGGGTGTCCCTTGTCTCCTGTCATTTTTGCAATAGCCATAGAGCCACTCGCCTGTCTTCTGCATGCGGCGCCGGATGTATGTGGTATTAAAGTTGGAGAGGGTTTAGATATAGTTGCGCTGTACGCAGATGAAATGCTGTTGTTTCTATAAGACTCTGCAGGCCATGCTACAAATAGTTAAGAACTTTGGTGTATTTTCAGGTCAACTTGTCAATTGGGACCAGTGGCGTGCGGTGAGGTCAGTAGCTGGTGAGGCACTGCAGCCATAATGTTGGCCGAGTTCCGCCGATGACCCATACAGCCGCCGTGCTGATGCCCGCTGCCACCCCTGTGCTGATGCCCGCTACCACCCCAATAATATTGTGCCTAGGGGCGGCCTGACCCTTAAATTCGCCCCTGAAGGTCCCCTGTCAGCCGGGCAGACTCAGCATGGGTCCCTGTGGCTGCAGACATGTCCCGCCACCCCCTCACCTCACAGACAGCGTTTCTCACGCTGCCAGGCACAGGGGCAATATATAAATATCTATCTTATCTATAGTATATACACATATTATATATCAGATGCACATGGCAGCACTCAGTGATCTATATTAGTAAAGAATCACATGACCCCAAGTCCTTCTTAGCTCAAATTTTCAGTATTTCCACCTTGATCAAGAATTCTCGTGAGTCGTGTAATTCTTTACTAATATAGACCATTGAGTGCCGCCATTTGCATCTGGTATAGTATGGGCATCTGTATCCCGGGAGAGTACCATGGCAAGTTTTGCTAGATTATTGGTGTGCTGGCCTTTTTCTTGTACTATATACTGCATATATACACATACAAAAAATAATAATATTATATATATATATATATATATATATATATATATATATATTATACATATATATATATATATATATATATATACACATATATACATATATATATATATATATATATATATATATATATATACATACATACATATACACACACACACACACACACACACACACACACAATATATATATATATATATATTAGAGAGAGTATATATTAGAGAGAGTATATGTGTGTACACACACGTTATGAAAACACACAGGGAATACACACGCATCCCCCTGCCCCCTTCCTTTCCCCCATACTTCATATTCAGCTTGCTGCTGCAGGTCAGGATCTCCTCCGTGACTGGGGGCTTGGCGGCGCAGAACCTCCTCCTCCTCACATTTAGGGCTGTCATAGAGTGCTCGTGGTTTGCTGCCGGGGCCCGGCCACTGGCGCTTTAGCTGCCTGCTCTCCGCGTTAGGTGGTATGGATAGGAAAGCCACCTGTCGCGGAAGCGCTAACAGCTGAACCGCCAGGCAGCAGCAATGGGACGTGGGTGTGTAGCTGGTATAGAGACGGAGACAAGGTTGTCTCCGTCTCTGAAAAAAAAAATAGTCTGCGTGGACACACGGGGAACGGGGGGGGGGGGGCGGAGGGAGAGGAGGAGGGGTCTGTGCGCGCCGTCTGCGGGGACACATGGGGGGGGGACACAGGGGACGCTGGCTGTGCTAGCAGTGCGGACACCAATAGACACTCACCACAGAAGGGTATGTCGGGCAGCGCTGCGGCACCCTCCCAGGTCCAGGATTAAAGATAGGGCCGGCCCTCCCGCTGCCCAATCCTATCTTCTTCAGTGACAGGGGCGTCAAAGCGGCACTAATAGTAAGTGCCGCTTATAGGTCTTTTGTCAATGGGCTTTCACTGCCCAATGCTTGGCCCCGCCCCCCGCTTCCGGACCTTTCTCACTGACGGCGGGAGGCACCGAGAACGGTGCCTCTGAAACACATTTAAAAACAGTTTTTTATAGGGTAAAATGATTAAAATAATACACAGCCTAAAGCAGATACTTATGACACAGAATATGTGTCATAAGTATCTTCTTTGTATTATTTTAATCATTGACAGGGGAGGCACTGCCTCCCCTGACTGCACGTCCCTGATTGGGACAAATCCAATATATTCCCTATCTCGGGACATATTACTGAGGATGATTATACGGATTGCCCTTTGCAGTGGACAACGCGTTTTAAATACTTAGGTGTCTGGATTACGCCACAGGTGGGATATTATGTATCCCAAAATATTGCTCCCATACCAACCAAAATTCTTATATGTTCTGCTCTCCAGTATATATTCCTAAAGCGGTATTCTCTGCTACTGAGAGTATTTTGTCATCGTTTACATAAATTTCATGATAAATGGGGTAGATGGTGCGAATCAGGGTTGGGAAGGGAGACGGGAGCTGCGACAGCAGAGTAACTATATATGTGTGTACTTTTTTTTTTTTTACATTTATTTTTATTTACATTTTTCAAACATTTTTTACACATAGACAAACAGTTAGTACCGTAGAGTCAGGCAATGGAGAAATGAGCACAAATCAGTACGTATGAAGATGTGAGAATACAGAGAAAAAAAGGCTAAAAGCCTATCAGGCAATATTGACAAACATCCCCAGCCAAATAAAGGTAGCAGGTGTAGTACTGGTGACCGGCGGTCTCCTGACCGCCGGTCAGCTTACCGACGCCGGGATCCCGGCAGCATACCGACGCCGAGATCCCGGCGGGGAGGGGCGAGTGCAGCAAGCCCCTTGCGGGCTCGGTGGCGACCTGTGGTCGCCACGGGTTCTATTCCCACTCTATAGGTGTCATGGACACCCACGAGTGGAAATAGTCCCTGTTGGTCGGCATGCCGACCATCAGGATAGTGAGACGTCGGGCTCGTGGAGGAGATCATGTGACTGTCGGTCAGCTGACCGGCGGTCACATGAATACCACCCATACATAACGCTAAAGCACATAAAAACATATACTCCAAAATAGACAGACACCCATTCATACGTACCACAAGACAGACAGAAGGGGGGGAAAGGAAGGGAGGGGAGGGGGGAGAGGTTCATGTTTCCAAAACTACAATTCAAGAAAGAAAGACACCTCAGTACATATTATAAGGTGATAACATAATACAGCACTGGCCAACCTGTGGCTCTTGAGCCTCATGCGGCTCTTTCTTTATTGAAATGTGGCTCTCGACACTCGAAGTCACGTGACCACAACAGATCCAGAAACTGCTGCACTCCAGCCAGACAGGCAGCAGCAGCACTACGGGGACTGAGAACTGAGAGAGACAGATACTAGAGGTGAGACACCCACTGGCAAACAGAGGACACATAAGGGGCTGTTGCAATGGCACGAGGTGTGTTTTCGGGGGGGCTGTAGTGACACATGAGGGTCCTGGCAGGAGTGACACAGGAGAGTGCTGGCAGGAGTGACATACTATAGGAGTGTGCTAGCAGGAGTGACACATGAAGTAGCTGGCTGAAGTGACACAGCAGGGTACTGGCTGGGGTGACACATTGGGGAGCTAAAGTGTATGATGTGAATGTGGCTTTTTCAATATATTTTAATGTGGATCTTTCTTTCTCAATTATTTAATGTGGAAGTGGCTTTTCAAATGTATTTTATGTGGATTTGGCTTTTTAAATGTATTTTATACCAGAGGCGTGGCCTAGCAGGCACAAAGCCACACCACATTTTTGCATGTGCGCCTACGGCTCGATGTCGGCTCTTTGACGTGCCTAACAAGATTTTTTGGCTCTTTGTTTCTGACTGGTTGGCCACCCCTGACATAATACAAAGGTGTAAGTGGTTAATACCTTGACTGTGTCCTACAAAAGGACAACAAGAGACCATCAAATAATTTCAAGACATGGGCATGCTGCGACGCTTCCAAAGACTCCACAAACGGGCCCCATTTCTTATAAAAGAGTGATACTTTGGTTCCCAGGTCAGGTAGAGTAGATTGTCTCTCAAAATACAGTAGGTTAGTCAAGGATGTTTTCAAAAGTTCCAAACGAAGAGGAGAGGCGCTGATCCATTGGGTCAGTATCAATTTTTTACCAACAGTCAGTATAACCCATAGTAGAGGAATACAGTTAGTACAAGTTCCATGTCGAGACAAGCATACCTAAAAAGGAACCCGGTGTTAGGGGTATGAGAATACCAAAAGTCTGAATAATATACCATTGCACTTTATGCCAAAATTTTGCAATCTTAAGGCAGTACCAAAAAATTATGCATAAATGAGGTATCAGGGGCTTTGCATTTAGGACATCTACCAGATTATGTAGGAACCATGTGCTTCCGCTGAGCAGGTGATATATATGCCCTCTGTAAAAACTTATAATGTGTTTCTTGCAATTGGGAGGAATGTAACACCTTAAAAACCTGCAGGATAAGTTTGAAGATCTCCCTCCAGGTTAAGTTTAGAGAGAAATCAGAGCTTAACCTCTTAGACCAGGGCAACCACATCTTATTTAATTTTGTATCCTTGGGGAGAAGGTCCCAATAAACCCATTGGGTCTTAAAACCTTGCTTACTAGTTCTACCAAGCAAAGTTGTCATGGGATCAGGTCTCCCCTCGACATTCCATAAAGGTGGCAGGGACTGGACATAGTGGCGAAGCTGGAGGTACATAAAAAAGTCAGAACGTTTAATCCAAATTTCTCTACCAGGTCTAAAAATGAATATAATAGTCCCCCAGGATCTAAAACATCCCTAACCATTGCAATACCCTTTTGTTTCCAATTGTGAAACTTGGCATTCTCCAATGCTGGCGTAAAACGGGTTACCTAGGAAGGGAATAAATGAGGACCGTCAAGGATGTCTACCTAGAGCTAAGTTAAGGGCCACCCAAGCTTGGTATGTATCCCAAAACAGTACATTCTTTTTAATATGCAAGGGTAACAGGTTCTTAGGGGTATGTATAAGTGCACGTAGATCATATGGTGCAACCGGAGCCTGTTTAATATCATAGTTAGCGAAGGTGAAAGACTCTAACAACCAATCCGAAAAAGGTATCTAAAGGCGACTGCGGTGGAAAAAGCCATTAAATCTGGAACAGCTAAACCCTCGTGGGTTTTGTGAAGTTTAAGGTTGGATAGGGATATGCGGGATTTCTTGCCATTCCATAAAAATTTTGTAAATAACCTATCATAAGTAAGGATATCTGCTATGGTAAGTTTGAGAGGCAGCATTTGAAGGGCATAAGAAATCTTAGGGAAAATAATACTTTTTAAAACTGCCACTCTGCTGAGTAAGGAGATTGGAAGTGTGGACCAGGAAAATAATAACTGTGAGACTTTAGTCAATATAGGGGAGAAATTTACTGAATAAAGCTGAGAAAGCTCTGCACGTATAAGAACACCCAAATACTTAAGTGTGGAGGTGTTAAATGAAAACTGTGATAGCACCGGTGAGGAGGGCAGACATGAAGCAGGGAGACTGAGTGGGAGGAGTTCTGATTTGGACATGTTAATTTTATAACCAGCAAAGGATCCAAACAAGTGTAACATAGACATTATGGTGGGGATTGATTTGTGAGGATCTGAGACAAATAGTAACATGTCATCAGCAAAAAGACTTAATTTCAATTCCCGATCACCTATAGAGATACTAGAAAATGATGGGAGTCCCCTTAGTGCCACTGCCAGAGGTTCAATGGCCAAGGCGATTAACAAAGGAGACAGGGGGCAACCCTGCCGGGTACCTCTATGCTGTTGTACCGATGCAGAGAGGTATCCATTACACAGAATACGAGAGCTCGAGGAAGCATCGAGGGTCTGCAGAATACTGGAGAGGCCTGACGGAAAGCCAAAGTGAGAGAGGGTATTAAATAAATGATCCCAGCTGACTAAATAAAAAGCTTTATCTGTGTCAATAGAGAGAACAAACTGTGGAGTTGGGTTCCCCTCAAGCCTCAACCACTGCGCTGCAGCCAGTACTTTACGTATATTGCTAGAGGAATGTTGCCCCTTAATAAATCCAGTCTGGTCTGTGTGGATTATGGAGGGAAGGAGGGGTTTTATTCTATCGGCTAAAATTTTAGTAAACAATTTGTAATCTACATTAAGGAGCGAGATGGGCCTATAACTACCCAGCAAATTAGGATCCTTTCCTGGTTTTGGGAGAAGGTGCTTCATTGCATCATTAAAATATTGGGGGATTTGGTGGGAACACAGTATAACATTAAACACACCCGTCAAAGTAGACAATAACTTGGGTTTCAAAATCCTATAGAACTCCCCTGAAAACCCATCAGGTCCCGAAATCTTAACTGGCTACAAAGACCCTATTGCCTTGTCCACTTCTTGAGGGGCAATAGGTGTACAGATCTTTTCAGCCGGGAAAAACCTCAAGAACCGGCAACCTCAAAGAACTCCAGAAAGACGATTTAGAATCTAAATTTATCTGAGGTTGCGCATAGATATCAGAATAAAATTCGGAGAGCAGCACCGCTATATCTTTAGATTTTGTAGCAAGGGATCCATCAGAGCGTTTTAACGCCTGTATGAGGGAGTCTGGGGAAGTACCTTTCAATAAAGTCGATAAAAGTTTGCCTGTCTTATTACCAAAGCGATAAAACCTATGGTTTCTATGAAAAGAGTGCTTATCTCCCAATACTTTTAAATTAGCGTCACAGTGTGCTTTAGCCTCAAGATATACTCTCCGAGAACTAGGCATAGGGCACGTCTTGAAAACAGTATATGACTCGGTTAAACATTATTGGGCTAATTTAAAAGAAGAAGCAAACTGTTTTTTTGCGACGGGACACAAATTCAATTATACAGCCCCATAAGACTGCTTTAGCCGCTTGCCAGAAAAGTTGAGGGTCGGTTTCGGCCATAACAGCATTATCAGCCATAAACTACTCCCAAAATACCAGTAATTATTCTCTAAAAGAAATAGAGGAGGCAAAATCTGTAGGTAAACACCACCGCCTAGAAGAGCCCACATCAAGTGAGGTAGAGAATTCCGCCCAGACCACAGAATGATCCGAGAGGGCCGTGGGTTCTATACTAGATTGCAGAGAACTAGGTACCAAGGAATCTGACAATAAAAGAAAATAAATGCGGGATACAGAATTATGGGCAGCAGATAGGCACGTAAAATCCCTTTCCGTGGGATGGAAGAATCTCCACACATCAGTAACCTTTAACTGTTGCATAATATAGGGGATACCAAGCTTGGGGGGGATCTCGACTGTGTTCGAGAATTCGTATCTAGTAGTTTTGAGACAATCATATTGAAATCTCCACCTACAATCAGCGGCACGGAGGAAAGCGGGAGAAGTTTTGCTAGGAGGAGACGGATAAAGAGCTTGGAATAGGCATTTGGGGCATATACCGTCCATAAAACATATTTAATATTATATATTTCCACTTCCAATATCAAAAACCTGCCCTCTGGGTCCAAAAAGGACGAATCTATCTGGATCGGGAGTCTAGATTTAGCTAAGACCATAACTCCCCTAGCTTTCGTAGAGTAAGGGGCATCTGCAAGAACACGCCAACCCAACGTACCCAGTTTCTGTGCTTCAGAGGAAATGAGATGCGTTTCCTGCAAAAATACTATGTCTAATTTTAATTTGTACAGGTACATGAGACATTTCTTCCGCTTGATTGGGGATGTATACCACAGACATTCCATGTTGCTACTCTAATGGTAGCCATAAAACTATATTATAGAAACAGAGTAAAATACACATATATGCATACCTCCCAACTGTCCCGATTTTCGCGGGACAGTCCCGTTTTTCGGGGACTGTCCCGCTGTCCCACCCGCGGGCCGCAGTGTCCCGCGGTGGGGGGGGCAGTTGGGAGTCTCTGTCTGTCGCTGCCCTGCTTAGCAGAGCAGCGTTGAATAGACGCTGTGCGCATGCGCACAGCGTCTATTCAGGGGAGTCAGAGGGAGAGGGGGCATGCCAGCGGCTCACAGAGCGCTGGGCATGCCCCCTCAGTGACGAAAACGGGGCGTGGCTCGCGATCGCGGGCCCTCCCGCGAAGCCACGCCCCCTTTCTTAGGTCACACCCCTTTTTCGGGAGCGCACGCGGCTTCGCCGCGCGTGTGTCCCTCTTTGCAAAAACATAAAGTTGGGAGGTATGATATATGTAACATACATTTGCAAAGACAGTAGAACTGTATGCAGTTATTATAAAGTACTGTGGAACAGCAAAGGAAACAAGAGGGAGAGGAGAGGGGGGAGGGGGGGGGGGGGGGAGGAGGGAATAACAAGACAAACACAGCCACACCGAACAACACGAAAACAAAACAACAACATAAATAAAAAGATTTTGTCAGGGAAACCCAAAAAGTAGGGAAAATCCAAGTTTTCTTTTAAAGGACTTTGCGGCAGGCCAAGAAAACCTTGCCCTGTGCAGCAAGGCTCCTAGCCATAACCACCTATTATTTTCGGCGAGTCAAAGAAAGGGACCCACACAAACCGTAAAAGAAAAGGGGGGATTAGCATGTCAGACGGAGAGTATGTAGTAATTAGACTGATAACCACATTGAACCATGAGCTAGAAGGGAAAAATGAATCAGTCAACCACAGACTCAGGATGATTCGCCTCCGAAATATATGCATCTGCGTCTTCTGGATCTGTAAAATCAGTGAACGAGGCACCGTCAAACACTCTGAGCCTCGCCGGGTACAGCAACGCAAACTTACGTCCTGACTGGGCTAATTTGGAGCATACAGGGGAGAAGGCCTTATGTATCCTGGTAAGTTCTGGAGAGTAATCCTGAGAGAGTAACAGCCAAGATACCTCCCAAACAAGATCTTTCTTTCTGCGTGAAGCGGACCACAAGGCCTCCTTGTAGAGGAAGTTGAGACATCTGAAAATAATTGGTCTGGGTCTAGGAGAAGCAGAGAAGGACGCGTGTAGGGCCAATCTTATGGGCTCTCTCCGCAACTAGGTCATTGCAAACGTCTCGAGTGTCCAACAAATCCGGGAGGGTGTTACGGATAAAGTCATATAATGCAGGACCTTTGATGGTTTCTGGTAAGCCAATCAGGCACAGGTTGTTACGCTTCGATCTGTTCTCGAGGTTGTCCAACTTTGCCCACACCTGTGTATCAGATTTATGTAATTTAGCCACACTGTCCTTAAGCTCAGCAATAGCTTGGAAAATCTCTCCTGCAGTGTGCTCAACATGGGAGATACGTTTTTCAAGCTGCTTATATTGGCTTTTTATATCAGTGACTGCCTGTTGTAATGCTGCAGCATTCACTTGTGCTTGTTCCAGAAGCAGGGGTTGTACTGTTTCCCTGATTGCCCTGACCACATCATGGTAGGAGAGAGGGGGTCCAGGGGGCTGCTCAGAGCTTTGGGGGTGCTTTACTGACCTCTTAGTCGCTGTGTTTGCAGTGTGGGGAGCGGAGGCAGAGTCAGGCTGACTGGCAGCGGCCATTTTGGCTGCAGCACCGTGGTCAGACTTGGCCCGCGAACGGGCAGCTTTCCCCGGCATTCCGGCCAGGAAACGCTCATTAGCCGTCAGCAGGTAGGGAGCATGGCAAGAGGATCCGTGGACGCCGTAAAACAGCGTGGAGCAGGGGTAATAGGCGGCTGGCACCGGAGCTGTCTCAGAGAGCTCCTACCCAATGAAGCACCAAACCGGAAGTCATGTGTGTACTTTTTACATGTGGGGCACGTTGTGGTGTATCGATATTTACATTTTTTATTTGTTTATTTTAGATTACTTTTGGCTTAACATATACCTTCGCAGAGCTGTGCGCGTATATACACATATAGGTATATTGGTTTACGGTACCTTGCATTGTCTATTCTGGGTCGAATGGACTAGTGCTGTATATATATTTCTTCTTATACGAATTTAAACTGGAAGGTTGTTTTGGTCACTAAGTTGGGCTACTTTGGCTGTATAACAGAGTGGTGGATGACATACTGTAATTGTTAATGTTTAATGTCTGTATTGTTTTGTTATTGTTTTCTTTTTCTGTATTTCAAATTTTCAATAAAGAATACGCAATTGAAAAAAAAGAAAGCATGTCAGTGATCAACCAGGGCACCTGTGAAGAACTCCAATATTTAGGCAGGGTGTGGGTGTTATATATTCATTCATACACACACTTATGGCATAATCCCCAACATGACCCTCTCCAGGAGGGACAGAATGCTCTGCTTCTGGACTTCCCTCTTAATTTATGATTGCCAGCACCTGTGTTGAACAGGTTACTGGATAAGAAAGGTGTTTCACCACAAGTGAGGTCAATCATAAATTAAGAGTGACGTCCAGAGGCATAGCATTTTGTCCCTCCTGGAGAGGGTCATGTTGGGAGGTATGCTTATGGACACATTTTAAAGTACAGACTATCTGCTTTAATTTGAGAGTATTTACATCCAAAATGGAGGAAGAAGTTAGTAATGACAGCTGTTTAATATCTAGCTCCCTCCTTTTTCTAGGGACTAAGGGCCTAATTCTGAGTTGATCACAGCAGCAAATTTATTAGCAGTTGGGCAAAACCATGTGCACTGCAGCGGGGACAGATATAACATGTGCAGAGAGAGTTAGATTAGGGTGGGGTGTATTCAAACTGAAATCTAAATTACAGTGTAAAAATAAAGCAGCCAGTATTTACCCTGCACAGATACAAAATAACCCACCCAAATCTAACTCTCTCTGCACATGTTATATCTGTCCCCCTGCAGTGCACATGGTTTTGCCCAATTGCTAACAAACTTGCTGCTGCGATCAACTCAGAATTACCCCCTAAGGGCCTAATTCAGAGTTAATTGCAGCAGCAAATTTGTTAGCAGTTGGGCAAAACCATGTGCACTGCGGGAGGGGTAGATATAACATGTGCAGAGAGAGTTAAATTTGCGTGTGGTGTGTTCAAAATGAAATCTAAATTGCAGTGTAAAAATAAAGCAGCCAGTATTTACCCTGCACAGAAACAAAATAACCCACCCAAATCTAAAGGACCCTACACACCGATCCGCCGCCGAGCTGCCCGACGGCGAATACGGCCGACGGGCGACCCGGCGGCGGGGGGAAGGTGATGGGGGGAGTGAAGTTTCTTCACTCGCCCCGTCACCCGGCTCCATAGCACTGCATGCTAATATGGACAGTCTCGTCCATATTAGCCTGCATGCATAAGCGACGGGGCACCAACGATTAACGAGCGTGGGGCCGCGCATCGTTAATCGTTGGTGCCTACACACTGCACGATACGAATGAGTTCTCGTTCATTAATGAATGAGAACGTTCATATCGTGCATTTTATCTGCCAGTGTGTAGGGCCCTTAACTCTCTCTGCAAATGTTATATCTGCCCCCCTGCACTGCACATGGTTTTGCCCGACTGCTACCAATTTTGCTGCTGCAATCAACTCTGAATTACCCCCAAAAAGTATTTGGAAAGTTTACTAATAAGCTGTTGCTGTGGAACCACAACATGTGTTCGAATAAGCTCTCAATGCAAGTGAAACAGGCCATACTATAGGGCTGATATATCATATGCAACAAGTTCTAAAACTCATTGTGTTTGATAAATGGTGCTCCAGTAAATCAGTTCTCAATTGTTATTTTTCAAACACGACAGTTTGGAGCCGATTGGTTGGACTACCATGTATCAAACGCACCAAGTTTTAAAACTTGTTTTTGCAGCCTCTTAGGCCACAAAAACATATTCATCAGAAAGATAATGCAAACGTTAGGGGTGACCAAATTAATAGATTGTACATTGAGAAAAAACAGAATACACTGCTAAGATCGGCAATACAAAGAGGCCTGGATGTCCATGGAAGACAACAGTGGTTGATAATTGCAGGATCCCATACAATACAGAGTGCTTACCACAATCATTCATAAGCCTCAAGAATAGAAATGCCAGATTAGACTGAACAAACAAAACATCTAAAAAAGCCAACCCAGTTTTGGGTCAGCGGTGTTTGGACAGATCAGATCAATCTGAACCAGAAACAATGGGAAGAAAAAAGTGTGGAGAAGACTTGGAATGGTTCATAATCTGAAGTATAGCACATCATCTGTAAAACACGGTGGTGGCAATGTGATGGCATGGGCATGCATTACTCCCAATGGCACTGGGTCACTAGTGATTATTGATGATGTGATAGAAGACAGGAGCAGCCGGATCAATTCTGAAATGTATAGGCATATATTGGGCCAGATGTTAGGAAGTGCGAGACAACCGGAGTTTCAAGATTCCGGACAAATTTGTACTTTTTTTTTTTTTTTAAAGCGGCAACATGGTTTTACCTTGTAAAAGATTGTTGCTTTAAAAAAACGTACGAGTTTGGACGGAATCTCGGAGCGCCGTCCGTCTCGCACTGCATTACATCCGGCCCATACTGTCTTTTCAGATTCAGCTAAATTCAGCAAAGTTGACTGGCTAACGCTTTACAGTACAGATAGACAATGACACAAAACATACTGCAAAAGCAATGCAGACGTTTCTTAAGGCAAAGAAGTGGCATATTCTGCAATGGCCGTGTCAACTGCCTGATCCCAACCTGACTGAACATGCATTTCACTTGCTTAAGACAAAACTGAAGGCAGAAAGACGCACACAAAAAAAATCCGCTGTAGATAAGAACAATGCAATGGGGGTCATTCAGATCTGATCGTTGGGCAGCGATTTTTGCAGTCCTGCGATCAGATAGTCACTGCCTACAGGGGGAATGCATTTTCGCTGTGCAAGTATGCAATCGCATGTATAGCAGACCTGCACAACAACGTCAGACACCCTCCCTGAAAACGCTTGAGCCAGTCTGCGTTTTTCTGGACACTCCCTGAAAATGGTCAATTGCCACCCACAAACGGCCTCTTCCTGTCAATTTCCTTGCGAACACCCGTGCAAATAGATCCTTTGCACCATCCCATCACGGGGCGCCGATGCCCGTTGCATATTAGTAGTTTCAAAGAAGCTGGAGGGTCACATATTAAATACCCCTGCACTAAATCTTCTGGGGTTTAGGCTAAATAACCTACAGCTTTGCTCATTCCTAGAATGATTGTTGTGTTTATAACCCTGAACCTATTTTTTAAAGGTGTTTTTATTTTTCACAGAATTAAGTTTACATATTTATTATAATTTCATTTTACACACAACCACCTGGGAAATGCATGTGTAGTTAAATAAATGTATGTTTTTATGGTAATGGACTTGGAGACTAGAGTTCATAGAAATAAAACTTTGGGGGTAATTCAGACCTGATCTCTAGGCTGTATTTTCTCATAGCCTGCGATCAGGTCTGAACTTCGCATGCATATGCACCGCAATGCGCAGGCGCGTCGGACGACTGCACCGGGCATCGTTGCATAGCAACGGGATGGTGCGAAAAAAGCGATCGCACGGGCGATCGCAAGGAGATTGATAGGAAGAGGGCGTTTGTGGGTGGCAACTGACCATTTTCATGGAGTGTCTGGAAAAACGCAGGCGTGTCCAAGTGTTTTCAGGGGGGGTGTCCTACGTCAATTCTGGTCCCGGACAGGCTGAAGTGATCGCAGCGGCTGAGTCAGTCCTGGGCTGCACAGAGACTGCACAAAATCTGTTTGTGCAGCTCTGCTACACATGCGCTCGCCTGTAGGCGGCGACTGTCTGATCGCAGGACAGCAAAAATTGCAGCCCAGCGATCAGGTCTGAATTAGGTCCTTTATGTGCCTCCTTTTCTCATCCTTTGGGCCAGATGTAAAGAAGTCCAAGTTGGCCGGAGGTGTGGGTTCCCGGCCGAACTCTGACTTTTTTTTTTTTTGCCTTGTAAATGATTGCTGCTTTAAAAAAACTTATGAGTTCGGCCGGGAACCTGCACCTCCGGCCAACTCAGACTTCATTACATCCGGCCCATTGGATGAGTTTAACTTACCGAGGGTTATTTGGGCCCAAGATTTAGCCTTACTATTATACAAGGATTGGTTTATTATATTTTCGGCATATATGAAAAAACTGTTTCTTAAGAATCATTGAACCTTTTTGGAAGGAGGAACCAGTATCCGTACCTCACTTATAAGGGTCTACAATTTTACTGAGGAAAAGAAAAAACTTTATATGTCTACTTACATTATTTATAGAGTGAGTTTGACCTGTTGATTAATTTGGTTCAAGGACTATCTGAATATTATACTATGACCATTGTATCACATTTTATGCATGTATGAAAAAAAAGACCTTAAAGTGCTAGAATTGTACTGTACTACTGCACAGTTTACAACAAAATGGCACCTCTGTGGAAACAATTCCCGAACTAAGATGGCCATTGATAGTGTATCTGCGTATGCACATCACCATCTTGCCACCGTGTATGAGCGACATGGTGGAGGACAAACATCCTACTCTTAACTCCTGAGACCTATGACTTTACCTCACTATAAAACTGCTGTTTCCAAAGCCCTGCAATATTACCGAGGAGACGTGGTGGAAGTACCAGAGACAATGGAGTCGGTTGCCGCCGGGCTCTTGCTCTAAAGGGGGCACCTTCTTCACTGCCTCTGGTTACTTCAACCATTGTGAGTCAGAGATTGAGAGTGATGAGCAGCTCTCATTCCGTATAAGAAGGGGTGGGGGCGGCAGTGTTAAGCAGAGCCTGGTTCCAGCCTATCGCACTGCAGGCAGCGATGGGTGCAGTGGCTCATAGAGGATTGCTGGAATCAGTGTCTCGTGCTCTCATTACTAGGAGAGGTTCTGCAGCCCGCGGCCATGAGGTGCCTCACTGTGCTGTTTGGGCATAAGAAAGAGGGAATGGGGAGTCTGTGGGTCTCCAGGGGCGCCTGAGCAGGCGGCATCCCATGCAGGGAACTCGCTACTGTGTGCGGCCCAGAGCTCTATGCGACAGGTAATAAGTGTACCAGTATGTTGTGTCACCCACTAAATGGTACAAAGGGGGTTAATAAAGATTTATTATATATGTAATAGGAGAAAGTTGCTATATAAATAATAATAATAATAATATTAATAATATTATTATTATTATTATTATTATTATTATTATTAGTGTGCATATGTGGCTGTGAGTGTGTGTATATGTGGTAATGTGCGTGCATATTTGGCTATGTATGTTAGTGGTGAAAGTGAGGGGGATGGGAGGCACCATTAGTCTATTTAGCCTCCTGGGCCTCTGATATGAACCCACGCCCCTGCCCAGAAGAGTAGACAGTCTCTAAGCAGCTCATGAGCTGCTTAGAGAGATAAAGTGAAAGGAGATAAAGTACCTACCAGCCCCTAACTCATTTTTCAAACACAGCCTATAACATGGTAGTTAGGTGCTGATTGGCTGGTACTTTATCTCTCTCCAAGGCTTTGTACATAGGTGGTCATTCCGAGTTGATAGCTAGCTGCATTCATTCGCTGTGCAGCGATGAGGCCAAAAAAAACGTCACTTCTGCGCATGCGGCGCAATGCGCACGTGCGGCGTACTATTACAACGAACGATGTAGTTTTACAGAGTCTAGCGATGCTCTTCAGTCGCACTGGCAGCCGCAGAGTGACTGACAGGAAGAGGGCGTTTCTGGGTGTCAACTGACCGTTTTCAGGGGGTCTATGGCAAAACGCAGGAGTGCCATAAAAAACGCAGGCGTGGCTGGGCGAACGCAGGGCGTGTTTGTGACGTCAAATCAGGAAATTAATGGTCTGAAGTGATCGCAAGCGCTGAGTAGGTTTGAAGCTACTCTGAAACTGCACAAAATTATTTTGTAGCCGCTCTGCAATTCCTTCCTTCGTACTTCTGCTAAGCTAAAATACACTCCCAGTGGGCGGCGGCATAGCGTTTGCACGGCTGCTAAAAACTGCTAGCGAGCGATCAACTCGGAATGACCACCATAGACCCCTCAGTTCTTTAATAGTCACCCATGTTATTGAGGTATTCCACACTTCAGGCTGCATATTAGAGGTATATAATATCACTAAGCCTAGGGCACCAAACAGTCCAGGACTATTGAAGAGGTGATACTCTACACTCATTAGGAAAATGCTAGATGCCTTGTGTCTCTAGGACAGCAAAACAGCAGCTGTGCCTGTCACTCCGACCACACACACGTATGAATGAATAACAAAAACAGGTATGCACAGACACACAGGTGCAGGTAGGGTGTGAGCGGCACAGTCAGTGCCAGATTAAGGTCATGATGGAGCTGAAATTTATAAATGGCCTATTGTGTGTCACTGCAGGGGGTGCGACTACTGATATGAGGGAGTGGTCTGTGCCATGGGGTGTGGCTAGCACCATGGAGGTCATAGCTACCCACCTTCATTCACCCACCTTAATCTCCCTCCCCTCTTTGATTATATGATGCATGCACCACCTATTATATTATTAACAAATGAATAAAATAAAAAAAACCACAAACTATGGGTTATTAATAAAAGAAATGTTATTGCGGTTCTATATACAGTATATAGACAAATGCAGGCCGGCACTCCTCAATATTTGACCAACAAGCTCCGGTGCCAGTCCAATGAATCAACTAGCATATGGAAATGGTGGCGTTACTCAGATTCTCTTAATCAGACAGAAGTAACTGCAGACACAGGGGGATATCCTATTAGCAGCTGTATTTTACCGCTGCTAATAGGATCGCCTGGGACTATCTTATTAGCTCCGATGCCAGCTTCTTTATCCCCTGATTCCGGCACTTATTGGACAAAATCCCTGATAAGCAGCGGCCGGAGCAGCGAAAAACACATGGGATCGGGAATTTATCCCCGGTCCCATGGGTAATCATTCGACTGCGGGTATAATTTCGGCCATTAAAAATGGCCTCTAATTGGATACTATGATGTTATTAATCGCGATATACGTCCGTTTTCAATGGACGAAATTGCATCAGTGCTAATTGGATACCCCCCACAGTCTTTTCTAATGCCAATGTTTCAGGGACCTAGAGGTCTATTTATCATCATCCGCATCTGATGATGCGGATGCCAGGTGATAAACTAGACCAAACTCGCACTGTGATAATTGAGTACATCTGTCTCTGCGATGCCTCTCCGCAGCATCATCGGGGTATTTCTTGTAAAAAATATGCTGCGCATGCACCAAAGCCCATCGTTACTGCCGGTTCACCCCTTCCCCTCGTTGCTACTACCCCCACGCTGAAAAATCACCCACCCCTGGATTTTATACTTACCAGTCGCAGGAGCCGATGTCCGCTGCTCCTTGAGGCTGCTGGACTCTGGGTTTTTCTTCTGCGACCTGTGGTGCTGTAAAGTGAGCTGCCATTTTGCAGCGTCACTTTACTGCACCGGGGTCACAGTGCAGAATATGGAGGTCACAATTTCTACATTCCCTGGGCAATGTAGAAATTTTGCCATTTAAAGGATGATGAATATGCCGCTAGGTAACACTCTGTCTGTTTTTACTTCAACCTGATTGAGAGACACTGAGTGACACCATTTCATATTTTATATATATATATATATATATATATATATATATATATATATATATATATATATACACACACACACATACATACATACATACACACATACATACATACATACATACACACACACACACATATAAAATCTGCTCACGATATGTAACAGTTTAGAATCCTTATTGCCTACTAGATCATAACTCTGGAAATAATATTAGAAGCATCATGGTTCATGAATCATTTTGTTGGATTTGAATAAAATAAATGTAGCGTAATGCCAGACGATAAAGCACACCATACCACATCAGATAAAATATCTGGCACACAGAATGCACATAAGCCAGAACATAGGGGTCTATTTACTAAGCCTTGGATGGAGATAAGGGGACGGAGATAAAGTACCAGCCTATCAGCTCATAAGTGCCATTTTTCAAACCCAGCCTGTAACATGGCAGTTAGGAGCTGATTGGCTGGTACTTTGTATCCGTCCACTTTATCTCCATCAAAGGCTTAGTAAATAGACCCCATAGTCCTATATGGCAGGATAAAGCCATTTCAAAGCAGCCCAAACGCACTGAAGATATGTATATGACCAGCTCCTATGATCTGAATACATCTAGGAGAAGATACAAATTCACAAGACCCAGAAGGACCCTGATTGGGACAGACATGGTTAATATCAGACACCCCAGCATCTAGCAGTCATACCCTTACTTATTCTGCACATCCCCCGAATAGAGCTTGGTACATTGCCTCCCTGTAATATTACAAGATTCATAAGAAGCATTTATCCAATACTGCCACCTACTATTTGTGATATAAGCCAAACATGTATGGATGATTCAGCCAACATTGCATCTAAAAATTAATATACGAGGCTTGCTCGAACATGGCACCCAATATCTGGGACTATCAATCATTCATCAGAGCAACTCCTACTGCCACCTGATTGGACACCATTTCCTAAAAAGACATTCCTATTGGACTACTGTGCTTTCCTTAGTGAGTCTGAGTGGCCGGGACATAGCTATAGAGATCTACGGGTTCTGGGAGATCTTGCGAGACCAGGTACATGGAAATCTTGTAGCGCTCGGTACTCCCCCAGGTTAGCGATCGGGTGTGCGATCTCTCAAATGCCGATCCACGCAGGAACCTGGCCCAGGATAGCGAAGAAGGGTGGACTGCCTCCCATACCAACATAGTCACCACTACGCACCAGGAGAAGCACCAACACATGCCGGAGAGGGTAAGGTGACCCTGGGGGGTACAGGACGCTGGCCATACAAAACATAGCACCTAAGGAGATATACCCAGGAGGGCACCACGCAAGACCCATACCCATTTGGGCTAAGCTGTGCATATAGTCATGCATAGACACTGATACCTGTAGGTACCATAAAGACTGACCTTTCACATGACCCATCAGCCGTCACCAGCCAAAACTAATTAGCATTTATGATTGTATGTTTCTCATTGATTATATCATACTCTGTACCACACAGCTGTGATATATTCACATTGTACGTGATTTATGTACATATGGCCTGACCACTGTGTCTCAATAAAGGGCACTTTAATTTATGTATATGTATAATTCCACACCATTATAAGGTCAGTGCAGGGATTCCCCAGTGTAATGCCTGACACAAGTGGGAACCTGAAGAGAGGGGGCAAAGCACTCACCAACGGTTGTGCTGCAGGTGCAGCATCAGCAGACCAGCCAACTGTACAAGCCAATGACGGGAATGATCTCCGGGTGCATCGTGGCATTAGGCCACGCCCCCTTGTGACACGATCTGCGTATGCCTAAAGGGGTGTGGCCAATCGTGAATAGGGGCGGGGCTTAAAATGAGGACCGCAGGTGGCTCCAATACAAAAGGTTTGTCTGGGTTCGAGGGGGGGGGGGGGGGGTTGTCGCTGACAGAACCGGCGGAGAGCCTAGGACTCTGCAGGCTGCGGCTGCAGTAGCAGGAATTTTTTTACCTCTGTCTACTACAGCAAGGACATCTGCAGAGGCTGTGGGCCTATTTTAGAGGGTGAGCCTGGAGCTGCAGCTCCGATCAGCCCCATTATTAATCCGGCCCTGGGCACAGTGTGTGCACTGCTGTCTGGCTAGAGGTTTCCTCCACCTCCCCCTGACCTGATAACTGATGCAACAGCAGCCATTCACCACCTTACTTTCCCCAGTCCCCTGATCTATGCACCTCTTCCACTAGCATTACCGCTAAGGCATCCAATTATTTATTGTAATTAACCATTGATAATAACACACCATAAGCTAACTTATCAACTAAAATAAAGACACGGACACCACTACGTTGGATTGAATGTCACAGCATTTATTAATTGAATGACTCGATTTTGCTTCTTAGAGGGTGGCAAAGAAGATGTTACCAAAAAACATCTCCAGGCAATTACGTCTCTTAAATAAGGAGGTGGCTAAAATCCCCCATCCCCTCTATATATTCATAACGTAAGCTCTGAAGGACTCTCTTTACTATAGCACAGTAGGGACACTCCCACAGAAAAGCACCCATTCCCCCCCCCCCCCCCCGCCCCCATCCTCCCCGAAGGAACAAAAATATAAAAATAAGAGGTCTGCTACTCTTACACGTGGAAACATTGGTAAGGTAACATTCATTTAGATGCGTGTTCATAAGCTGGTAAGTTTGTATACTTGTTCAGCCATAAATAATTTTTTCATCAGCCTGTTAACCTGTGTACATTAACCAGTTTATATACCTGCAAATCCTGTCGGAATTACTTTGCTATTACAGGTTGAGTATCCCTTATCCAAAATGCTTGGGACCAGAAGTATTTTGGATATGGGATTTTTCCGTATTTTGGAATAATTGCATACCATAATGATATATTATGGTGATGGGACTCAAGTCTAAGCACAGAATGCATCTATGTTTCATACACACCTTATACACACAGCCTGAAGGTCATTTTAGCCAATATTTTTAATAACTTTGTGTATTAAACAAAATTTGTGTACATTGAGTCATCAGAAACAAAGGTTTCATTATCTCACTCTCAATCAAAAAATTCCATATTTTGGAATATTCCGTATTTCGGAATATTTGGATATGGGATACTCAACCTGTACTATCCTCTGCATTTCTGAAATTCTACTGCTCTCTCTCTCATTCTGCCACCACTCCTATTTTCAATTTACTACCCCTATTTACCTCATCCACACTATGCCCAGGCTGACAACACCCCCCAACACTCCTTCTCTACCTAATCCTTTATTTTGCCCCCCCGGTACCACCTCTATCCTTCTCTCCTACATCTCATCCTCTCTCCTCTCCTCTTTCTCCAATTCTCCCCTCTGCTTCCCTTCCCCTCCTCTCCTGTTAACCCACTTTAATTCACTTCTGCCCCCGCATTGGCACTGTACCCCACAACTCAGCCGTGCTCTCTCCCTGTCACTTCACCTCTCATCCACAGTACCATACTGCACTCCCACCATGTTCCACTCCTGCATTTTCCCTTCCTAGGCCAGGACCCAGCCACATCACTACACCCTCTATATCCCTTCCTTCCAAAATAATCCCACCTCAATACTATAGCAACCCTGATTCTCTCATTCACATCTCTCCCACCTTTTCATTTCCAATTCCCTGTGTTTCTACTAGACATTACTGAAACCTGGATTTCCCCCTCTGACACTACTTTTCCTGCTGCTCTCTCTGCAGGGGGCCTAACATTCATAAAACACACCCTGACCCGGGGGTCGCTATTGTGGTGATGTTGGGATTCTTTTACCCTCCAGCTACACCTACCAACTCATACCTCCAGAGCCATCCCTTACATTCCTACATTTGGGGTCCATACCATTTACTGTCCCCCTGGCACTTCCTCCAAACTCCTCGACAACTTTTCTTCCTGGCTTCCTCACTTCCTCTCTTCTGACATTCCCTCCATTATCCTTGGTGATTTCAACATCTCTATGTATATCCCCACAAAATCCCCTGCCTCAAAATATCTTAACCTCACCTCTTCACTAGGTCTCTCCCAGTGGAGCTCCTCACCCTCCCATGTGAATGGGAGCTCACTTGAGCTAGTTTTCGCTCACCGTTGGGATTTTCTGATTTCCACATTTCAACTCCCCTTTTCGCCTCTCTGACCACCACCTGCTCTCTTTTAACTTCTCTCTCTCTCTCTCTATGCTTCTCCATCTCTACCTCCTAAGGCTACCATCACTAAACGTAACATTGAGGCTATTTACACCTCATCCCTATTCAACTCCCTTCTCTCTCTGTCTCATGCCCTGAACAAGCCACTTCCCTGTCCGTCACTCCAACAACCACTATCCACCATCGCAGATTAAAACCTCAACCCTGGCACACCAAATGCACCAGATATTTTCAAAAATGCTCACTTAATGCCGAGCAACAGTGGAGGAAATCACGTTCTAAGGCAGACTTCCTCCATTTCAAACTTATGCTCTCGTCCTTCAGTGCTGCTCTTTCCCTTGCTAAACAAGAATCTAATCTCCTCCCAGTTTTCCAACCCCCGACGCCTCTTTGCTACTGTCAACTCCCTCTTCTGCCCACCCCCACCTCACTGTCTGCTCGACTTTGCCACTTACTTCACATCTAAAATTGACCTCATACATCAGGACATCACGTCCCACCAGTCCATTAACAACCATTCACCTCCTATCCCTTACCACCCCTCCCCATCCCTCTCACCTACTCTGACCTGTTTCTCCCATGTATCTGGTGAGGAAGTTATGGCCCTCATCTGTCCCCCCATCACCTCCCCACTTGACCCTATCCCCTTGGCTACTGCTCTCCTTCTGTCTGTTCCCATCTTTCCAATCTCTCCCTCTGTCCCCTCTGCCTTCAAACATGCACTCTTCTCCCTATTCTTAAAAACGCCTACCCTTGATCCAGACGGGTCTGGGACTGAGGGTCGACAGCACAAAGGTCGACACACCTTAGGTCGACGCCAATTGGTCGACACACCTTAGGTCGACATGGACAAAAGGTCGACAGGAACAAGGTGGACATGGAAAAAGGTCGACATGGGTTTTTAATGTTTTTTTGGTGTCGTTTTCTTCGTAGAGTGACCGGGAACCCCAATTAGTGCACCGCGTCCCCTCGCATGGCTCGCTTCGCTCGCCCTGCTTCGGGCATGGTGCCTTCGCTCCGCTACCGCTTCGCTCGGCACACTTTACCGTTCCAATCGTAGTCCACGTGGATCGTTAAGTATGAAAAGGTTCAAAAAAAGAAAAAAAAATAGCATAAAATTTATTGTATGTTAATACAATTTTTTGGCCCAATAACATAAAATTCATTGGACGTTGATACCATTTTGAGGTTCTAGTCTTATAGGCAATTCTTTCTTTATCAATCCTTGCACTTTCAGGCTATCAGATCAAACATTATGCCTGTTTATGGTGATTATTTTTAATTATGGAAATAAAAGTTAATATGTTTTATATATAGAACAATTATTTCAAAAGAGAGCGCCACACACTAAGCCCCTTTTTTAGTGATAGGCCCACTAGTGGCTAACACTAATAACCTCTAGAAAAAAATACTGCAACTTAGCTTAGTGGCGCACCTCCAACCCCTATCCATCTTATAAAGGACCCTTTTTGGTCCTGATAATAAATTCCTTTTCTGAATGGTTGGTTTCATGAATATTCCTTAATTGGTTTCTCCATGCCTGTGCAGTGTCCTTTGGACTTTATGTCCTCTCCATAAGAATATATGTCACATATACTCTGTGGGTGTACCATCCAGCAGCACCCGTAGGGCCACTCACCACCGCTAGCTGCAGCGCTGCCCACTGTTATGTATGTAGTGGTAAGCTCAGCTCCTTCACTATCGAGCACACCACTACATACTAGACAGCGGAGAGCTTCCCCCCGCATGCTCCACTCCCTCCAGGCTTACCCCTTCTATGGCACAGCATCATCACGTCTTTCCCATACCACAGAATCCTGCGCCATGAGGAGCCAAGGAATTTGGGCATGTAGATGGGAGCCGTGGCCAGTCCTCTAGTGAGTGACTTCAGCATGCAGCTGCAGTGGCACCAGTGTGGAGTCGGGCTACTGTGGGTCTATGGAGTGGACTGTCACACCAGCTCCAGTCAGACAGACGGTTACTGTACCCCCACACTGCCCAGAGATTGGAAGGGGTGAGTGGATAAGAATGAATGCAATTTTAAATTAACAATATATTATAAGAAGTGCATTGATATGATGGGGGGGGGGGGGTATGATTATTAAAGTAGGTTATGTTACAAATTAAAGAAAATTAAAAATAAGAATTTACTTACCGATAATTCTATTTCTCGGAGTCCGTAGTGGATGCTGGGGTTCCTGAAAGGACCATGGGGAATAGCGGCTCCGCAGGAGACAGGGCACAAAAGTAAAGCTTTTACAGGTCAGGTGGTGTGTACTGGCTCCTCCCCCTATGACCCTCCTCCAGACTCCAGTTAGGTACTGTGCCCGGACGAGCGTACACAATAAGGGAGGATTTTGAATCCCGGGTAAGACTCATACCAGCCACACCAATCACACCGTACAACTTGTGATCTAAACCCAGTTAACAGTATGATAACAGAGGAGCCTCTGAAAGATGGCTTCCTAAACAATAACCCGAATTAGTTAACAATAACTATGTACAAGTATTGCAGATAATCCGCACTTGGGATGGGCGCCCAGCATCCACTACGGACTCCGAGAAATAGAATTATCGGTAAGTAAATTCTTATTTTCTCTATCGTCCTAAGTGGATGCTGGGGTTCCTGAAAGGACCATGGGGATTATACCAAAGCTCCCAAACGGGCGGGAGAGTGCGGATGACTCTGCAGCACCGAATGAGAGAACTCCAGGTCCTCCTTTGCCAGGGTATCAAATTTGTAAAAATTTACAAACGTGTTCTCCCCTGACCACGTAGCTGCTCGGCAGAGTTGTAATGCCGAGACCCCTCGGGCAGCCGCCCAAGATGAGCCCACCTTCCTTGCGGAATGGGCCTTAACAGATTTAGGCTGTGGCAGGCCTGCCACAGAATGTACAAGTTGAATTTTGTTACAAAACCAACGAGCAATCGACTGCTTAGAAGCAGGTGCACCCAACTTGTTGGGTGCATACAGTATAAACAGCGAGTCAGATTTTCTGACTCCAGCCGTCCTTTAAATGTATATTTTTAAGGCTCTGACAACGTCCAACAACTTGGAGTCCTTCAAGTCGTCTGTAGCCGCAGGCACTACAATAGGCTGGTTCAGGTGAAACGCTGATACCACCTTAGGGAGAAAATGCGGACGCGTCCGCAGCTCTGCCCTATGTCGAATGGAAAATTAAATAAGGGCTTTTATAAGACAAAGCCGCCAGTTCAGATACTCTCCCGGCCGAAGCCAGGGCCAGTAACATAGTCACTTTCCATGTGAGATATTTCAAATCCACATTCTTTAGTGGTTCAAACCAATTGGATTTGAGGAAATCTAAAACTACATTTAGATCCCACGGTGCCACCTTAGGCACCACAGGAGGCTGTATATGCAGTACTCCTTTGATAAAAATCTGGACCTCAGGGACTGAGGCCAATTCTTTGTGGAAGAATATTGATAGGGCCGAAATTTGAACCTTAATAGATCCCAATTTGAGACCCATAGACAATCCTGATTGCAGGAAATGTAGGAAAACGACCCAGTTGAAATTCCTCCATCGGAGCACTCCGCTGCTCGCACCACGCAACATATTTTCGCCAAATACGGCGATAATGCTTCGCGGTGACTTCCTTCCTTGCCTTTATCAAGGTAGGAATGACTTCTTCTGGAATGCCTTTTCCTTTTAGGATCTGGCATTCAACGCCATGCCGTCAAACGCAGCCGCGGTAAGTCTTGAAAAAGACAAGGACCCTGCTGAAGCAGGTCCCTTCTCAGAAGTAGAGGCCACGGATCGTCCGTGACCATCTCTTGAAGTTCCGGGTACCAAGTCCTTCTTGGCCAATCCGGAGCCACTAGTCTTACTCCTCTTTGCCGTATAATCCTCAATACCTTTGGTATGAGAGGCAGAGGAGGAAACACATATACCGACTGGTACACCCAAGGTGTTACCAGCGCGTCCACAGCTATTGCCTGCG
Source organism: Pseudophryne corroboree (assembly GCF_028390025.1). Classification (NCBI taxonomy): domain Eukaryota; kingdom Metazoa; phylum Chordata; class Amphibia; order Anura; family Myobatrachidae; genus Pseudophryne; species Pseudophryne corroboree. The sequence goes on along the minus strand of NC_086445.1, from coordinate 637,964,942 downwards.
GATCTCTTGACCTGGCGCAATACCTGTCCAGTGTTTTGTTGAGGCGAGACGCCATCATGTCCACCATTGGTTTTACCCAACGGTTTAATAGCATGTGGAAAACTTCTGGATGAAGTCCCCACTCTCCCGGGTGAAGGTCGTGTCTGCTGAGGAAGTCTGCTTCCCAGTTGTCCACGCCCGGGATGAATACTGCTGACAGTGCTATCACGTGATTCTCCGCCCAGCGAAGGATCCTGGCAGCTTCTGCCATTGCCCTCCTGCTTCTTGTGCCGCCCTGTCTGTTTACATGGGCGACTGCCGTGATGTTGTCCGACTGGATCAACACCGGTCTTCCTTGAAGCAGAGGTTCCGCCTGGCTTAGAGCATTGTAGATTGCTCTTAGTTCCAGAATGCTTATGTGAAGAGACTTTTTCAGGCTCGACCACACTCCCTGGAAATTTCTTCCCTGTGTGACTGCTCCCCAGCCTCTCAGGCTGGCATCCGTGGTCACCAGGATCCAATCCTGTATGCCGAATCTGCGGCCCTCCAATAGATGAGCCTCCTGCAACCACCACAGAAGGGATACCCTTGTCCTCGGCGACAGGGTTATCCGCAGGTGCATCTGAAGATGCGACCCTGACCATTTGTCCAACAGATCCCTTTGCATGGAATCTGCCGAAAGGGATTGCTTCGTAAGAAGCTACCATTTTTTTTTCCCAGGACTCTTGTGCATTGATGTACAGACACCTTTCCTGGTTTTAGGAGGTTCCTGACCAGGTCAGATAACTCCTTGGCTTTTTCTTCGGGAAGAAAAACCTTTTTCTGAACTGTGTCCAGAATCATCCCCAGGAACAGCAGACGAGTTGTCGGCATTAATTGGGATTTTGGAATATTCAGAATCCATCCGTGCTGCTTTAGCACCTCTTGAGATAGTGCTAAACCCATCTCTAGCTGTTCTCTGGACCTTGCCCTTATTAGGAGATCGTCCAAGTATGGGATAATTAATACGCCTTTTCTTCGAAGAAGAAATATTATCTCGGCCATTACCTTTGTAAAGACCCGAGGTGCCGTGGACAAACCAAACGGCAGCGTCTGAAACTGATAGTGACAGTTTTGTACAACGAACCTGAGGTACCCCTGGTGTGAGGGGTAATTGGAACGTGGAGATACGCATCCTTGATGTCCAAGGATACCATAAAGTCCCCTTCTTCCAGGTTCGCTATCACTGCTCTGAGTGACTCCATCTTGAACTTGAACTTCTTTATGTATAGGTTCAAGGACTTCAGATTTAGAATAGGCCTTACCGAGCCATCCGGCTTCGGTACCACAAATAGAGTGGAATAATACCCCTTCCCTTGTTGTAGAAGAGGTACCTTGACTATCACCTGCTGAGAATACAGCTTGTGAATGGCTTCCAAAACCGTCTCCCTTTCTGAGGGGGACGTTGGTAAAGCAGACTTCAGGAAACGGCGAGGTGGCTCTGTCTCTAATTTCAACCTGTACCCCTGAGATATTATCTGCAGGATCCAGGGATTTACCTGCGAGTGAGCCCACTGCGCGCTGTAATTTTTGAGACGACCGCCTACCGCCCCCGAGTCCGCTTGCGAAGCCCCAGCGTCATGCTGAGGCTTTTGTAGAAGCCGGGGAGGGCTTCTGTTCCTGGGAAGGAGCTGCCTGTTGCTGTCTCTTCCCTCGTCCTCTGCCTCGTGGCAGATATGAATAGCCCTTTGCTCTCTTATTTTTAAAGGAACGAAAGGGCTGCGGTTGAAAGGTCGGTGCCTTTTTCTGTTGGGGAGTGACTTGAGGTAGAAAGGTGGATTTCCCGGCCGTAGCCGTGGCCACCAAATCCGATAGACCGACCTCAAATAACTCCTCTACGCATCGCCTGTCCACTGTCGTGTCCATAAAGCTCTTCTGGCCGAAATGGACATAGCACTTACCCGTGATGCCAGTGTGCAGATATCTCTCTGTGCATCACGCATATAAAGAAATGCATCCTTTATTTGTTCTAACGACAGTAAAATATTGTCCCTGTCCAGGGTATCAATATTTTCGATCAGGGACTCTGACCAAACTACCCCAGCACTGCACATCCAGGCAGTCGCAATAGCTGGTCGTAGTATAACACCTGCATGTGTGTATATACCTTTTTGGATATTTTCCATCCTCCTATCTGATGGATCTTTAAGTGCGTCCGTCTCAGGAGAGGGTAACGCCACTTGTTTTGATAAGCGTGTTAGCGCTTTGTCCACCCTAGGAGGTGTTTCCCAGCGCTCCCTAACCTCTGGCGGGAAAGGGTATAAAGCCAATAACTTCTTTGAAATTAGCAGTTTTTTATCGGGGCACCCCACGCTTCATCACACACGTCATTTAATTCTTCTGATTCGGTAAAAACTACTGGTAGTTTTTTCACACCCCACATAATACCCTGTTTAGTGGTACCTGTAGTATCAGCTAAATGTAACATCTCCTTTATTGCCAAAATCATATAACGTGTGGCCCTACTGGAAAATACGGTTGATTCGTCACCTTCACCACCGGAATCAGTGCCTGTGTCTGGGTCTGTGTCGACCGACTGAGGCAAGGGACGTTTTACAGCCCCTGACGGTGTTTGAGGCGCCTGGACAGACACTAATTGAGTGTCCGGCCGCCTCATGTCGGCAAACGACTGCTTAAGCGAGTTGACGCTATCCCGTAATTCCACAAATAAAGGCATCCATTCTGGTGTCGACCCCCTAGGAGGTGACATCCTCATATTTGGCAATTGCTCCGCCTCCACACCAATAACGTCCTCATACATGTCGACACACACGTACCGACACACAGCAGACACACAGGGAATGCTCTATACGAAGACAGGACCCACTAGCCCTTTGGGGAGACAGAGGGAGAGTCTGCCAGCACACACCAAAAAGCGCTATATATGACAGGGATAGCCTTATGATTAAGTGCTCCCTTATAGCTGCTTTTATATTAATATATTGCCATTTATTCTGCCCCCCCTCTCTGTTATACCCTGTTTCTGTAGTGCAGTGCAGGGGAGAGACCTGGGAGCCTTCCTGACCAGCGGAGCTGTGACAGAAAATGGCGCCGTGTGCTGAGGAGATAGGCCCCGCCCCTTTTTCGGCGGGCTCGTCTCCCGCTATTTAGTACATTTAGGCAGGGGTAAATATCTCCATATAGCCTCTGGGGCTATATGTGAGGTATTTTTAGCCTTTTTAAAGGTTTTCATTTGCCTCCCAGGGCGCCCCCCCCCAGCGCCCTGCACCCTCAGTGACTGCCGTGTGAAGTGTGCTGAGAGGAAAATGGCGCACAGCTGCAGTGCTGTGCGCTACCTTAAGAAGACTGCAGGAGTCTTCAGCCGCCGATTCTGGACCTCTTCTTGCTTCAGCATCTGTGAGGGGGCCGGCGGCGTGGCTCCGGTGACCATCCAGGCTGTACCTGTGATCGTCCCTCTGGAGCTTCATGTCCAGTAGCCAAGAAGCCAATCCATCCTGCACGCAGGTGAGTTCACTTCTTCTCCCCTCTGTCCCTCGTTGCAGTGATCCTGTTGCCAGCAGGAATCACTGTAAAATAAAAAACCTAAGCTAAACTCTCTAAGCAGCTCTTTATGAGAGCCACCTAGAATTGCACCCTTCTCGGCCGGGCACAAAAATCTAACTGGAGTCTGGAGGAGGGTCATAGGGGGAGGAGCCAGTACACACCACCTGACCTGTAAAAGCTTTACTTTTGTGCCCTGTCTCCTGCGGAGCCGCTATTCCCCATGGTCCTTTCAGGAACCCCAGCATCCACTTAGGACGATAGAGAAAAGAGGCATAGCGAGGGGGTTTGGGGAGGTTACTTACTGGCAAAGTTATACATTTAGAGAGAGTGAGGCATAGAGAGGGGGTTTGGGGGGTGGAGTATCCCCACCAGGCTGTAAATAGGGTGGTTCAGATGGTGGACTGCACGTGGCGCATTTGTCCTGCAGGTGCACCGTTCGCATCCATCCCGATTGGTGCTGGTTGACAGCTGCTGTGCTGGATACTGTACAATATAGCAGGTAGTGTGTCAAAGTGTGCCCTCTGTGTGCTCCGCCTCCATTCGTCTTCGCCTGTGGGACTTCAGAGTAAAGGAGAGTTGTGAAGGGAGGGGGGGGGTCGAAATACACACACACACACACACACACACACACACACACCTCTTACTCTCTGTAGGAGTTCTATCTGGTGTACTGTGTATAAGGGGCTCTAGCTGGCATTATGTGCATAAGGAGCTCTAGCTGGCATTATGTGTGTAAGGGGCTCTACCATGGCATAATGTGTAAGGGCTACTACTATGTGGTGTTATTTGAATAACAGACAGTACTGTGTGGTGTAATGTGAATGAGTACTATTCTGTGGCCACACCCTTTCCCCATGAAGCCATGCCCCTATATTTTTGCTGTGCGGCTTTAGTGTGCACTGTCCCTATTTTTTATATGGGGGGGAAGGGGGGCAACCAATTCTCTTTCTGCACAGGGCACCAAAATGTCTAGTTACGGCTCTGGCTAAAACACTGATTAATATTAGACTAAAATGAACTAAACTGAAATCCGTTGACTAAATCTTAACTAAAACAAAACGAAAAACGACTAAATGTGACTTTAAAACAACTACAATTTTAGTAAGTGACTAAGACTAAAACTAAATTGAAAATGCTTGTCAAACTTAACACTGCATAGGATTGGCAGAGTGTACATATCTCTATTTAGACTTTATTATTTGTTGTTCGTAAAAGTGAACATATATCAAAGCAAAATTGTAAGATTACATATATAATTTTATTATTTTGAGTATTATCAGGAGTGTGGACAAAGCTGGATTTAGGAAGGGGCAACAGGGGTGGCTGTCCTGGGGTTCCCACACAATACACTGTCAATGGGAGGCAGGGCAGGTTGGACAATTAGACAAGGAAAGCAGGTGCATGGAATGGCGACATCTGCCACCATCGCGTTGAGCAAAACAACGGCCGCCGGAGCTGTGATCTTGTTACGCTTGTGGCTGCCTGTCACCGCCTCCTGCCTCCCAAATTTCAGTCACCAGCAGCTGCTGTATGAGGACAAGAGTGCGTAGCGTCAGCTCGGCCAGGGACACCCGTGACACAGAAGTAGAGTGGGGGGAGGGGGGGACTTTCACAGCACATTAAGTAGTGGGGGCCACCATACATTTATTGCCCATGGCTCTCATCAGCCACCCTGAGTGTGGACAAAATTATATTTCTCCAGCATTCAGAAGGGATATTTGGGACAAAAGTGCCCTCAGTAGAGGTTGCACACTCTGCAAGCTCCAGAGTTTTTCTTCAATTTCTTTTAAAGTTTTATTTCTTGCGGTATGCTGTTTGGGCAATAGCATACCTGCACCGCGGGAGTTAGGGGGAGGGGATGGTCACTGGCCTCTTGAGGTGCAGAGCCGCTTCCCCGCTGCAGGACCACCGTCCTCAGGGGCTGTTGTTCAGCGGAGCATGGCACCTTGGCTGTCGCAGCCTGCCGCACACCCCTGACGCTGCCTGAAGGTGATCATCGGTGGTGAGTACATGCCGGGGACCCCACTAGTGGGGTCCCATGGTTCACTGTGCGGCTGAAGCACGGGTGAGGCGTACGGGTCCCTCCTGGGGGGGACCACTGTAGCCCCTGCGTGAGACTAGCTAACCTTTGATAAAGTCACATGGTCTGTGACGAAACGCGTTAGAACCCGCCTATTTGCACACCTTGATCTCATCCATCACACAGGTAGTAAGCTGCTGTCCGAGCCCGTGACACTTCGGCTCCCGTCCCGGCTTCTCCATCCACCGCCGGTGACTTCTACCAGCACGTTGAGCCTGTCACACCTTGGCTCCCGTCCCAGCTTTTCCATCTGCCGCCGGTGACTTCTACCAGCACGTTAAGCCAGAGATACCTCGGCTCCCGTCCCGGCTTCTCCAACTGCCGCCGGTGACCCCTGCCAGCACGCCGCTGATAAACTGTATCCACCAACTCAGGGATAAGTACGTCCTCTCCTTTGCCGTATTATCAAGCACTGGGCACTGCAGGAACATACGACCGAGTACGCTCGGTCGGGACCAGCTCACGGAGAGGTACATATTCATTCACACAGTAGTTATTTTTATTGCCGCACTGAGATCCCGATTACGGCAACCAATATTAGATACTTGTGGATCAGCTGCCTACCTGATTGTGGACTTCTATATGGATATTTAATTGGATTTGTTTCCTCACCAAAATCGGAGGGTATTATTTCCAGTATATATATATATATTTACAATTTCAAGGTGTCTTGCTTCTAAATCTTGGTTTATTATATTACCTCTATTGTTCATTTATGTGTTAAATTTAATGTTATCAGTACAATAAATCATTTTAAATTTTTACACGTCAGCTCTTAATTAGCATTAATTTGCTCTAACGCATTGCGCAGCCATCTCTTTTCCTTACCTTAAAATGCATTGTACCAAGCATTTATGTGAGGCTACAAACGTAAGGAGAATGACCAGTATAAATATAAAACAGTAGCTCCGATGCCATGGCGGGGGGCGGAGCTAAATGAGAGAGGGCTCCGCTGCATTTTGGCTCCTTCCTCTGCATAGCAGCAGCAGCCTCAACAGCTCCTCCATAACAATCCCTGGATCACTGGTACTGGTGTAGAGGGGAAGAGCTGCTATAGTGTGCGCAAGTAACATCCCTCTGAGGGATTTTTAGAATACAGTCTCACTGTTGTTTACATATAAAATGCTGACAGCCTCACTGGGGCTGTGCAGTGCTGGGTGCGTTGGTGTCCTCTCTCCTGGGTCTCCCCTAACATGCAATAGGACAGGCTTGTATTGTATTTCAGGCTGTGTTGTATGTGTATTGTACCTGTTTTTCTTATTTAATATGGTAAAACAGAAGTTATGCAGTGTTTGTAATTCTCTCCTAGTTCATCTGGCTCAATATCATGTGAGCAGTGTAGTCAGTCATCTCAGAATGCTGATAACAATGTGGGGGAGAGTTCAGAGCCCTCCTGGTTGGGGGCTATCAAAACTATGATGTCTGATATGTCATCTCAACTCACTGCAAATGCCAATAAGACTCAGGAACTGCAACAAGCAGTGGCAAGTCAAACTGCTAAACATTCCCCCCTGTCTGCTACAGGGGCACAAAAACGTGCTCTACCTGCACTCCTATCAGATACTGATGATGAAATACAGGATGATGGGGATGATGTGGACCCCATAAGTGGGGATTCCACCCCTACCCAGGGTACTGAACCCCCCCTTTTTGGCTATTCGGGATGTGTTCAAGCTCCCCCTGGAGGATGCTAATACTCAGCAGTCATTTTTCCTCCCACAAGACAAGGAATTGGATGACATTTAAAATAGCCTGGAAAAATCCAGAAAAAAAAATATCAGGTGTCCAAACGGTTTCTGCATACATTCCCCTTTGCCCCTGAAGGCAGAAAATTCTGGGAAGAATCTCCAGTAGTGGATGTCTCAGTCTCTTGCCTTTCTAAAAAAAGGCTGTACTTCCTGCTCCGGGCTCCTTTACGGTAAAGGACGCGTCAGATAGATTTTAGAGTGGCCTCAATTTTCCTATCTACACTGCTGCAGGTATAGCTCAAAGACAGGTGTAACTCCAAGACCAGGTTGCTGGATGACACATGCAATTGATTCCTGGTCTACTCAAATTCAGGAAGGTCTTTCGGGTGATATGACCTTAGTTACTACTGTAACTTTTCTAAAGCACATTCAGGACACGGCAAGAGTCCTCTGTGACAACCTTAAAGAGATTGCCAATATTAATGCTAGAACCTCTGCTTAGGCTGTGTCCGCGCGAAGAGCCATATGGTTGCGTCAGTGGATTGCTGATGCGGACTCTAAACGTAATGTGGAATCTCTTCCCTCCACAAGTGAATGGCTCTTTGGAGGTGAATTGGACGCATGGATCTCCAAAGCTACTGCTGGGAAATCCATGTTTTTCCCTTCAGGAGCTCCGCCTGCTAGACGTACCTACACTGGACTGTCTACTCAGTCCTTTCGGTCCTCTAGATTTAGATCTAGAGCCAGGGGGGCCTCCAATGCAGCTAGAGGCACCAGAGGTAAGCCTAAGAAACCAGCCATTGCCGGATCTCAGGATCAAAGCACAAGTTCGGCTTCCGCAAAGACTTCAGCATGACGGTGCCCACCCACTTTGAGGGGATCTGGTGGTGGGAGCTTGGTTAAGTCACCAGCGCCACATCTGGGACGGTTCCTGCCAAGATGCTTGAGTAAGGGACCTTATCTCTCAAGGTTACAGACTGGAGTTCGACGGTGCTCCTCAACGATTTTTCAAATCAGGCTTACCAGCTTTGGAAAATGTGAGGTACGCTGCTACTGGCCATGAACAAGTTGGTCCAGTCCCAGGTCATTGTTCCAGTACCCCTACAACAACAAGGTTACTACTCCAGTATGTTCGTGGTACCAACACCAGACGGGTCGGTGAGACCCATTCTGAATCTGAAGTCCTAGAAGCCTTACCTGAAGGTTTTCAAATTCAAGATGGAATCTTTGAGAGCAGTGATCGCAGGCCTGGAGCCACAGGAATTCCTTGTGTATCTGGATATCAAGGACGCTTACCTACATATCCCAAATTGGCCTCCTCATCAGGCTTATCTGCGGTTCGCCCTACTGAACGATCACTACCTGTTTCAGGTGTTACCCTTCAGCCTCTCTACAGCTCCCAGGGTTTTTACGTAGGTGATGGCGGAGAGGTTGTTTCAGCTCATGGTCCAGGGGGTCAACGTGATTCCCTACCTGGCCGTTCTCCTGATAAAAGCGAGTTCCAGGGAGCTTCTACTGCTCCATATAGATCGCACTATCCAACTTCTGTCTCGCCACGGGTGGATTCTCAATCTGCATGTCACAATCCTGACTGTAGGTTTATATTTGGTGACTTACCCCTGCCATCTGTCCTGGATCCTGTGTCTTTTCACTCACGGAGTTAAACAGCTTGTCAGCACTATGAGTATTCCTGAGTTCTCTGCCTGAGAGGTAATCAGCTCCACCTGTGGTGATCTCCTGTGTGAGGCTGAATTCAGTAATCTAAAAGCAAGCATCCTGTGTTTTGCAGAAGTCCAGGCTTCAGTGTTCTCTTGGCCTGCTAGGCCTCATTCTACATCACAGCCTTGGCTAGAGTAGTCACATGTCAGTGACATCACCTAATCCTGCCCACCAATCATCAAGGACCAGGAAGTATAAATCAGGAGGCTGAGTTGCAATCTGGGCCAGTTCCTTGTGTCACATACAGCCTTGTGTGAGTCTGAAAAGCTGAGCTCCCTAAAGGTAACCTTTGTACCTAAGTTCCTGTGGAAACTCTGTTCCCTTGTTACCGTATGGTTTACTTTTGTGTTGCCATTGATTTCACCATTTCCCTGAGTCTCAATGTAAAGGCACAGCTGCAGTGTTTTGTCTTAAAGACACAGTACAGAATTCCGTGTTCTCCACTAAAACCACAGTTGTCGTGTTTCAGTTTTACTACTGTTGTAGTTGGGATCTCCAGAGCTCAGTACTTCCGTGCCTCAGCACCTCCGTGCCTCAGCACCTCCGTGCCTCAGTACCTCCGTGCCTCAGCACCTCCGTGCCTCAGCACCTCCGTGCCTCAGCACCTCCGTGCCTCAGTACCTCCGTGCTTCCAGCACCTCCGTGCCTCAGTACCTCCGTGCCTCAGTACCTCCGTGCTTCCAGCACCTCGTGCTTCCAGCACCTCGTGCCTCAGCATCTCCGTGACTCAGCATCTCCGTGCCTCAGCACCTCCGTGCCTCCGTGCCTCAGCGCCTCCGTGCCTCAGTACCTCCGTGCTTCCAGCACCTCCGTGCCTCCGTGCCTCAGCACCCCAGTGTCTCTACGCACTCCAGTGCCTCTACGCACCTCAGTGCCTCTACGCACCTCAGTGCCTCTACGCACCTCAGTGCCTCTAAGCACCTCAGTGTCTCCAAGCACCTCAGTGTCTCCAAGCACCTCAGTGTCTCCAAGCACCTCAGTGTCCGCAAGCACCTCAGTGTCCGCAAGCACCTCAGTGTCCGCAAGCACCTCAGTGTCTCCAAGCACCCCGTTAGCACAATTATACCTGGTATTCTTCACTGATTCATCAGTGCCTTTCCAGTTCTGTCTTTCAGGAGACCTTCAGCATGCCTCCTGTCTGCCGACCTAATCCTGCATGAGGAGAACCTAGATTCGGCCATCTCTGCTGCGGTTCCTCTTCCCAGTCACCGGAGGAAACCCAGAGTCCACAGCATTTCAGAACCAGGTCAGTGGTAGTATTCACATAATCCTCCAGTCGCCCGCACAGACTTCACTACACCGGGTTCACAAAAACCTCAGTCATGACAGTAGGAACTGGCCACATGGACCCGGCCGAAAGTGTTAGTCTGACGCATGACCTCCTAAGCAATATTGCAGGACGCTTGGAAGGTCTGGAGTCGACTCAGCATCGATTGGCACAGTGTCTGCAGCGGAATTCGTCCTCCAGTGATTCTATGACCTTCTGCTCTAAGACTCCTGACCAACTGCAGATTTTCTACCAGATGTTACTACAGTTACAAGAACTTTTGCCTAGTATTCTCTCTGTGATGCCTGATCTCTTCAGGAATACTACCAACGTTGTTGATCCTGTTTTGTCCCATCCAGTTAATAGAGTCTCTTCCTCTGCGCAAGGGAAAGTTTTTCATCAGAGCTATCCACGGCCCAAGCTCTCTGAAGCTGAACGTCAGCGGCGTAAGGAGCTACATCTCTGTCTTTACTGTGGAAATTCTGGTCATTTTGTTAAAGACTGCATTCTTCGCAAGCCAGGTAATAGTGACAAATCTCAGTATCATAGTGCTCATGTCTACAAGTCATCCACAGTATCCGATCCTTCTGCTGCTGACGGGGGTATCAAGAAGGCTACTCTTCTGAGAGAGACTCAAATTTATGACTGGGGTCCGGTGGTTAAAAGACCTTATCCCAAGTTGGGTGTCCAGAGAAGAATGTTCAAGCCATTTACAGTCACAGAGGAGTCCGTGTCCACAGCCCCAGGAGGGGCGTTTTCAGAGCATCCAGCCCCAGGAGGGGCGTTTTCAGAGCATCCAGCCCCAGGAGGGGCGTCTTCAGAGCATCCAGCCCCAGGAGGGGCGTCTTCAGAGCATCCAGCCCCAGGAGGGGCGTCTTCAGAGCGTCCAGCCCCAGAGATTCTACAGAGTGCTGCCCAGCCAGAGATTCTACAGAGTGCTGCCCAGCCAGAGATTCTACAGAGTGCTGCCCAGCCAGAGATTCTACAGAGTGCTGCCCAGCCAGTGAGTCTACAGAGTGCTGCCCAGCCAGTGAGTCTACAGAGTGCTGCCCAGCCAGTGAGTCTACAGAGTGCTGCCCAGCCAGAGATTCTACAGAGTGCTGCCCAGCCAGAGATTCTACAGAGTGCTGCCCAGCCAGAGATTCTACAGAGTGCTGCCCAGCCAGAGATTCTACAGAGTGCTGCCCAGCCCCGTGAAGAGGGGGCTCTTGCCTCAGCCCAGCCCCGTGAAGAGGGGGCTCTTGCCTCAGCCCAGCCCCGTGAAGAGGGGGCTCTTGCCTCAGCCCAGCCCCGTGAAGAGGGGGCTCTTGCCTCAGCCCAGCCCCGTGAAGTGGGGGCTCTTGCCTCAGCCCAGCCCTGTGAAGAAAGGGCTCAGCCCGTCCCGGTTCCAGCCGGTCCAGCAATACTCCAGGCCCTGCCTGGTCAGTCCGTCCCGGTTCCAGCCGGTCCAGCAATACTCCAGGCCCTGCCTGGTCAGTCCGTCCCGGTTCCAGCCGGTCCAGCAATACTCCAGGCCCAGCCTGGTCAGTCCGTCCCGGTTCCAGCCGGTCCAGCAATACTCCAGGCCCAGCCTGGTCAGTCCGTCCCGGTTCCAGCCGGTCCAGCAATACTCCAGGCCCAGCCTGGTCAGTCCGTCCCGGTTCCAGCCGGTCCAGCAATACTCCAGGCCCAGCCTGGTCAGTCCGTCCCGGTTCCAGCCGGTCCAGCAATACTCCAGGCCCTGCCTGGTCAGTCCGTCCCGGTTACAGCCGGTCCAGCAATACTCCAGGACCAGCCTGGTCCGTCTCCTTTGGCTCCAGCCAATTCAAGTATCCTCGGATCCAATCCAGTCCTACTCGTCCAGCCAAAGCTTCCTTCAGTTTCATCCTCTAAGCTTTCGTCTGATGGTTTTCCACCTATTTTCTTTGATGGAGATTTATTGCAATATGCCGCTCTGGTTGAACAATTTCTCTCTCGGATGGAGTCTGATCCTTTAGGTGCAATAACTCCTTCCAACGTTACTCGATATCTGTTCCTGGCATTCAGAGGAAGAGCTTTGGAGTGGGCCAACATGCTCTTTGAGAGTAATGATCCTGTGTTCCATGACTTACAGACTTTTAGTAACGCTGTAGTTAAAGAATTTAGTCCTAAACCTTTGGAACCTTCTACAGTTTATTCCTCAGTCCTTTCGGATGAAGGAAATTCCAGTCTTGTCTATGATGGATGGTCTACCTGTTCTGAAGATGAAGATCAGGAAGACTTCTAAAGAATCCAGCTTAAGTTTTGTTCTGGACCCTCTGGTTTCCACTTTTTAGAAGCTTTGTGTACAAGTTATTCATCAAGTTCCTCTAAGATTCAAGATGGGTGTCCGGAGTCCACCCTTGAAGAGGGGGATACTGTCACAATCCTGACTGTAGGTTTATATTTGGTGACTTACCCCTGCCATCTGTCCTGGATCCTGTGTCTTTTCACTCACGGAGTTAAACAGCTTGTCAGCACTATGAGTATTCCTGAGTTCTCTGCCTGAGAGGTAATCAGCTCCACCTGTGGTGATCTCCTGTGTGAGGCTGAATTCAGTAATCTAAAAGCAAGCATCCTGTGTTTTGCAGAAGTCCAGGCTTCAGTGTTCTCTTGGCCTGCTAGGCCTCATTCTACATCACAGCCTTGGCTAGAGTAGTCACATGTCAGTGACATCACCTAATCCTGCCCACCAATCATCAAGGACCAGGAAGTATAAATCAGGAGGCTGAGTTGCAATCTGGGCCAGTTCCTTGTGTCACATACAGCCTTGTGTGAGTCTGAAAAGCTGAGCTCCCTAAAGGTAACCTTTGTACCTAAGTTCCTGTGGAAACTCTGTTCCCTTGTTACCGTATGGTTTACTTTTGTGTTGCCATTGATTTCACCATTTCCCTGAGTCTCAATGTAAAGGCACAGCTGCAGTGTTTTGTCTTAAAGACACAGTACAGAATTCCGTGTTCTCCACTAAAACCACAGTTGTCGTGTTTCAGTTTTACTACTGTTGTAGTTGGGATCTCCAGAGCTCAGTACTTCCGTGCCTCAGCACCTCCGTGCCTCAGCACCTCCGTGCCTCAGTACCTCCGTGCCTCAGCACCTCCGTGCCTCAGCACCTCCGTGCCTCAGCACCTCCGTGCCTCAGTACCTCCGTGCTTCCAGCACCTCCGTGCCTCAGTACCTCCGTGCCTCAGTACCTCCGTGCTTCCAGCACCTCGTGCTTCCAGCACCTCGTGCCTCAGCATCTCCGTGACTCAGCATCTCCGTGCCTCAGCACCTCCGTGCCTCCGTGCCTCAGCGCCTCCGTGCCTCAGTACCTCCGTGCTTCCAGCACCTCCGTGCCTCCGTGCCTCAGCACCCCAGTGTCTCTACGCACTCCAGTGCCTCTACGCACCTCAGTGCCTCTACGCACCTCAGTGCCTCTACGCACCTCAGTGCCTCTAAGCACCTCAGTGTCTCCAAGCACCTCAGTGTCTCCAAGCACCTCAGTGTCTCCAAGCACCTCAGTGTCCGCAAGCACCTCAGTGTCCGCAAGCACCTCAGTGTCTCCAAGCACCCCGTTAGCACAATTATACCTGGTATTCTTCACTGATTCATCAGTGCCTTTCCAGTTCTGTCTTTCAGGAGACCTTCAGCATGCCTCCTGTCTGCCGACCTAATCCTGCATGAGGAGAACCTAGATTCGGCCATCTCTGCTGCGGTTCCTCTTCCCAGTCACCGGAGGAAACCCAGAGTCCACAGCATTTCAGAACCAGGTCAGTGGTAGTATTCACATAATCCTCCAGTCGCCCGCACAGACTTCACTACACCGGGTTCACAAAAACCTCAGTCATGACACTGCATAAGTCCCACCTGGAACCATCTCAGCGGCTCCTGTTTATAGGGATGCTACTGGATACTGTGGCATAGAAAGTGTTCCTCCCAGAGGACAAAGTGGGATCACTTCAAGAAATGGTTCGCATGGTTCTCCGACCTGCTCGTGTATCCATTCATCTTTGTATAATATTGTTCGGAAAGATAGTGGCCTCGTACGAGGCGATACAATTCGGGAGGTTTCAGGTCAGACCTTTCCAATTGGACATCCTGAACAAGTGGACCAGTTCACATCATCAGATGCACCGGATGATTCGGCTGTCGCCCCAGGCCAGGATTCTCTCTTGTGGTGGCTACAGTCTTCCAACATACTGGAAGGTTGACACTTTGGGATTCAGGATTGGTTCCTCCTCACAACGGATGCAAGTCTGGGTGGATGGGGAGCTGTCACCCAGGGGGCGCAGTTCCAGGGCAGGTGCTCTGCCCCAGAGGCCCTACTTCTGATCAACATTCTGGAACTTCGGGCTATCTACAATGCTCTGACTCAGGCATCCCCTCTACTCTGGGATCAGGCGATCCAGGTGCAGTCGGACAACGCCACGACCGTGGCATACATCAATCGACAAGGAGGGACAAAAAGCAGGGCCTGCATGTGAGAAGTGTCAAGAATACTCCTCTGGGCAGAAAGAAATGCAGGAGCACTGTCCACGATCTTCATTCCGAGAGTGGACAACTGGGAAGAGGACTTCCTGAGTCGCCTCGACCTCCACCCGGGGGAGTGGGGACTACACCCACATGTGTTTCAACAGATCATCGACAGGTGGGGATGACCACAGATCGACTTGATGGCCTCTCGTCTCAACAAGAAGCTTCGCTGCTACTGCTCACGTATCAGGGACCCTCAGGCGCAGTGGATGCGCTGACATCGTCTTGGCCTTACCAGCTGGTCTGTTTCCTCAGATTCCGCTGATATCAATGGTGCCCAAGCTGATCAGACATCAAAGAGTGAGAGCAATCTTGATTGCCCCGGATTGGCCTCGAAGAGCGTGGTACGTGGCTCTTCTGGACATGTCCGTAGAGGGCCCGTGGCCTCTTCCTCTAAGAAGGGATCTTCTTCAACAAGGACCGTTCGTCTACCCGGAATTATGGTGGCTTCGTTTGACGGCATGGAAGTTGAGCGGAACATCCTAGCTCACAAAGGGCTTTCCAAAAAGGTCATTGCCACTATGGTGCAAGCCAGAAAACCTGTGATGTCAAAACACTATCATATCTGGCGCAGATATGTCTCTTGGTGCGAGGAACGCACATATCCCTCTGCAGAATTCCACTTGGGAAGGTCCCTGTAGGCTGGAGTGGATAAAGGCTTACGTCTGGGATCCATTAAGATCGAGATTTCAGCTCTATCCATCTTCTTCCAAAAGAAGTTGGCTCGCTTGCAGTAAGTTCGGACCTTCTTGCAAGGGGTGCTTCACATACAACCTCCATTCGTGCCGCCTACGGCACCTTGGGATCTGGATGTAGTGTTACGCTTTCTACAGTCCTCCTGGTTTGAACCTCTGACGACGGATAAGTACCTGGCCCTGGCTTCTGCTAGGCATGTCTCAGAATTGGGGGCCTTGTCGTGCAACTCACGCCTGAGTTGGCCGAACCGCGCCCCCTAAACGGTGGTCAAACATCGCAGTGCTGCCCCCTCCCGCCGAGCGACCGCCTCTGCCTGTCAAACGACGGCCTTCGGCGGTGGCGGCACATGCGCAGTTCCGACCCGATCGCTGTCCTGCGAACAACTGCAGCGAGCGATCGGGTCGGAATGACCCCCTTGGTCTTTTACGAGAACAGAGCGGAGCTCAGGACTAGACAGCAGTTCCTGCCGAAGGTGGTCTCCGCATTTCACTTGAATCAACCTATTGTGATTCCGTCCAGTACTGGCACTTCTGCTCCTCCGGAGGCATTGGATGCTGTGCGAGCCTTGAAAATCTATGTCAAGAGTACGGCTCGGATCAGAAAGACAGATTCCTTGTTCGTGCTGTAGCATGTGCAGAAAGAGGGTTGCCCTGCTTCAAAGCAGTCCATTGCTCGTCGGATTAGGCTTACTATCCCACAGGCCTCTGCGTTGGCAGCCTTACCTGTTCCACAGTCTCTGAAGGCCCACTCTACCAGATCGGTGGGCTCTTCCTGGGCGGCTGCCCGTGGAGTCTCGGCCCTACAACTATGCCGAGCTGCTACCTGGTCGGGGAAGAACACCTTTGTGAAGTTCTACAAATTTGACCTTGGCCAAAGAGGATACCCAGTTTGGGCAGGCGGTGCTGCAGATGTCGCCGCACGTTCCCGCCCATTCTGGAAGCTTTGGGACATCCCCATCGTACTAAATTTGTCCCCAATATCCCTTATGGATGCTAGAGAAAATAGGATTTTAAATACCTACCGGTAAATCCTTTTCTCGTAGTCCATAAGGGATATTGGGCGCCTGCATCTGTGTGGTGACTTTCTGCAGGTTCTCTGTTATGTGTTCCTGTTCAGCTGTTGCTGTTAATGTTGCCAGGCATTGCTGGCTAGGTTATGTGTTGGTGTGCTGGTGTGTAAATCTCACCACACTTTTTGTTGTTATGTTCCTTCTCTCAAGTATGTCATTCTCCTTCGGGCACTGTTTTACCTATAACTGACCTGTAGGAGGAGGCATAAAGGGGAGGAGCCAGCACACCCAGCTGAAGAAATTTAAAGTGCACTGGCTCCTTTGGTCCGATCTATACCCATCGTACTAATCTGTCCCCAATATCCCTTATGGACTACGAGAAAAGGATTTACTGGTAGGTATTTAAAATCCTATTTTTAAATAGAGCCTTTATTAAAAAAGTTATGTTTTACTACACATACACAATTACAATATAGGATGGAAATCAATTTGCGGTACATTTTACAGCAAAAGAAACAGTTTGGGGTTTTTTTTTGCATATTTTTTCCCAATGTTTTTTTTGGGGGCAATTCAATTAAAGACCATTTTTTTCGAGGACACAGTGATCTGGGAACTTATCCTGAATTTCTGTGTTCTCACAATTATGGACGCGAAAAAAAACAGCACCCAACGCAGATTTTATTTCTCCTTCCTCCAGGCAAGTGAAACAAAATCCCTGATAGTGTCGGGTATCGTGGATAATTAAATTACCCACTGGCGATCAATTAGTTGCAGTAATTTACCGCGGCTAATTGAAATCCCCACTAATACCCCTTTCACACTAGAAGCAACCCAGGATTTTGCTTAGTACAAGAGCAAACTGCCTGGGACCCTGACCATGCTCCCGACCAGGGTCATGGAGCAGAGACCCGGGAATTTGCTAGCTTGCTCGACCCAGCAACTTCCGGGTCACATGTCTAAAAGTGCCCCACAAAAAGAGTCTTCTTTTCTCTTCTAGTGTTTGCAGCATACTTGCCTATTCTCCCGGAAGTTGCAGGAAGCTCCTGATTTTTACAGTAGTCCCACGCAACCCCGGAAGAGCAGGCAGATTTCACCCATCCTGCCTGAACCTTGGTGAAGCAGGCAAAATGGAGAGAATCTCTGGCATTCGGATGTCTGTGGGGAGAGGGAGGGGCCATAATGACCAGAATTGCATCAGTTGAACCCCACCCCCTTCCAGTGGACCCAGCCTTTTCCTGAGGTGGGGACGGGGATCAATGATGCCAGAGCCTGTCCCCTGAAGGTCCCTGCAGCATCTCTTCTCCAAGCTTCTCCCGGAGAGGAAAACTCAAAAGTAGGTAAGTATGGTTTGCAATTCCCTTTTAGGGGTTTGTAGGTAAAAATGTACCCTTGAAAATGAAAAAGTGCACTCCTTGGTGATCAGCACTCAGCCCTAAAATAATCCCAGAGTGAAAACTACTATAGGTGGGGTCTTTCAGTCTTTTTAGTCATGTTTTATGAATGAAAATACCCACTTTAATATGTGCTTTGTCAGTATTTCAGGTTATTACAAAGTCATTGATAAGGCTGTGCAAGTTCTTAAACATGATGTGTACAGTATACACTTATTCATAACACGTTTTTAAATAACCCAATTTTAACAATATGCATTTTGCTTCAAGTGCTGCGAGAAACAAGAAAGAGGTGAAAAAACAAACAGAGGAATGGGTTATCATTAGGAGGTAAACAGCTGCATTAACAGGAGATCATGGGTAGCGCCAGCATAGGAAAAGATTAGTGCAGGAGAAACCCGAGACTTGCAAAAGATCTGAGCCTTTGAACTGTCATTGTCCAAATTGCTAATTAATTTGTCTTCCTGCTGGCCAAAGTGGGATGTATCTTGTGATTTTAACTATAAAAGATATTCCACTAAAATTGCTATTATTTTTCTTTGCTCGATACTACCCAGTTTAAACAAAATAAAAAAATTAATTAAAAAAATAAGTATATATAGCAACATGGATAAGGTACTAAGCGACCCCTGGTGTCATTATTATATAGGCGGACTCTGTAAACTATATAAATATGTAAAAAGGTTTATTAACGGTGTTATCGCACTACCAAGTAAAATCACAGATTAATACATATCAGAAAAAAATACTTTTTAAAAAATGGACACAAAAATGTGGTTTAAAAATCCAATTGAAAAGTGGATTCATGAAGGGGTGACCCCTTGATGAAGTTCTATAGAATGAAACGCGTTGAAACATCCCTGATTTTACCTCGTCCCCTAAGATAAGCACCTTTCTTGATATTTTACCTCTCTCCAGTTTTGCATATATGTATTTGTATTTTTAGTTTTGTCTTTTAAGAATCCACTTTTCAACTGGATTTTTAAACCACATTTGTGTGTCCATTTTTTAAAAGGTCTTTTTTCTGATTTGTATTACTCTGTGATTTTACTTGCTAGTGCGATAACACTGTTAATAAACCTTTTTACATATTTATATAGTTTACCGAGTCCGCTTATATAAGAATGACACCAGGGGTCGCTTAGTACCTTATTCATGTAGCTATATTTATCGAAATGAGCAACTATACCAGTGTTTTCTTTACTTAAGGTACAGCTGACGCCCTATATTATCAGGGAATGTCATAAATTGACGTGTGTATCCCTGACTGTTTGTTTTAAATTAGATCACTGCCCCTTGGTGCTGGAAAACTTCCCTTGTTCACACACACACACACACACACACACAGTATATATATATGTATCCCCTCCCTCCCCATTTCTTGGATCATAGTTTTTAGTTATTTCATTAATAAATATCACACTCTCTCCTAATATACATTATGGGGTATATTCAATTAGAGTCGGAAACTAAAGACGGCAGTTTCCGACTGGAATAGTTCGGAAGGGGTTCCAACCTATTCAATCCAGCCTCATTTTTTCCGACAAGTTGGGAAATCCGACTTATTGGAAAGCACGTGGATCAATGGAATAGCCGCTGATCCGCGTGCTGCTGTCGGAGACGGGTCCAAATCAGACAAGGTTTTTTGTTTTCAACTTTTGTCTACTTTACCATCCACGTGAACTACAATTGGGAATAGCAACTTTGCCGGAAGCATGGCGAGCAAAGCGAGCCATGTGAGAGGACACGATACACTAATTACATGTCGACCATTTCGTGCCGACCTTTTGACTGTTGACCTATTATCCTTTAGAATGTAAGCTCTCACGAGCAGGGCCTTCAACCCTTATGTGCTTATCCTTCTCTTACGTATATATCCTCGACGGCACCTAATCCCACGGTTTTCTGCCACTATGACACTTATGACAGTGTTATTTACCCTATACTTCCCCTATATTGGCTTCAACTGTAAATCACTATTGTCCATTTTGATTTTTCATTTATGTATTCTGTAATTCGGCGCTGCGGATCCCTTGTTGCGTGATATAAATAAAGGATTATAATAAATAATAATAATAATAATAATAATAATAATAATTAATAATAATACCATAACCGGAATAAACATGGGTGTATTGCCCCAAGCAATTGCAACCTTTCATCTTAACTAATGCCAGTCCTGAATGTATACCAGCATCCAAACTAACAGAAGAAATTTAAAAATAAATAAAAAAAAAAACAGTAAAGGGAGTACATCAAATTAAGAAGCAGCATAATTCTTTAAGAGAGAGAGTCAAAGATAAGCTTAAGGCAGAAGAGAGAGAGAGAAGGAGAATAATTACAGTAAGAGACGATACTATACAGGAGAAACACATAAGAACAGAGTATGTCTGGCCGAATTCATACTTGTGTGCATGTGCAGAATGGGTCCTGCGTCCTCACACGCAGTGCCCCCTAAGTCTCAACCTGACTGACAGGCTGTGGGCGTTTGGGGTGGGGAAGGGGCAGCAACTGATCCCATTCTACAAAAAAAAAGGAGGTGTGTCTCCTGTCTTGTGGGACTGCAGAGGTCAGTGTCTGCCTCTGGTAACGCAGATTTACTGACCTCTCTGCATGTCAGAGATGGCCATCCTGAGTAACCTGAAGGTTACCGATGGTTGAGGCCATGCAGAGTGATCCAATGGTGCTTCTGGAGACGCACAAGCGGATCATGGAAGCAGTCAAGAGGCGTCTAGACACCTCCTGCTGCATTAGTATATTAGTGTAATGTATTGCGCTGTTACTGTGTAATACTGTACACGCTGAATCAGGTCCATAGACAAAGGTCAAAGCAATATGGCAATCTAGCACATGTGTTTTAAAACTAGACATCTGAGCCAGACATAGCCAACTAAAGCAAGGTACACACTAAACAATTATTGGGCCAATTTGCCAATAATCAAGTGATCAGACTGTTTTATTGCATAGTGTGGAGGCATGAGTTTTTGCCTAATGCCCATAAAACAAAGAACAGTCATAAACGCTGTTTCAATTATCCAATCAGTACGCCTTGACAGAAAATAAGATTTTACTTACCGGTAAATCTATTTCTCGTAGTCCGTAGTGGATGCTGGGGACTCCGTAAGGACCATGGGGAATAGACGGGCACTTTAAGAAAGAATTTGGATACTGGTGTGCTCTGGCTCCTCCCTCTATGTCCCTCCTCTAGACCTCAGTTAGAGAAACTGTGCCCGGTAGAGCTGACAGTACAAGGAAAGGATTTTGGAATCCAGGGCAAGACTCATACCAGTCACACCAATCACACCGTATAACTTGTGATAAACATACCCAGTTAACAGTATGAACAACAACGGAGCATCAGATCAACCCTGATGCAACTACAACATAACCCTTATTTAAGCAATAACTATATACAAGTATTGCAGAAGTTGTCCGCACTTGGGACGGGCGCCCAGCCTCCACTACGGACTACGAGAAATAGATTTACCGGTAAGTAAAATCTTATTTTCTCTAACGTCCTAGTGGATGCTGGGGACTCCGTAAGGACCATGGGGATTATACCAAAGCTCCCAAACGGACGGGAGAGTGCGGATGACTCTGCAGCACCGAATGAGCAAACACAAGGTCCTCCTCAGCCAGGGTATCAAACTTGTAAAACTTTGCAAAAGTGTTTGAACCTGACCAAGTAGCTGCTCGGCAAAGCTGTAATGCCGAGACCCCTCGGGCAGCCGCCCAAGAAGAGCCCACCTTCCTTGTGGAGTGGGCTTTTACTGATTTTGGAAGCGGCAATCCAGTCGAATGAGCCTGCTGAATCGTATTACAGATCCAGCGAGCAATAGTTTGCTTTGAAGCAGGAGCACCCAGCTTGTTAGATGCATACAGGATAAACAGCGACTCAGTTTTCCTGACTCTAGCCGTTCTGGCTACCTAAACCTTCAAAGCCCTGACCACATCCAGCAACTCGGAATCCTCCAAGTCACGAGTAGCCACAGGCACCACAATAGGTTGGTTCATATGAAAAGATGACACCACTTTTGGCAGAAATTGTGGACGGGTCCGCAATTCTGCCCTGTCCATATGGAAAACCAGATAGGGGCTTTTATGTGACAAAGCCGCTAATTCTGACACACGCCTAGCTGAAGCCAAGGCTAATAGCATGACCACCTTCCACGTGAGAAATTTTAACTCCACGGTTTTGAGTGGCTCAAACCAGTGTGACTTCAGGAAACTCAAGGTGCCACTGGAGACACAAAAGGGGGATGACTATGCAGCACTCCCTTTACAACGTCTGAACTTCAGGAAGAGAAGCCAGTTATTTTTGAAAGAAAATGGATAGGACCGAAATCTGGACCTTAATGGAACCCAATTTCAGGCCCAAAGCCACTCCCGACTGTAGGAAGTGAATGAAACGGCCCAGCTGGAATTCCTCTGTAGGGCATTCCTAGCCTCACACCAAGCAACATATTTTCGCCATATACGGTGATAATGTTGAGCTGTCACATCCTTCCTAGCCTCTATCAGTGTAGGAATGACCTCATCCGGAATGCCTTTTTCTGCTAGGATCCGGCGTTTAACCGCCATGCCGTCAAACGCAGCCGCGGTAAGTCTTGGAACAGACAGGGCCCCTGTTGCACAAGTCCTGTCTTAGAGGCAGAGGCCACGGGTCCTCTGTGAGCATTTCTTGCAGATCTGGATACCAAGTCCTTCTTGACCAATCCGGAACAAAGAGTATTGTTCTCACTCCTCTTTTCTTATGATTCTCAGCACCTTGGGTATGAGAGGAAGAGGAGGAAATACATAGACCGACGGGAACACCCACGGTGTCACCAGTGCGTCCACAGCTATTGCCTGAGGGTCTCTTGACCTGGCGCAATATCTCTGCAGCTTTTTGTTGAGGCGGGATGCCATCATGTCCACCTGTGGCAGTTCCCACCGACTTGCAATCTGCATGAAGACTTCTTGATGAAGTCCCCACTTTCCCGGGTGGAGGTCGTGCCTGCTGAGGAAGTCTGCTTCCCAGTTGTCCACTCCCGGAAAGAACACTGCTGACAGTGCGCTTACGTGATTCTCCGCCCAGCGAAGAATTCTGGTGGCTTCTACCATCGCCACCCTGCTGCTTGTGCTGCCTTGGCGGTTTACCTGAGCCACTGCGGTGATATTGTCTGACTGAATCAGAACCAGTTGGTCGCGAAGCAGGGTCTCCGCTTGACTTAGGGCATTGTATATGGCCCTTAGTTCCAGGATATTGATGTGAAGGCAAGTCTCCTGTCTTGACCACAGCCCTTGGAAATTTCTTCCCTGTGTGACTGCCCCCCACCCTCGGAGTCTTGCATCCGTGGTCACCAGGACCCAGTCCTGAATGCCGAATCTGCGACCTTCGAGAAGGTGAGCACTCTGCAGCCACCACAGGAGAGACACCCTGGCCCCGGGGGATAGGGTGATTAACCGATGCATCTGAAGATGTGATCCGGACCACTTGTCCAGTAAGTTCCATTGGAAGGTCCACGCATGGAACCTGCCGAAGGGAATGGCCTCGTATGATGCCAACTTCCTTCCCAGGACTCGAGTGCAGTGATGCACTGACACCTGTTTTGGTTTTAATAGATTCCTGACCAGTGTCACGAGCTCCTGAGCTCTCTCTATCGGGAGATAAACCCTTTTCTGGTCTGTGTCTAGGATCATGCCTAGGAGAGGCAGATGAGCTGTAAGAACCAACTGCGACTTTGGAATATATAGAATCCAGCCGTGTTGCCGTTACACTTCCAGAGAAAGTGATACGCTGTTCAGCAACTGCTCTCTTGATCTCGCTTTTATGAGGAGATCGTCCAAGTACGTGATAATAGTGACACCTTGCTTCCGCAGGAGCACCATCATTTCCGCCATTACCTTGGTGAATATTCTCAAGGCCGTGGAGAGACCAAACGGCAACGTCTGAAATTGGTAATGACAATCCCGTACCGCAATTCTGAGGTACGCCTGATGAGGTGGATAAATGGGGACATGAAGGTATGCATCCTTTATGTCCCGAGTCACCATAAAATCTCCCCCTTTCAGGCTTGCAATGACCGCTCTTAGCGATTCCATGTTGAACTTGAACCTTTTCAGGTATATGTTCAGGGATTTTAAATTCAATATGGGTCTGACCGAACCGTCTGGTTTCGGGACTACAACATGGTCGAATAATACCCCCCTCCTTGTTGAAGGAGGGGAACCTTGACCACCACCTGTTGAAGATACAATTTGTGAATTGCAGTTAACACTGTTTCCCTCTCGTGGGGGAAAGCCGGCAGGGCCGTCGTGAGGGGACATCTTCTCAAAGTCCAGCTTGTATCCCTGAGACACAATATCTATTGCCCAGGGATCTAACAGGGAGTGAACCCACTTGTGGCTGAACTTACGAAGGCGTGCCCCCACCGGGCCTAGCTCCGCCTGTGGAGCCCCAGCGACATGCGGTGGATTTTTATAGAGGCCGGGGAGGACTTCTGTTCCTGGGAACTAGCTGTGTTGTGCAGCTTCTTTCCTCTGCCCCCGCCTCTGGCAAGAAAGGACGCACCTCGGACTTTCTTGTTTCTTTATTCGAAAGGCTGCATTTGATAATGTCGTACTTTCCTAGGCTGTGCAGGAATATAAGGCAAAATATCAGAATTACCAGCTATAGCTGTGGAGACCAGGTCCGAGAACCCTTCTCCACACAATCCTCAGCCTTCCATATGCCTCTTAAGTCGGCATCATCTATCCATTGCATATTCTACAGGACACGTCAAGCAGAAATCGACATAGCTTTGACTCTAGGACCCAGTATACTCATGTCTCTTTGGACATGTTTATATATATATATATATATATATATATATATATATATATATATATATATATCTCTTAAGACAGCATCTTTAATATATATATATATATATATATATATATATATACACACACACACATATACATACATACATACATACATACATACATACATACTAGGGTCTCAATCTCTGCTGATAAGGTACCTGTCCACGCTGCCACAGCGCTATAAACCCATGCCGACACAATCGCCGGTCTGAGTAGTGTACCAGAATGTGCACGCTATCTGCAGGATCCCTGAGAATAGCTGTTACGTCAGGGCTACCTTTTGGGCAAACGTGACACCCTAGGGGAAGATTCCCATCATATCCTGGCCCTAGTGGGGAAAGGATACTGCCTGAGAATTCTTTGTGGGAAACTGCAGTCTCTTGTCTGGAGATTCCCGCTCTTTTTCATCATGAGAGGAGGGAAATTTACCTCAGCTTTCTTCCCCTTAAACATGTGTACCCTTGTGTCAGGGACAGATGAGTCATCAGTGATATGCAAATCATCTTTTATTACAATAATCATATATTGAATACTTTTCTGCCATTTTGGCTGTAACTTTGCATTATTGTAGTCGACACTGGAGTCAAACTCCGTGTCGATATCAGTGTCTATTATTTTGGATAGTGAGCATTGAGAGACTCTAAAGGTCTCTGCGACATAGGGACAGACATGGGTAGATTCCCTGTCTGTTCTCTAATCTTTTGTGCAATAAATTCACCTTAGCACTTAATTACACATATCCAAACAGGTGTCGGCGTTGTCGACGGAGACACCCTCTCACACACATATTTGCTCCATCTCCTCCTTAGGGGAGCCTTTTACCTCAGACATGTCGACACACACGTACCGACACACCACACACTCAGGGAATGCTCATCTGAAGACAATTCCCCCATAAGGCCCTTTGGAGAGACAGAGAGAGAGTATGCCAGCACACACCCCAGCGCTATTAACCCAGGAATAACACAGTAACTTAATGTTAACCCAGTAGCTGCTGTTTATATTGATTTTTGCGCCTAATTATGTGCCCCCCCTCTCTATTGATTTTTGCACCTAATTATGTGCCCCCCCTCTCTTTTTACCCTCTTCTACCGTGTAACTGCAGGGGAGAGACTGGGGAGGTTCCTCTCAGCGGTGCTGTGGAGAATAAACATGGCGCTGGTGAGTGCTGAGGAAGAAGCCCTGCCCCCTCGACGGCGGGCTTCTGTCCCGCTTTCATGTACAATTTTGGCGGGGGCTCATGCATATATACAGTGCCCAACTGTATATTATGCAAACTTTTGCCAAAGAGGTCTCTAATTGCTGCCCAGGGCGCCCCCCCCCCCCCCCCTGCGCCCTTACAGTGACCGGAGTATGTGGGTGTAGTGTGGGAGCAATGGCGCACAGCTGCAGTGCTGTGCGCTACCTCATATGAAGACTGGTGTCTTCTGCCGCCGATTTCGAAGTCTTCTTGCTTCTTTCACCCGGTTTCTGTCTTCCGGCTCTGCAAAGGGGACGGCGGCGCGGCTCCGGGATCGGACGACAAAGGGTGAGATCCTGTGTACGATCCCTCTGGAGCTAATGGTGTCCAGTAGCCTAAGAAGCAGGACCTATCTTCAGAGAGTAGGGATGCCTCTCTCCCCTCAGTCCCACGATGCAGGGAGTCTGTTGCCAGCAGAGCTCCCTGAAAATAAAAAACCTAACAAAATACTTTCTTATAGCAAGCTCAGGAGAGCTCACTAAGTAGCACCCAGCTCGTCCGGGCACAGATTCAAACTGAGGTCTGGAGGAGGGACATAGAGGGAGGAGCCAGAGCACACCAGTATCCAAATTCTTTCTTAAAGTGCCCTGTCTCCTGCGGAGCCCATCTATTCCCCATGGTCCTTACGGAGTCCCCAGCATCCACTAGGACATTAGAGAAAATATCAGCCAAAAGGTCCCGATATCGTGCAGAGTGAGCACTCTCAACGGAATACTTATGTAATCCCGGTGGGCGGAATGCTGGCTGTCAGTATCCTGACAGCAGCATCTCGCCAAACAGAATGCCAGCAGTGGTGCGAGCGCCACGAGTGGGAATAATGCGCTTAATGCGCTGTGAGACAGTATTCCAGCTGTCGGGATTCCGGCGTCGGTATCCTGACCACCAGGATCCTGACAGCCGGCAAGTTGATTGCCTCCTTTCTCAATAATATTCCCATATTTCCTATGGTTTATCCCTATTACCCCATACTCCCTGTGGGTGGACACATGCAAATTCGGGTTTTAATAAATCGTTAAAAATAAGAAATTGCTTTATGTGTAGTGAAGATATCAGGACTTTCCAGTAGCAGAAAATTGCATTGTGTGTGCCTAGATTTACCAACACATTAACTAATCTTACACGCAATGCGTATGCATCGCATGTAAGCTGAAAGAGGCCACACACACATATATATATTACATACACTATATATAAACGACCTGCTAGTAGTTTACAAACTCCCCGACTACTTACACACAGTATAGATGCAACCACTCCCTGCTGACACATTGCAGTAACCTGACTAGCAGAGGTTATAACAAGCATTGTCGGTCACACACTCTCACAGAACACTGCATTAGCACCTGTAACATTCATGAGAAGCTGCATGAACCTCATACTGATATTACAGTACTTACCACATATTGAAAGAATACTGTATATACAGCATCACTCTCTACAGATTCACATAGGTACACAATACATACAGCTATTTTATCTCCTTTCAACTCACTGTCAAAAGATAATGTTACACAATGTATTTGGCAACTTTACAAATCTCTAATGCATAGACAACCCTGAAACACACACAAAAGATCAAGTGCGCAGCATGCCATAACAAGTACAGCATACTTCAACATTTACAATGACACAAAAAAAAAAAAAAAGAAAAAAAAAAAATAGAAATATTATATTAACATATATTTTAGAAGAGAAGATGGTACTCTGGCACATATGCAATAAACAGTGTTCTTTTATTATGCAAATTAGTTTGCACAATAAACACACTTGGGGGGAAATTATCAAAGCTTGGTGATAAAGGGATCTATGTACTAAAGGCCAGTACTGACGGGGGAGATGTGTGCCGAGCGATCTTAACAAAGACCGCTCAGCACACATCTCTCCCCCTGCTCAGCACAGCCCAACTGTGTGGAGTTTGTATATCCTCCCCGTACTAGCGTGGGTTTCCTCCGGGTACTCCGGTTTCCTCCCACACTCCAAAAATATACTGGTAGGTTAATTGGCTTCCAACAAAAATTAACCCTAGTGTGTGTGTGCGCGTGTACATGTGATAGGGAAGTCCACTGGGGCAGGGACTGATGTGAATGGGCAAATATTCTCTGGAAAGCGCTGCGGAATATGTGTGCGCTATATAAATAACTGGTAATAAATAAATAATAATAATGATGTGGGGCCGCTCACTTCACACAGCACTGAAGTGAGCGACCCGCTAGATTGAGGCTGCATGCAGGCTCAATCTAGCACCGGCGATAGCGCATTGCTATCGCTGGGAGGCATACACACGATGGATCCGTGCTTACAATCTAAGCAATGTAGTCAGATTGCTTAGAATTTAACCACAGATCTCTCAGTGTGTACCCTCCTTAATAGTGTTTATTCTAGCAACCTAATCAGTTAGGATGGCAAATTTTAATTTTGACGGGCAGGATATTAGACGTGATGTATTGCTACAGCTACTGATGTATGATACCGCTCAAGCTTCTGTCATTTTACAGGAAAACATCAGCTAGGAGCTGGTTGGTTGGTACTTTATCTCTCTCAAAGCTTTGATAAATATCCCCCTTGGATTACTGCTCCAGAGTGTCGTCTTTTCTTATCAATCAACTGAGTCTGGCACTCATTTACTTGAAAAGGGCCACGTCTGTGCTACAACTACGCATTCATGAGTCAGGAACAATTTTAACACATATGAGTTCATGCAAATTTTTCCACAACTGCACTCTAAAATGCAGGTGCAATTTGTATTTATAAAAAAAAAAACACCCTGCAAGTGGATTTGTATTCAGAGCAGCAACTTTCTTAAGATGTTTCTGATGGGCAACAGTGTACCATACAGACTGGGAAAATTGGGTAGCGCTCCTCGCCGCCTGGAAGAGTGGGCAAGTCTCCTTGAGCCAGCTGCCACCTGGCCGCAGCCTCCGCTGCTTCAGAATACTGGTATATGCGGCATAATGTAGCATGGGGCTGGGCCATAATCACCCAATTGCGACATCATGTCCATCTAGGATGCAGCTTGGATGAGTTTGATGCCTCCTGCTGCAATACTATATTATATCCATCACTGTGGCTTCCATTTAAGCAGCAGCAATAGCTTTTCTGTCCACATCTAAATCCGACCCAAGCAGACATATACAGTAGAATCACAAAACTCTGCAAAGGTGGATACATGTGTGACCACTGTTTTGGATATATACAGAGCAAAATCAAGCAATCTATATATGGTACATAAACTGGGTTAGTATTCACTATGTATCAGGCCTACAATGGCCTACAATACAGTTTAGCAGCTTTCTGTGAAGTTGAAGGCCACAAAAAAAAAAAAAAAAAAAAAAAAAAAAAACACTACACATAGCAACAAATAAAAAAGGGATATCAGAACAAAACCAGTAGCTATTGCAATTAAGTCTATAGCAAAATCAGTTTTCAAATTAAACAAGCAATTACATGCAAACAACTAAAATAGTTCATGGAAGTGTAAAAATGGTAAACACCAAAATGTCTCAAATTTTAAAAAAAATTATATAAAAGTCACAAAATGTAACCAAATTTGCACTTACCAGTAACTGCTACCTCCATTGTTGCTTCTAGTGGCCGGTTGCTATCAAGATCACGGCTTAGGCTTAGCTCCCCACTACTAGTGTTAAGTAGGAGAAGGCCCAACTCATTCCCTTGCAAAAAGGTGAAGCTCAACATGTCACTTACATCCGGATCATGTGCTGGCACTCTTCCAATCACTCCACTTGGGAAACTGCCACCACCACCCCCAACATAATGATTGAAAACAACCCTAAAGTCACTCAAAGTTGGAGAATTGTCATTAACGTCAATCAAACGTATTCTAACAGTGGCCCTACTGACCAGCGGAGCAGATGTGGCTTGTACTACAATAAGATACTCTGGTCTCTCCTCAAAGTCTAAGTCAACTAAAGCAGTTAGCTCCCCAGAAAATATGTCCAACTGGAAAATCTCTGGAATGTTCCCTTCAACAATCTGATACATGATCTGAGCATTTGGACCCTCATCAGGGTCACTGGCAGTAATCGTGGCCAGAGGTGGACCAAGTGGGCTGTTTTCTAGTACCATTACTTGAAGCTCATCTCGAGCAAATACTGGTGCATTGTCATTAACATCCAATACGGTGACAATCACTTCAACTGGAGTACGATGTGGAGTTGGGTGTCCTTTATCAACAGCATAAGCAGTGAGGCTGTACTCTACTATATTCTCCCGATCCAGCTGTCTCAAAGTGCGCACAATACCAGAGGTGTACTCAACTGTGAAGTCACCATCCCCATCATCACCACCGGTAAATGTGTAGAAGACTCTTCCATTTAGGCCAGAATCAAGATCAGTAGCAGAAATCTGTAGTACACTTGTGTAAGGGGGTGCATCTTCAGGAACTGCACCACTATAGGATCCTCTTTGGAACACCGGAAAATTATCATTTACATCAGTTACCAGAATTTCAAGATATGTAGTGTCAGATTTTTGAGGAATGCCATTGTCATGAGCAGTTATGGCTAATGTGTAGGAAATTTGATCTTCATAATCTAATTCCATTGTTGTTGTTACTGCACCAGTGTCAGGGTGTATGGCAAACTGTGGCATACCCTCTTCTGCCACATATGTAATGCGTGCATTCTCGCCAGTATCCTCATCTGAAGCACTTATGATCACTACAGTAGTTCCTGGTGGTTGATCCTCCCTCACGCTCACAGTGTAATGTGAGCTTTGAAAGACAGGTCTATGTGTGTTGGCATCCGTCACATTCACCACTGCAAGTGTAGTATCCGTTTGCATCCCATCTGATGCAGTGACAGTCAGTATAAACTGCCTCTCCAATTTATAATCAAGAGGCAATGCTAATGTTAACAAGCCGCCACCTCCTGCCAAGCTTGAGATGGAGAATCGATGTCGGGCATTACCAGAAGTAATCTGATAGGTGATTGTTGCATGGGAATCCCGATCAAGTGCCAACACTGTCAAAACACTAGTACCAACTACAGCATCTTCATTCAGACGCGCCTGGTATTCATTTTGTGTAAATTGTGGGGCATTGTCATTAACATCCAGTACTTGAATGCTTACCAAAGCAGAAGTGGACAAAGATGGCTGACCACGATCCTGTGCTTCTGCTCCAAAGCTGTAAAATTCCACAGCTTCTCTGTCCAGTTGTAACTGTACTATAATCCAGCCAGTACTATTGCTTATGGTAAATGGTCCAGCTTCACCTGTGAGCCTGTATTCCAACTGGGAGTTTTCACCCGAGTCTGCATCTAGTGCCTGAACCTGCAGCACTGAATAACCTAAAGGTGCGTTCTCCAAAACTGCAGCCTGAAAAGGACCACTTACAAAAGCTGGTGCATTATCATTCACATCTAGAACCTGGACACTGACTAAGCCAGTAACATTGGACAAAGGAGGCCGTCCACCATCTTGTGCTCTTACTCTTAGAGAATGCTCCTTCCCTGTCTCAAAGTCAAGAGCACCTGCTAAGTAGATGGCACCAGATTGAGGGTCAATGGAGAAGAGCCCACGAGCATTGCCGCTAAGGATACTATAGTGCACTGCAGCATTAGCTCCTTGATCACGGTCTGTTGCGGTTACCACTAGAACTTTAGAATCAAGTGCAGCATCTTCTGGTACATGTGCCACGTAACGTTTCTCACTGAATTGTGGTGCATTATCATTTTCATCTTCCACAGATATGTGCACAGTAGTTGTGGAACTACGGGGTCCAGGATCATTTCCTTGGTCATTTGCTTCAACAAGTAGCTGGTAAAATGCTCTCTTTTCACGGTCTACTGGGCCCTTTGTCCTGATGACCCCTGAACGAGGGTCAATCTCAAAAACTTCCCCTGATCCAGAAATAAGGCAATAAGCAATGTTGGCATTCATTAAGGCATCACTATCTGTGGCTCGCACAGTCATCACTTCATAGCCAACCTCCATGTTTTCTCTCACACTTTCTCTATATTCAATTTGCTCAAAAGTTGGGTCATGATCATTTGTATCACTTACTGTAACAGTTAGTGTTGCCATTGCAGTACGACGAGGGATACCAGCATCACTTACAGTAACGCGGAAAACATGAGTGCTCTTAGTCTCTCGATCTAATACTGCTGCTGTGGTTACCTCTCCTGTTGCAGGATCTAAAGAGAAAAATTTTGACGACCGACTGTCAAATAGAGCATCCATGGAGTACTCCAATTTTCCAAAATCTCCTCCATCTGGGTCACTAGCCCTCAGGTGCACTACAAATGTCCCTGCAGGCTTGTTCTCAGGTACAGATACTTGATAACTGGGTGTCTGAAACTGTGGACTGTTGTTAATATTCCTTTTGCTTCTGGGAATCCCATGGTTATCAACTGTTTTCATAGGGAGCTGAGGCAACATTACTCTCCAGTGCAATATAATTTTTTTGCTTTCCAGCTCACTGCATGGTTGGCAATGTAGTTTCAAGTCTAGTGGATTTTGATGACTAAGGCAATGATAAAATGAGGTAAACAACATACCATTTGATAAAGTTGCTCCAGGATAACCTATAGTCCAACATTGCAGTTGGCATATGCCCCAGGGTGAGGGTTGCACATCTGGTAAAGGCAGTAGTGCTTGTCTAGGAATGATGCACAGTTCAGATGGTTTGTCAGAAGAGACTGATCTGCGTTGAATGGTGGTGAGTACATGGATATGTGTATGGGGTCTCAAAGGGGTAGCAGTTTTGACTTCACTGGTGATGGCTAAGATGGATGGAAGATTTGTGGGTGCTGGAGAAATGCAGGTCCAAGATAGCATTAATGATGGGATGCTTGTAAATGGCTTTAGAATACTTTCTTCTTGTACCAGAGATAACGAACAGTTCCCCTGCAAAACTGGATGAGGCAGGCCCAATGCCATGGGTAAAAGTAGCAGCATATAAAAGATAGGAGCATATATTCCAATAGAACCAAGTCTCCCTGAGCAGTATCTAGAGTAGTACTGATGGCATAGACAACTCAGTAATCTATGTCTTATCCATTTCCAACCAAATAAAAATGGGTCATAAAACCCTCTAGTATTCTTTACAAGCAGAATGTCATTCCCTATACATGAGGAAAACATGTGAGACCTGGAAAACGCCATATCATAATGTTCTCTTTCCTCGAGACTCACTGACAGGTTCATCAGCACACAAGAGTCCCGAGAAGCCATCCTACAGCTCATACCAGTAGAGGTGATAGGGCCCAGTCTCTCTCCATCACAAGTCGGCATGTAGGTGCAGCTAGCTCGCTGTGTTCAGTCACTGCTGAGGGTGTTCGCTTCTGGTCTGCATGGATCATGAGTCTATGGGAACACTCCTCCTATATGCACGGTAGGATTCGCTGTTGTGTCTGCTCCTTGGTAAACGATCCCGCAGAACCGATGGTGAGAATACATTGCATCTCTGCCAGTCTGTCTCCTCTATACACACAGTCTCTCCCTCTCTGCTTTTGCTAGAAATCAACCTGCTCAGGTTGAAACCCCGGAAAGCTGTGGGTTTGTGTTTTATGTTTAAAGCGGCAATGCCAAGTGGGGTCCACAAGGGTAAGCATATACGGTTTGTCGCCGCTGTCCCGGCTGGCGTGACCTCTCCTTGGGATGCCGGAACGCTGGTCAGTGTCTCTCAGAGTCTCAGGCTCAGCTGCATTATGAATGGACTTAGCATGGAGAGGGAGGGGTCCACTGGAGAGAGAAGGGGGAAGGTACCTCCAGGCGGCTGCAAATGGAAATGTGCTCGTCTTTACTATAGTAGTGGTGAGGTCGGGAAATAAAGGTATCGTCACTTAAAGCTCTCAGGGAGCAATTCTCACACCGCTGTGACAAACTAAGTAAACGGCAAGTTATTAATAGACAGGTATGTTTCCCAACTTTGTATAGAGGTTTAATAGACAGGTATGTTTCCCAACTTTGTATGGAGGTTTAATAGACAGGTATGTTTCCCAACTTTGTATAGAGGTTTAATAGACAGGTATGTTTCCCAACTTTGTATAGAGGTTTAATAGACAGGTATGTTTCCCAACTTTGTATGGAGGTTTAATAGACAGGTATGTTTCCCAACTTTGTATGGAGGTTTAATAGACAGGTATGTTTCCCAACTTTGTATAGAGGTTTAATAGACAGGTATGTTTCCCAACTTTGTATAGAGGTTTAATAGACAGGTATGTTTCCCAACTTTGTATAGAGGTTTAATAGACAGGTATGTTTCCCAACTTTGTATAGAGGTTTAATAGACAGGTATGTTTCCCAACTTTGTATAGAGGTTTAATAGACAGGTATGTTTCCCAACTTTGTATAGAGGTTTAATAGGTATGTTTCCCAACTTTGTATAGAGGTTTAATAGACAGGTATGTTTCCCAACTTTGTATAGAGGTTTAATAGACAGGTATGTTTCCCAACTTTGTATAGAGGTTTAATAGACAGGTATGTTTCCCAACTTTGTATAGAGGTTTAATAGACAGGTATGTTTCCCAACTTTGTATAGAGGTTTAATAGACAGGTATGTTTCCCAACTTTGTATAGAGGTTTAATAGACAGGTATGTTTCCCAACTTTGTATAGAGGTTTAATAGACAGGTATGTTTCCCAACTTTGTATAGAGGTTTAATAGACAGGTATGTTTCCCAACTTTGTATAGAGGTTTAATAGACAGGTATGTTTCCCAACTTTGTATAGAGGTTTAATAGACAGGTATGTTTCCCTACTTTGTATAGAGGTTTAATAGACAGGTATGTTTCCCAACTTTGTATAGAGGTTTAATAGACAGGTATGTTTAACAACTTTGCTTAAACGTTTTTGTGGCTTTTTAAACAAAAATGTGTGTTTCAATGGCTGATGATCACTATCTATCTATCTATCTATCTATCTATCTATCTATCTATCTATCTATCTATCTATCTAATGCTGGGCATACGCTATACAATTATCTGACAGATAATCTGCCGGATTTGGCTGGTTGGAAAGCAACTATGTAATGGATGAGAGCAAACGACAATTGATCATTTGATCCCAAACACTGGAAAATAAACAAAAACTTTTTTATACAAATTGGTTAAATCTGTGATGTAACCGATTTGTCTGAAGCACAGGTATTATCAATTTGCCAGTGCTTGGGAGCAAATGTTCGATTGTCATTTGTTCTCATCCATCACATTGTTGCTTTCCAACCAGCAGATCTGCCAGATAATTGTATAGTGTATGCCCAGCATAAAACACTGCAAAGTTTACTTAAGAATAAATCCCCTTGCATTCGATTTTGTGTAACAATGCTATTGTTAGTATCTGTTCCATCCCATAAACCTGCAGGCACGACTGAGCCCTTTGAAAGGAGGCATTTAGAATTTTAAAAGGGAAATGCCTCTTTGGTACATTTCTTTCTGCAGGGAGGAGAGGGGGATGTTGGATCACTGCTTATGTGTCTCACTTTTTTGTGTTAACTAATTAGCATATGAATAGGTGACCAGAAGGGTGAAGCTGAGATTTATTCAGGGTGTGGAAAGCTGCAGGTTTTTTTTTTTATCTTCCAGAAACAGCCTGCAGGGAATGTTATGGACAATGTGTTGTGTTGTATTATACAAGCATGGTTTACACATATAAAATTACACTCTTCAGCTGGTTATGGAAGTACACATAACTGATTACTGACATTTTGTTACAATTTTTTATTTTTATGTTTTTCCATTTCTTTCTTCATTTTTTTCAAGCCAACCTCGCATATGAGCCACTGGGCCAGAAGAGACTCAGTTGTCAGATGTCCCTAGTTTACAAGGATAGTTCCATGTTTTAAACAATGCGTCATTTTTAAATAACTTTGTAAACACAATGTATCTTATTTTGTACATAACAAACACTTGCTATCCACTCGTCTCTTGAATTCTGGTGTTTGTAAGTTAATTTTAATCATTTTAATATGAAAATTATTTACACTGTAACTAAAAGTTCCTGTTTTCTCTGTTTCTTTGTCAGTGTTCCATTTATTGTTTCTCCCTTCTCCCTTTGGTTGACAAGGATGGTGGGTGTTACATGCAATAAAGTGTTTTTCAGTACCAGTTAATAAAGCTACTTAAACTAAAATATCTGCTGTCTGTTTGGCTTTTATTTGATTTAAGAGCATAGGTCCTGATTCTGTTTCAGGAATACGGCAAGCAATTGTGCACCTTGGTAAAACCATGTTGTACTGCAGGTGTGGGAGATGTAAAATGTGAAAATATTTTGATTTAAGAACTGTTGTCCAAACTGTTAAGGCCCGTACACACTGGTCGATATATCGGCCGTTCTCTTGAACAGCCGATATATCGTGGGACCGTCGGCCAGTGTGTACGGCCGATACGTCTGTGAACTCCGTCGTTCACAGACGTATCGCGTCGACCGCGCAGCTCAGCCGACGGCCAATATATCTACCGATATATTGGCGCGTCGCTGTGTGTGTACGGGGCGATCGGCCGACCGCCCGTATACATGCTGCGGCGGCCGGCGGTGATTGATAGCTGAACTGGGCGGGCGGGTGTACACGCCGGCCCAGTTCATGACGTCAGTCCCCGACGGATCGGGCAGTGTGTATGCTGAACACACTGCCCGATCCGTCCATAGATATATCTGCAGATCAATTGATCTGCAGATATATCTACTAGTGTGTACCCACCTTTATTTAAATTGCAGTGCAAACATAGTCTTCCAGCATTTGTGGGCTACATGCAAAAGCAGCCAATATTTAACCATGTGCAAAAAAATAATAATGTATTTTCACCCTTTGCATCGCAACATGGTTTGTCTAGGTATACGGCTTCTTGCTCTTTCTTACTTTATTCCCAAATAAGAGTCAGGCTCATAGGGGTATATTTACTAAAGTTTTTCTAAATTGAGATGTTGCCCATAGCAACCAATCAGATTCTAGTTGTTATCTTCTAGAAGGAGCTAGATAAATGTTAAGTAGAATTTGATTGGTTGTTATGGGCAACATCATCACTTCTATAAACCCGCACTTCAGTAAATATTCTCCATAGTGTCAAAGAAAGAGTAGGATGGCAGGAAATATAAAGAAGGTTCCAGGGAAAAGTTGTCATGGAACAGAGAGTTGGGCTACAGAACATAATCTCATGAGAGGTTATAACAAGTGAGTTGGATTTTTTTTAATTTCTTTTTATCTTTATCCCCTTATTGTTCTTGCTGAGATGTTGGGGGTGTGGCATCATAGTATCATTAAGCCATGTGGTTCACAGCATCTCAAAGTGGAGTGCAGAAATTATGCTACACACATCTGACGTTGCCACACTGGCATTTTATCTGACAGTCTGAAACCCATCAGATATTGTGACCATATGCTGTGAGTTATTACCTCCCCTGGGGAGGAAACCTTTCCCAGTTTCTTAACTGTGCATTTTGTTCTGATTCTAAGTATCAAAAAGAAGGGAGGAAGTTTCATTCCATACAGCAGCCATATTTTGACACCTATACAGGGCTTTAAAAATAGGCTGGATAGGGATTAAAACATTGTTGCTGCAAGGGAACAGATTTCATTTTTGGGGGGCCTTTTCAAGAGTGCCATCTGATATTTTAGTGAGACTTCTACTTCTCTATGTTGTATCCTAGTTGTCCTGTGTGCTGAGAAATCCTTTTCTCTTTCTACTTGGTCTCCACGGTTCCCTCCTCGATGCACTGTAGAATGGCAGAGTGGGCACATCTCACCCTATTGTTCTATTATCCCATCATCTTTTATAAATCTGCTGCCCTGGGGAGTGAAAAAAGGGAGGGGTGAAGGCAGCAGAGGAGAAAGGGAGAAAGGAGGACATTTCATTTTGGCTACAAATGAAGGCAATAAATGCAAATAACATAATGCAAAGACGCTAGAAACAAATTATTCAAAGAAACTGTAACTTTTTCACTGCACTAGACACTATGAAATGGTCAAATATTCTTAAATGTGGGTGACACAAATACATTGATGCAGCAACTAATATATATATAGATAGAATCTAAGCTGGCCTAGTGAGCTGTTTTTTTCCCAAAACCATTGGAGTGCCGCCCTTTACTTTACCTTTTTTATATATATATATATATATATATATATATATATATATATATATATATATATATATATATCATTTATTTGTGTGTGTGTGTACGTACATATGTGTATATACATATATATATATATATGAGTTCATTGGTAGATAAAGTGTGTGTTTTGAAAATTACACTATTTGCCGTTTAACACAATTGATTTATTGGAAGTTCACGTAATATGTTCCTGTTTTACTTGTGTGCACAAAATAAATCAACGCAAAACACTTAGGTCATTTTCAATATAATAATATCTAAATATATATAAGCTGTGTGCATTAAACTGAAAGCAAATATCTCACAATCTTTTGAATGTAGCGTGCGTTTAGAGTCTCTTGGCAGCTGATGCCACTGACAGATTGAACTAGGAGCTCCTCAGCAGGCTCAGCTTCATCTGAAATGACACTGATATTTTGTGAATTAATTTACTGCCAAATCACTTTTCTCTATCATCTGATTTTGATGTCTTCAAAGCTTTAAAAGTGAACAGTGGATCCCCAGCAAGTATAATACTTTGCAAATCTGTAGACACCCACGGGATACAAAGATGGTATTTGTAGTATGAGAAAACAGTTCCTGTCAGTCTTTTAACAAATTGTCTGGCATAAACATATGGGATATGACCACAGCCAGGAGTGTGTTACCTGACCAGGGTGGTCATTCCGAGTTGTTCGCTCGTTGCCGATTTTCTCTATGCTGCGATTTGTTGCAAAATGCGCATGCGCAAGGCATGCAGGGCACATGCGCTTAGTTGTTTAACTAAAAACTTAGTAGATTTGCTGTGGATCCTGCGGCGCTTTTCAGTCGCTCTGCTGATCGGTGAGTGATTGACAGGAAAGGGGCGTTTCTGGGTGGTAACTGAACGTTTTCCGGGAGTGTGCTAAAATACGCAGGCGCGTCAGGGAAAAATGCGGTAGTGTCTGGAGAAACGGGGGAGTGGCTGGCCGAACGCAGGGCGTGTTTGTGACGTCAAACCAGGAACTAAACGGACTGAGCTGATCGCAATCTGTGAGTAGGTCTGGAGCTACTCAGAAACTGCAAAGAATTATTTATTAGCAGTTCTGCTAATCTTTCGTTCGCTATTCTGCTAAGCTAAGATACACTCCCAGAGGGCGGCGGCCTAGCGTGTGCAATGCTGCTAAAAGCAGCTAGCGAGCGAACAACTCGGAATGAGGACCTAGGTCATATCATATACGTCCAGCACTCCCTGCTGCTTCCCCGTCTGTTATGGAGGAAATCCATACTGTACAAGTGCAGAATGGATTTCCTCCTGCTGCCGCTGCCCCCTGGGAGTAATGTTGCAGTCTGTGACCACTGACATCACTCTTTTAAGTCATGCCCCATGCTCCTAAACTAAAAGTGCTAGGAGGGGAACATCATTCCCCCCAGTACAATTATGCTGATCTGTGTGTGCAGAGATCAGGGGCAGCAGGGGGGGGGGGGGGGGGCAAATAATAATTCCTGTCTGGCCCACACTCCACTGGGGTTACGGTCATTAGGTCGACAGCACTTAGGTTGACAGTCATTAGGTCGACTACTATTTGTCGACATGGCCAATAGGTCGACATGGAAAAAGGTCAACATGAGTTTTTAATGTAAAAAAAATGTTATAACTCTTTCATACTTTACGATCCATGTGGACTACAATTGGGAATGGTAACCTGTGCCAAGCGCAGCAGTAGCGGAGCGAGGCACCTTGCTCGAAGCATGGAGAGTGAAGCGAGCCATGCGAGGGATCACGGTGCACTAATTGGGGTTCCCCGTCGCTTTACGAAGAAAACAACACCAAAAACAGTTCAATAAAAACCTAATGTCGACCTTTTCCCATGTCGACCTAGTACATGTCGACCTAATGCATGTCGACTAATAGTGGTCGACCTAATGCCTGTCGACCTAGGTGTGGTCGTCCTAATGACCCATACCCCTCCGCTGTGCTATATCGTGTGGGGGAGGGGCTATGTTGGTGTGGTGGGGGGAGTAACAGTGGGTTAACCTTTTGGGGGTGGGGAGGGGATTGGGATTGCTGACCCAATAAAAGTTTGAGTGAGCGGTTGGTAGTATATATATATGTAAAGTGACACTTGGGGAGGGGACGGGGGCACTATACACTTGTGGCACTTGACATGGGGTGAGGATGGGGGCTCTGCCACTGGTATCTATTACCATACCTCTCAACTGTCTCAATTTGTGCGGGACAATCCCATTTTTTGGGGACTGTCTCACTGTCCCACCCGCGGGCCGCAGTGTCCCGCGGTGGGGGGGGGGGGGGGCAGTTGCGAGGCTCTGGTCACTGCTGCTCTGCTTATCAGTGACAGGAGAATAGATGCTGAGCACAGGGCGTAAGTTCATATGAGATGCCCGGGGGCGAAGCAGACGATGGTGCCCTCCCTCACTTTCACCACCAACCCACACATCCACATATGCACACACACAGCTATACATGCACACACACGCACAGCCACATATTACACACACACACAGACACATATACACATATTATTTATTTATTACCAGTTATTTATATAGCGCACACATATTCTACATCACTTTACAGAGAATATTTGGCCTTTCACATCGGTCCCTGCCCCAGTGGAGCTTACAATCTATATTCCCTACCACATGTACATGCACACACACATTCACGCCAGGGTTAATTTTGTTGGGAGCAATTAACCTACCAGTATATTTTTCGATTGTGGGAGGAAACCGGAGTATCCGGAGGTAACCTACGCAAGGAGGGAGAATATACAAACTCCACACAGTTAGGGCCATGGTGAGAATCGAACCCATGACCTCAGTGCTGTGAGGCAGTAATTGGTTGGTGAATCAAGAAAATCCAGCATGTTGAATTTTGTATGGGCACCATTACTGTGACATCACTGGATCTGCCGCATGTAATCCACACATTGCATTTCTTGAAAGTAAATCTGTCACTGAACGTGTACCTGTTATGTTAGACTCTTTCACCCCTTTGCAGTAGTAGGAAACCATTTTAGGTTGAGGGTTCTCCTGAGGCGTTGGGTATGCTTTACCAGCGGCCGGAATCCCAGCCGCCAGGGTGCCGGCATGGGGGCAAGTACAACAAAGCCCCTTGTGGGCTTGCTGCACTCGCCAGGCAGGTTTTATTCCCACTCTATGGGTTTCGTGGACACCCACGAGTGAGAATAGCTCTCGGGCATTCTGGCCAACACCTCAGGAAAACCCCAACCTAAAATAACTACATCCCCTTCTGAGGCAGCAAAAAGAGTGAAAGGTTTCAGACATGTTCATTGTGTAGACTGGTGGATACAAAACTAGGGACAAGTCATATAAGGAAAGTGAACTTGGTCTTTCAGCTGCCTGTAAGGAAGGCAAATGGTAGGTATTTTACAAAGAACAACATCAAATGGTGAGACCGCCCCGCTGTGCTTTCGGAGTGGGAGCTCAGCCTGACACCGCCGGCAAACGCTGCCTCCCCTTACACGGATAGAGGGAGCGTTGCTTATCACTGCACTGCCTGATGTAAGTGGTGGGCGCACAGTGGTTTAAGTGACAAGAGGCAATGGAGAAGGTGCCTCCTTCAGAACAGGAGTCCGGCGGCAACCGACTCCATTGACTGGTACTTCCACCACTGGCTGAGCAGCGGAGAATAGACGATGTGCGCAGTGGAGACAGAGGGAAAGTGGGCATGCCAGCAGCTAATAGAGCACTGGGCATGCCCCCTCAGTGACGAAAACGGGTGCGTGGCTCGCGACCGCAGGCTTTCCCGCAAAGCCACACCCCTTTCCATAGGCCACATTCCCTTTTTGGATGGACACGCGCTATGCGCGTACAGATGTCCCGAGCCACGGATCTCAAATGTTGGGAGGTATGCTATTACCACTAGTGGATGTTGCTTAATAACACTAAGCATCTTTTTTCACCGGAGGGGCTATTTTTGATGGGGAATGGGAAGTCATTGTACAATGGGGGCCTTGGTGCAAATCACCCCGTAGGTGTATTTTATTATTATTATTATTATTATTATTATTATATATTTCTGTTACGTCCTAGAGGATGCTGGGGACTCCGTAAGGA
Organism: Pseudophryne corroboree; assembly: GCF_028390025.1. Lineage (NCBI taxonomy): Eukaryota > Metazoa > Chordata > Amphibia > Anura > Myobatrachidae > Pseudophryne > Pseudophryne corroboree. Next base: position 637,922,842 of record NC_086445.1, on the reverse strand, counting down.
CCATGGGGTATAGACGGGCTCCGCAGGAGACATGGGCACTATAAAGAACTTTTAGTATGGGTGTACACTGGCTCCTCCCTCCTATGCCCTTCCTCCAGACCTCAGTTAGATTTTGTGCCCAGAGGAGATAGGGTGCATTACAGGGGAGCTCTCCTGAGTTTCTCTGAAAAATAATTTTGATAGGTTTTTTTATTTTCAGGGAGCACTGCTGGCAACAGGCTCCCTGCATCGTGGGACTGAGGAGAGAGAAGCAGACCTACTTAAATGATAGGCTCTGCTTCTTAGGCTACTGGACACCATTAGCTCCAGAGGGAGTCGGAACGCAGGTCTCACCCCGCCGTTCGTCCCAGAGCCGCGCCGCCGTCCTCCTCGCAGAGCCGGAAGATAGAAGCCGAGTGAGTATAAGAAGAAAAGAAGACTTCAAGGCGGCAGAATACTTCAAATCTTCACTGAGGTAAGCCCGCAGCGGTAAGGCTGCGCTCCATTGCTCCCACACACTACACACACACTGAAAGCACTGATGGGTGCAGGGCGCAGGGGGGGCGCCCTGGGCAGCAATATAAACCTCTGGACTGGCAACAGGGTACATTAGGCTGTGGAGGCAGTAAATGAAAAAATCCCCCGCCATTTTTTGTATATTGGAGCTGGACCGAAGCCCGCCGCTGGAGGGGACGGAGCATGATCCCTCAGCACAAACAGCGCAATTTTCTCCACAGAACGCTGCAGAGAAGCTGGCTCCCCGGACTCTCCCCTGCTGAACACGGTGACAGAGGGCTGAAAAGAGGGGGAAGGGGCATTTGTAAGGCGCAGTGAGTGTATACACATTTATTATATATAAAAAGCGCTATATCTTGGTTTTTATTCCAGTGTCAGTTGGCGCTGGGTGTGTGCTGGCATACTCTCTCTCTCTGTCTCTCCAAAGGGCCTTGTTGGGGAATTGTCCCCTTATAGATATATCCCTGTGTGTGTGGGGGTGTCGGTACATGCGTGTCGGCATGTCTGAAGCGGAAGGCTCGTCCAAGGAGGAGGTGGAGCAGATGAGTGGTGTGTCTCCATCGGCAACGCCGACTCATGATTGGACGGACATGTGGAATATGTTAAATACAAGTGTGACCTCATTACATAAGAGAATGCACAAAGTAGAGTCCAGGGAAAAAGCATGAAGTCAATCCACAGATTGGACTGGGTCACAGGGCCCTTCTGGGTCTCAAAAACGTCCCCTATCCCAAATAGCAGACACTGGTACCGACACGGATTCTGACTCCAGTGTCGACTACGATGATGCAAAATTATACCCAAGGGTGGCAAAAAGTATTCAGTATATGATTATTGCAATAAAAGATATTTTGCATATCACTGATGACCCCTCTGTCCCTGACATGAGGGTATGCATGTATAAGGAAAAGAAACCTGAGGTAACCTTTCCCCCATTCCATGAGCTTAACGAGTTATTTGAAAAGGCTTGGGAAACTCCAGATAACAAAACTGCAGATTCCCAAAAGGGTTCTTATGGCGTATCCTTTCCCTGCACAGGACAGGGTACGTTGGGAATCCTCTCCCAGGGTGGACAAGGCTTTAACACGCCTGTCCAAGAAGGTGGCGCTACCGTCTCCGGACACGGCAGCCCTCAAGGATCCTGCTGATCGCAGACAGGAAACTACTTTAAAGTCTATTTATGCGCATACAGGTGCTTTGCTCAGACCGGCAATAGCATCGGCATGGGTGTGTAGTGCAGTTGCAGCGTGGACAGATACCGTGTCAGCTGACCTTGATATCCTGGACAGGGATACCATTTTATTGACCGTAGCCCACATTAAAGAAGCAGTCTTATATATGAGGGCCGCTCAAAGAGACGTTGGGCTGCTGGGTTCCAGAGCCAATGCCATGGCTATTTCTGCGAGACGAGCTCTATGGACCAGCCAATGGACGGGTGATGCAGACTCAAAGAAGCATATGGAGGTTTTACCTTACAAGGGTGAAGTGTTGTTTGGGGATGGGCTCGCGGACCTGGTTTCCACAGTGACCGCGGGTAAATCTACCTTTTTACCTTTTGTTCCCCAACAGCAAAAGAAAACTCCACAGTATCAGATGCAGTCCTTTCGGTCGCATAAGTCCAGAAGAGGTCGGGGCTACTCCTTCCTTGCCAGAGGTAAGGGTAGAGGAAAGAGAACGCCTGCTTCGGCTAGTTCCCAGGAGCAGAAGTCCTCCCCGGCTTCTACAAAATCCACCGCATGACGCTGGGGCTCCACTGAGGGAGTCCGCACCAGTGGGTGCACGTCTTCGACTTTTCAGCCAGATCTGGGTTCTTTCAGACGTGGATCCTTGGTCGATGGAAATTGTTTCCCAAGGCTAAAAAGCTGGAATTCGAAGAGGTGCCCCATTGCCGATTTTTCAAGTCGGCCTGGCCAGCTTCACCCCCGGAGAGGAAAGTAGTGTTAGCTGCAATTCAAAAGCTGTGTCAACAGCAAGTGATTGTCAAGGTTCCCCTGGTCCAACAGGGAAAAGGGTACTATTCAACCCTGTTCATGGTCCCGAAGCCGGATGGTTCGGTCAGACCCATTTTAAATCTAAAATCCCTAAACCTGTACTTGAAAAAGTTCAAATTCAAGATGGAATCGCTCCGAGCTGTAATATCCAGCCTGGAAGGGAGGGATTTTATGGTGTCACTAGACATAAAGGATGCATACCTTTATGTCCCCATATATCCCCCTCATCAGGAGTACCTGAGATTCGCTATACGGGACTGTCATTACCAGTTTCAGACGTTGCCGTTTGGACTTTCCACGGCCCCGAGGATTTTCACCAAGATGATGGCGGAGATGATGGTACTCCTGAGCAGGCAGGGAGTCACAATTATCCCATACTTGGACGATCTCCTGATAAAGGCGAGATCAAGGGATCAATTGCTGAAGAGCGTGTCGCTCTCCCTGAGAGTGCTGCAACAGCACGGTTGGATTCTCAATCTGCCAAAGTCACAATTGGTTCCAACGACTCGGCTATCATTCCTAGGCATGATTCTGGATACGGAACAAAAGAGGGTTTTTCTCCCATTGGAAAAAGCCCAGGACCTCCAGAACATGGTCAGAGACCTGCTAAAACCAAAAAGAGTGTCTGTTCATCACTGCACTCGAGTTCTGGTAAAAATGGTGGCAGCCTACGAGGCCATCCCCTTCGGCAGGTTCCATGCAAGGACTTTTCAGTGGGACCTTCTGGACAAGTGGTCCGGGTCCCATCTACAAATACATCAGAAAATAACCCTGTCCCCCAGGGCCAGGGTGTCTCTCCTGTGGTGGCTGCAGAGTGCTCACCTTCTAGAGGGTCGCAGGTTCGGCATTTAAGACTGGGTTCTGTTGACCATGGACGCGAGCCTCCGAGGATGGGGAGCAGTCACACTAGGAAGAAATTTTCAGGGACTATGGTTAAGCCAGGAGGCTTGTCTACACATCAACATACTGGAATTGAGGGCCATATACAATGGCCTGCGACAAGCGGAGAGTCTTCTTCGCGACCTATCGATTCTGATTCAATCAGACAACGTCACAGCCGTGGCTCAAGTAAACCGCCAAGGCGGGACAAGCAGCAGAGTGGAGATGGCGGAAGCCACCAGGATTCTTCGCTGGGCGGAAAATCACGTAAGCGCTCTGTCAGCTGTCTTCATTCCGGGAGTGGACAACTGGAAAGCAGACTTCCTCAGCAGACACGATCTCCATCCAGGAGAGTGGGGACTTCATCAAGAAGTTTTTGCAGAGATAACAAGTCTTTGGGGAATTCCTCAAATAGACATGATGGTGTCACGCCTCAACAAGAAGCTTCGGAGGTATTGTGCCAGGTCACGGGACCCTCAGGCAGTAGCGGTGGACGCCCTGGTAACACCATGGGTGTTTCAGTCGGTCTATGTGTTCCCTCCTCTTCCTCTCATCTCAAAAATATTGAGAATCATAAGACGAAAAAGAGTGCAGACAATACTCATTGTTCCAGATTGGCCTCGAAGAGCCTGGTACTCAGATCTTCAGGAAATGCTCACAGAAGATCCGTGGCCTCTTCCTCTCAGGGAGGACCTGTTACAGCAGGGGCCCTGCGTGTTCCAAGACTTACCACGGTTACGTTTGACGGCATGGTGGTTGAACACCGAATCCTAGCTGGGAAAGGTATTCCGGAGGAAGTCATCCCTACTCTGATAAAGGCTAGGAAGGAGGTGACGGCAAAACATTATCACCGTATCTGGAGGAAGTATGTACCTTGGTGTGAAGCCAAGAATGCTCCTACGGAAGATTTCCATCTGGGCCGTTTTCTCCACTTTCTAACAGACAGGAGTGGATATGGGCCTGAAGTTAGGGCCGAAATTTGTACCTTAATGGAGCCTATCTATATTCTTCCAGAAGGAATTGGCTTCTCTCCCAGAAGTCCAGACGTTTGTGAAGGGAGTGCTGCACATCCAGCCCCCCTTTGTGCCCCCAGTGGCACCGTGGGACCTTAACGTGGTGTTAAGTTTCCTAAAATCTCACTGGTTTGAACCTCTTCAAACGGTTGAATTAAAATTTCTCACGTGGAAGGTGGTCATGTTATTGGCCTTGGCATCTGCAAGGCGGGTGTCCGAATTGGCGGCCTTGTCCCACAAGAGCCCCTATTTGATTTTCCATGTAGATAGAGCGGAGTTGAGGACTCGTCCTCAATTTTTGCCTAAGGTGGTTTCTTCATTTCATATGAACCAACCTATTGTGGTGCCTGTGGCTACGGGGAACTTGGAGGACTCCAAGTCCCTGGATGTAGTCAGGGCCTTAAAAATTTATGTAGCCAGGACGGCTAGGGTTAGGAAAACAGAGGCTCTGTTTGTCCTGTATGCAGCCAACAAAGTTGGCGCTCCTGCTTCTAAGCAGACTATTGCTCGCTGGATCTGTAACACGATTCAGCAGGCTCATTCTACAGCTGGATTGCCATTACCAAATTTGGTAAAGGCCCATTCCACTAGGAAGGTAGGCTCTTCTTGGGCGGCTGCCCGAGGCGTCTCGGCATTACAGCTTTGCCGAGCAGCTACTTGGTCGGGTTCAAACACTTTTGCAAAATTCTACAAGTTTGATACCCTGGCTGATGAGGACCTTGCGTTTGCTCAGTCGGTGCTGCAGAGTCATCCACACTCTCCCGCCCGGTTTGGAGCTTTGGTATAAACCCCATGGTCCTTACGGAGTCCCCAGCATCCTCTAGGACGTAAGAGAAAATTAGATTTTAAACCTACCGGTAAATCTTTTTCTCCTAGTCCGTAGAGGATGCTGGGCACCCGTCCCAGTGCTGACTAAATCTGCAAGACTTGTATATAGTTGTTGCTTACATAAGGGTTATGTTACAGTTGGAATCGGTCTTGGACTGATACTGTTTTTTGTTCATACTGTTAACTGGTTGCGTATTTTCCAGGTTATATGGTATGATTGGTGTGGGCTGGTATGAATCTTGCCCTTAGATTAACAAAATCCTTTCCTCATGTTGTCCATCTCCTCTGGGCACAGTTTCTCTAACTGAGGTCTGGAGGAGGGGCATAGAGGGAGGAGCCAGTGCACACCCATACTAAAAGTTCTTTATAGTGCCAATGTCTCCTGCAGAGCCCCTCTATACCCCATGGTCCTAACAGAGTCCCCAGCATCCTCTACGGACTAGGAGAAAAAGATTTACCAGTAGGTTTAAAATCTTATTTTTTTTTAAAGTATATATTCCAATATATTATTAAAATATACTTACACAACCAATCAGTGACCTGCATTTTTTTTTTTATAAGGTCTCTAACAAGACCCATGCCAGACCAATAAGTCCCTTCCATGAGGAAGTTCCTGCTATCTGAGCTCTTGCTTGTTGGGGGTCATTCTGAGTTGATCGCTCGCTAGCTAGTTTTAGCAGCCATGCAAACGCTATGCCGCCGGCCACTGGGGAGTGTATTTGAGCTTAGCAGAAGTACGAACGCATGTGCAGCCGAGCTCTGAAAAACAGTTTGTGCAGTTTCAGAGTAGCTCTGCACCTACTCAGCGCTTGCGATCACTTCAGCCTATTCGTGTCCGGATTTGAAGTCATACACCCGCCCAGCGAACGCCCAGCAACACCTGCGTTTTTTCAGACACGCCTCCATTTTTGCAAACACTCCCTGAAAACGGTCAGTTGACACCCAGAAACGCCCCCTTCCTGTTAATCTTCTTGCGGCCGTCAGTGCGACTGAAAACTTTGCTAGAACCTGTGCAAAACAGGTACCCTTTGTACCCTTACGACGCGCATGCGCATTGAGGTGCATGCGCAGAAAAGCAGTTTTTTAGCCTGATCGTTGCGCTGCGAACAACAGCAGCTAGCGATCAACTCGGAATGACCCCCATTGCAAGCTCCTCAGTAATCTCTGGTTCCATAATGTAGTTCTACAGTTCCCTGGTTTCCACAGAGCCATGCTTCACTGAGTTCCTCTTCTGAAAAGCCAGCTGATTGAGTGTTACACTCAGCTTCTCCTACAGTGTTTTTTTTTTGTTTGTTTTTTAATCTGTTATTAGATTTTCACAATTTTTCAATACAGATAGTAACAAAGAGGAAAAGAGGCATAAAAGAGCATAGCACAAATAAAACTCTTTAAGAAAAGGCACAGAGTAATAACATCCACTCTCCACCACCATAGTGTATCAGTATTCAAGGTGCAATTGAGAAAAAGTACATGTGTCGTATAAAAATAAGCAGAACCTTAAAGCTTTTCTACTGTTCGAGTGTATAAGTGGAAATCAGAATCCACAAATTGCCCCAAATACAGAGAGAAAGAGAGAAAACTAGGAGGAGAAAGGAAGGACAAAAGATAGGGAAAGAAAAAGAAGAGAAGATGAAGAAAAGGAGGGGGAAGGGGTAAAGCGAGGAGTCCTGATGATACCTCGGGGCTCAGGCCCAATCATTCAGTTGGTGTAAGCAACCATTGACCCACTGAAAGCATAAATCATAAATCAAATAATCTGGCGATATAAAAACCAAGAGGTGGTATTGAAAACCTTTAAAAATTTTATTGGAGTGAATTAGTCTAAAGTCTCAATGTAGACGCCCCATTTGTTGTAAAAGCGGGTGACTCCAGCCTCCATAGCCGGAAGAACTGCTTGTCTGTCAAAGTATAAAATTTGCAATAGCAGGGCTTTAACAGCTTCTACAAAAGAGGGTGCCTGGGAGGTCCAGTTACAGAGTATCACCTTTTTCGCCACTGCAACAATCACGGCAAGGAGGGGAAAGAGGCGTGCAGATTCCGGGCCCAAGTCCCAATTTGAAAAGTCAGCACAGAACATGACAAGAGGGTCACTACGCAGACGAAGATGCAAAATGGAGTTAATAGCCGAATTGAAATAACTAGGGACAGAATTGTCCAATAAAAGAGCATTATACAATGAGAGTAAGGAAGGGCCAATTTCAGATTCAAGGAGTTTATAAAACTCGCCTGAGAAGCCGTCAGGACCAGGGGCTTTAAGGGGCTTCAATTTTTTAATAGCTTGACGGAGTTCCTCAGCAGAGATCGGGGCTATAAGTGAGGCCTGTTGGTCAGGGGAAAGAGAGGGAAGGGTAGTAGACGACCAGAACTCCTCCTTAAGGGAGGGGTCGATAGATGGGTGGGAGTATAGCGCTTCACAGTAAGAACCTAGCAAGGCAACAATGTCCCCACCTTGCTTAAGCTGGACCCCATCTCCTTTTTTCAGGGAGGAAATTGAGGAGGGAGAATCATAAGTACGGAGCAGATTAGATAAAAGTCTCCCTGATTTATTTCCATGTCTATAAAACAGGGATTTTTTCCTAAAGTCATGTTTTGCCGCCAACTGGTCTAAGACTCCGTCAAAGTGGCACCTTGCTTTCTGATAGGTGCCTATAGACATGACCGAGAGGTATGACTTAAAATTTTGAAATGCTAAAGTGAGATCAGACTGAGCCTGTTGGTATAATTGAGCAGTATATTTTCTGTTTGGACACATATGAGATGATATTCCCCCGCAACACCGATTTAGCTGTTTGCCAAAAAAGCTGCGGCGACTCAGCATGCGCCACGTTATTGTCTGCAAAGTCACGCCACCCCACTATCAACATATCACGGAAAGCAGCAGACTTGGTCAGGTAGGACGGAAAACGCCACGGTCTGTAGGAACCACAGTCGACTGGGGAAGCAATTGTGACCCAAATCAGAGCATGATCCGACAGACCAATGGGTTCTATAGCTGAGTCAACCACCTTAGATAAAGCGTCAGTAGACAGCAACAAGTAATCTACATGAGAGAGGGTAGCGTGAGCCGCAGACAAGCAAGTATATTCCTTATCCGTGGGGTGGAAAGTCCTCCAAACATCAGACAAGCGGAGTGAGGACGCCAATTGTGGGACCCCTAAGGAGGTTTAGAGGGCGGCAGTGGCGAGAGGGATGCTGACGGTCCATACTAAGGGAAGCTACCAAATTAAAATCGCCCCCAATTAAAACTGTGGAGTCACTGAAAGAAGCAAGTTTGGCCACAATACATTGCATAAAGCGTTTGGAGTAAGTGTTCATGGCGTAAAGGTTGCAAAGTACATACTTAGTATTAGCTAAGGTAACCTCAGATATGACATATCGGCCCAAAGAGTCGCTAATAGAGGAATGGAGGGTAGGTGTGAGCTGTTTCCGAACCAACGTGACCACGCCACGTTTTTTAGACGTGAAGGAGGCTGCCAACAAATGTGTTTCCTGAAGCATAATGACATCAATACCTTTCTTGCGTAAATATGTAAAAAGCTTGGTCCTCTTAGTAGGAGAGTGAATCCCACCTACATTACACGAGTCAAACATTAAAGGTGCCATCTTACATTAATAAAAAGGGAAAAAAACAAAAAAGCGGGAGCAACGCTGCGCACTTGGACGCCCCAGCATGACCCATGGGGGGAGGAAAGGGGTGGGTAAAGAAAGGCAGCAGAGAACTCGACCAGGGGTCCTCGCAAAGAAGAAAAGGGGAGGGGCAAGGGGAGAAGAGAGAGGAGAAGAGTGAAATAGAACCACAGAAGAAGTAAGGAAAAGTAGAACGAGATAGGAACCAAAAGAAAAATGGGAGGAGAAGCCTCCCGAGAGGTCTCATAAACGAGACACCAGACTTCCTAAACATAGAAATCACACATAAATAGTAACAGGGAAACATATCAGAACTAATGCCCCATAGGGCCACAGCTATTAAGAAAGCACCGTCTCCATTAATTAGAATTGCGGCACATAGTAAAAGAGTACAAAAAGAAATGGTGAAGACGGCTTGTGGCAAATCTAAGTCAGCGGACCGCCACACGCCACCAGCGAGGGGTGGGGGGAGGCAAGGATTAACACAGGCTAGGATACTCCAAGACATTACTTAAAATGACAGTAAAAGCAATCCTAAGAAAACAAACATTTGAAATATATATGGAAAAAAAACAAGGCTAGAATATAACATTAGCATATGAAAGCCAGGGGTAACTTCCCGGCAATGGCCCTCATTCCGAGTTGATCGCTAGCTGATTTCATTCACAGCGCGGCGATCAGGCTAAAAATCGTCATTTCTGCGCATGCGTATGGGCCGCCGTGCGCACGCGCGAAGTACTTTCACACAAAGCTATGCAGTTTTACACAAGGTCGAGCGACTAATTTCAGTCGCACTGCTGATCGGTGAGTGATTGACAGGAAAGGGGCATTTCTGGGAGGTAACTGTCTGTTTTCCGGGAGAGTGCCAAAAATCGCAGGCGTTTCAGGTGAAAACGCAGGCGTGCCTGGGGAAACGGGGGAGTGTCTGGCCGAACAAAGGGCGTGTATGTGACGTCAAAACAGGAACTAAACTGTCTGCAGTGATCGCAAGGTAGGAGTAGGTTTGGAGCTACTCAGAAACGGCATGAATTTTTTTCCGAGCAGTTCTGCTAACCTTTCGTTCGCACTTCCGCTAAGCTAAGATACACTCCCAGAGGGCGGTGGCTTAGCGTTTGCACTGCTGCTAAAAGCAGCTAGCGAGCGATCAACTCGAAATGAGGGCCATCATCACAGAGATAGCAGGATGCGAAAAGCACAAAACGACAGGGTATCACCAGACTGGGGATCAGTCGCAGGAGTCTGGGCGGAACCGGATGGGAGAATCAGAAGTCCCTGACGCTGAAGCCTCCTCACGTAGATATTGTGTAGCATCATCAGGAGTAGAAAAGTCCACAAAGGAATCTCCAACAAAAAGCCTCAGGCGAGCAGGCAAAGCGACGGCCAGATTTCACCAGATCCGCGCAGACCGCAGAAAACGCCTTACGGGTCCTTGTGACTTCGGCCGAATAGTCATGGAATACCAGCAGTTTATGGGACTCCCACATCAGCGGTCGTAACTTTCTATAATCTTGCCAAATGAGCTCACAATGCAGGAAATTAAGACAGCGAAAGATGGTGACCCGCGGGCGTTAGTTTGTGCCGGCACGGGTGGGGCCGAGGCAGTGCGCCCGTTCCACAACCAAGTCAGAGCAGGAGTCAGCCACATCAAGCAGGTCCAGCAGTGGGGTGGTTAAGAATTGGGTGAGCGAGTCCCCTTTAAGAGTCTCAGGCAGACCCACATTGCGGAGGTTATTTCTCCTAGACCTGTTTTCCAAACTGTCCACTTTATCCAGGATTTGGAGGTGCTGTTTATGTAAAACCTTATAACGCTGCTTAAGAGTGAAAATGTCCTGAAAAGTCTCCCCCAGGGTAACCTCAGTAGTGTGCACTCTATGAGTGAGCTGCAGGATATTAGCATTTGTTTCCTGCAGTGCTTGTTTAAAGGATGCAGCCTGTTCCTGCATAAGGGGGGCCATAGTGGACTTAATAGCCCACACAATGTCCGTGTAACTAGCCAGAGGAGGGTCAGAAGGGGCCTCAGTACCTGCAGAGAGACCAGCTTCTGCGACCAGAGGAGAGGGAGGGCTGGAGGTAGCACTGGAAGCGGAGGGGGACGCTGAGGTGGAAGCCACGGCTGCCATTTTGGATCAGCGGCTCCATCTAACTCTGGCGCTGCTGTGGTTTGCGGGGCATGGAGAAGGTAAGAAACCTCTCCATGTACAGCGGGGAGCGTCCTCTCTTCGGCGGTGGCGGCGGCCCGACTGGCGGCGCCCAGAGGCGGGTGAGAGCGGGCGGATTAGCTGTGGCTGCAAAGGAGCTGCTCTAACATGCAGCCATCCCTGCCAGAGCCGGAACCGGAAGTCCCTACAGTGTTTGTTTACAGACTTCTGCCATTCTTCTCAGCCACTAGTAATTTGATAAACATACTTTATTTCCAAGCTGCTGTGCCTACAGTTTGAACAAAAGTCTGTGTTACTTATTGCTGAGTTTCCTTCCGGGTTGATTATCCACCTATGTGTTTCTCTGAGCTTGCAGCCTGAAGAGTCCTGATTGCACAGTGCTATCACAGATAAGCAAGTGCTGCTATAGTGCATTCCCAGTTTGCTGCAGAGATCCTGAATTTCTGTTGTGCTGTTAACCCACGAATCCCCAGCCAGCAAGTGTATGCTTTTGCGTGCACATTTCATTTATTCCAGCTATAAAAACAGCCCCCAGCAGCACGAACTCCAGCTACCAGTATCCTGTGACTTCTTCAGTCCATCCCAGGCTCCGCTATATACAGCCAGAGTCAAGCCTAACACAGCTCTCCCTGTGTCCTGTACTACCTGAGTTCCCCAGTGCTACACTCTGTATCAAGTGCATACTAGTGCAGTTATCCTCTAAGATGCAAACCCGGTTCCAAGTACTCAGCTGTTCCAGTTATCTGGCACAGTCCAGTCCTAAACTGTTCCAGTTATCCGGTTCATTCCTCAGCTGTATCATTATCCAGCAAGGGCCAGTTCTGTCCTCAGCTGATCCAGCTATCCGGTTCCATTTCGGTCCATTAGCCGACTCGCAGTTGATCTAGCTATCTGGTTTCAGCTCATCACTGGTTCAAAACCGGTTAACTACCTTGCCTCAGTCCTAGAGTCGACTACAACAAGAAGTTTTATTAGTGCTCTAAGCTATACTCACTGCGTTCCTATCTAAAGCCCAGTGGATCCAGCCTCTGTGCCCACAGACAAAGCACAATGGATCCAAACAGCAGATTCTGACAATTATCATCCACTGGTCAAAAGGGTTAAACTAGCAGTTAATAATCTTAGTTTTGGCTTGAAGGAGCAGTGTTCCAACTCTAGGATCAACATTTAAAAAGGATTTTACAGTGTCATCCTCAAAACATAGTTCTCAGTCCATAGATTCAAGAGAATCCCTTATAAATGTTGATCATTTGGTATCACCAATATAATGTACTGAGAGCGTCACTGTGCTGAAACTTGATAAATAGGGCATTTAGACAAATGATGCTGAAGGATATAGCATACTTCCCAAGTGTCCTGATTTTTGTGGGACTGTCCCACTGTCCCACCCGCAGGCCGCAGTGTCCCGCGGTGCGGGGGCAGTTGGGAGGCTCCTGTCAGTCACTGCTCTGCCTAGCAGAGCACGGCTTCCTGGGAGATGTAGTTTTCTCTAGTGATGAGTGGGTTCGGATCCTCGGGATCCGAACCCGCCCGAACTTCACCTTTTTTTTCATGGGTCCGAGCGACTCGGATCCTCCCGCCTTGCTCGGTTAACCCGAGCGCGCCCGAACGTCATCATCCCGCTGTCGGATTCTCGCGAGATTCGGATTCTATATAAGGAGCCGCGCGTCGCCGCCATTTTCACACGTGCATTGAGATTGATAGGGAGAGGACGTGGCTGGCGTCCTCTCCGTTATGGTAGAAAAGACTGAGTGACTTATAATTGTGGGGAGGATTGGGGACGGGGAGCAGCTGTTAGGGAGTACAGTGCAGGGTTTTGATTATACCACCAGTGAGTTTAATCCGTTGTTACTCTGCCTGAAAAAAACCGCTCCACCATATCTGTGCTCGCTCAGTGTGCTGCACTGCTGCATATATCTGTGCTGAGTGCACTGCTCACACTGCCTAATTGTGGGGACTGGGGAGCAGTTATAGCAGGAGTACAGTGCACAGTTTTGCTGACAGTGACCACCAGTCCAGTATACGTTTGTCTGCCTGAAAAACACTCCTGTGGTGGCTTTTTTTTTCTTCATACTAGTTTAGCAGTCTGCTGACAGTGTCCACCAGGTCCGTTATTATTATACAGTATATTATATATATATATATATATATAGCAGTACGGTAGGCCACGGCTGTACCTACCTCTGTGTCGTCAGTGCACTCGTCGTCCATAAGTAATATAATACTATACTATAGTATCCAATCCATCCATCTACATTGTATACCTGTGGTGATTTGTTTTTTTCTTCATACTAGTTTAGCAGTCTGCTGACAGTGTCCACCAGGTCCGTTATTATTATTATACAGTATATTATATATATATATATATATATATATATATATATATATATATATATATAGCAGTACGGTAGGCCACGGCTGTACCTACCTCTGTGTCGTCAGTGCACTCGTCGTCCATAAGTAATATAATACTATACTATAGTATCCATCCATCTACATTGTATACCTGTGGTGTTTTTTTTTTCCTTCATACTAGTTTAGCAGTCTGCTGACAGTGTCCACCAGGTCCGTTATTATTATTATTATACAGTATATTATATATATATATATATATATATATATATATATATATATAGCAGTACGGTAGGCCACGGCTGTACCTACCTCTGTGTCGTCAGTGCACTCGTCGTCCATAAGTAATATAATACTATACTATAGTATCCAATCCATCCATCTACATTGTATACCTGTGGTGGCTTTTTTTCCCTTCATACTAGTTTAGCAGTCTGCTGACAGTGTCCACCAGGTCCGTTATTATTATTATACAGTATATTATATATATATATATATATATATATAGAAGTACGGTAGGCCACGGCTGTACCTACCTCTGTGTCGTCAGTGCACTCGTCGTCCATAAGTAATATAATACTATACTATCCATCCATCTACATTGTATACCTGTGGTGGCTTTTTTTTTCTTCATACTAGTTTAGCAGTCTGCTGACAGTGTCCACCAGGTCCGTTATTATTATTATACAGTATAATATATATATATATATATATATATATATAGCAGTACGGTAGGCCACGGCTGTACCTACCTCTGTGTCGTCAGTGCACTCGTCGTCCATAAGTAATATAATACTATACTATCCATCCATCTACATTGTATACCTGTGGTGGTTTTTTTTTTCTTCATACTAGTTTAGCAGTCTGCTGACAGTGTCCACCAGGTCCGTTATTATTATTATACAGTATATTATATATATATATAGCAGTACGGTAGGCCACGGCTGTACCTACCTCTGTGTCATCAGTGCACTCGTCGTCCATAAGTAATATAATACTATACTATCCCTCCATCTACATTGTATACCTGTGGTGGTTTTTTTCTTCTTCATACTAGTTTAGCAGTCTGCTGACAGTGTCCACCAGGTCCGTTATTATTATTATTATACAGTATATTATATATATATATATATATATATATATATATATATAGCAGTACGGTAGGCCACGGCTGTACCTACCTCTGTGTCGTCAGTGCACTCGTCGTCCATAAGTAATATAATACTATACTATCCATCCATCTACATTGTATACCTGTGGTGGTTTTTTTTTTTTCTTCATACTAGTTTAGCAGTCTGCTGACAGTGTCCACCAGGTCCGTTATTATTATTATGCAGTATAATATATATATATATATATATATATATATATATATATATAGCAGAACGGTAGGCCACGGCTGTACCTACCTCTGTGTCGTCAGTGCACTCGTCGTCCATAAGTAATATAATACTATACTATCCATCCATCTACATTGTATACCTGTGGTGTTTTTTTTTTCTTCATACTAGTTTAGCAGTCTGCTGACAGTGTCCACCAGGTCCTTTATTATTATTATACAGATATTACATATATATATAGCAGTACGGTAGGCCACGGCTGTACCTACCTCTGTGTCGTCAGTGCACTCGTCGTCCATAAGTAATATAATACTATACTATCCATCCATCTACATTGTATACCTGTGGTGGCTTTTATTTGTGCGCATTAAAATATGGAGAACAAAAATGTGGAGGTTAAAAAAATAGGGAAAGATCAAGATCCACTTCCACCTCGTGCTGAAGCTGCTGCCACTAGTCATGGCCGAGACGATGAAATGCCATCAACGTCGTCTGCCAAGGCCGATGCCCAATGTCATAGTACAGAGCATGTAAAATCCAAACCACAAAAGATCAGTAAAATGACCCAAAAATCAAAATTAAAAGCGTCTGAGGAGAAGCGTAAACTTGCCAATATGCCATTTACGACACGGAGTGGCAAGGAACGGCTGAGGCCCTGGCCTATGTTCATGGCTAGTGGTTCAGCTTCACATGAGGATGGAAGCACTCATCCTCTCGCTAGAAAAATGAAAAGACTTAATTCAATATATATAATATATAAGATTCAATTCCTCCGTGGAGACATTCACCAGCAGCAATTGCCTCCAGAAAGTACACGGGGACCTGAGATGGTGGATTCCAGTGGGGACGAATTAATAATCTGTGAGGAGGGGGATGTACACAGTGAAAGGGGTGATGAATCGGACGATGATGATGAGGTGGACATCTTGCCTCTGTAGAGCCAGTTTGTGCAAGGAGAGATTGATTGCTTCTTTTTTGGTGGGGGCCCAAACCAACCAGTCATTTCAGTCACAGTCATGTGGCAGACCCTGTCGCTGAAATGATGGGTTCGTTAAAGTGTGCATGTCCTGTTTATACAACATAAGGGTGGGTGGGAGGGCCCAAGGACAATTCCATCTTGCATCTCTTTTTTCTTTCATTTTTCTTTGCGTCATGTGCTGTTTGGGGAGTATTTTTTTGAAGGGCCATCCTGCGTGACACTGCAGTGCCACTCCTAGATGGGCCAGGTGTTTGTGTCGGCCACTAGGGTCGCTTAGCTTAGTCACACAGCTACCTCATTGCGCCTCTTTTTTTCTTTGCGTCATGTGCTGTTTGGGGAGTATTTTTTTGAAGGGCCATCCTGCCTGACACTGCAGTGCCACTCCTAGATGGGCCAGGTGTTTGTGTCGGCCACTAGGGTTGCTTAGCTTAGTCACACAGCTACCTCATTGCGCCTCTTTTTTTCTTTGCGTCATGTGCTGTTTGGGGAGTATTTTTTTGAAGGGCCATCCTGCGTGACACTGCAGTGCCACTCCTAGATGGGCCAGGTGTTTGTGTCGGCCACTAGGGTCGCTTAGCTTAGTCACACAGCAAGTCAGCTACCTCATTGCGCCTCTTTTTTTCTTTGCGTCATGTGCTGTTTGGGGAGTATTTTTTTTGAAGGGCCATCCTGCGTGACACTGCAGTGCCACTCCTAGATGGGCCAGGTGTTTGTGTCGGCCACTAGGGTCGCTTAGCTTAGTCACACAGCTACCTCATTGCGCCTCTTTTTTTCTTTGCGTCATGTGCTGTTTGGGGAGTATTTTTTTGAAGGGCCATCCTGCGTGACACTGCAGTGCCACTCCTAGATGGGCCAGGTGTTTGTGTCGGCCACTAGGGTCGCTTAGCTTAGTCACACAGCTACCTCATTGCGCCTCTTTTTTTCTTTGCGTCATGTGCTGTTTGGGGAGTATTTTTTTGAAGGGCCATCCTGTCTTACACTGCAGTGCCACTCCTAGATGGGCCAGGTGTTTGTGTCGGCCACTTGGGTCGCTGAGCTTAGTCACACAGCTACCTCATTGCGCCTCTTTTTTTTTTCTTTGCGTCATGTGCTGTTTGGGGAGTATTTTTTTGAAGGGCCATCCTGCCTGACACTGCAGTGCCACTCCTAGATGGGCCAGGTGTTTGTGTCGGCCACTTGTGTCGCTTAGCTTAGCCATCCAGCGACCTCGGTGCAAATTTTAGGACTAAAAATAATATTGTGAGGTGTTCAGAATAGACTGGAAATGAGTGGAAATTATGGTTATTGAGGTTAATAATACTATGGGATCAAAATGACCCCCAAATTCTATGATTTAAGCTGTTTTTTAGGGTTTTTTGAAAAAAAACACCCGAATCCAAAACAAACCCGAATCCGACAAAAAAAATTCGGTAAGGTTTTGCCAAAACGCGTTCGAACCCAAAACACGGCCGCGGAACCGAACCCAAAACCAAAACACAAAACCCGAAAAATTTCCGGTGCACATCACTAGTTTTCTCACACTGTGCACTGTATTCAATGTACAGTGTGAGAAAACTACATCTACCATGATGTAGTGCGCGGCAGACGGCTCAGAGAGTTAACTGATGTGTGCACCACAGGTCCTGCTTTCCCGCTATCTGCTATTGTAGATTCCCCGCTCTTGTAGCTGCCGCTAGCCGCCGCTAACCAGGGAGCTGGGTTAACTGTGTGCGGCAGCTGTAGCTACCGGCAGCTGCCGCTGCTGCTGGCATCCCTCCGGCTTCCCCTCTAACCAGGGAGCGGGGTTACACTGTACGTGCAGCGGCTGTAGCTACCGCCAGCCGCCGCTGCTACTGCCATCCCACTAGGTGGCCTCTGCTAGCCACAGCCCATTGCACTTAAATGAGAACAGTCAGTCGGGCCAGCTGTGCTGTGGATTCAGGACCTGGACCAGTGGTGGCGAGTGCATATACTGGGGCATTATGTGTGTCTGTCATTACTGGGGGCTGTGTGTATAAGCAGCTATTACTGGGCCATTATTTGTAAGGCCACACCTACTTTCTTAGGAGGTTGCACGCATTGGGGGTGGTGTGGGGGGGGCTTAAAAAATGTCCCGCGAATGATGATGAAAAAATCCAAATGGCCCTTGGCAGGAAAAAGGTTCCCCACCCCTGTCTTAAAAAAATCCTTTTGTAAGGGATTATGTCAAGTTCTGGTCATGTGATCGGAATTTGCGTTCCAAATACCGGAAGTGCGTCGCAGTGGAACGCACGCCGCTTTGTTATGATTATACTGCACGTAGCATTGTGGATTTCATATACTCGTCTGTGTATGTATATATGTTAGTCTGTTATATTAATGTTGTATGTACTTGTGTTTTTAATGCTTTTTCACACCTGTTAGTTGGATGAGCAGGTGTTTCCTGTTGGTTGATGAGGGGGAGGGCTATATGGGTATAAATGTGAGCTACCTGTATTGGTTTGTGATCTTGACAAAGGTCCCCACATGGGATCGAAACGTTGATACCCCTATGCTGATATCCTGATGTTACAATAAAAATAAGGCTTAAGAAGACTGGTGTGCTCCTGATATATATATATATATATATATATATATATATATATATATATATATATATATATATATATATTAGAGATGAGCGGGTTCGGTTCTCTGAGATCCGAACCCCCCGAACTTCACCTATTTTACACAGTTCCAAGGCAGCCTCGGATCTTCCCGCCTTGCTCGGTTAACCCGAACGCGCCCAAACATCATCATCCCGCTGTCGGATTCTCACGAGAGTCGTATTCTATATAAAGAGCCGTGCGTCGCGGCCATTTTCACTCGTGCATTGGAGATTGAACGGAGAGGACGTGGCTGCGTTCTCTCCCTGAAAAGCTCCGTATCTGTGCTCAGTGTGCTGCAAATATCTGTGCTCAGTGTGCTGCAAATATATGTGCTCAGTGTGCTGAAAATATCTACGTTCTCTGCCTGAAAACGCTCCATATCTGTGCTCAGTGTGCTGTAAATATCTGTGCTCAGTGCGCTGCATTGTGGGGACCACCAGTATATAATTATAGTAGTACAGTACAGTAGGCCATTGCTGTATCTTGCAGCTCTGTGTCAAGTATACTATCCATATCTGTGCTGCATTATTGTGAGCAGTATATAGTAGGACAGTGCAGCATTTTGGTGACCAGCAGTATACATATAGTTAAGAATGCCATTTTGATTTCTCACAACTATTTAAAATGCCCGCTCTAATATATATTGTAAATGCCTGCAACTCTTATTACCATATCCCATAAATGTGCGCTGTACATCGCACAACACTGCATCTCATAAGGGAAAACAATACACCCACACGTTATCTGAGTTCCAAAGCTCATTGATGTATATATTTGTTGTTAAAAGGATATGGATTCAGGATATGGATTCAATATATATTACAAAGTACAGCATACCTATAGTTACATGAATACAACTCACACAGTAAACAGTTAGAACATACAATTACATACAGTTATATGCAGTTTCAGTTACATGCCAGCGATACAATACCATATCTTTCTCATATAAGTTTATGTCTCCATATTACTCTCTCTCTTTCCTCTGTAAAATCATGCTGAGACTTCATCTTCTTCTGAGACCTAAAAGCAACTAACTCTGAGACCAAAAGAAACAGGAACTACCTTCCTGTGTGACCAGCAAAATGTGTTAACTAGTTTCTGGGGGAGGGGTCTCTCTCTCATTCATGATTGAGTCACTAGTATCTTTGTATGTGCTGAACATGCTCAGCCCTTGGGGACATCCAAAGGAACTGGCCTGAGTTTACTGTTTGGAACTTCTATTGTTCAAATAGAAGTGATTTTAGCTTTTATACATGTAATCATAATTATCCGCTGCAGTGTCCCACAACTTAATAACAAGTATCAAATTAATCTACACACCAATCTGCTTGTTTTAATAGTAAACATGACAGGTGTATCTGGTTCCGTTCAAATAATACACATTCATGACATTAATTCATTAGGTAATTTTAAATCATCATGATGTCTGGCGCTTGATATTATTAAAATTATGTACTGTATGAAATAAGTGTCGAATCCATCTCTGTGGCATGTCCGTGTAAATGCGTGTGTTACCATATTTTGCTGCGCGTATTTGCAAGTATAGCGACTTAAATGTGTGTAGTTTGTATGTTCTCTTTATGTAATATTTTTGACTTTGACAGTCCACCCTTTGGCAGTAAACAATAACTGCCATCAATTATTAACATAAGAAAAAATATTTCATACCATAATCGGTGACTTAGACACAAGTATGTATGCATTTCGCAAATCAGACGCTTGACTATATTTGGGGAAGACAAGGAGGAGGACGAGACATCCTCTATATGCACTCAGTGGTCACGGGACCACTAGTTGGGTGTGGGACAACATTCAACCTATAGAGTATGCTGGGACAGTGCTTTGGCCTATAATGTCTGATTTGCGACGAACATTTCACACATACATGTACCTACATCTTTGTACACTGATGTTTGGATTCGATTGAGGTTCTGCTGGGTAGGTGAAGAAGACACAAACAAATCGTGACAGTGACATATAAAATTTTCATGATCTACATATTCCTATCATTTTCTGAACATTGTTTCCATTTCTGGAACGTATGCTAGGTCTGTTTAATCATTGAACAAGGGTTATAAGTAGTGTCCTTCCTAAATAACATAAACCTTCGGAGTTCAGGGAGAGCCACTCATAAACCTTTCTTCCACATATATTAATGAGCTCTTTATCTGCAATGTGTGAATAGCCATTGTCTGGCTCTTCCTGATTACCTCAGAACTCCATAACTACTAGACCTTTGATTTTTCTCTGACTTTAACAAACTGATCGGCTAATCCTGGGATCCTATAAGGAAATCCCTCCTTCCTACAGAACCAGTTCCAGTCCCACACTCGACTCCTCATAAAAAAACCTCGCAAAAATGGAATATCCTGAAAGAAAATGTTTGTCAGCGGGAAAGAGAGAAAAGAGAAATAGAACAAAACAACTCTTGTTCATAACAAATCAATTACAATGACTGGTCTTTCTGCAGTCCTTTAGTACGCTCAGGTAATGTCCAACAGTGCCGCCTCTCTGTCTTCACGGAACAGAGTCTCTGGTGATACTTTTGCGATCTCTTTGCCTTGCTCTTCGAAAACACAGTTCACTTGGAACACACAGTTCACTTTGCTCTCCACCTTGCTCTTTGAACACACAGTTCACTTGAAACACACAGTTCACTTCAAACACACAAACTCGATGAATGTGAGCAATAAACTACTTTGTCACGAGTTCTCTCCGGGTCATCGACCTTCTTGCAGTGGGACGAGTGGACCCAAATCTCTCTTTCGGCGACCTTTAGTGCTGTTAACAAATCTTGGTATGGTCCTTCCCACCTGTCTATTAGGCAACCTGAGCGTAAGGGTAATCACAGTCTCCTGGTTCATAATCAAGACAGTTAGCATTTGGCATACCAGCAATCAACAGTTTCAGGTTCTTTTGTCAAGTTCTCAAATGCTGGCTCATCTCAACAAGGTACTGTACTGTCACCTCATTGGTGTATTTCTGATCATTGTGCGGATCAATCATGACATGAGGTTGTCTTCCAAAAACAACCCAAAAAAAAGACACAAATACCAAAACAAAAACAAATTTCGAAGAGAGTGATTCGTCGAGTGAAGATCTGGGAGTGGTTCCGAAGCTACATAATACTAGTGGCAGTATCTATGATCACAATAGTACAATTTCAAGCTTTGCTCCTACTTCTAGGGTTACCATTATCTACACACAAATTTCTGCGCAATTTTTCTTTGCGGTAAACACAGCAGCATCCGTGGCGCCAGGAAATGCGTCTACCCAGTTTGAGAAAACATCAGTGCACACCAATACATAACAATAATTCCTAAAGGGTGTTAACTGTACGAAGTCGATTTGTTTTTCCTGAAAAGATCCGTCTGCAGGAGGGATATGGGATGGTTCTGTTGGTATTGCTTTACCAATATTCTTCCTCAAGCAAGTAAGACAGGTCATTGCTCTCTTACCTGCATGAGAATAGAATCCTGGCGCACACCAGTAGGCTCTCATCACCCTGTACCTACCCTCTTTGCCTAGATGAGTCAGACCATGTGCCACCTCAGCTAGACTTGGAAGGTATGCTCTGGGGGCTACTGGCGTACCGTGTCCACCTGCCCACAGTCCTGAGGACTCCTGGCCATACCCCTTTGTTCTCCAGACTGCCTCTTCCTGCAGGGAACACAAATTTTTGTATCTTAATTTAACTATTGTGTGTTTGCAATGTAGAGTACCATGAGCATAACTCAAAAAGAAAAAAAAAAGAAAAAAGAAACATCTCTAGAGGAGAGAAGGAAGAAGAAAATGAAAAAGAAAATGTCAGGTTTGTCATTCACCAACAGGCATATCAGTGTCTATACAAAATTTCCCTTCACCAGTATTCCCATTCTCCACCCTTTGTGCATGACAAGGCACACTGCAGTAATACTGGTGTCATCGTGCTGTTGAGATATAACTCTGAAGGACCTAGGCATGTGGAGTTTGAACTGTACTTGGGTCCATGTATTGCACCACCCTGTGTGAACGCAAAAGATGAAGAGGAAAACTGTAGAGAAACAGAATAGAGGTTGGTGACAGATGAGTTTGTAGAGGTGGAGAAGATTTTATAAAAATTTGACAACTGGATTGGGCACTACGGGGAAGTGATTCTCTACTTGGTCTATACCCCTTAAAAAAATTCTGTGTTTCTTATCTCTACTGGGACTATCCTAGCCATCAATCCAGTGTCCTATCCATCCTAAGTTCATAGGGAACCCGGTATCTGTGAGATAATTTCCTCTACCTGTGATGGACATGCATCTAGAACAGTGAAATGTAACATTAGTAGGTTGCATTTATTCTGTTCTTCCCATTAACCGAATCTGTGTTTTCTATATGGCTTATGATTCCTTACTATATGTCCCTTGGTCCCGTCTATGTGTTTAATAATGTGGCTTGTGTTTTCTGTCTAGGGGATCTATATTGACTATGTGTCTTACTACTCCTACAATCTCTGGCAAAATGCCCTTCCTTCCTACAAGTGTAACATATTATTGACCATTTGGGATCTGGGGTTTCGACTGATGGGTCTTTCCTGTATGTGCCAGTATACTTACCATCCTCAACCTCTCCACCTGTTGATCTCTGCGCCTAGCACTATTCTGGCGATGTTCAATAGCACACTATCTAAGATTAGCTACTGTGACCCCTTTCCAATTTTGCAAAGAAGTCTGCACCCTGACACTCAATGCCTTATTGAGCCCGTCCATTTGCACAGAGACAGCCATCTCCCATTTGCCGAATTAGTGTTTACCAGTGGGCTTATCCTGATGGAGAGTTTTTCTATTTCTGCAAGAGACAAAAACAAAAAAAAGTTTAACAAGCTTCTAGGTCATGCAAAGTATTTCATTCAATCCCTCTCATCCCGTACTAAGGGTCTGTACATGGTTCAACAAACATTTCCAAGCTCATCTTTACTAGGGGCATTACTAGGAATGCATACTTCTTATATGGTAACTGAAAAAAATACCCTGGGGTTACCTTGTCTCTGTCCGCTTTCCTACTGGCAAATACTAATGTGCGGACCGGTTTTTCTCCATTTCTGACGTTACTTTCTTGATTTTTTTGTTTTATTTTTGGGTTTTACTATATATGTACACGAATGATACCATACTTACCTGTTCCACTGGTCTCAGCCACTTCCCCCACAGGCTACTGCTCTTCTTTTACCGGTTGGATACTCCTCTGGGTGCATGAGAAATGGCTGAAAACGATCAGGTCACCTTCTCCTCCTAAATAAAACTTCAACATTCATTAGTACATATATAGGTTACAGTCATATTTTTATTATTTTCTATAGTTTGTATGCTGGCCGTAACTGCTTCCACATCTACATATGGCGGTGTACTTGCATTAGTCTCTTTTTTTTTTTTTTTCCTACTTATTTATTGTTGCTACAAGTTCAAACATTTCTTATATTTCCATTCTTGTCTTATATGACTTTGGTTAAACATACCACCTGCAATACCTTAAGATCAAACTCACCAACCCCTCTTGCTGTCACAGGTTTAAACAATTTGTATGTCTGACCCTTTGTTTTCGGGATTTTATCAGACATATTCTTATCCTTAAGTTCTGCAATACCTCTGGTTCAAAGCTGCCCACTTTAGGGAATGGTTCCCTATCATTATTAGTCATACATACCCACTCATTGCATAAAACTTCTGTGTGTGAACCATATTTTTCACACATGATAAACCTTGCTGAGCCTTTTGGCCACAATTCTACCTGAACCATGTCTAAACATCTCTTACTTGAGCAACTGGCTCCCATATTTGTGGGTCTCTTCCAATAATTTTAAAAGATTCCCACAAACACCAAAATACTCAATATAAGTAGACGGTGGATGTATACCCGAGCGCCTTCCACTCGCTCTCGCCCACGCTGGCCAGTACAACGATACACTGTTAGTAGCGGATCGCATTGTACCCAACTTAGGGCTCCTATCAGACCTTACACCGTAATTTCTTTCGGTGGAAGTTCTGCTTGGAATATTTTCCTGAGAGAGGCAGTGAAAACTTCCTTTTCGGTATCTTTCAACTGGAATTGTTTGTAGGGTGAAAAACAGAGAAATTAGATAACTATCCTTCACCCTTTCCAGTGAAGCCCACCAGGGAGATTTCCTGAAGTTATCAAAGAAAAACCCCTTTGTCTATACAATCACGTCTGCGTATGCTCTTACACAGCGCATATGACACAATAATATCACGTTGCGCTGTGCAGAACAAACGAACATGTGATGCAATAGCACAGCCTATAGATACTAGTTATCTATATGTCCTACGATTGCTGTAGACCACCTAGCATAGACCACTTCAGACCACTAAGAGTTGTATGGGATACCACTCAGTCCACTAAGACCACCTAGTTAATAACGCAGGGTTGCGAACCCTACGCCACTGGGCCTCTACTAACCCAGTGTGTCCACCTAGACCACCTAGCTTAGACCACCTAGACCACTTCAGTTCTTGGGTTCAGTATCCACTCACTCCTGCATTCGCTCACTCAAATACACTTTATTTTTCTGTACAGAAAATTAGGATTCATTCAAGTTGGCAGCTTTACCCCCAGAGGCAATTTAAAAAAAAAAAAAAAATATATATATATATTTATACTAAATTTTGTTTTTATACTAAATTTCTTTAGAAACCGGGTGGTTTGGTGCTATTGTAGCATGGCTACTGTCCCACCTTTAAACTAAATGAACTATTGTGTAATTTGTACTTAGCGACCGTACTTCTTACGCAATTTGCGTAAGCACGCGATCGTGCGTGTCTCTTACGCTGCGTGCGCAGTCCTGTACTTTGTCTGAGACACGTGTACAAAACCCTGCGTCCGTAGTAAATCACACAGCTCTATAAATGTGAACAATACTAATTACTATTGCCCACTAGACACAACTTGTTCTGTATAAACTTTTATGCAGAACTGCGTTTGTGTCTTTACGCTTACTTCCTTAAAATACTGTTCTTTCAAATTTACCTATAAATTTACCTATATAGCAACAAATGTATCCTATTTCACACAGATCTATAATGACTCTAGCAATAATCAATAATTTAAATGATATGATTCAGATTGGATAGCTATCTTGCAGAACATACACTGATATAAATATACACATAATTATAATAATATTATATATAATATATTTATATAATATATATCACTTGACTCTCATAGAACCCCCACACAGTACACACCTACTGAATGAATGCATTTCCTTTAAAGTCTCTAATTTGCATATCAACAAATGTTCATATGCCTGTTCAAGAGGGTAGTGGGACAGGTTAATTAACATTTCAACGTCTATCCTAAACTAGCAAGCAGAGTTAACTGAATCCTAGAGGTAAAAGGATGGTTCTTGACTGGCGCCCAAGATGGCTGCCTCACCTTTTGTATGCTCCTGATCATCTCCATAAAACAGCTTAAATTTACCACAACTGACCCATGAATCATCATAAATATCCATGGACTTACCTTTAACTTGTACTACTCTACGCGGACATTTCATCAAAACCAACGGATTGCATTCCTGCGCTGAGATACACACTGGATTGAATCCTGGCTGAATCCTCTGCATATCTCCACTGAGAAATCCTTCAGTTTAGCAGCTGCTGTACTCTGCATTGGACATTACCCAGATAAGGTACTGTGGATTACAACCTATCTTTGGCTACATCCAGCCCCTCACTTAGACATCATCCACCTCTGTTCTCTGAGCAACAAATAACTGACTTATTGCATTAATCTACTAATATCAGTATATTCAGGCTCTGAATTGCTGAAGGCTCACTGTTTAAAATCAGGATCCATTTCCAGGACACGTTATCACTACTACCCCCACAAAAAAAAAAAAAAATCTACTTCAAAGGCCTCTCACACTGAGACTTTTCACACCTACACAGTAGGAATTGGCTTCTAACACCTTCCAAAAGACTGCCTATCCTAGGATTATTGACTAAATCAGCAGTTATTTTATTTATTACTTGCTTCAAACACACCCAATAGGTTATAGCAATAACTTTGTTCATATGCCATTATAATTTTGGATCACATACCGAATTGGGGGAAAACAAAACACAAAAAGGAAAAAAAAAAAACACTGCTTTCTCTCCCTCTCTCATCATCATATGCAGCTCAAATTTATAGTAATCTGTCATTGATGACCAAATGTATACGTATTGCTCCAGCTTCATTCTTTCACTCCGCCCACCACGTTCTTCAGTTCCTATCACACCATCACAGGCTTCTGTTCTCCAATCCCTTGGCATTTTAAAAAGAAAACACTGGCGCATTCGTGGGAAGCGAGCAGGCCGGAAATGTATTTCCCCCGGTAACCATCTAAGTCCTTTGCCCACCTGCTCACCCTCATACTCAAAGAACAATCAAATAGAAGTGATACCCAAAAGACGGCCCTGTGTTTGGAAGGACAGAACTGTCAACTCTCACTTTGTGACCCCCATACCCAGAGCTCCTGCACTTAACATAAAGAAAACTGAAGGCCCTCTGGTATGCCCAATCAGGTCAGTCCTTTGTAATGCCAGATCTATAAGAAACAAGACTGCAACAATTGCTGACCTTATTGAATCTGCAGATCTAGCCTGTATTACAGAGACCTGGCTAGATGAAAATGCAGCACCTATATTGGAGGCTGCAGTACCAACAAACTACTCTGTCATCCAAAACCCAAGACTGGACCGCAGGGGTGGCGGGGTGGCTATCTGCTTCAAAAAAGAACTTAAACTTAGGGTCCACCCTATTGAAACTACTCGCTCATTCGAGTGCATTGCTGCCCGGAGTTCGTCAGGATTAGGTTTCAGAGTACTTCTCATTTACCGGCCACCTGGAGATGGAAAGATATTTCTACAAGAAATTGCAGACACTGTTGCTGGCCTGGTTCTGGAACATCAAAGATGGCTCATCCTCGGGGATTTCAATGCATGGGTGGATGATGAGCTCTCACGCCTTGGCCAAGACCTCCTGTGCACAATGAATGGTCTGGGCTTCACACAGGTCGTTCCCTCTGCCACACATAAAAGTGGTCACACTCTCGACCTTGTCTTTCAGATTGGATTAGAAGTCACTGACCTAAAAATAAACCCAGTCATCTGGTCAGACCACTACTCCCTCTGGTTCTCAGTTGCAACCCCTCAAATAAGATCTCTGCCGTGGAGTTGACCAGGTATCGTCCAAGGAGGGGTATGACTCCCCAGGCTCTTGCAGCAAATCTGGATCTCTCTGCTATACTGGGTGCCTGTGAAGATCCCTGTTCCCTAGTCCGTTATTATAATAGGGATGTTATGGCTGCAATTGATGTTATCGCCCCTGTGCGTTTAAGACCTCGTAAACCACAACGTCAAGCTCCATGGTTCGACAACAGTGTTAGTGAGCTCAAGAAAAGGGGGCGTAGACTGGAAAGACGATGGAGGAAGACTAACCTAGTGGATGACAAAATAAAACTAATAAAGCATAACGAAGAATATCAATCGACAATCACTCGTAATAAGGCACAGTTCCTGTCAAATGAGATCACAGCAGCAAACAATAGGCCAGCTCAGCTTTTCCGCACAGTGGAGATGCTTTGCAAGCCAGCATGCCTGCAGACTGATGAGACCCTCTCCCAGGCAAGATGCAACGAGTTTGCAAACTTCTTTGCAGATAAAATATCCACCATCCGGGCTGGAATCTCCACAGTGCCATCAAAGGAGTGCCAAACTACAAAGCCTGCCAATATTAGCTACCTGCCTTCATGGACCAGCTTTGACCCAGTGGATGTAAAGGACACTGCTGAAATTGCTCGAATTTTGCGTCCCACCACCTGTGATCTGGACCCAGCCTCAACCAAGCTTCTAATAGGTTGTATGGATATAATTGGTCCTGTCTTTACAAAAATTGTTCAATGCTCTTTGCAGACAGGCATTTTTCCTGGACCCCTAAAGGAAGCAATTGTTAGACCGCTTCTTAAAAAACCTAATTTAGATCCCGACTGCATGACCAACTACAGACCGGTATCAAACCTTCCTTTCCTAGGAAAGGTTATTGAGAAAGTCGTTGCAAATCAACTGGAAACCCGCCTGACAACCCATGATATTTATGATCCATTTCAATCAGGATTCAGGAGAAGACATAGCACTGAAACAGCCCTGGTGTGTGTGTTAAATGATCTTCTGATGGCAAAAGACAGAGGTGACTGTTCAATATTAATCCTTCTGGATCTCTCGGCAGCATTTGATACTGTGGACCATGGGCTTCTGATTGAGCGACTGATACATTTCTGTGGTCTGGATGGCACAGTCCTAAGCTGGTTCAAATCATTTCTCACAGGCAGGTCACAGAGAGTATCATCTGGATTATACTCATCACCACCAGTGCCATTGCCATGTGGTGTCCCACAAGGTTCTATACTATCCCCCATGCTTTTTGCAGTATACATGCTCCCATTGGGCGAAATAATCAGGCGCCATGGCCTGGTCTACCACTGCTATGCAGATGATACACAACTGTACTTGTCCTTTGCTCCGGGCACTGATAACCCAATAGCAACCCTAAATGGCTGTCTAGCTGAACTACAGGAGTGGATGAGCGCCAGTTGGCTGCGACTGAACCCGGATAAAACAGAGGTCCTTTTGATACGACCGCAACATCAAAGGACAAGACTGCAGCATAGCCAACCAACTGGACTAACACTGGGGGATTCAGAATTACAGACCAGTGATCGTGTGCGGAATCTTGGCGTTGTCCTGGATGGTGGCTTGACACTTAAACATCAGATATCAGCCACAATCAAATCCTCATTCTTTCACCTGAGGAACATAGCCAGAATCAAGCACTTAATTCCCTCAGATGACATGCCAAAAGTCATACATGCATTTGTATCATCTCGTTTAGACTACTGTAATGCCCTCTACCTTGGTCTACCAGCAAAAGAATTGCAACACTTACAGCTGGTGCAAAACACAGCTGCCAGGCTATTAACCAACCAGCCCCGTTCTAGCCACATAACACCCATCCTCTACTCCCTTCACTGGCTGCCTGTAAGATGGCGAATCATCTTCAAGATTGGCTTACTGAGTTTCAAAGCATTACATGACCAAGGCCCAAGGTACCTGAAACAGCTTCTGACCCCATACTGCCCCACTCGATTACTGCGATCTGTAGATGAAGGACTTTTAGCAGTACCTAGAATCTACCGTAATTCATCTGGGGGTCGAGCTTTTAGTCATGCGGCTCCGACTCTATGGAACTCACTTCCCTGCACAGTGCGAGAGGCCCCAACTATAGAATCCTTCAAAAGTAGACTCAAGACTTTCCTGTTTACTCAAGCATTTCCATAATGTCCCTTTTAGTATCTTCATGCTTCTGTATTTTATGAAAATGTACTTCATTATTTTCTGTACTATATTATGCTATGTATCTGTTAAGCGCCTTGAGTCCTATTGGAGAAAGAGCGCTATATAAATAAAATTATTATTATTATTATTATTATTATTAAATAAAAAAACTTTTTTTTTTATATCTGTGTGTAATTCTTACACTAAGTATTCATCTCACTATTAACTTTCACTAGGCCCAGCTGAAACTATTTGTAATTGACTATAGCATGGGTTAAATAAATGCATTGGTAACTCATAAATGGTGATTGATGTGACCAAGGAAAGCTGATTATTCTGAGCAGACTGAAAATCAGCCATTTAGAAAAATGACCTCCCCAAAATGGCCACTGCTCCTCACCATTCCACATCCATGAGGGTTACACAAAATGGTGGACAGGCCATGTGGTTAATCCAAAATGGAGGACAGACCATGCGGCTTCCTTTGTCACAAAGAAATCACACATCATACAAGCACCTGAAGTTATTTTAGGCCTGAGTTAAAAAAAAAACACTATATCAACGCTATGCAGCAACTTTTAAATATACTTTTAAACCTACTTAAACAGATAAACAATCCAATCGGAATAAAACACAATATGACTTATTTGAACCTTGTTTTGCAACAATAAAAATACATTTTAGCATCTTAAATATTATGAGAAACGCATTGTCCCTTGAATTTCATATCATTGGCTTACTGATAACACAAAAATACATCAACGTGAATGTTATTTTCATCAGCTTCTCAATGCGTCTATTGGAGCCGGTCAATTACAGCCACATTTGTAATGTACAGTGCGTCATTAAGACCCTGATATCCTGGACGAGCACCCATCTAAGAATGCCATTTTGATTTCTCACAAATATTTAAAATGCCCGCTCTAATATATATTGTAAATGCCTGCAACTCTTATTACCATATCCCATGAATGTGCGCTGTACATCGCACAACACTGCATCCCATAAGAGAAAACAATACACCCACACGTTATCTGAGTTCCAAAGCTCATTGATGTATATATTTGTTGTTAAAAGGATATGGATTCAATATATATTGCAAAGTACAGCATACCTATAGTTACATGAATACAACTCACACAGTAAACAGTTAGAACAGACAATTACATAGTTATATGCAGTTTCAGTTACATGCCAGCGATACAATACCATATCTTTCTCATATAAGTTTGTCTCCATATGACTCTCTCTCTTTCCTCTGTAAAATCATGCTGAGACTTCATCTTCTTCTGAGACCAAAAAGCAACTAACTCTGAGACCAAAAGAAACAGGAACTACCTTCCTGTGTGACCAGCAAAATGTGTTAACTAGTTTCTGGGGGAGGGGTCTCTCTCTCATTCATGATTGAGTCACTAGTTTCTTTGTATGTGCTGAACATGCTCAGCCCTAGGGGACGTCCAAAAGGGCTGGTCTGAGTTTACTGTTTGGAACTTCTGTTGTTCAAATAGAAGTGATTTTAGCTTGTATACATGTAATCATAATTATCCGCTGCATTGTCCCACAACTTAATAACAAGTATCAAATTCATCTACACACCAATCTGCTTGTTTTAATAGTAAACATGACAGGTGTATCTGGTTCCATTCAAATAATACACATTCATGACATTAATTCATTAGGTAATTTTAAATCATCATGATGTCTGGCGCTTGATATTATTCTAATTATGTACTGTATGAAATAAGTGTCGAATCCATCTCAGTGGCATGTCCGAGTAAATGCGCGTGTTACCATATTTTGCTGTGCTCGCTGCGCGTATTTGCAAGTATAGCGACTTAAATGTGTGTAGTTTGTATGTTCTCTTTATGTAATATTTTTGACTTTGACATAGTACAGTACAGTACAGTACAGTAGGCCATTGCTGTATCTTGCAGCTCTGTGTCAAGTATACTATCCATATCTGTTCTGCATTATTGTGAGCAGTATATAGTAGCACAGTGCAGCATTTTGGTGACCAGCAGTATACATATAGTACAGTACAGTAGGCCATTGCTGTATCTTGCAGCTCTGTGTCAAGTATACTATCCATATCTGTTCTGCATTGTGAGCAGTATATAGTAGGACAGTGCAGCATTTTGGTGACCAGCAGTATACATATAGTACAGTACAGTAGGCCATTGCTGCATCTTACATCTCTGTGTCAAGTATACTATCCATATCTGTTCTGCATTATTGTGAGCAGTATATAGTAGGACAGTGCAGCATTTTGGTGACCAGCAGTATACATATAGTACAGTACAGTAGGCCATTTCTGTATCTTGCAGCTCTGTGTCAAGTATACTATCCATATCTGTTCTGCATTATTGTGAGCAGTATATAGTAGGACAGTCCAGCATTTTGGTGACCAGCAGTATACATATAGTACAGTACAGTAGGCCATTGCTATTGATATATTACTGGCATATAATTCCACACATTAAAAAATGGAGAACAAAAATGTGGAGGGTAAAATAGGGAAAGATCGAGATCCACTTCCACCTCATGCTGAAGCTGCTACCACTAGTCATGGCCGAGACGATGAAATGCCATCAACGTTGTCTGCCAAGGCCGATGCCCAATGTCATAGTAGAGAGCATGTAAAATCCAAAAAACTAAAGTTCAGTAAAATGACCCAAAAATCAAAATTAAAAGCGTCTGAGGAGAAGCGTAAACTTGCCAATATGCCATTTACGACACGGAGTGATAAGGAACAGCTTAGGCCCTGGCCTATGTTCATGGCTAGTGGTTCAGCTTCACATGAGTGTGGAAGCACTCATCCTCCCGCTAGAAAAATGAAAAGACTTAAGCTGGCAAAAGCACAGCAAAGAACTGTGCGTTCTTCTAAATCACAAATCCCCAAGGAGAGTCCAATTGTGTCGGTTGCGATGCCTGACCTTCCCAACACTGGACGGGAAGAGGTGGCGCCTTCCACCATTTGCATGCCCCCTGCAAGTGCTGGAAGGAGCACCCACAGTCCAGTTCCTGATAGTCAAATTGAAGATGTCACTGTTGAAGTACACCAGGATGAGGATATGGGTGTTGCTGGCGCTGAGGAGGAAATTGACAAGGAGGATTCTGATGGCGAGGTGGGTTGTTTAAGTCAGGCACCCGGGGAGACAACTGTTGTCCGTGGGATGAATATGGCCATTGACATGCCTGGTCAAATAAAAAAAAAAATCACCTCTTCGGTGTGGAATTATTTTAACAGAAATGCGGACAACAGGTGTCAAGCTGTGTGTTGCCTTTGTCAAGCTGTAATAAGTAGGGGTAAGGACGTTAACCACCTAGGAACATCCTCCCTTATACGTCACCTGGAGTGCATTCATCAGAAGTCATTGACAAGTTCAAAAACTTTGGGTTACAGCGGAAGCAGTCCACTGACAAGTAAATCCCTTCCTCTTGTACCCAAGCTCCTGCAAACCACACCACCAACTCCCTCAGTGTCAATTTCCTCCTTAGACAGGAGCGCCAATAGTCCTGCAGGCCATGTAACTGTCAAGTCTGATGAGTCCTCTCCTGACTGGGATTCCTCCGATGCATCCTTGAGTGTAACGCCTAATGCTGCTGGCGCTGCTGTTGTTGCTGCTGGGAGTCAATCGTCATCCCAGACGGGAAGTCAGAAGACCACTTGTACTACTTCCAGTAAGCAATTGACTGTCCAACAGTCCTTTGCGAGGAAGATGAAATATCACAGCAGTCATCCTGCTGCAAAGCGGATAACTCAGGCCTTGGCAGCTGTGTTGGTGTTAAACGTGTGTCCGGTATCCTCCGTTAGTTCACAGGGACCTAGAGAATTGCTTGAGGTATTGTGTCCCCGGTACCAAATACCATCTAGGTTCCACTTCTCTAGGCAGGCGATACCGAAAATGTACACAGACGTCAGAAAAAGACTCACCAGTGTCCTAAAAAATGCAGTTGTACCCAATGTCCACTTAACCACGGACATGTGGACAAGTGGAGCAGGGCAGACTCAGGACTATATGACTGTGACAGCCCACTGGGTAGATGTATTGCCTCCCGCAGCAAGAACAGCGGCGGCACCAGTAGCAGCATCTCGCAAACGCCAACTCATTCCTAGGCAGGCTATGTTTTGTATCACTGCTTTCCATAAGAGGCACACAGCTGACAACCTCTTACGAAAACTGAGGAACATCATCGCAGAATGGCTTACCCCAATTGGACTCTCCTGGGGATTTGTGACATCAGACAACGCCACCAATATTGTGCGTGCATTACATGTGGGCAAATTCCAGCACGTCCCATGTTTTGCACATACATTGAATTTGGTGGTGCAGATTTTTTTTAAAAACGACAGGGGCGTGCAAGAGACGCTGTCGGTGTCCCGAAGAATTGCGGGCCACTTTCGGCACTCAGCCACCGCGTGCCGAAGACTGGAGCACCAGCAAACACTACTGAACCTGCCCCACCATCATCTGAAGCAAGAGGTGGTAACGAGGTGGAATTCAACCCTCTATATGCTTCAGAGGATGGAGGAGCAGCAAAAGGCCATTCAAGCCTATACATCTGCCTACGATATAGGCAAAGGAGGGGGAATGCACCTGACTCAAGCGCAGTGGAGAATGATTTCAACGTTGTGCAAGGTTCTGCAACCCTTTGAACTTGCCACACGTGAAGTCAGTTCAGACACTGCCAGCCTGAGTCAGGTCATTCCCCTCAGGCGTTTGCAGAAGCAGCTGGAGAGATTGAAGGAGGAGCTAAAATGGAACGATTCCGCTAGGCATGTGGGACTTGTGGATGGAGCACTTCATTCGCTTAACCAGGATTCACGGGTGGTCAATCTGTTGAAATCAGAGCACTACATTTTGGCCATCGTGCTCGATCCTAGGTTTAAAGCCTACGTTGTATCTCTCTTTCCGGCAGACACAAGTCTGCACATGTTCAAAGACCTGCTGGTGAGACAATTGTCCACTCAAGCGGAACGTGACCCGTCAACAGCTCCTCCTTCACATTCTCCCGCAACTGGGGCTGCGAGGAAAAGGCTAAGAATTCCGAGCCCACCCACTGGCGGTGATGCAGGGCAGTCTGGAGCGAGTGCTGACATCTGGTCCGGACTGAAGGACCTGCCAACGATTACTGACATGTTGTCTACTGTCACTGCATATGATTCTGTCACCATTGAAAGAATGGTGGAGGATTATATGAGTGACCGCATCCAAGTAGGCACGTCAGACAGTCCGTACGTATACTGGCAGGAAAAAGAGGCAATTTGGAGGCCCTTGCACAAACTGGCTTTATTTTACCTAAGTTGCCCCCCCCCCCTCCAGTGTGTACTCCGAAAGAGTGTTTAGTGCAGCCGGTCACCTTGTCAGCAATCGGCGTACGAGGTTACTTCCAGAAAATGTGGAGAAGATGATGTTCATCAAAATGAATTATAATCAATTCCTCCGTGGAGACATTCACCATCAATTGCCTCCAGAAAGTACACAGGGACCTGAGATGGTGGATTCCAGTGGGGACGAATTAATACTCTGTGAGGATGGGGATGTACACAGTGAAAGGGGTGAGGAATCGGAGGATGATGATGAAGTGGACATCTTGCCTCTGTAGAGCCAGTTTGAGCAAGGAGAGATTGATTGCTTCTTTTTTTGGTGGGGGCCCAAACCAACCAGTCATTTCAGCCACAGTCGTGTGGCAGACCCTGTGGCTGAAATGATGGGTTTGTTAAAGTGTGCATGTCCTGTTTATACAACATAAGGGTGGGTGGGAGGGCCCAAGGACAATTCAATCTTGCACCTCTTTTTTATTTATTTATCTTTGCATCATGTGTTTGGGGCCAATTTTTTTAAGTGCCATCCTGTCTGACACTGCAGTGCCACTCCTAGATGGGCCAGGTGTTTGTGCCGCCCACTTGGGTTGCTTAGCTTAGTCATCCAGCGACCTTGGTGCAAATTTTAGGACTAAAAATAATATTGTGAGGTGTGAGGTGTTCAGAATAGACTGGAAATGAGTGGAAATTATGGTTATTGAGGTTAATAATACTTTAGGATCAAAATTACCCCCAAATTCTATGATTTAAGCTGTTTTTGAGGGGTTTTTGAAAAATAACACCCGAATCCAAAACACACCCAAATACGGCAAAACATTTTCAGGGAGGTTTTGCCAAAATGCATGCGAATCCAAAACACGGCCGCGGAACCGAATCCAAAACACAAAACCTGAAAAATTTCCGGTGCACATCTCTAATATATATAAT
The DNA here is from genome assembly GCF_028390025.1 of Pseudophryne corroboree. Classification (NCBI taxonomy): domain Eukaryota; kingdom Metazoa; phylum Chordata; class Amphibia; order Anura; family Myobatrachidae; genus Pseudophryne; species Pseudophryne corroboree. The sequence goes on along the minus strand of NC_086445.1, from coordinate 637,886,957 downwards.
GTAGGATTTCCCAGGTGTAGAGCAGCAGCAGTAGCAAGACTGAAGGGTCCAGTCCAGGGGGTATATTTACTAAGCTCCCGATTTTGACCGATTTGGTGTTTTTTCAACAAAGTGTCATCTCGGGAATTGACTAAACTGAAATCTCGGCAGTGATGAGGGCATTCATATTTTTTTGGAAGTCAAAGAAAAAAAATACGAATGAATACACCATCGGTCAAATATGCCTGTTATTTTATACAACTCGGTATTTTACTAAAAATTCGTATTCACAATCACTGCCGGCAATAGCCAAACACTGCCGTGAAAAAATACAAATCGTAAAAAAAAAAGAAGTTTTCAAATAGACCTGATTTTTTTTACCGTGTTCTGATAGGCATGCACGGATCTGTGAGATCCATGCATGTTTATCAGTGGGAAGGGGTGGGAAAGAGTTAAAAATCAGAAAACCAAATTGTGTGGGGTCCCCCCTCTTAAGCATAACCAGCCTCGGGCTCTTTGAGCCGGTCCTGGTTATAAAAATACAGGGAAAAAATTGACATGGGTTCCCCTATATTTTAACAACCAGCTCCGGGCTCTGCGCCTGGTCCTGTTGTAAAAAATACGGGGGACAAAAGACGTAGGGGTCCCCCGTATTTTTAACACCAGCACCGGGCTCCACTAGTCAGCGAGATAATGCCACAGCTGGGGGACACTTTTATATTGGTCCCTGCGGCCCTGGCATTAAATCGCCAACTAGTCACCCCTGGCCGGGGTACCCTGGAGGGGTGGGGACCCTTTAAATCAAGGGGTCCCCCCCTCCAGCCACCCAAGGGCCAGGTGTGAAGCCCAAGGCTGTCTCCCCCATCCAAGGGCGGCGGATGGGGGGCTGATTCGTGCTTAAACTTCAACCAAATTCTGACAATTACTAATCTTAGTCAATATACCCCCAGGTTTTGCCTCATTCAGTTGTCAGCCAGAGGCTAGGCTAATTAATTAACTAACAGTTATTGACAAAATACGTAGAATAAATCAGTGCACTCTCACAAACAGCTGCACATGAACCGGGTGGGGGGAAAAAGCATGTCACCACAGTCACAGGGTTGGCTGGTTTAAACCACCTTGGTTTAAACCATGGTTTAAAGCAAATGTTTTTTTTGTTGTTGTTTTTTTTAAAGTGTGTGACTTCTTAAAACGGGTGGGGAACCTCCGGCCCGGACACAGCCACCGAGTGTAAAGCCGTTTTCAGTGCACGGCTTCCTCCTGGGAGATGTCATTTTCTCACACTGTGCACTGTATTCAATGTACGGTGTGAGAAAACTACATCTACCATGATGTAGTGTGCGGCAGACGGCTCAGAGAGTTAACTGATGTGTGCATCGCAGGTCCTGCTTCCCCGCTATCTGCTATTGTAGATTCCCCGCTATTGTAGCTGCCGCTATCCGCCGCTGCCCCTCCGCTAACCAGGGAGCTGGGTTAACTGTCTGTGTGCGGCGGCTGTAGCCAGCGCTAGCCGTTGCTTCTGCTGCCATCCCTTCGGCTTCCCCTCTAACCAGGGATCGGGGTTACACTATACGTGCAGCGGCTGTAGCTACCGCCAGCCGCTGCTGCTGTCCCTCCGGCTTCCCCTCTAACCAGGGATCGGGGTTACACTGTACGGGCAGCGGCTGTAGCTACCGCCAGCCGCCGCTGCTACTGCCATCCCTCTGGCTTCCTCTCTAACCGGGGAGCTGGCGATTACAAAGTCACAGCTGCGGCAGCCTCTGCTAGCCGCAGCCCATTGCAATTAAATGAGAACCGCCAGTAGGGCCAGCTGTGCTGTGGATTCAGGACCTGGACCAGTGGTGGCGAGTGCATATACTGGGGCATTATGTGTGTCTGTAATTACTGGGGGCAGTGTGTGTAAGCAGCTATTACTGTGGCCATTATTTGGAAGGCCACGCCTACTTCCCTAGGAGGTTGCGCGCATTGGGGGTGCGGTGGGGGTGCTTAGAAAATGGGCCGCGAATGATGACAAAAAATCCAAATGGCCCTTGGCAAGAAAAAGGTTCCCCACCCCTGTCTTAAAAAAAGCCTATTGTAAGGGAACCCCTGTTGTTATGCCACATTCTTGTTGCTTGTAGTCTTCATCTAAGTAAGCTGAACCAATGCAGTAAATCACACACACAACAAAGATATAGGGGGTAATTCAGAGTTGATCGCAGCAGCAAATTTGTTAGCAGTTGGGCAAAACCATGGGGGTCATTCCGATCCGATCGCTCGCTGCAGTTTGTCGCAGCGCAGCAATTGGGTCGGAACTGCACATGCGCCGGCGCCGCAGTGCGTCGGCGCATAGCAGCTTTCGTTACCTAGCAATCGCCTGAGACAGAGGCGGTCGCTAGGTGGGAGGGGGCTGCGGTCCGGCCAACGCAGGCGTGGCCGGACCGTTGGGGGGGTGGGCTGCGGCAGCTGCGCTGGCTGGGAGTTACTCCTCAAATACAAAGGCATCACCTCTGTGCGATGCTTTTCCATTTGTGCTGGGGGGCTTGCACTGACATGAGGGGCGGACTAGCCCTGTGCTGGGCGTCCCCCCGCATGCCTGAGTTTACGATCGTAGCTGTGCTAAATTTAGCACAGCTACGATCAACTCGGAATGATCCCTCATGTGCGCTGCAGGCTTGACATATTTAACATTTGCCCAGAGAGTTAGATTTGGGCACTGGCGGATCCATCAGGGGGCGATGAGGACGATTCCCCCCCCCCCGTAGCACAGCGAATCAACCCCGGCCACTTGTGCCTGCGGGCAGCAGAGGTCGGGGGAGCTGAGTGCGACATCCGGGACCTAGCCGCATTGACAGGGCAGCTAGGACGGCGCCAGGAGCCGAGCGGGACCACCCGGTGTGCCCTGGCCCCTGCTACCAGCGGCAGTAGTAGCACAACTTTCCGTGGCGCATCCTTGTTTGCTCCTTCAACCATGGAGGAGCTGCTGCCGCCATGTCTAACAGAACGGGAACTGCAAGGACATGACACCTGACAGGTGAGGGGCGGGGAGAGGACGGGAGGTGATTCACTGATGTGGAGAGAGCAGCCAGAGTGCTGTGCTGGGGAGAGCCAGGGCAGGAGAGACAGGGGACCCGTCCCGGCAGATGGAGGAGGAGGAGCTGTGGATGGACGAGACTCTATCCTATTGTGTCTGTGCTGTATAGTACATCACTAGTGTCTATATGTGCATGGAGTGTTACTAGGGGTTGTGTGTGCTGTGTATCACTAGTGTGTGTGTTAGTGTGTGTATGGTGTATCACTAGTGTGTGTGTTAGTAATGTATGTATTATGTCTCACTAGTGTGTGTGTGTGTGTGTGAGTATTGTATGTATGGTTTATCACCAGTGTGTATGTGTTAGTAGTGCATGTATGGTGTATCACTAGTGTGTGTGTGTGTGTGTGTGTGTGTGTGTGTGTGTTATGTCAGCATTTTATGTATGGTGTATCACTTGTATGTGTGTGCTAGTAGTGTATGTACGGTGTATCACTAGTGTCTGTGTGTTGGTAGTGTGTGTATGGCATATCACTAGTGTGTGTGTGTGTTAGTAATGTATGTATTATGTATCACTAGTGTGTGTGTGTGTGTGTGTGTGTTAGTGTATGTATTCTGTATCACTAGTGTGTGTGTGTGTGTGTGTGTGTGTGTGTGTGTGTGTGAGTATTGTATGTATGGTGTATCACTAGTGTGTGTGTGTGTGTGTGTGTGTGTGTGTGTGTAAGTAGTGTATTTATGGTGTATCACTAGTGTGTGTCAGTATTGTATGTATGGTGTATCACTAGTGTGTGTGTGTGTGTGTGTGTGTGTGTCAGCATTGTATGTATGTATGTATGTATGGTCTATCACTAGTGTGTGTGTGTGTGTTAGTAGTGTATGTATGGTTTATCTCTAGTGTCTGTGTGTGTCTGTGTGTGTATGGCGTATCACTAGTGTGTGTGTTAGTAGTGTATGTATTATGTATCACTAGTGTGTGTGTGAGTATTGTATGTATGGTGTATCACTAGTGTGTGTTGTATGTATGGTGTATCACTTATGTGTGTGTGTCAGTATTGTATGTATGGTGTATCACTAGTGTGTGTCAGCATTGTATGTATGGTGTATCACTAGTGTGTGTGCGTGCGTGTATGTAGTGTATGTATGGTGTATCACTAGTGTCTGTGTGTTTAGTAGTGTGTGTATGGCATATCACTAGTGTGTGTGTGTGTGTGTGTATGTGTGTGTGCTAGTAGTGTATGTATTATGTATCACTAGTGTGTGCGTTAGTAGTGTATGTATTATGTCTCACTAGTGCGTGTGTGTGTGTGTGTGTGTTGTATGTATGGTTTATCACCAGTGTGTGTGTGTGTGTGTGTGTGTAAGTAGTGCATGTATGGTGTATCACTAGTGTGTGTGTGTTTATGTCAGCAGTTTATGTATGGTGTATCACTTGTATGTGTGTGCTAGTAGCGTATGTATGGTGTATCACTAGTGTCTGTGTGTTGGTAGTGTGTATGGCGTATCACTAGTGTGTGTTTTAGTAGTGTATGTATTATGTATCACTAGTGTGTGTGTGTGTATGTGTGTGTCAGCATTGTATGTATGGTGTATCACTAGTGTGTGTATGCGTGTTAGTAGTGTATGTATGGTGTATCACTAGTGTCTGTGTGTTTAGTAGTGTGTGTATGGCATATCACTAGTGTGTGTGTGTGTGTGTGTGTGTGTGCTAGTAGTGTATGTATTATGTATCACTAGTGTGTGTGTGTGTTAGTAGTGTATGTATTATGTCTCACTAGTGTTTGTGTGTGTGTGTGTGTGTGTGTGTATTGTATGAATGGTTTATCACCAGTGTGTGTGTTAGTAGTGCATGTATGGTGTATCACTAGTGTGTGTGTGTGTGTGTGTGTGTGTGTGTGTTTATGTCAGCAGTTTATGTATGGTGTATCACTTGTATGTGTGTGCTAGTAGCGTATGTATGGTGTATCACTAGTGTCTGTGTGTTGGTAGTGTGTGTATGGCGTATCACTAGTGTGTGTTTTAGTAGTGTATGTATTGTGTATCACTAGTGTGCGTGCGTGAGTATTGTATGTATGGTGTATCACGTGTGTGTGTGTGTGTGTGTGTGTGTGTGTGTGTGTTTTGGTGTTGTTTTTATGGTGTATCACTAGTGTGTGTGTGTCAATATTGTATGTATGGTGTATCACTAGTGTGTGTGTGTGTCTCAGCATTGTATGTATGGTGTATCACTAGTGTGTGTGTGTGTGTGTGTGTGTGTGTGTGTGTGTGTGTGTGTGCGTGTTAGTAGTGTATGTATGGTGTATCACTAGTGTCTGTGTGTTGGTAGTGTGTGTATGGCGTATCACTAGTGTGTGTTAGTAGTGTATGTATTATGTATCACTAGTGTGTGAGTATTGTATGTATGGTGTATCACTAGTGTGTGTGTTTGTTGTATGTATGGTGTATCACTTATGTGTGTGTCGGTATTGTATGTATGGTGTATCACTAGTGTGTATCAGCATTGTATGTATGGTGTATCACTATGTGTGTGTGTGTGTGTGTTTGTAGTGTATGCACTAGTGTCTGTGTGTTGGTAGTGTGCATATGGCGTATCACTAGTGTGTGTGTGTGTGTGTGTGTGTTAGTAGTTGTGTGTATTATGTATCACTAGTGTGTGTGTGTGTGTGTGTGTGTGTGTATTGTATGTATGGTGTATCACTAGTGTGTGTGTGTTAGTATATTTATGATGTATCACTAGTGTGTGTGTTTGTTGTATGTATGGTGTATCACTTATGTGTGTGTCGGTATTGTATGTATGGTGTATCACTAGTGTGTATCAGCATTGTATGTATGGTGTATCACTATGTGTGTGTGTGTGTGTGTGTGTTTGTAGTGTATGCACTAGTGTCTGTGTGTTGGTAGTGTGCATATGGCGTATCACGTGTGTGTGTGTGTGTGTGTGTGTGTGTGTGTGTGTGTTAGTAGTTGTGTGTATTATGTATCACTAGTGTGTGTGTGTGTGTGTGTGTGTGTGTGTGTGTATTGTATGTATGGTGTATCACTAGTGTGTGTGTGTGTTAGTATATTTATGATGTATCACTAGTGTGTGTGTTTGTTGTATGTATGGTGTATCACTTATGTGTGTGTGTCAGTATTGTATGCATGGTGTATCACTCGTGTGTGTGTGTGTCAGTATTGTATGTATGGTGTATCACTAGTGTGTGTGTGTGTGTGTGTCCGCATTGTATGTATAATGTATCACTAGTGTGTGCTAGTAGTGTATGTATGGTGTATCACTAGTGTCTGTGTGTTGGTAGTGTGTGTATGGCGTATCACTAGTGTGTGTGTTGGTAGTGTGTGTATGGCGTGTCACTAGTGTGTGTATTAGTAGTGTATATATTATGTATCACTAGTGTGTGTGTGTGAGTCAGTATTGTATGTATGGTGTATCACTAGTGTGTGTTAGTAGTGTATGTATGGTGTATCACTAGTGTGTGTGTGTCGGTATTTTTTGTATGGTGTATCACTAGTGTGTGTGTTAATAGTGTATGTATGGTGTATCACTTGAGTCTGTGTGTGTGTTAGTAGTGTATGTATGATGTATCACTAGGGCCTAGTGGACTGGAAGGGGGAGGAGTCTGGATTAATTTTAAAACCGCCCCCCCTATAGGAGAAGTCTAGATTCGCCCCTGGATTTGGGGGGATTATTTTGTTTCTGTGCAGGGTAAATACTGGCTGCTTTATTTTTACACTGCAATTTAGATTTCAGTTTGAACACACCCCACCCAAATCTAACTCTATCTGCACATGTTAAATCTGCCCCCCCTGCAGTGCACATGATTTTGCCCAACTTCTAACTAATTTGCTACTTTGATCAACTCTGAATTACCCCCATAGGGAGGCAGAGGCGGAACTATTACCAGTGCGATGCACTGGGGCCCGCCACTGTCCAGGGGCCCAAGCATGTAATGAGTTAAACTGACTCATTACATGCCGCTGTGTGCTGCGGGCAACCGCTGCCCGCAGCACACAGCCGCCCGGACAGGAGAGAAGAACAGCGCAGCGGCACGGGGGGAAAAGGAGGAGGAGGGAGGTGGAGGAGGGAGCCGCAGCAGCACTTTACTACTGGTTGAGGCGCTGCTGCTGCTGTCCCTCTGCTTCACTATAGGCTGTCTTCCGAGAAAAGCCTATAGTGAAGCAGAGGGGCAGCAGCAGCAGCGCCTCCACCAATAACACAGCGCTGCTGCGGCTCCCTCCTCCACCTCCCTCCTCCTCCTTCTCTCCTGCCCGGGAATCGTGACCAGAAGCTGCACCGAGGAGCCTGAGCCAGCGGAGAGGGTAAGTATAATTCTTTCTTTCTTTCTTTCTTTCTTTCTTTCTTTCTTTCTTTCTTTCTTTCTTTTTCTCTTTCTTTCTTTCTTTCTCTTTCTTTCTTTCTTTTTCTTTCTTTCTTTCTCTTTCTTTCTTTCTTTCTCTTTCTTTCTTTCTTTCTTTCTCTTTCTTTCCATCTACAAAAAGGGGGACTGTCTGCCGCAATGTGTAAAAAGGGCACGCTGTCTGCCGTAATGTGTAAAAAGGGGACGCTGTCTGCCGTTATGTGTAAAAAGGGCACGCTGTCTGCCGTTATGTGTAAAAAGTGTACGCTGTCTGCCGCTATGTTTAACAAGGGCACGCTGTCTGCCGTTATGTGTAAACAGTGTACGCTGTCTGCCGCTATGTGCTACAAGGGCACGCTGTCTGCCGTTATGTGTAAAAAGGGTACGCTGTCTGCCGCTATGTTTAACAAGGGCACGTTGTCTGCCGTTATTTGTAAAAAGTGTACGCTGTCTGCCGCTATGTGTAACAAGGGCATGCTGTCTGCCGCTATGTGTAAAAAGGGGACGCTGTCTGCCGTTATGTGTAAAAAGGGGGACGCTGTCTGCCGTAATGTGTAAAAAGGGGACGCTGTCTGCTGTAATGTGTAAAAAGAGGAATCTGTCCACCGTAAGGTGTAAAAGGGTCTCTACCTTGTGTAGTGGTGCTACTGTGCGGCGTAATTTGAACAATGGAGACTACTGTGCACCGTTTTATGAATTGGTATTATTTTGTGGCCACACCCCTTCCCCACGAAGCCACGCCACTATGTATTTTTGCGCGCACTGCCCCTGTTTTGCATGCAGGGGTGGGGCTCCGATGACGCTTCTTGCACACAGTGCTAAAATGTCTAGTTACGGCACTGTTGCTAGGTTTCCATTTCTCTGGCCCTGAGCAGGTCCCCCTCACCAGATCCTCTCCAGGGGTGAGGGGGTGGACTTGGATGGTAAGGGGGTTCCCAAAGCATTTTGTCGCACCTGGGCCCATCACTCGCTAGTTCCGCCACTGTAGGGAGGTGAATCAGATAAGAGAGGTGCTAAATCTGCCTAGCATCAAGCTTTTCCCAACATTCCAAGAGGACAGGAAAACCCCCCAGTTAACACTCACAGTCTTAAAGAGTAAACAACACCAACACATTAAACAGGCAATACACAGAAAAACACCTCATGGTTTAATCTTCATGTTTACTTTAATTCAAAACCTAATGTAATTCCATACTTGCCTACTCTCCCGGAATGGCCGGGAGGCTCCCGAAAATCGGGTGACCCTCCGGGCCCCCAGAAGAGCAGGCAAGTCTCCCGATTTCAGGGGTCCCCCCTGCCCGTCTGCCCACTTAGTGTGTAAAGTGGGCGGTCCGGGCAGTCGATGACGCGATTCTTGCTGAATCACGTCATCATAGCCACGCCCCCTGCAGTGTAATGCCGGTGATCGCGGCATTACAGAGCGGGGGTCGTGGCTTAAAGGATGTGCCACTGTAACCCCGCCCCATCCACCCCTGCCCCGCCCCCATCCCACCTCCGGTCCACCCCCGCCTAACGTCACAGCCCTCCCCTGCCCCCCTGCTGAGCCGACTATGCTGCTCTCTCCCGCAGAGAGCAGCCAGAATGTCGATAAGTATGTGTAATTCTCATTATTGAACAACTTCTGACTGCTCAATCATCTTCAGCTAGTGTAGAAATAATTATTTTTTCTTTTGGTATAGTTCATTCGAAGCTTCGAAACAGATTGGGAACTGAAGGCATCTAAACTAGTGTTTTTATTCGAAATGTTTAATGCCAGTGACATATTCAGTGCTTATGCTTAACTCCTTTTTTTGTGTGTGTGCATTTCTCTGAAAAATACTTTTGCATGTTTTAATTATGTTTAGTCTAAAATTGGTTTTATTGAAAGATTTCAAATAAATCATATGAAAGCCTAATAACTTTGGATTGTTAATGTTAGCAAGCATTAAAACATGGTTGATCAAGATTTCTAATACATAGCAATGTAAAGTTATGCATTTTGAGACAAAGAACAAACATGATATTTACAAATTAAATGGGGAAATGGTAGGCGTATCAGTAATGGAGAAAGATTTGGGGGTACTCATTGACAATAGACATAATTATAGTGCCCAGTGTGAGTGTGCAGTAGCAGTAGCTGATCTTGCCACGGGCAAGCAGGACTTTTGCCCGGGGCGCCGCCTTCCGGAGGGCGCCGCACCAGGGCAAGATCCGCTGCTGCTGTGTGCCCCCCACTGCCCCCCTGCTGCCGCTGGCCGCTGCCCCCCCCCCCCGCTGCCGCTGTGAAGGGAAACTAGACGCATACGCGTCTAGTTTCCCTTCGTGGAGAGGTCCTTTACTGTGCGGTGCACCGCACATCATTTCAGTCTGTACAGGGTGCGTAAATGACCACGCCCCCTGTATGAAGCCACGCCCCCTATTGCCGCCCGGGGCGCACAGATCGCCAGAACCGGCCCTGTGCAGTAGCAAAGGTAAATATGGTATTAACATACATAAAACGGGGAATGGAGACATAGGAAGAAAGTGTAATCCTGCCATTATATAAACCATTGGTACTGCTACATTTGGAATACTGTGTACAGTTCTGGGCACCCACACTATAAAAAAGACATATTGGTACTCGAAAAAAGTACAGAGAAGAGCTACCAAATTGATTAAGGACATACAGTCATTTAGACTATAATGAAAGGTCAACCAGGTTAGATATGTTTACATTACAAAAGAGGTGACTAAAAGGAGATCTGATTAATATTTATAAATACATTGAGGGGCAATACAGAGAATTATCTGGTGATTTGTTTATCAAGAGATATGTACACTAACCAAGTGGCCTCCCCCTAAGGGAAGAGGATTGGATTTTTCACACAGAGCGAAGGAATAGTTTCTTCACAGTGAGGGCAGTAAAGATATGGAATTCGCTGCTAAAAGAGAGTTTTCTTGGCTGATTCATCAAGTTTAAAAAGGGGTTGGACCAATTTTTAGCAAAAAAAGAAATCAAAGGATACAACCTCTAATAATTAGATTTAATATAGGTTGAACACGATGGACAAACTGTGTTTTTTTCAACCTTAACAGCTACAGATGTAGTCATTCTCATCTTACTGCAATGTGGCATGTGGCATGGCATGCCAGGCTGTGATTATTTGCAGCTGGCAATCGCTTCATTAATTCCTTTAGGAGTTAATAGAGCGATCATCAGCTGCGAATAGTCGCAGCCTGGCATGCCATGCAGCAAGCTGTTTGTTACTGTGTTTATATGTATATGTATATATATATATATATATATATATATATATATATATATATATATATATATATATATAGTCCAAAAAATGAACCCGCACTCGGATGCTGATGTGCCAAAATAAATATAGGGTGCCCTCAGCAAATGTGAATACAAAAGAAAAAGAAAGGCTGCGGCACTCCGTTTGCAAAGAGATAATGTATTAATTAAAAGGTCATTGCAGCAGTGCAAATGGCAGCGACGTTTCGGTACTCGCAGGTACCGTTTTCAAGCTGCGTGCTGCTGAAAGGGAAACAGAATAAACAAGAATAACATAAATATACTTACTTAAATACCCCCCGCCGCTGAGAGAAGCCGGGTCGCGGCAGCGTCCCGCATGGTGTCCATCCATGACGGGCGCTGACCGATGACATCATGCCGCACAGCGCCAGGAGATTCCAGGGGAGCGTGAAGCGTTGCCTGGCAACCGGACGCTGAGGACTGAGATCTCTCCCCGGCCTCCCACAGCAGCTAAAGGAGACACAAATTGATCATTGGTAGAAATCATACATCAATGTGGAATGATAAGAATCAATATGGAATTGCGGAAGACACACATGTACCATGTAGTGAGGGCGCAAGCAAATGCAATTGAGCACACACTGGTACGAGCAACAGATAATCATGATTATCTGTTGCTCGTACCAGTGTGTGCTCAATTGCATTTGCTTGCGCCCTCACTACATGGTACATGTGTGTCTTCCGCAATTCCATATTGATTCTTATCATTCCACATTGATGTATGATTTCTACCAATGATCAATTTGTGTCTCCTTTAGCTGCTGTGGGAGGCCGGGGAGAGATCTCAGTCCTCAGCGTCCGGTTGCCAGGCAACGCTTCACGCTCCCCTGGAATCTCCTGGCGCTGTGCGGCATGATGTCATCGGTCAGCGCCCGTCATGGATGGACACCATGCGGGACGCTGCCGCGACCCGGCTTCTCTCAGCGGCGGGGGGTATTTAAGTAAGTATATTTATGTTATTCTTGTTTATTCTGTTTCCCTTTCAGCAGCACGCAGCTTGAAAACGGTACCTGCGAGTACCGAAACGTCGCTGCCATTTGCACTGCTGCAATGACCTTTTAATTAATACATTATCTCTTTGCAAACGGAGTGCCGCAGCCTTTCTTTTTCTTTTCTATATATATATATATATATATATATATATATATATAGGTTCACTACGGTATGCTGGCTCCCGGCGACCAGCATACCGGCGCTGGGAGCCCGACCGCCGGCTTACCGACAGTGTGGCAAGCGCAAATGAGCCCCTTGCGGGCTCGCTGCGTTCACCATGCTATTTTATTCTCCCTCCAGGGGGGTCGTGGACCCCCCGAGGGAGAATAAGTGTCGGTATGCTGGCTGTCGGGATTCCGGCGCCGGTATACTGTGCGCCGGGATCCCGTCAGTCGGCATACTGAAGACCACCCATATATATATATATATATATAAAAAGAAGAAAGGGAAATAGGCACCCAGAGGTGATTACAACCTATAAATACAGGGAACCCAGTGGGTTTCACAATTATCATTAATTTTAAAACATAAGCATGAACTGTTCTTTCATAAAAAAAAATAATTATTAAAATGTACAGAAGTAAAGAAGCATGTCCATCATATTACATAGACAGAATGATGTATTTATCTTCGAATACTCCACCATTGGAGTTGGTAGAGGAATATCGGCAACTTAGTGCAGTAGTAATTTTCCTAAGCTAAGATTCACTCCCAGTAGGCGGCGGCTTAGCGTGTGCAATGCTGCTAAAAGCAGCTTGCGAGCGAACAACTCGGAATGAGGGCCTTAGTGATATAGGCAGCCCCCCCCCCCCCAAGGAAGATCGTACTTTATTGTATTTAATTTGTCTCAGAACATCGCAGAAGGAGAGTATAATATATAAGGATTTGCAGGTCTGGCACTCCATGTTTCAAAATGTTGCTGCGGCGGTGCCCTCACAAAGGTGGGATATAGATTGCAGAGGTGCGGCTCTCATACCAAATAATGAACACTTAAATCAGTGGTAAAGTTTGCATCAACGTTTCAATATTTACGTATTGTCATCAGGTTACAGAATAAGAAACACAACATACCTTATAAGCATGTCCACCCCCAGTGAAGTGCTGGCGTCAGGGCCGGGACTGCACACCCACCATGCCGCTGCGCTGATTGGTGACGTCATCCACACCGGACCGTACACCTGTGCAGAAAACTTAACCATTCACCATACAGAATTGTAAATTACAACAACTACGGGAGTTAGAAATACGTAACACTGATGATGTGTAACATATTAAAAAGAAACAAAGTTAATATGACTGAGCAGACGTCACAAAAACAGGATACAAAATTCATACTGAATTAATGGTAACAAGCCTTATAAAGCATTGCTAAAACAATACTAATGTTGCACTAGAACCAATTAAGGAGTTATAGAAGCTATATAATTCAAACTATACTAAAATGCATTACCTGCAAGGCTGCATAAGAAATTTCTCTTACGTCCTAGAGGATGCTGGGGACGCTGTAAGGATCATGGGGTATAGATGGGCTCCGCAGGAGATATGGGCACTATAAAGAACTTTAGAATGGGTGTGCACTGGCTCCTCCCTCTATGCCCCTCCTCCAGACCTCAGTTAGATCCTGTGCCCAGAGGAGATAGGGTGCATTACAGGGGAGCTCTCCTGAGTTTCTCTGAAAAAGACTTTTTTTGTTAGGTTTTTTATTTTCAGGGAGCACTGCTGGCAACAGGCTCCCTGCATCGTGGGACTGAGGGGAGAGAAGCAGACCTACTTGAATGATAGGCTCTGCTTCTGAGGCTACTGGACACCATTAGCTCCAAAAGGTTGGAAGGCAGGTCTCACCCTCGCCGTTCGTCCCGGAGCCGCGCCGCCGTCCTCCTCACAGAGCCGGAAGATAGAAGCCGGGTGAGTATTAAGAAGATAAGAATACTTAACAGGCGGCAGAAGGCTTCAGATCTTCACTGAGGTAACGCGCAGCGGTAACGCTGCGCGCCATTGCTCCCACATAGACACACACAGCGGGCACTGTAAGGGTGCAGGGCGCAGGGGGGGCGCCCTGGGCAGCAATAAAAACCTCTAGGGACACTGGCATATAAAGTAGATACTGCGGAGGCAGTATATTAATAAACCCCCGCCAGTATAAATAATTTGAGCGGGATCGAAGCCCGCCGGTGAGGGGGCGGGGCTTGGTCCTCCAGCACTAACCAGCGCCATTTTCTCCACAGCACACTGCAGAGAAGCTGGCTCCCCGGACTCTCCCCTGCTGAACAAGGTTACAGAGGGCAAAAAAGAGGGGTGGGGGGGGGCACATTTCATTGGCGCAGTGAGTGTATTTATATATTTATATAAAAGCGCTGTACTAACTGGGAATTTTATTCCAGTGTCCGGTGGCGCTGGGTGTGTGCTGGCATACTCTCTGTCTCAAGGAAGGGCCTTATTGGGGGACTGTCTCCATATAGTTATATCCCTGAGTGTGGGGGAGTGTCGGTACGTGTGTGTCGGCATGTCTGAAGCGGAAGGCTCATCTAAGGAGGAGGTGGAGCAGATGATTGTGGTGTCTCCGTCGGCAACGCCGACACCTGATTGGTTAGATATGTGAAATGTTTTAAATGCAAATGTGGCTTTATTACATAAGAGATTGTACAAAGCAGAGTCCAGGGATAAATCAGGGAGTCAGTCAATGGCTTTGACTGTGTCACAGGGCCCTTCAGGGTCTCAAAAACGTCCCCTGTCCCAAGTAGCAGACACTGATACTGACACGGATTCTGACTCCAGTGTCGACTACGATGATACGAGGTTACACCCAAGGGTGGCCAAAAGTATTCATTATATGATTATTGCAATAAAAGATGTTTTACATATCACAGATGACCCCTCTGTCCCTGACACGAGGGTATGCATGTTTAAGGAAAAGAAACCTGAGGTAACCTTTCCCCCATCTCATGAGCTGAACGCGTTATTTGAAAAAGCTTGGGAAACTCCAGACAAAAAACTGCAGATTCCCAAGCGGATTCTTATGGCGTATCCTTTCCCTGCACAGGATAGGGTACGGTGGGAATCCTCGCCCAGGGTGGACAAGGCTTTAACGCGCTTATCCAAGAAGGTGGCGCTACCGTCTCCAGACACGGCGGCCCTCAAGGATCCTGCTGATCGCAGACAGGAAACTACCTTAAAATCAATTTATTCACATACAGGTGCTTTGCTCAGACCGGCAATAGCATCGGCTTGGGTTTGTAGCGTGGTAGCAGCTTGGACAGATACCTTGTCAGCTGACATTGATACCCTAGATAGGGATACCATTTTATTGACCTTAGGTCACATTAAAGACGCAGTCTTATATATGAGAGACGCTCAGAGAAACGTTGGGCTACTAGGTTCAAGAGCCAACGCCATGGCGATTTCTGCTAGGCGAGCCCTGTGGACCCGCCAATGGACGGGTGATGCCGACTCAAAGAGGCATATGGAAGTTTTGCCTTACAAGGGTGAGGTGTTATTTGGGGAAGGTCTCGCGGACCTGGTTTCCACAGCTACCGCGGGAACGCTTCTACCCAGTTAGAAAATACGTCAATACAAACTAACACATATTTTAAATTCCTACAGGGTGGTAACTGTATGAAATCGATTTGTATTACAAAGTACTCACAGCACGTACACACCCAATGAACACACTTTAAACCTTATACAGCAATGTGATGCGTTACTAATTCACCTTTAAACCTTATACAGCAATGCAATGCAATAGCAACTCACCTTTAAACCTTAGCAGGGAAAGGAAGACACAACACCGGTTTGTAATTTACCGCTGGGTTCCGACACCACAGCGTATTATTGCTGAAAGGGGATTACAATACAATCAATACAATACAATATAACAGAGTAAATGGCTACAGTCAATGTTACATACGTGAGTGGATTCGCCGCGCTACCCAGTCTGGTCCTCCGTCATCTGATAGATAACGTTGTGAGTCTTGTCTCTGACCAGGCCTGCTGCAGGCTCTCTTTATACACTTCATCCAAAACATAACACAATGGATACTGTAATCTCTTTGTCCCTTGGATACAGGGATGGTCATTTACAGTACAGGAGAGGTCATAGGTCGGTTTGAATAGGTAGGCAGAAGTCCCCCCCGGCGTCTACTAAATCCACCGCATGGCGCTGGGGCTCCACTGAGGGAGTCCACGCCGGTGGGGGCACGTCTTCGAGTCTTCAGCCACGTCTGGGTTCAGTCAGACGTGGATCCTTGGGCGATGGAAATTTTATCCCAGGGCTACAAGCTGGAATTCGAAGAGGTGCCTCCATACCGATTTTTCAATTCGGCTTTATCAGCTTCTCCCCCAGAAAGGGAGATAGTTTTAGCTGCAATTCAAAAGCTGTGTCAACAGCAAGTGATTGTCAAGGTTCCCCTAGTTCAACAGGGGAAGGGGTACTATTCAACCCTGTTTGTGGTTCCGAAACCGGATGGCTTGGTCAGACCCATTCTAAATCTAAAATCCCTAAACCTGTACTTGCAAAAGTTCAAATTCAAGATGGAATCGCTCCGGGCAGTTATCTCCAGCCTGGAAGGGGGGAATTTTATGGTGTCACTGGACATAAAGGATGCATACATTCATGTCCCCATATATCCCCCTCATCAGGCGTACCTGAGATTCGCTGTACAGGGCTGTCATTACCAGTTTCAGACATTGCCGTTTGGGCTTTCCACGGCCCCGAGGATTTCACCAAGGTAATGGCGGAAATGATGGTGCTCCTGCGCAGGCAGGGAGTCACAATTATCCCGTACTTGGACGATCTCCTGATAAAAGCGAGATCGAGAGATCAGTTGCTGAAAAGTGTGTTGCTCTCCCTGAGAGTGCTCCAGCAGCATGGCTGGATTCTAAATCTACCAAAGTCACAGTTGGTTCCAACGACTCGGCTATCGTTCTTAGGCATAATTCTGGACACGGAACAAAAGAGGGTTTTTCTCCCGATGGAAAAAGCCCAGGAACTACAGAACATGGTCAGAGACCTGTTAAAACCAAACAGAGTGTCAGTTCATCAATGCACTCGAGTAATGGGAAAAATGGTGGCGACCTAAGAGGCGATCCCCTTCGGCAGGTTTCATGCGAGGACGTTTCAGTGGGACCTTCTGGACAAGTGGTCCGGGTCCCATCTTCAAATTCATCAGAAAATAAGCCTGTCCCCCAGGGCCAGGGTATCTCTCCTGTGGTGGCTGCAGAGTGCTCACCTTCTAGAGGGTCGCAGGTTCGGCATTCAGGACTTTGTTCTGGTGACCACGGATGCGAGCCTCCGAGGATGGGGAGCAGTCACACAAGGAAGACATTTTCAGGGACTATGGTCGAGCCAGGAGGCTTGTCTACACATCAACATCCTGGAATTAAGGGCCATATACAACGGTCTACGACAAGCGGAGAATCTTCTTCGCGACCTACCGGTACTGATTCAATCAGACAACGTCACAGCTGTGGCTCATGTAAACCGCCAAGGCGGGACAAGGAGCAGAGTGGCAATGGCGGAAGCCACCAGGATTCTTCGCTGGGCGGAAAATCACGTAAGTGCTCTCTCAGCAGTCTTCATTCCGGGAGTGGACAACTGGGAAGCAAATTTTCTCAGCAGACACGATCTCCATGCAGGAGAGTGGGGACTTCATCAAGAAGTTTTTGCAGAGATAACAAGTCTTTGGGGACTTCCTCAAATAGACATGATGGCGTCATGCCTCAACAAGAAGATTCAGAGGTATTGTGCCAGGTCAAGGGACCCTCAGGCAGTAGCGGTAGACGCCCTGGTGACACCGTGGGTGTTTCAGTCGGTCTATGTGTTCCCTCCTCTTCCTCTCATCTCAAAAATATTGAGAATCATAAGACGAAAAAGAATTCCAGATTGGCCTCGAAGGGCATGGTATTCAGATCTCCAGGAGATGCTCACAGAAGATCCATGGCCTCTTCCTCTCAGGGATGACCTGTTGCAGCAGGGGCCCTGCGTGTTCCAAGACTTACCGCGGTTACGTTTGACGGCATGGCAGTTGAACACCGAATCCTAGCTG
Organism: Pseudophryne corroboree; assembly: GCF_028390025.1. Lineage (NCBI taxonomy): Eukaryota > Metazoa > Chordata > Amphibia > Anura > Myobatrachidae > Pseudophryne > Pseudophryne corroboree. The sequence goes on along the minus strand of NC_086445.1, from coordinate 637,869,296 downwards.
GGTAAGGTATTCCGGAGGAAGTCATCCCTACTCTGATAAAGGCTAGGAAGGAGGTGACGGTGAAACATTATCACCGTATCTGGAGGAAGTATGTATCTTGGTGTGAAGCCAAGAATGCTCCTACGGAAGATTTCCACTTGGGCCGTTTTCTCCACTTTCTACAGACAGGAGTGGATATGGGCCTGAAGTTAGGCTCCATTAAGGTACAGATTTCGGCCCTATCTATATTCTTTCAGAAGGAATTGGCTTCTCTCCCAGAAGTCCAGACTTTTGTGAAGGGAGTGCTGCACATCCAGCCTCCTTTTGTGCCCCCAGTGGCACCTTGGGACCTTAACGTGGTGTTACAGTTCCTAAAATCTCACTGGTTTGAGCCTCTTCCAACAGTGGAATTAAAATTTCTCACTTGGAAGGTGGTCATGTTGTTGGCCTTGGCATCTGCAAGGCGGGTGTCCGAATTGGCGGCTTTGTCTCACAAAAGCCCCTATCTGATTTTCCATGTGGATAGAGCAGAGTTGAGGACGCGTCCTCAATTTTTGCCTAAGGTGGTTTCATCGTTTCATATGAACCAACCTATTGTGGTGCCGGTCGCTACGGGAGACTTGGAGGATTCCAAGTCCCTGGATGTAGTCAGGGCCTTAAAAATTTACGTAGCCAGGATGGCTCGGATTAGGAAAACAGAGGCACTGTTTGTCTTGTATGCGGCCAACAAGGTTGGCGCTCCTGCTTCTAAGCAGACTATTGCTCGCTGGATCTGTAACACGATTCAGCAGGCTCATTCTACGGCTGGATTGCCGTTACCAAATTCGGTAAAAGCCCATTCCACTAGGATGGTGGGCTCTTCTTCCCATGGTCCTTACGGAGTCCTCAGCATCCTCTAGGACGTAAGAGAAAATAAGATTTTAAACCTACCGGTAAATCTTTTTCTCCTAGTCCGTAGAGGCTGCTGGGCGCCCGTCCCAGTGCGGACATATTTCTGCAAGGCTTGTATATAGTTGTTGCTTACATAAGGGTTATGTTACAGTTAAGATCAGTCTTTGGCTGATGCTGTTTTGTTCATACTGTTAACTGGTTGCGTATATTCCAGGTTATGCAGTGTGGATGGTGTGGGCTGGTATGAATCTTGCCCTTGGATTAACAAAAATCCTTTCCTCGTACTGTCCGTCTCCTCTGGGCACAGTTTCTCTAACTGAGGTCTGGAGGAGGGGCATAGAGGGAGGAGCCAGTGCACACCCATACTAAAAGTTCTTTATAGTGCCAATGTCTCCTGCGGAGCCCCTCTATACCCCATGGTCCTAACAGAGTCCCCAGCATCCTCTACGGACTAGGAGAAAAAGATTTACCGGTAGGTTTAAAATCTTATTATTATCGTTTAACCCTTTGGGATGAATGACGTTCAAACAGTGTATCCATCTCGCTTCACACCTTAATAACTGTAATGAACGATTTCCTCCTCGTCTATTTAATGGGACAGTATCAATCATTCTAGACCGGAGACTTGATAAGGAGTGTTGGGCTTCTACAAAGTGCTGGTCGCTTGTGCCATATACTAATGCTGCCCGTATGGCTGCTCTATGGTTGCCCATTCGCTCCTTAAACTTGGTCTCGGTCTTGCCAATGTAACAGAGCCCACATGGGCAAATGAGGGTTTGAACCCTCCCCCGGGGCGTCCCATAGTGTCGGCTCAAGGCTCTTTATTTCAACGGTCGCCACGTATCTAGACTCCATCTTGCAACCCTTGATTCAAAGTGAAGTGACATTTCTACTTGACACTATGGGGTAAATTTACTAAGATTCGTGTGTTCCCGTTTGAGGTCAAAGTTCAATCACGAATGACATCGAAAGTGTAAATATGCAACTTTTTGAATTGATTACGACTAATTTACTAAGCTGCCGTATTCTGCATTTTCGGGTTTTCCGATGTCGATGTCATTCGTTTTTTTTGGCAGTGTTTTACGTGAGTGACTTGTAAAACACTGCCGACTTTAATACAATGAATCTCGGCCGGATCTGAGAGATCCGTGCTGGGCTTCATTGTGCACTTTGTTAAAAAAATAAATAAAGTTTAAATGTAAAAAAAAAAATGCGTGGGGTCTTTGAGCCGATCCTGGTTGCAGAAATATGGGAAAAAAAATGGACAGGGGTTCCCCCATATTTAAGCAACCAGCATCGGGCTCTGCGCCTGGTCCTGGTTCCAAAAATACGGGGGACAAAAAGAGTAGGGGTCCCCCGTATTTTTGAAACCAGCACCGGGCTCCACTAGCTGGACAGATAATGCCACAGCCGGGGGTCACTTTTATACAGTGCCTTGCGGCCGTGGCATCAAATATCCAACTAGTCACCCCTGGCCGGGGTACCCTGGGGGAGTGGGGACCCCTTCAATCAAAGGGTCCCCCCCCCCCAGCCACCCAAGGGCCAGGGGTGAAGCCCGAGGCTGTCCCCCCCATCCAATGGGCTGCGGATGGGGGGCTGATAGCCTTTGTGATAAGTGTTTGATATTGTTTTTAGTAGCAGTACTACAAGGCCCAGCAAGCCTCCCCCGCAAGCTGGTACTTGGAGAACCACAAGTACCAGCATGCGGCGGAAAAATGGGCCCGCTGGTACCTGTAGTACTACTACTAAAAAAATACCCCAATAAAGACATTACACACACACCTTGAAAGTATAACTTTAATACATCCATCCACACCTCCATATACACATACTTACCTTATGTTCCCACGCAGGTCGGTCCTCTTCTCCAGTAGAATCCATGATGTACCTGTTGAAAAAATTATACTCACATAATCCATGGTTGAAGGCTCCTCGGTAAATCCTTTTGTAATCCACGTACTTGAAAAAATAAAAAAAACGGATACCCGACCACGAACTGAAAGGGGACCCATGTTTTCACATGGGCCCCCTTTCCCCGAATGCCAGAAACCCACTCTGACTGATGTCTAAGTGGGTTTCTTCAGCCAATCAGGGAGCGCCACGTTGTGGCACCCTCCTGATCGGCTGTGTGCTCCTGTACTGTCTGACAGGCGGCACACGGCACTGTTACAATGTAGCGCCTATGCGCTCCATTGTAACCAATGGTGGGAACTTTCAGGTCAGCGGTGAGGTCACTTTCGGTCAACCGCTGACCTGAAAGTTCCCACCATTGGTTACAATGGAGCGCATAGGCGCTACATTGTAACAGTGCCGTGTGCCGCCTGTCATACAGTACAGGAGCACACAGCCGATCAGGAGGGTGCCACAACGTGGCGCTCCCTGATTGGCTGAAGAAACCCACTTAGACATCAGTCAGAGGGGGTTTCTGGCATTCGGGGAAAGGGGTCCCATGTGAAAACATGGGTCCCCTTTCAGTTCGTGGTCGGGTGTCCCGTTTTTTTATTTTTACAAGTACGTGGATTACAAATGGATTATCCGAGGAGCCCTCTACACTGGATTTAGTGAGTAGGATTTTTTCAACAGGTACACCATGGATTCTACTTGAGAAGAGGACCGACCCTCGTGTGAACATAAGGTAAGTATGTGTATATGGTGGTGTGTATGTATGCATTAAAGTTATACTTTCAAGGTGTGTGTGTGTAATGTCTTTATTGGGGTATTTTTTTAGTAGTAGTACTACAGGTACCAGCGGGCCCGGTTTTCCGCCGCATGCTGGTACTTGTGGTTCTCCAAGTACCAGCTTGCGGGGGAGGCTTGCTGGGACTTGTAGTACTGCTACAAAAAACAATATTCATTACTTTCAACAAAGGCTATCAGCCCCCCCATCTGCAGCCCATTGGATGGGGGGGACAGCCTCGGGCTTCACCCCTGGCCCTTGGGTGGCTGGGGGGGGGGACCCCTTGATTGAAGGGGTCCCCACTCCCCCAGGGTACCCCGGCCAGGGGTGACTAGTTGGATATTTGATGCCACGGCCGCAAGGCACTGTATAAAAGTGACCCCCGGCTGTGGCATTATCTGTCCAGCTAGTGGAGCCCGGTGCTGGTTTAAAAAATACGGGGGACCCCTACGCTTTTTGTCCCCCGTATTTTTGGAACCAGGACCAGGCGCAGAGCCCGGTGCTGGTTGCTTAAATATGGGGGAACCCCTGTCAATTTTTTCCCCATATTTTTGCAACCAGGGCCGGCTCAAAGAGCCGAGGCTGATTTGGTTTAGGAGGGGGGACCCCACGCATTTTTTTTTTGAAAAATGATAACATTTCCCACCCCTTCCCACTGAAAAACATGCACGGATCTCATGGATCCGTGCATGCCTATACAAACACGGGATAAAAAAGCAGGTCTGTTTTTTTTTTAGCACTTTTTCACGATTTGTATTTCATCACGGCAGTGTTTGGTTATTGTCGGCAGTGTTTGTGTTTTGCACTTTTTAGTAAATGACCGATTTCTACCAAATTGCAGGCGTATTTGACCGATGGTGTATTGATTCGTGATTTTTTCCTAGGACTTCCAAAATATTACGAATGCCCTCATCACTGCCGTGATTTTTGCTTAGTAAATTACCGAGATGACACTTTGAAGAAAAAACGGCATCTCGGTCAAAATCGGGACCTTAGTAAATATACCCCTATGTATGTAATCAGGGGTGGATATATAATGTTAAAAAAAAGGGGTTTGTAGAATGAAAAATCAATCAAATCAGAAGTAAATTAAAGGCATGACAGCAGTGTCAGTAGACACTGAAAGTGGGATATCAGTCCTTGTATATTCAGACGTACAGAGGTACATCGGGGAAGGGCATTGTAGCAGCATATGCATAAAGTCGCAGGTAAACATTAGCATAACATAAAGCAAAGGAGGTCCCAACTGTGTCTATCTAAGAATCAGGACCTCTTAGGAGTGACCCCACCACTCTTGACAGGCCCCTTCACCGTAACAGACACTGCCCCCATTAGGGCTGCTTCCATAAATTTCCCAGGTTGGTGTTCGATCCCAATCCTCCCCTGACTGGGGGCATATGTGTACCTCGCACTGTGGGGCATATGTGGCACTGGGGGCATATGTGTATCTGGTACTGTGGGGGCATATGTGTTTCTGGCACTATGGGGGCATATTTTTGTTTGGCACTGTGGGGCATATCTAGCACTGGGGGGCATTTGTGTATCTGGCCACTGTGGGGGCATATTTTTATCTGGCACTGTAGGGGCATATGTGTATCTGGCACTGGGGGGGCATATCTGGCACCGTGTGGGCATATGTGTATCTGGCACTGCACTACTGGGGGTATGTGTGAATCTGGCACTCCACTATTGCAGGCATATCCATGTCTGGCACTATTGGGGGCATGTGTGTATCTGGCCCCCACTATGTGTATCACACCCCTATTTTCATTGACCATGTCCCATGTGGCATGTGGCCACACCCATTTTTGGGCGCACGCACACAGTACCACTAAGAATTTTTTTCTACTTGCACCACTGGCTATTTATATTGTGGGTCAGATACAGCGTGGGCCGTATAAAGTGCAGGTTACAGTGCGGATCAAATATAGTGTGGGTTGGATGCAGCGCAGGTCGGACATAGTGTGGGTTGGATACAGTGCAGGTTAGATAAGGTGTGGGTTGGATCAGTGTGGGTTGAATACAGCACAGGTCAAATACAGTGTGGGTTGGATACAGTGCGGGTCGGATACAGTGTAGGTCCGATACAGCGCAGGTTTCAGTGCAGGTCAAATACAATGTGGGTCGGATACAATGTGGGTCAGATACAGCACGGGTTACAGTGCAAGTCTGATACAGTGCAGGTTATATACACCAATAGTGCACTTACTGTCAGGGGGTCCTCAGTGCAGGTTTGTCAGTGGTGTCTTCAGTGTAATGGTGTCAGCAGTGCAGGGGTGTCAGTGGTGTCCACAGTGCGGTGGTGCCGGCATGTGTCGGCAGTGCAGGGTGCCAGTGGTGTCCTCAATGCTGTGATGTCGGCAATGTCAGTAGTGCAGTGGTGCAGACAGTGTCAGCAGTGTAAGGGTGCCAGCGGTGTCCTCAGTGTGGTGGTGCCAGCAGTGCAAGGCTGCCAGCAGTGTCCTCAGTGTGGTGGTGTCAGTGGTGTCCTCAGTGCGGTGGTGCCAGCAGTGTCGGTAGTGCAGGGTGCCAGCGGTATCCTCAATGCTGTGTTGCCGGCAGTGTCGGCAGTGCAAGGGTGCTAGCGGTGTCCTCAGTGTGGTGGTGCCAGCAGTGTCAGCAGTGCCGGGGTGCCTGCAGTGTCAGCAGTTGCGGGAAAGCTAGAGGTGTCCTCAGTGCAGGTGTGCCGGCAGTGTCGGCAATGTGGGAGTGCTGGAGGTGTGATCAGTACAGGAGTGCCAGCAGTGTCCTCAGTGCAGAGATGCCGGCTGTGTTAGCAATGTGGGAGTGCCGGAGATGTCCTCAGTGCAGGAGTGCAGGGTGTCATGCCGCCGCCGCGGCCGCCGTACTTGCCTCTCCGGGGGCGCTGGGTCTCCGGGCGGCCGTCCTCACTGGCGGTCTCCGGTTCCCGGCGCTCCGTCCGGCGCACGTAGTGTGGACGTCGCGGGTGCGCCCGGCGTTCACTGAGGGTGCGGGTGACGTCATCAAGCGCTTCCCCAATCAGACGCTGGCGGGAAGTTCAAATTCAGACGCCGGGCAGAGCTCCGGCGCCTGAGTATCATCTTTATTGCTATTGAAGTTGTGATCTCCAAAGCTCCCGTATCCCTGTGGCTTCCAACTCTTTCAGACGAACCTCCGTGCCTCCAAGCACCTCCGTGCCTCCAAGCACCTCCGTGCCTCCAAGCACCTCCATGCCTCCAAGCACCTCTGTGCCTCCGAGCACTTCAGCGCCTCCAAGCACCTCCGTGCCTCCAAGCACCTCCGTGCCTCCAAGCACTTCTGTGCCTCCAAGCACCTCCGTGTCTCCAAGCACCTCCGCGCCTCCAAGCACCTCTGTGCATCCAAGCACCTCTGTGCCTCTGAACACTTCAGCGCCTCCAAGCACCTCCGTGCCTCCAAGCACCTCCGTGCCTCCAAGCACCTCCGTGCCTCCAAGCACCTCCGTGTCTCCAAGCACCTCTGTGCCTCCAAACACCTCTGTGCCTCCAAGCACCTCAGTGCCTCCAAGCACTTCTGCGCCTACAAGCACCTCAGTGCCTCCAAGCACCTCAGTGCCTCCAAGCACCCAGTGCTCACAAGCGTAGTTGGTGCCTCCAGCATCCGGTACTTTTTATTTATTCCTCAGCACCTTTTCAAGTTCTGTCTTTAAGGAGACCTCCAGCATCCACACGTGCCTCCTGTCTGCCAACCAAATCCTGCATGAGGAAAACCTATATTCGGCCATCTCTGCTGCGGTCCAGTTGTGGTTCCTCTTCCCGGTCACCGGAAGAAACCCCGAGTCCACAATACTCCCAAACCAGGTCAGTGATACAGGGATGCCGGCAGTGTGGGAGTGCCGGAAGTGTCATCAGTGCAGGGGTGCCAGCAGTGTCGGCAGTGCGGGAGTGCCGGAGGTGTGCTCAGTGCAGGAGTTCTGGCAGAGTCCTCAGTGCAAAGGTGCCGGCAATGTCGGCAATGCAGGAGTGCTGGAGTAGTCCTCAGTGCAGGAGTGCAGGGATGCTGGCCGTGTGGGAGTGCCGGAAGTGTCCTCAGTGCAGGGGTGCCAGCAGTGTCGGCAGTGCGGGAGGTGTCCTCAGTACAGGAGTGCTGGCAGTTTCCCCAGTGCAGGGGTGTCGGCATTGTGGGGATGCCAGCAATGAGAGTGTTGGCGGCGGTGTCAGCAGTGTGGCGGCTGTGTCGGCAGTGCGGGCAGTTTCGCTATTAGCGCTGTGGGGGTATCCATCTTGGCCATTGTAGCCTATGGGGACACACTGATTGGCTGAGAGCTGTGAGAGACGCTCTCTCAGCCAATCAGCGGTTTTCCATAGGTTACTATGGAGACCGGTGTCCGAGGCAAAAACTCAGGATCCAACAGCGGGATCCTGAGGTTTTGCCTTGATTGGGGATCCGGGGCAGGCAGGTGAGAAGCGAGCTGTAGCTCGGATCGCCCTGTGTCCCGTAGGTTTGGGGGGTTCGGTTCTCTGAGAACCAGACCCGCTCATCCCTAATAAATAAATATATATATATATATATATATATGTATATGTGTATTAACATAAAATATCCTAGTGCGCTAGTATATGCAATGCTATGACTTCAGTACGTGAGCTGTTGAAGAAGAATTCACCAATATGGGCCAATCATTATTCTGTATAGCAAAGGTCTTCTTTGAAAGGGTCAGTACAGGGTACCCCAGAATAAACCCTCTCACCAACAAATATCACGAAGAAAAAACAACCATTAATGGTCGATTACAGATATGATGTAAATCATAATGTGTCTGGACGGTTCCTTACGAAGCCACTCACCGCTTTCGCGTCTGGTCCCCAGTACACAGAATGGATGTTTAGGTCACACGGGACCTGGCCACATAGGGGATTCTTTCTTACCGTCAGTAACCGCCTGTTACTGACTCCACCCACTGCACTGTGGGTGGGTTTATGCTGCCACCACCAAACTCCTAACCTGTCGTGGCATTTGGAACCACGGTTCTGCTCTGTATGTGCCGACACGCTGCCTTACCACCCCTGTGTGGTGTTGACGAATCCCCACTAGTTGCTTGACTAGGCCTCTACCGGTAGCTGGCGGAAGGCGGAACTTGGAGACACTGGTTCACCCTGGACAGCCAGTGAACGGGGCTAGGTTTCGCATAGCCCTCTAGGTCACAAGATGATGCAATCTTCTTGAGGCAGATGATGTTTTAATGCCAACAAATAGTTCTGAAAAGAACTCAGCAGTACAGCAAGATGTTACAGCAGAATGAAACTGGTATAATACACTTTTCATGGGGCAACAGCCCTCCTTTTATCCTACTCCAATACACAATACCACAGGGGGTAAGTCCGCCCTGTGGTTTACAAACAATCAATGTTTACCCATGGGCTGTGCATGCCTTGGTCACATGTACAGCTACCATTGTCCTTTATGGACAGTGGGGAGTGGTCACTCTCATTGGACTGTCCCATCCTGGAGGTTCAGGATATGCCCCGGTGCCGTTCAGTCTAGGTTGGGGGAAGTTTTTCCCGCCTAAACTGACTTCCAGAAACCTGCCAGGGACCTAGCCCACTGTCTGCGGCATGGGTTCGGGCTCCAGAGCTGGACAGCCTAGATCCCCGGTCTGGGTTTCCTGCCCATTACGGGTGATCCCTATGGAGCTCCAGAGAACCACTCAGCTTGTTTCAAAGCAGAGCTTCTCCTCTCTCTTCCAATGCCACTGTCTGAGCCTTGAAGAGAAAGCATTCCGTTTTGGGGGAAAAGGTCTGGGAGAATCCATCAGCCTGCACAGCCATGGATTCCCCGCTCCTGGGACACTCAACCAAGTAAGTGCAATTTTACCTTAAAATACATTTAAAATACACTGTACATTCCTCTCTAAATATACCCTGAGCCTGTGCCCTGCACAGGCTTCACATACCTAGGCACTGCAGTGCCTCACATCACAATCCAATATATATATTACATTTAAAAAGCATTGTTTTGTTTTTATTCTGCCCAGCACTCAGCGCTGGGCTACCTTAACCCTGCAGCCTGGCTGCTTGGGCTCTCTCTCAGTGCTGGAGGTATGGGGCTGGCTTCCCCCATTCTCCAGCCTGTCTGTAATGCCTGCCACTGGGGTCCAGGGAGCTGGCTCTCCCTGTCCTCCCAGTGTGGCACTCACTCACTGGCCTCGCTGCACAGTGCAGCGCACCCTCCTGATCTGAAGCCCGGCGGCTCAGGACGCTTGTCCCGGCCGCCGCGGCTCTGTGCTCCTTGTAGCGCAGCTCCTGGACTCCAGCACTCACCATCCTGCTCACCCCCGCCGCTAGGGAGCCGGCTAGCCCATCCCCCATTAGCGGCGCACTTTGGTGCCCTCGCCGCACAGGGAGCCGGCTAGCCCGGTCCCCTGTGTGCGGCACTGAATTCAGCGCACCCCCCCCCCCCCCCGCCGCCCAGCAGCCTGGGGCATTCGTCCCGGCTACCGCGGCTGGCCACCTCCGATGGGCTGAGGCGCCGGGAGCTCTGGAATCGATCTCCCGTCTGCAGCGGCTCTCCCTTCTCCCTAGCGCTGAGGTGCCGGGAGCGGAGCTCCTAGACCTCAGCACACACACAGCGCCTCTCCCTTCTCCCCCGGCGTGCACACATAGGTCAGCGCGCCGGGGGGCTCCCTCACTGCCACGATCGCCGGAAAGGTCCGGGACCGCGGCACATATTAAAAAATACATTTCTATAACATATTAAACACCAGGCGCCTAGCGCCCTATACATTTAAATTTGGCGCCAAGTTCCTATGGTCCACATAATGAGGGTTAACCCCTTTAGTGCCGCGTCCACCATTAACCATGTGGCTGGTGGGTCTCTCCGGCCACACATAATATTATAAAAAATGATAAAATAACATATAAAATTAGCTTAACACCAAACAATTCATCAGCATGCCAGTAAAGAGGAGTTGACATTCATCACACCCTCACCTTAACAGAGGTGTGAGCTCAGGGTGGAAATCCCAAATACATAAGCACGATTATATGTTGGTGAACCCTATGTGTTTCGTCTCAATGACTTCATCAAGGGTAAGTATCTTTTAAGGGTAGTGAAAAATGAGGGTTGAAGAGAATCATAATTTATTTATATAGGATGTCGATTTAGTATAGATTCATATAATTCATATAATTACATACCACTTTAGCTGTGGATCACATATGTGGGACTGTTTGTATTGTCTAATCCTCAAGGGATATTAAAAGATGTTCTGAAACCTGCAATAGGTGAATACAGATTAGAATCCTATAATTAGCTGTATGCAAGATTGATATAAAAATAATAGATCAATACATACCAATAAATACAATAAAACAAATTCCCTAATGAAAACAATATACATACAATCTCCTAGCGCTTCTATAGTCAATTATCCTGCTTGTTTTTTTTTTTTGTGTAAACTGTTTTTTATTGATTAAAGCAGCAGACAGAACATTACAGCAATACTTTTCCAAAAAAAGGGGGACAAAATCATTGCATATCATATATATCAGAACAATACATTTAAAGCACCCAAAGTATGGAAATAAGTTGTCTACATAGCTTACAACATCAAAGCTTATAAAGGGGGAACATTTTAACAAAACAGGATAAGAAAATAGGAAAGAAGAGAAAGAGAAGGAAGAAAAAAGAAAAGTAGGGGAAAGTTAAGACAGGTAGAGTCAGGTGTGAGCGTCTGCGCAGAAAGGACGGGTTGTTTGGGAGATAAGGGGGGGAACTTTATCAATTAAGGATCTGAGACGTATCAGAAAGACATCGTACCCGGAATATGGGGGGGGGTTATGTCGCCATGTAGGACCGATACACAGGCGAGTCCTTAAAGTCGTACCAGGGAAACCAGATAGCTGTGAAGTTAACGGTTTTCCCAGATGAGAAGGAGATAAGGTCTTCCATGTCTAAAAAGTAATCGATCTTTGTGAACCATAATTTAATCGAGGGTGGTGAGGTGGATCTCCAAAGAATTGGAATAACCGCTTTTGCTGCGTTGCTGACATGTCTCAATAGGGAATGTTTGTAGGAGTGCGCCTCCGAGGAGGTGTGATTGAGGAGCCAAAAACCCGGGTCTTTCGGGATCTCATCTCCCACTATCAATTCGGAACACTTAAATACCTCTGCCCAAAATGGAGTTATAAGAGTGCAATCCCACCAAATATGCATAAAGCTCCCTGGGGCATTTTTACATCTCCAGCACAGATTCGAGAGGGAGGGAAACATTTTATTAAGAACAAGAGGAGTCCTATACCACCTATATATAAGTTTATAGAGGGTCTCTAATGTCGATGAGCATAAAGAGCTCGCTTGGGCGTTACTAAATACTGAATCCCATTTGATCTGTGTAGGTAGCCCTGACAGTTCCTTCTCCCAGGACGCCATGAAGGTAGGAGGTTGCGGAAAAAAGTCTTCCATGATAAGCGCATAAATTTGTGAGATAGTATGGGTGGGAGAACTAGGAGAAACGCATAGTGTTTCAAACCCGGTGAGATCCCTAGTTATATCAGAAAGGTTCTTAGAAGATGTTATGAAATGATGAACCTGCAGGAACCTCCAAAACTCAGCACTATGTAGGTTCCAAGAAGACTGAACATCTGAAAAGGAGCGCACCCTACCCAAACTCACCAGCTGACCGACCCTGAAAATCCCAGCTTCCGCCCATGGAGCAAAAGCTGTCCCGTGTAGACCGGGAGCAAATTCGGAGTTATGGAGAAAGGAGGTTAGAGGGGACCATTTGGAGGATATATGGCTTTGAGATCTCAGCGTGGCCCATAATTTAAGCGTGGGGGAGACCGTGGGGTGAGTGACCTTCGGAAGAATAGGAAGCCAAGGTGCAATTTCGATATAATGTGGAAGGCAGCCCTCCTCTAGTAGAACCCATTGTTTGCGATCTTTAGCACGCGACCATTCCAGAATCCTATTCAAATGTACTGCATGGTAGTAGTTAGAAATATGTGGGAGTTGTTGCCCCCCTTGATGTTTTCTCCTAAATAAAATGTCGTGTTTAAACCTGGGTGTTTTGCTTCCCCAAACAAATGCACGAATAAGATTCTGGACGTCTCGGAACCAAAGTAGGGGGATGTGTATTGGAAGGGTCTGGAGAAAGAATAATATCCTAGGGAGGGCGTTCATTTTGACAACGTTAATCCTGCCGAACCATGACAATCTTAATTTCTTCCATTTCTGGAAGTCTAGGCGAAGCCTCGCCAACAAGGGGCTAAAATTCAGGGAGAATAATTTGGATAAATCGTTGGACAGTAGCACCCCCAAATATTTTAATTTGTGATCGTGCCAAGTAAAGGGGAAGGCATGTTTCAAACCCTCTACTACATCAGGAGGGGTAGTTAAATTCATGGCAATAGATTTGGAATAATTTATTTTGAAGTTAGAGAGGGCTCCGAACTTCTCAAATTCTACCATCAGGTTTGGCAAAGAAGTGACCGGTTTTGAAATTATAGCGAGTAAATCGTCGGCATATAAAGCCAATTTATATTCAGTCCCTTTTACCAGCAAACCCGAGATATTCGAATTAGCCCTAATGCTTCGAGCTAATGTTTCCATGCAAAGGACAAAAAGCAATGGGGATAGTGGGCAGCCTTGTCGCGTTCCATTGGTAATAGAAAAAGAATCAGAAAGGGAGCCATTAATCCTAATTTTGGCGGACGGGGAAGTATAGAGAGATAGGATTCTGTGAAGACAGGTATTACCGAGCCCTAGATGCTTCAGTATGCCAGACAGAAAGTCCCAGTCCACTCTGTCAAACGCTTTTTCAGCATCGGTCGACAGTATGATTGATGGGGACGAAAGCTGGCCAGCATAGTGAATCATGTTGAGTACTTTAGAGGTGTTATCTCTAGCTTCTCGGCCTAAAACAAATCCAGCTTGATCTCCATGTATCAAACCAGGTAATAATAGTTTCAGGCGATTTGCAATCAGTTTGGCAAAAAGTTTTATATCTATATTTAATAGTGAAATTGGGCGATAACTGGAGCAAAGACTGGGGTCTTTACCTTCCTTGGGTAAAACTGCAATATGGGCTTCGAGAGATTGCGGGGAGAAAGGCGATTGTTCTGATATAGTATTAAAGGCTCTCGTGAGTAGAGGGACCAATTTCTCCTTGAAAGCTTTATAATAAGCAATGGTATATCCATCAGGGCCAGGACTCTTGCCGTTGGGAGAAGATTCAACGACTTTCATAACCTCCTCAGTAGAGAAAGGGGCATCTAGATCTTCCACTTCTTTTGTGGATAGCGTAGGGAAGTCTAAGGCCCGTAAGTAGTCAGCTATGGCTGTTTGATGAGACAACTTATCAGTTCTTCCTGTCGGACCAGAAAGGTTATACAGAGTGGAATAATATGCCCTAAAGGCCCTAGCGATGTGAGGTGTCTCATATTGGGGCTGACCGTGACTATTTTTAATTGTATGAATAAAAGTAAGAGCTCGTTGCTCTCTAAGGGCTTTGGCTAGTAATTTCCCAGGTTTGTTACCCCATTGATAGTATCTGCTACGGCACTTTCGATAAGAAAATTTGACTCTGTCAGAGAGCAGCTTATTCAGATCTGCCCTAGCAGCTTCAAGATCAGCATAATATTGTGGGGTTTGGAATTTTTTGTGTAAAAGCTCTAGAGATTGTATTTTAGACAATAATTCACCCCGGAGTTTCTCCCTCTGCTTTTTACGGAAAGATCCTATCTGGACACAAACCCCCCTAATGACACATTTGTGTGCTTCCCAGACCGAGACTTTAGAAATGTCATCCAGGTCATTGGTACAGATATATGAATCTAATGCGTTGTCAATTCGAGACCGACAGTCCACGTCCTGCAAAAAAGTGTCGTTAAAACGCCAGTGTCACGATCCGGGTATCTGGACGCCATTTCTTACCCATCAGATGCCTCCTAAGGCTGGCTCAGTGCTCCAGGACCGGATCCCATCTGTTATCCTGATGTGTACATTCCTGTATCCTCTCCTGTCACTCTGGGACGCTGTCGCAGTAAACGCCATATTACACCTGGCATGGCGTCTCCCGCGGCCTCCGCCGCCGTCCCTGAACTTCTGCATGCAGAGTGTCTGAGTGGCGATTACGTCAGCCGCGGCCTCCGCTGTGTCCGCGTGGTTGGATGTGCATCTGTCAGCCTGGCGCCTCCTGTCTCCGGTGGCCGGCGCCGCCATTACTGTTTTCATTACCACATGGATTACAAACCAAACTTCCCTCCAAGTGTCTGCATGGGCGCAGCCATCTTGGATTCTGTCAGCTGATCATTTCCACCAATCTGTTCTCAGTATTGATAATCTGCATAATTGCCTAGCCAATCCCTTCCTTGCTGCAGGTATAAATACACTGTGCCTGAGCAAGGAAGGCGTCAGTGCTTTGGTTGTCAAACCTAGTTCCTGTTTGTCTCTCTCCTGTGATTGTCTTCCAGGTTCCAGCTCCTGTCTCAAGACTTCCACCATAGAGACCCGCACCAGCATTCCACCTGCGGTGTAGCCTGACTCTCCAATCCATTGTGGATTCATCTGTTTCCAGCTACAACATAACCTGCTTCCAGCTCAGCTTCCAGCAGAGTACAGCTTCCCTTAAAGGGCCGGTGTCCTTTCTACACTTTACCACTCTCCACCGGTATTATTATTTCTCCGCTCTCAAGTTCTCCATTTCAGTTCATATTTCATCGCTCCCAAGTTCATTTATTATTTAACTGGTTCCAGCCAGTATCCACTCCGTGCTAACAACAGTCTGGTTCCAGCCAGTATCCACAGCAGCTGTTTTATCTTCAGCAACCCAGCTTTTCCTGGAACACCAGCTGGCACAATCCTGGGTTATCTTCATTGCTACAGTCGGGCCTGGTAAGGACTTTCCATCTAGAAGATCATAAGAACTATCTCACACTACCAGTGCCCTGTGGCTCCTGCCATCCTGTAGTACCCAGGAACTGTATTTATTCTTTGCTGACTTTTTACGTTTTCTTTTACTGCTGCTGTGTTGCGGAGTTGTCATAATAAACATCATTGACTTTTATCCAAGTTGTCGTGGTCACGCCTTCGGGCAGTTATTATTCATGTTACTTACATGTCCAGGGGTCTGATACAACCTCCCAGGTTCCGGTACATCTCAGCCCCTACAACTGAGGCTGCCTCCCGTCAGCTCAGGCCCTCAGTTGTGACAGTAAGCACTGACCTAATGAATCCAGCCGGAGACCAGGATCAAGCGGCCAGGCCGATGCAAGAACTGGCAGCCCGACTAGAACATCAGGAGGCTGCACAGGGCCACATCATCCGCTGTCTCCAGGATCTCTCTACTCGGCTGGATGGGATTCAGACAACTCTCCGTGGATCAGGCGCGTCTGGTGCGCCAACCACAGTGACTCCAGCTATAACCCCACCCACCTTACCCATTTCTGCTCCACGTCTTCATCTTCCAACGCCAGCAAAATTTGACAGATCTCCAAGATTCTGCAGGGGATTTCTCAACCAGTGTGAGATTCAGTTTGAGCTACAACCTGGCAATTTTCCCAGTGACCGTACAAAAATTGCCTACATTATTTCTCTTCTCAGTGGCTCAGCCCTTGATTGGGCATCACCGTTATGGGAGAGGTCCGACACCCTGCTATCTTCCTACACTGCCTTCGTGTCAACATTCAGGCGCATCTTCGACGAGCCAGGCCGGGTAACCTCAGCTTCATCCGAGATTCTCCGTTTACGCCAGGGGTCACGTACTGTAGGACAATATCTGATACAGTTCCAGATCCTGGCATCCGAACTGGCATGGAACGACGAGGCCCTGTATGCTGCATTCTGGCATGGCTTATCTGAGCGTATTAAAGATGAGTTAGCTACCAGAGACTTACCTTCTAAGTTAGATGAGCTAATCTCACTCTGCACGAAAGTTGATTTACGTTTCAGAGAGAGAGCAACTGAGCGTGGAAGATCATCTGCTCCAAAATCTTCTGCTCCTCCTCCTCGTCAACTGTCACCATCTAAAGATGAGCCCATGCAACTTGGCCGTTCCCGTTTAACTCCTGCTGAGCGCCGAAGATGTCTCTCTGAGTCTCTTTGCCTCTACTGTGCAGCTCCGTCTCACACCATCAATGCCTGTCCCGAACGTCCGGGAAAACTCCAAACCCTAGCTCGCCCAGGAGAGGGCCGGCTAGGAATAATGATCTCCTCTCCATCTCCTCATGATTGTAATCTCCCAGTGTCGCTCCAAATTGCTCAACGTTATCGGAACGTCATTGCCCTCCTTGATTCCGGAGCAGCTGGGAACTTTATTACCGAAGCCTATGTTAAACGGTGGTCCCTACCCACCGAGAGACTTCCTTCGTCCATCTCCTTAACTGCCGTGGATGGCAGTAAAATTTTTGATACAGTTATTGCTCTAAGGACTCTAACAGTTCGTCTGAGAGTGGGAGTTCTTCATTCCGAACTTATTTCACTTTTAGTGATTCCAAGAGCCACACATCCTGTGGTCCTGGGCCTTCCATGGCTCCGTCTTCACAATCCTACAATTGATTGGACGACTACGCAAATCCTGGCATGGGGTTCCTCCTGTGCTGAGACATGTTTGTTTAAAGTATTGCCTGTCTGTTCTTCCTCCCCCAGGTCGTCTGATGTTCCACCTCCTCCATATCAAGATTTCACGGATGTGTTCAGTAAAGCTTCTGCTGATATCCTTCCTCCTCATAGAGAATGGGACTGTCCGATTGATCTCGTTCCAGGGAAGGTTCCACCTCGAGGCCGAACTTATCCGTTGTCTCTGCCTGAGACGCATTCTATGGAGGAATATATTAAAGAGAACCTAGCAAAGGGGTTCATTCGACCTTCTTCTTCTCCAGCCGGCGCAGGCTTCTTTTTTGTAAAAAAGAAAGATGGTGGTCTGCGGCCGTGCATCGACTACAGAGGTTTGAACGACATTACCATCAAGAACCGTTATCCTTTACCCCTGATTACTGAGCTCTTTGACAGAGTTAGCGGAGCTACCATCTTTACAAAGCTGGACTTGCGAGGTGCATACAATCTCATCCGGATCCGTGAGGGTGACGAGTGGAAGACCGCCTTTAACACCCGTGACGGACATTATGAGTACCTCGTCATGCCCTTCGGATTGAGCAATGCTCCAGCTGTCTTCCAGCATTTTGTCAATGAGATCTTCAGAGACATTCTATACCGTCATGTCGTGGTCTATCTAGACGATATCCTCATTTTTGCCAACGATTTAGAGGAACATCGTTTTTGGGTTAAAGAGGTTCTGTCCCGTCTCCGTGTCAATCATCTCTATTGCAAATTAGAAAAATGCGTCTTTGAAGTCAAGTCCATTCCGTTTCTAGGGTACATTGTGTCCGGTTCCGGACTAGAGATGGATCCTGAGAAACTACAAGCAATCCAAAATTGACCGGTACCCTTAACCCTCAAAGGGGTCCAGAGGTTCTTAGGGTTCGCCAACTATTACCGAAAGTTTATACGAGACTTTTCCACCATTGTGGCGCCAATTACTGCTTTCACTAAGAAGGGTGCTAACCCGTCCAAGTGGTCTGAAGAAGCCATGCAAGCATTTCATCTTTTAAAACAAAGGTTCATCTCTGCGCCTGTTCTGAAACAGCCTGACATCGACTCTCCTTTCATCTTAGAGGTGGATGCCTCCTCCGTTGGAGTAGGAGCGGTGTTATCTCAGAGGGCTAAAGATGGCCATTTACACCCTTGCAGTTTCTTCTCCCGGAAGTTCTCCCCAGCTGAGCGCAACTATGCCATTGGCGACCAGGAGTTGCTAGCCATCAAGCTCGCTCTAGAAGAGTGGAGGTATCTGTTGGAGGGAGCTTCTCATTCAATCACCATACTTACAGACCACAAGAACCTTTTATACCTGAAGGGCGCACAATGTCTCAACCCTCGTCAGGCCAGATGGGCACTTTCCTTTTCCAGGTTCGACTTTAAACTCCAGTTCTGTCCGGGCTCTCAGAATCGCAAGGCCGATGCCCTTTCCCGCTCATGGGAGCAAGAAAATGAGTCAGAGTCTTCAGACAAGCATCCTATTATAAATCCGTTGGCATTCTCCACGGTAGGGATGGACTCTACGCCCCCATCAGGGAAAAGTTTTGTGAAGCCGATGCTAAGGAAGAAGCTCATGCATTGGGCCCATGCTTCCCGTTTTGCCGGACATACAGGTATCCAAAAAACCCTGGAGTTTATCTCTAGGTCCTATTGGTGGCCAACTCTGAAAAAGGACGTCTTGGAGTTTATTGCATCTTGCCCAAAGTGTGCCCAACATAAAGTATCCCGCCAGTCGCCTGCGGGGCAACTGGTTCCACTATCCGTTCCCCGTCGACCATGGACCCACTTGTCGATGGATTTCATTACAGACTTACCCATGTGCAACAAGTTCAATACCATCTGGGTGGTAGTTGACCGGTTCACCAAGATGGCACACTTCATTCCTCTCACCGGTCTTCCGTTAGCTTCCAAGTTGGCTCAAGTATTCATACAAGAGATCTTCCGACTCCACGGTCTTCCTGAAGAAATTATCTCAGATCGAGGAGTTCAATTCACAGCCAAATTCTGGCGAAGTTTATGTCAAGTCCTCCAAGTCAAGCTAAAGTTTTCCACGGCTTACCATCCTCAGACCAATGGTCAAACCGAGAGGGTGAATCAGGACTTGGAGGCCTTCCTCCGCATCTATGTGTCCTCCTCTCAAGATGACTGGGTTCAATTACTTCCCTGGGCCGAGTTCTGTCATAACAACCAGTATCATTCTTCATCTGCTTCAACACCATTCTTCACTAACTTTGGATTCCACCCTAAAGTCCCTGAGTTCCAATCGCTTCCAGCAACTTCTGTTCCCGCAGTGGACATCACCTTGCATCAGTTTGCCAATATCTGGAAGAGCGTACGATCAGCTCTGCTCAAGGCATCGTTCAGGTACAAGAAGTTTGCGGATAAGAAGCGTCGAGCAGTTCCTGCTCTCAAGGTGGGTGATCGGGTATGGTTATCCACGAAGAATTTGAGGTTAAGAGTTCCCAGTATGAAGTTTGCACCTCGCTATATCGGTCCCTTCAAGATTGAACAAGTCATCAATCCTGTTGCTTACAGACTCCAGTTGCCTCCCTTCTTAAAAATACCCAGGACATTCCATGTTTCCCTGTTGAAACCGCTGATCTTGAATCGGTTTCATTCCTCACTTCCTCCAACTCCGAAAGTCCAAACTCAACGAGGCGTTGAGTATGAAGTGGCCAAGATCCTGGACTCACGTCACCGTTACGGTCAACTACAATATCTTATTGACTGGAAGGGTTATGGTCCTGAGGAACGTTCATGGACCAATGCTTCTGATGTCCATGCTCCTGCCTTGGTCCGGAGATTCCATTCCAAGTTTCCTCAAAAGCCAAAGAAGTGTCCTGGGGCCACTCCTAAAGGGGGGGGGGGGGGTGCTGTCACGATCCGGGTATCTGGACGCCATTTCTTACCCATCAGATGCCTCCTAAGGCTGGCTCAGCGCTCCAGGACCGGATCCCATATGTTATCCTGATGTGTACATTCCTGTATCCTCTCCTGTCACTCTGGGACGCTGTCGCAGTAAACGCCATATTACACCTGGCATGGCGTCTCCCGCGGCCTCCGCCGCCGTCCCTGAACTTCTGCATGCAGAGTGTCTGAGTGGCGATTACGTCAGCCGCGGCCTCCGCTGTGTCCGCGTGGTTGGATGTGCATCTGTCAGCCTGGCGCCTCCTGTCTCCGGTGGCCGGCGCCGCCATTACTGTTTTCATTACCACATGGATTACAAACCAAACTTCCCTCCAAGTGTCTGCATGGGCGCAGCCATCTTGGATTCTGTCAGCTGATCATTTCCACCAATCTGTTCTCAGTATTGATAATCTGCATAATTGCCTAGCCAATCCCTTCCTTGCTGCAGGTATAAATACACTGTGCCTGAGCAAGGAAGGCGTCAGTGCTTTGGTTGTCAAACCTAGTTCCTGTTTGTCTCTCTCCTGTGATTGTCTTCCAGGTTCCAGCTCCTGTCTCAAGACTTCCACCATAGAGACCCGCACCAGCATTCCACCTGAGGTGTAGCCTGACTCTCCAATCCATTGTGGATTCATCTGTTTCCAGCTACAACATAACCTGCTTCCAGCTCAGCTTCCAGCAGAGTACAGCTTCCCTTAAAGGGCCGGTGTCCTTTCTACACTTTACCACTCTCCACCGGTATTATTATTTCTCCGCTCTCAAGTTCTCCATTTCAGTTCATATTTCATCGCTCCCAAGTTCATTTATTATTTAACTGGTTCCAGCCAGTATCCACTCCGTGCTAACAACAGTCTGGTTCCAGCCAGTATCCACAGCAGCTGTTTTATCTTCAGCAACCCAGCTTTTCCTGGAACACCAGCTGGCACAATCCTGGGTTATCTCCATTGCTACAGTCGGGCCTGGTAAGGACTTTCCATCTAGAAGATCATAAGAACTATCTCACACTACCAGTGCCCTGTGGCTCCTGCCATCCTGTAGTACCCAGGAACTGTATTTATTCTTTGCTGACTTTTTACGTTTTCTTTTACTGCTGCTGTGTTGCGGAGTTGTCATAATAAACATCATTGACTTTTATCCAAGTTGTCGTGGTCACGCCTTCGGGCAGTTATTATTCATGTTACTTACATGTCCAGGGGTCTGATACAACCTCCCAGGTTCCGGTACATCTCAGCCCCTACAACTGAGGCTGCCTCCCGTCAGCTCAGGCCCTCAGTTGTGACAGCCAGGACCATTGGCGATGTGTACTGGGAGGCAGGCGTAAAGTGAGGTTAACTGGGGCATGATCTGACCACACAATTTGTCCTATAGAAGCATCAGAAAGGAGATGTAGGTGTCGGTGACTCAGAAACAGGTAATCAATTCTAGAATATGTCTGATGTGGGTGTGAGAAAAAGGAATAATCTATCTCGGCAGGATGCGTCAATCTCCATGTGTCAATCAGCTGGTGGTCGAGCAGGGCGCGCCTCACTCCTCTATATTCCCTCTCCGGCCTGCAAGAAATCTTTTTAGAATTGTCCCGGAGGGGATCTAAGGTCCAATTTAGGTCACCCCCCATCACCACCACCCCCTCCAAGAGAGGTTCCGCACTATCCAAAACCGAGGACAAAAAGGAAGGTTGTTTAGCATTGGGAGCATATATGTTCAAAAAAGAAAAGCGTTGACCGTGTATGTTGCATTTCACCAGCAACCCTCTACCTACAGCTATTCTATGGGAGGTAACATTAAGGACAGGCAGGTGGCGAGCCAATAATACAGCTACGCCCAATGTCTTACCGGCAGAATTATTAGACAGGAAAACATGAGGATAATAGTGACATTTTAGGGACGGCACATGTCCCATCTTAAAATGCGTTTCCTGAATAAAAGCAACGTCAACTCTCTCATCTCTGAGCCATTTGAGGAGTTTAGACCTTTTCTCAGGAACATTCAGCCCTTTGACATTAAGGGTAGTTACATGTAGATCATTCACCCCCATCATCACGGCAGACCTAAGGGCTTCATAATAGTCATCCCTGCGACAGACATTGGAGGAGGGAAAGGAAGAGCAGCAAGGGAAGGAAATAGAAAGAGAGGGAAAGCAGAGAAAAGAAGAAAAGAAGATGCAGCGTGGAAAACCACGTCGCAAAGTACCTTAATTGTAAACAGAGATGATAGTACTAGAAGAAGGACTGCTGCAAAAAGGACAGGAGCGGAATCCTGCCGACTCCCAATCCAAAGAGACAGGGGATGCAGCATAGTGGGGGTCCTACAGGGGGCCCAGGACAGCGACCATCCACAAGAAAGAAGCTAAACAAATATGTAATATTACCGAGGAGTGCACATAGGCACAAGTGAAACAAAACTAAAAAATATGTAAGCTTATATAAAGATATACATATAATCTTTAAACTATCTGACCAGGTTTCATGAAGGTTGAGCAATTATATATATGAGTATCGTCACAAAAATAATAAATGCAGCTTGAACAAGAACAAAATAACATATCAACGATACCCCATCACTCGTCTATGAAACCATTACAACTTTACAATGTTACAAAAACCGATCTCACGTGTGAGCAACACATAGCACTATTTAAGGGAAAGAACCTAATGTATGACATGGGCAACAAGAAAATTCACGTCCGCATAGGACGAGACCTCCCCTTCAGGGAGGTTCAGAAGAACGTGAACTAGGAGTAGTTCCCCGCGTCCGTGGGGAACGCACTTGTTGCCACGCGTCGTCTGGAGGGAGCACAACAGGTAGGTCCGGTAGGTGGTGAAAAGCTTCCCAATCCGGCAACGGCACCGGAGGTATTCCCAAGGTCGTGAAGAAGGCCCGTAAGTCCGAAGGTCTAGAGAGACTCGCGACCTTGCCACCATGAGAAACCTGGAGGGAGAAAGGGAAGCCCCATCTATATTTCAGTTCGACTTTCCTGAGAGAGTCAGTAAGAGGCTTCAAGGCTCGACGCTGTTGTAAGGTCGACCAGGCGAGATCAGGAAATATCTGAATCTTGTCCCCTTGAAAGTCAATACTGTCCAGCTGACGGGCCGACCTCATTATTTCCTCTTTTTGGACATAATAGTGGAGCCTGCAAATCACATCACGTGGCCTGTCAGAGGGCAAGCCGCGAGGACGGAGGGCTCGGTGAGCTCTATCAAATATAATGTCCTTGTTCGGGTCCAGGTCAATAAGTTCTCCAAAAATTGTAGTTAAGGCAGCTGTCAGGTCAGCCTGTTGAACGCTCTCAGGTAGGCCCCTGATTCTGATATTATTTCGCCGGCCGCGATTATCCATATCCTCAATACGTGATTTTAGAAAAGAGATATTGTCCCTTTGATGAGATAGCACCTCCCGAAATTTAGTCAGAGAATCCAAACTAGACGATTCATGGCTGTCCATAACATCAACACGGGTCGCAATTTGGGACATTTCTTGTCGAAGCGCTGTCACTTCCTGAGTGATGGTGGAAAGCAAGCGAGTCTCCAAGGCCGAAAAATCTTGTTTCGTGGGAAGTGATTTTACATGAGATAAGATCTCGCTTATCTCCGCAGACAGAGAGGGGGACTGTGAAGGCAGCGGAGTCCCAGGGGACGTCATATCGTCTACCAGGCTGTGCGGATTCGAGGAGGCCGGGACAGTAGAAGAAACAGCGGGGATTGAGGTTGGAGTTGTCAAGAACTGACGTAGGTCAGACGAATGTCGGTTCGCAGGGGATGGAATCGCGTCCGGCTTGGTCTTGGCCTTTTTTTTTCTTTATCCCTCTCACCATGAGGTCGGTCTTCAAATAAAGCAGTGTAGTATTATCCTTTCACATATCCTCGTCAATATAAAACCATGTGGACCGTCGCCGTGCAAAAGCCCCCACGTGGCCTTAGGGCAACATCAGGCAGGCAGACACATAGCTAGGGAGCCATACGTCAACTCACAGTGACAGGACATCTGACTTGGTCCAATTGAGGTGCAATTACGGGACCCTATGCGTCAGAAAATACGCGGCCGCGACACCACTCCTCGGGTCTCACGACCCCTCCCCGGCCAGAAGGGTTATGTTATAGATGAGTGGCGGCAGCGGGCGACAGGCCGTGCGGAGTCCACCGAGAGCAAGGAACTAGCTGATAAAGATGGGCGCCCGGTATGTAGGACGGAGCTCCGGAGGAGGTCCGCGACCTGAACCAGGGGGTCCCAGAGCCGCCGTCTGCGTAAGGAGGAAACTGAGGCCCCGGCTTCCGTGAGCCCCGCAGGCCGCAACCCGCAGGAGCAGTGAGAACCGCTCCCCGATTCCGCGGCACCTCGGGGGCACAGCAGGGGGAACAGGAGGGGCAGGGGGAGTATTGGGGTGACCAAAAGAGCTCAGGAAGGGTGTATATGTATAGAAAGCAGCTTTGGGTCCAGGAGCTCTTTCAAAACGCAGCTGCCCTCTTCAGCAGTCAGGCCACGCCCCCCCGTATTTATTTATTATTATTATTACCCCCGTTATGTCCGCCGGGAGCAGGGATTATTATAAAGCAGGCCTTGCAGTGTGAGGGAGGGAGGGAGTTCGGCAGCAGTGGAGGGGAGCAGCGGGGAAGCGTGACTTCAGGCAGCGCCGAGACAGGCAGATCGCGCAAGCGCCGGGCCACCGAAACTCCGCAGCGGGTGCCCCGTCAGCCGGAGACCGCGGCTCAGGAGGGGAGACCCGCCAGCGGCTGCAGAAGGCCGGGACCAGGCTCCGACCGCCGGCGCCACAGGCCCCAGGCGGATGTCCGCAGCCGGGAGGGGGACAGAAAGATGGCGGCCACTCACCCGCAGGCTCCAGACGTCGGCGGCCCCGGACCCAGGCAACCCCCGGAGGCAGGCAAGCGGGGACAGGGGTCTATGGAACACCCCACTGGAGAACGGCCCGCGGCGAGGATCCGCCAGGAGCGTCACGGCCCCGCCGTCTCCGTACCGGAAGGCAAGTGCGGGTCCAGCCTGTACCCTAGTCCCCGGCTTTAGAGTGAGGGAAGGGCCGCAACCCGCAGGAGCGCTTATAAGCACTCCCCGATTCCGCGGTCCTCCCTCAGTAAGCTTATTGTAAGCTGGAAAGAGGGGGGGTAAAATATATAACAGAAGGGGAGCGTTATAGGGGCTATAAATGTTAATAAGGAGCTATATAGTCAGGAGCTCCAAAGCAGCACGTCTGTTCTCATCAGTGGCCAGACCACGCCCCCATCCTGCTTGTTTTTATAATTATATTGTCATTAAGATAAAAGCTGCTCCCAAAAGTGGTACTGCTGGAATACCAAAAACGGTTTTAAATATAGATAAAGGATATATAGTATGTGAATATATATCAGGAAGCGCTTCAATCAAAAAATGTATAATTTATTAAAAATATACAATTTAATATATCCAAAAAGTAGACATATAATATATACCTATAACAGATAACTCTCTCATTCGTGTCTCCAATAATGCATTAGTCTGTAATGACAATGTTCATTAGATTCCAAAATAGTAATAGTTGCTGTGGGGTCTTGTGATAAATAGCCCGTATTGCACTTGTCTCCTTTTAATTGGTCAGTCTAGTGGCAACATGAGGATTATAGTGGCAAGCACGCCAACATGCAGTGTTTCCTCCGTAAATTATTGCTGTGAGCACACTTGTGGGAACAGGCGGAGGGAGGACGCCGATATGATGATATCCCGGCGCTATGCTACACCCCCGTCTGATCTCGGCTGACAATGTCCTGTATCGTGATGTGCAGCAAAAAGAGGATCCCTCTTACCGGACTTGTATAATTCACATGCACCGTGGAGTATTAGCAGCAGACTCCCGTATCAGCGGCGGCTCTGTGATGTCCGTACGGCTTTCTTTGTAGCACAGCCGTGGAGACACTTTCAGTGAATGGGTTGTTTAGAAGGTCCTTACGCGTTTCTCCTCCCCTATCTCACGGCGGTTTCGTCAGAGGATATGTTGTCTGCCATTCTGGCTTTCTATTTAAACCCATATGAACCAATCATGATTAATTGATTAATGCAAACACCTGTGGTATTAACCGCACTTAGGGATAAATGCATATAAAAATCATATGTCTACCTTCATAGCACAATCAATATACAAACGTTTAAAAGTATATTTTTAAGAAAAACGAGCAGAATAATGACTGTTAATAATTAAATCTAATGATACAATATATTTTAATGATACAATTTATATACATATTAAAAATTTCCAATAATTAATTAATTAGCAATAGAAGCACATAGAACATGTGCTTCTATTGCTAATTAATTAATTATTGGAAATTTGAGGAGTGTCCGGGCGAACGAAGGCGTGTCCAGGCGTTTCAAGGAAGGGTTCCTGACGTCAGCTCCAGGCCGGATTGTCACAGCAGCTCAGTAAGTCCTAAGCTGTGCAGTGACTGCACAAACCTTTGTTTGTGGGACTCATGAACATTAACCTTAGTTAATTTGAGAAAGGCCTTCATCTGCTTAGAGGTTACCTTGGGTTCCTTTGTGACCTTGCAAACTATTAGACGTCTTGCTCTTGGTGTGATCTTTATAGGCGAGGATAATAATGGTCTGGAATATCCTCCATTTGTACACAATATGTCTGATTGGTGGAGTACATATTTTAAAGAGATGGGTTTTGT
Organism: Pseudophryne corroboree; assembly: GCF_028390025.1. Classification (NCBI taxonomy): domain Eukaryota; kingdom Metazoa; phylum Chordata; class Amphibia; order Anura; family Myobatrachidae; genus Pseudophryne; species Pseudophryne corroboree. The sequence continues at coordinate 637,842,656 of NC_086445.1, read as the reverse complement.
AAACTTTTCCAGCCTGATGAGCATTAACAACTCTTCTTCTGAGGTCCTCAGAAATCTCCTTTGTTCGTGGCATGATACACTTCCGCAAACATGTGTTGTGAACATCAGACATTGATAGATCCCTGTTCTTTTAAAAAGACATGTTGCTCACTCACACCTGATTGTCATCCCATAGATTTAAAATACCTTCAAACTATCTGCTATGGCTAAAGGTTCACATACTTTTGACACTCACAGATGTGATATTTGATCATTTTCCTCAATAAAAAAAATAGGATTTTGGTTACCTACCAGTAAATCCTTTTCTCGTAGTCCGTAGAGGGTGCTGGGGTCCACATTAGCACCATAGGGTATAGACGGGTCCACCAGGAGCCAATGGCACTTTAAGAGTTTGAGAGTGTGGGCTGGCTCCTCCCTCTATGCCCCTCCTACCAGACTCAGTCTAGAAACTGTGCCCGAGGAGATGGACATCTTCGAGAGAAGGATTTACCACAGATAGTGGCAGGACTCATACCAGCTCATACATACAGGGCACATCAAGCTAACCTATCTTGAAAACTCAGCAACCGCTGAAACATTACTTACCAAGTAACCGTGCAGTACTCAACTAAAACGAAGTTGTACTGAACCAAATAACGATAGCAGGAAAACGAAGCGCTGGGCAGGCGCCCAGCATCCTCTATGGACTACAAGAAAAGGATTTACCTGTAGGTAACCAAAATCCTATTTTCTCTTACGTCCTAGAGGATGCTGGGGTCCACATTAGTACCATGGGGATGTACCACAGCTCCCAGAATGGGAGGGAGAGCGTGGAGGCTCCTGCAGAACTGAACTTCAGATCATCAGAGGCCAAAGTATCGAACCTGTAGAACTTTGCAAACGTGTTCGACCCAGACCAAGTTGCAGCTCCGTAAAGTTGTAAAGCCGAGACACCCCGGGCAACCATCCAGGAAGACCCCACCGTACGAGTAGAGTGGGCCTTGACAGACGTAGGACACGGCAATCCTGCCATAGAATGCGCATGCTGGATAGTGAACCTGATCCAGGGAGAGATCATCTGCTTAGAAGCAGGATACCCAATCTTCTTGCGATCATACAGGACAAACAGAGAGTCCGATTTTCTGTGACAAGCAGTCCTCTTCACATAGATTTTCAGAGCCCTTACAACATCCAAGGACTTTGATGAAATTGAGGAGTCAGTAGCCACTGTCACCACAATAGGTTGGTTGATATGAAATGCCAACACAACCTTCAGAAGAAACTGCTGACGTGTCCGGAGCTCAGCTCTATCTTCGTGGTAGACCAAGTATGGGCTTTTACAGTACAAAGCCCTCAACTCCAAAACACACGTTTAGAAGAAGCTCAGTCCAACAACGTGACAGCCTTCCATGTAAGAAATTTGACCTCAACTTCCTGTAGAGGCTCGAATCAGTCCGATTGGAGGAACTGCAACACCACCTTAAGGTCCCAAGGCGCCGTAGGCGGCACAAAGGGAGGTTAGATGTGCAGAACTCCCTTCAAAAAGGTCTAAATCTCAGTTGTTTCTGGAAGAAAATGGATAGGGCCGAAATCTGGACCTTTACAGATCCCAACCTCAGGCCCATAGCCACACCGGCTTGTAGGAAGAGGAGTTGTTTCTGGAAGAATATGGATAGGGCCAAAATCTGGACCTTCAGATCCCAACCTCAGGCCTATATCCACACCGGCTTGTAGGAAGAGGAGAAACCATCCCAGTTGAAACTCCACCGCAGGAAATGTCTTGGACTCACACCAAGATACATATTTTTTCCAAATTTGATGGTAATGTTTAGACATTACTCCTTTGCTAGCCTGTATCAGGGTAGGAATAACCTTGTTCGGAATGCCCTTTTGAGCTAGTATCAGGCGTTCAACCTCCATGTCGTCAAACGTAGCCACAGTAAGTCTTGATAAGCGAATGGCCCTTGCTGCAGCAGGTCCTCCTGAAGAGGAAGAGGCCTCGGCTCTCCTTTCAGTAGATCCAGAATAACTGCGTACCAAGCCCTTCTTGGCCAGTCTGGAGCAATGAGGATCGCTTGAACCCTTGTTCTCCTTATGAGCTTTAGAACCCTTGGGATGAGTGGAAGTGGAGGAAACATGTACACTGACTGGAACACTCACGGAGTCACTAGGGCGTCCACTGCCACTGCTTGAGGGTCCCTCGACCTGGAACAATACCGTCAAAGCTTCTTGTTGAGATGAGAGGCCATCATGTCGATCTGGGGTACACCCCCAAAGATCTTTTACCTCCTTGAACACCCGGAATGAAGATTGCTGACGGCGCCAATGTGTGTTTTTCTGCCCAGAGGATGATTCTTGTTACCTCTGACGTTGCAGCTCTGCTCTTCGTTCCACCCTGTCAGTTTATGTAAGCCACTGTATTTACATTGTCCGACTGCACTTGAACGGCCCGATTTCTCGGAAGATGGGCCGCTTGGAGAAGACCGTTGTAGACGGCTCTTAGTTCCAGAATGTTTATCGGCAGGCCTGCTTCCAGACTTGACCACCTTCCTTGGAAGGTTTCCCCTTGAGTGACTGCGCCCCAGCCCCAGAGACTTGCATCCGTGGTTAGAAGGATCCAGTCCTGAATCCCGAACCTGCGGCCCTCCAGAAGGTGAGGCAGTTGCAGCCACCAGAGGAGTGAAATCTTGGCCTTTGGTGACAGACATATTCCCTGGTGCATGTGTAGATGGGATCCTGACCACTTGTCCAGGAGATCCAGTTGGAAGGACCAAGCATGAAACCTCCCGTACTGCAGGGCCTCGTAAGAGGCCACCATTTTTCCCAGAAGGCGAATGCACTGATGAACCGGCACCCGGGTTGGCTTCAGGACATTCCGGACCATTGTTTGTATCACCAACGCTATTTCCTCTGGAAGAAACACCCACTTCACTTCCAAGTCGAGGATCATTCCCAGAAAGTACAACCTCCTGGTTGGTTCCAAATGTGATTTTGGAAGATTCAGGATCCAACCATGTTCCCTGAGAAGCTGGGTCGTGAAAGCTATGGACTGTAACAGCTTCTCCTTGGATGATGCTTTTATCAGCAGATCGTCCAGATATGGAATTATGTTCACCCCCTGTCTGCGGAGGAGAATCATAATTTCCGCCATCACCTTGCTGAAAACCCACGGTGCTGTGGAGAGGCCGAATGGCAGGGTCTGGAACTGAAAATGACAGTCCAACAAAGCGAATCGTAGATAAGCCTGATGCGGCAGCCAGATCGGAATGTGGAGATACGCATCCTTGATATCCAGGGATAACATGAATTCCCCCTCCTCCAGACCTGATAACACTGCTCTTATAGACTCCATTTTGAACTTGAACTCCCTCAGAAAGGGGTGTAGTGATTTTAAGTTCAGAATGGGCCTGACCGAACCATCCGGTTTCGGTACTACGAAAAGGTTCGAATAGTAACCTTTGTTTTGCATATGGGGTGGTACTGGCACAATGACCTGTGCCTCCACCAACTTCTGGACGGCTTCTTGCAGGACAGTCCTGTCCGCCAGCAGAGCTGGCAAGCCTGATTTGAAAAATCGGTGAGGAGGGAGAATATGAAATTCCAGCTTGTACCCCTGAGACACAATATCTTGCACCCTGGGAGCCAGATGACACCCAGACGTGACTGAAATGCCTGAGTCTCACTTCCACCGGCCACACCTCCGGGGCGTACAGTCCACCGTCATGCGGAGGACTTTGGTGTACCTGACGCAGGTTTCTGTTCCTGGGAACCTGCAGCCGCAGGTTTCTTGGACTTGGGCCGACCTCCCCGAAAGAAGGTGTTGGACGGCTTGGCCTTTCTGGGCTTGGTAGACCGAAAGGGCTGTGATGTAGCTGAAGAAAAGGGTTTCTTCGGAGCAGGTGTAGCTGAGGGAAGAAAAGGTGACTTACCAGCCGTAGCCGTGGAGTTCCACGCATCTAACGCTTCCCCAAAGAGAGCCTGTCCTGTGTAGGGTAGGGTCTCCATACTTCTCCTGGATTCCGCGTCAGCAGACCACTGGCGCAACCACAGTCCTCGACGAGCTGATACAGACATGGAAGAAATTCCCGCAGCCATGGAACCCAGGTCTTTCATGGATTCTACCAGAAATCCTGCCGAATCCTGAATGTTACGTAAAAACAATTCAACATCACATTTCTCCATAATATCCAAGTCTTCAAGTAACGTGCCTGACCACTTTACTATAGCTTTGGCAATCCAAGCACTGGCAATAGTGGGACGTAGTATTGCCCCAGAAGCCGTGTACATGGATTTGAGCATATTATCTATTTTATTATCAGCCGGCTCTTTCAAGGCGGTATATCCTGTACACGTCAGCAATATGCGTGTTTTCCCATTATTTCCTATCCTCTACCGGGAAAGGAAATGCCACCAGAACCCTTTTAGGTATCTGGATTTTTTTATCTGGGTTTTCCCAAGCCTTTTCAAAAATAGCATTTAATTCCTTTGACGCAGGGAAGGTTAGCGGGTCTTTCTTATTTTCAGTGAAGGAAGCCTCCTCAACCTTCTCAGGTGTTGTATCAGCAATATTCAACACATCTCTAATAGCCTCTATCATCAACTGCACCCCTTTAGCAAGAGATGCTGTCCAACACATCCTCGTCACCGTCTGCAATGTCAGAATCAGTTTCCGTATCATCCTGCATGATCTGCGCAAGAGCACGTTTATGTGAATATACAGCGGGGAGCCCTGAGGTACCAGAACTGGGCCAGACTGCCATAGACTTCTGTAAAGCCTGAGTTGCAGATTCATTTTGTGTAACCCTATTTGAAATCTGAGAAATCATAGATTTGATAGAGGATAACCACTAAGGATCCCTTGCTGGTATCTGTGCTAAACCAGTGCAATCCTGATTACATGGAATGGGATCATCCTGAGAGGACATATCCTCTGCAGCATATGACACAGAGTCCCTGGACATTGCTTAATGGAGACCACAAATACTCCACACACACACACACACACACACACACACACACACACACACACACTCACACACACACACACACACACACGAGGACAGACAGAGTTTCACCCCCAAGAATGGCAAGAGAGACACAGAGATTGGAGCCAACCCACACACAGCGCTTTTAATGTAAAGGGAGACCCCTACTAGCACTTACTGTGCACCTTAATAGGTTTCACAGTCTTAATGCAGCCTCCCCCCCCCCCTTCTACAACCCCCTGGTACCGCGAGAGATAGCTGGAATTGCTGTGGAGGGACTTGCTCTTCCTGGACAGCGCTGTGCAGGCATGAAAATGGTGCTGAAACGCTGCTGGGTCCGCTCTGAGGAGAAGCTCCGCCCCCAAAATGGCGCTGTCTTCCCACTCTTCACAAGGATTATACTGGCCTGAGGTAAAATGCTGGCTGAGATCCACGGACCCTGACAGGCTTGCTGAACAGTGCAGGGTTCAGGCGCTGACTCAGGGCGCCCCTCACAGTGCTGCTAAGCCTCCGGAGCGCAGTTAGTACTGCGCTCCTACCCTGTTGCTGCCATCTTCACACTGGCCCTCCGCTTGTTAGGGGGGTCGGTGACTCACTCGCCACTGATCTTCAGCTCTGTAAGGGGGTGGAGCATGCTGCTGAGGTGAGCGATCCCCTGTGGAGGGGAACGATCTATCCCCTCAGGAGCTCAGTGTCCTTTCAGCAGAGATAGTGGCTCAGACCCCGCAGGGCAGACACTACTCCCCTCCTTAGTCCCACGAAGCAGGGAGGCTGTTGCCAGCAGCCTCCCTGTAAAATAATAAACTCTAAAAAAAAACTTTACTAAAGAAGCTCTGTAGAGCTCCCCTAGCTGTGACCGGCTCCTCCGGGCACATTTTCTAAACTGAGTCTGGTAGGAGGGGCATAGAGGGAGATGCCAGCACACACTCTCAAACTCTTAAAGTGCCAATGGCTCCTGGTGGACCCGTCTATACCCCATGGTACTAATGTGGACCCCAGCATCCTCTAGGATGCAAGAGAAATAATCACAACATGCTCCCTCAAACTAAGATTTATTTAACAAAAGAGGAACATCCTCAATAAACATATCAATCATGGGGATCCTCAGCACTTTTTGGATTGTCATGTTGGAAACCCTGCAGGACTCAAGCTGGTTGGGCTGGAACAAGTACCAGTCACAGGGAGGGTATGCAGTCAAGATCCCGGCAGTCGGAATACCGACACTGGGATCCTGACCGGCACAATCCCGACATATTCTCCTTCTGTGGGTGTCCATAGAGGGAGAATAAATTAGTGTGCCGAGCGTAGCGAGCGCAGCGAGCCTGCAAGGGTCAGCGTTGCGCTCGCACCCCCACCCCACCCCCCGTCGGGATTGTGCCGGTCGGGATCCCGGTGTCGGCATTCCGACTGCCAGGTTCCGTTCGGCGGTAATACGTACTGATCCCACAGGATGAAATTGCTTCAGAGCCCAATGTAGACATGAAGCTGCCTGGATTCTGAAGCCAGTGCCGTAACTAGGCATTTTAGCGCTGTGTGCAAGAAACGGAATTGGCACCCCCCCCCATGCAAGATTGGGGCAGTGCCACAAAATAACACCAATTCATACTGCGGTGCATAGTAGTCTCCATTATTCAAATTACGCTGCACAGTAGCGCCACTACACCAGGTAGAGCCCATTTTACACATTACGGCAGCCAGTCCCCCTTTTTACACATTACGGCAGACAGCGTCCCCCTTTTTACACATTACGGCAGACAGCGTTCCCCTTTTTACTCATTACGGCAGACAGCGTCCCCCTTATTACACATTACGGCAGCCAGTCCCCCTTTTTACACATTACGGCAGACAGCGTCCCCCTTTTTACACATTACGGCAGACAGCGTCCCCCTTTTTACACATTACGGCAGACAGCGTGCCTTTTTACACATTACGGCAGACAGTCCCCCTTTTTACACAATACAGCAGGCAGCGTCCCCTTTTTACACATTACGGCAGACAGCGTCCTCTTTTTTTACACATTACAGCAGACAGCGTCCCCCTTCTTACACATTACAGCAGACAGCATCCCCCTTTTTACACATTACGGCAGACAGCGTGCCTTTTTACACAATACAGCAGGCAGCATCCCCTTTTTACACATTACGGCAGACAGCATCCCCCTTTTTACACATTACGGCAGACAGCGTGCCTTTTTACACAATACAGCAGGCAGCATCCCCTTTTTACACATTACGGCAGACAGCATCCCCCTTTTTACACATTACGGCAGACAGCGTGCCTTTTTACACATTACGGCAGCCAGTCCCCCTTTTTACACATTACGGCAGACAGCGCCCCCCTTTTTACACATTACGGCAGACAGCGTCCCCCTTTTTACACATTACGGCAGACAGCGTTCCCCTTTTTACTCATTACGGCAGACAGCGTCCCCCTTATTACACATTACGGCAGCCAGTCCCCCTTTTTACACATTACGGCAGACAGCGTCCCCCTTTTTACACATTACGGAAGACAGCGTCCCCCTTTTTACACATTACGGCAGACAGCGTGCCTTTTTACACATTACGGCAGACAGTCCCCCTTTTTACACAATACAGCAGGCAGCGTCCCCTTTTTACACATTACGGCAGACAGCGTCTCCTTTTTACACATTACAGCAGACAGCGTCCCCCTTCTTACACATCACAGCAGACAGCATCCCCCTTTTTACACATTTCGGCAGACAGCGTGCCTTTTTACACAATACAGTAGGCAGCATCCCCTTTTTACACATTACGGCAGACAGCATCCCCCTTTTTACACATTACGGCAGACAGCGTCCCCCTTTTTACACATTACGGCAGACAGCGTCCCCCTTTTTACACAGCGTCCCCCATTTTACACATTACGGCAGACAGCGTCCCCCTTTTTACACATTACGGCAGACAGCATGCCTTTTTACACATTATGACAGACAGTCCCCCTTTTTACACATTACAGCAGACAGCGTGCTTTTTTACACAATGCAGCAGGCAGCGCCCCCTTTTTACACATTACGGCAGACAGTGTCTCCCTTTTTACACATTACGGCAGACAGCGTCCCCCTTTTTACACATTACGGCAGACAGCGTCCCCCTTTTTACACATTACGGCAGACAGCGTGCCTTTTTACACATTACGGCAGACAGTCCCCCTTTTTACACAATACAGCAGGCAGCGTCCCCTTTTTACACATTACGGCAGACAGCGTCCTCTTTTTACACATTATAGCAGACAGTCCCCCTTTTTACACATTACGGCAGACAGCGTTCCCCTTTTTACTCATTACGGCAGACAGCGTCCCCCTTATTACACATTACGGCAGCCAGTCCCCCTTTTTACACATTACGGCAAACAGCGTTCCCCTTTTTACTCATTACGGCAGACAGCGTCCCCCTTATTACACATTACGGCAGCCAGTCCCCCTTTTTACACATTACGGCAGACAGCATCCCCCTTTTTACACATTACGGCAGACAGCGTCCCCCTTTTTACACATTACGGCAGACAGTCCCCCTTTTTACACAATACAGCAGGCAGCGTCCCCTTTTTACACATTACAGCAGACAGCATCCTCTTTTTACACCATACAGCAGACAGCATCCCCCTTCTTACACATTACAGCAGACAGCATCCCCCTTTTTACACATTACGGCAGATAGCGTGCCTTTTTACACAATACAGCAGGCAGCATCCCCTTTTTACACATTACGGCAGACAGCATCCCCCTTTTTACACATTACGGCAGGCAGCATCCCCCTGTTTACACATTACGGCAGACAGCGTCCCCCTTTTTACACATTACGGCCGACAGCGTGCCTGTTTACACATTACGGCAGACAGTCCTCCTTTTTAAACAATACAGCAGGCAGCGTCCCCTTTTTACACATTACGGCAGACAGCAGCCCCCTTTTTACACATTACGGCAGACAGCGTCCCCCTTTTTACACATTACGGCAGACAGCATGCCTTTTTACACAATACAGCAGGCAGCGTCCCCTTTTTACACATTACGGCAGACAGCGTCCCCCTTTTTACACATTATGGCAGACAGCGTCCCACTTTTTACACATTACGGCAGACAGTGTACCTTTTTACATGTTAAGGCAGACAGTCCCCCTTTTTACACAATACAGCAGGCAGCGTCCCCTTTTTACACATTACGGCAGACAGTGTCCCCTTTTTACACATTACGGCAGACAGCGTCCCCCTTTTTACACATTACGGCAGACAGCGTGCCTTTTTACACATTACGGCAGACAGTCCCCCTTTTTACACATTACGGCAGACAGCGTGCCTTTTTACACATTATGACAGACAGTGTCCCCCTTTTTACACATTACGGCAGACAGCGTCCCCCTTTTTACACAGCGTCCCCCATTTTACACATTACGGCAGACAGCGTCCCCCTTTTTACACATTACGGCAGACAGCATGCCTTTTTACACATTATGACAGACAGTCCCCCTTTTTACACATTACTGCAGACAGCGTGCTTTTTTACACAATGCAGCAGGCAGGGCCCCCGTTTTACACATTACGGCAGACAGTGTCCCCCTTTTTACACATTACGGCAGACAGCATCCCCCTTTTTACACATTACGGCAGACAGCATGCCTTTTTACACATTACGGCAGACAGTCCCCCTTTTTACACAATACAGCAGGCAGTGACCCACTTTTTACACATTACAGTAGACAGCGTCCCCCTTATTACATATAATGGCAGACAGCATCCCCCTTTTTACACATTACGGCAGACAGCGTCCCCCTTTTTACACATTACGGCAGACAGCGTCCCCCTTTTTACACATTACGGCAGACAGCGTCCCCCTTTTTACACATTACGGCAGACAGCGTCCCCCTTTTTACACATTACGGCAGACAGCGTGCCTTTTTACACATTACAGCAGATAGTCCCCCTTTTTACACAATAAAGCAGGCAGCGTCCCCTTTTTACACATTACGGCAGACAGCGTCCCCCTTATTACACATTACGGCAGACAGCGTCCCTCTTTTTACACATTACGGCAGACAGCGTCCCCTTTTTACACATTATGGCAGACAGCGTGCCTTTTTACACATTATGACAGACAGTCCCCCTTTTTACACATTACAGCAGACAGCGTGCCTTTTTACACATTACGGCAGACAGCGTGCCTTTTTACACATTATGACAGACAGTCCCCCTTCTTACACATTACGGCAGACAGCGTCCCCCTTTTTACACATTACGGCAGACAGCGTCCCCCTTTTTACACATTACGGCAGACAGCGTCCCCCTTATTGCACATTACGGCAGACAGCGTCCCCCTTTTTACACATTACGGCAGACAGCGTGCCTTTTTACACATTACAGTAGACAGCGTCCCCCTTATTACATATAATGGCAGACAGCATCCCCCTTTTTACACATTACGGCAGACAGCATCCCCCTTTTTACACATTACGGCAGACAGCGTCCCCCTTTTTACACATTACGGCAGACAGCGTCCCCCTTTTTACACATTACGGCAGACAGCGTTCCCCTTTTTACACATTACGGCAGACAGCGTGCCTTTTTACACATTACAGCAGATAGTCCCCCTTTTTACACAATAAAGCAGGCAGCGTCCCCTTTTTACACATTACGGCAGACAGCGTCCCCCTTATTACACATTACGGCAGACAGCGTCCCTCTTTTTACACATTACGGCAGACAGCGTCCCCTTTTTACACATTATGGCAGACAGCGTGCCTTTTTACACATTATGACAGACAGTCCCCCTTTTTACACATTACAGCAGACAGCGTGCCTTTTTACACATTACGGCAGACAGCGTGCCTTTTTACACATTATGACAGACAGTCCCCCTTCTTACACATTACGGCAGACAGCGTCCCCCTTTTTACACATTACGGCAGACAGCGTCCCCCTTTTTACACATTACGGCAGACAGCGTTCCCCTTATTGCACATTACGGCAGACAGCGTCCCCCTTTTTACACATTACGGTAGACAGCATCCCCCTTATTACGCATTACGGCAGACAGCGTCCCCTTTTTACACATTGTGGCAGACAGGAGAGAGAGAGATACTTACCATCTCTCCCCGCTGGCAGTCAGACTCCTCGTGCTGGCAGATCACGGGAAACAGGGACTCATTACAAGCCGCTGGCTGTGCGCCCTAAAGGCAACTGCGCTGTGTGCCAGGCACACCTGGCACACACGTAGTTACGGCGCTGTCTGAAGCTACAAGCCCTCAAGCCGCAGGGCCTTAACAAAACTATTGTCACGCCGCCGCCCCGTCCGCTTTACTTACCTCTCCGGGCGCGCTGGTCCTCTGCGGCCGTCCTCGCTGGCGGCTCCCGTCGCTCAGCCCGGCGTCTGGGCGGGTGACGTCATCAGGCACTTCCCACCAACCAGATAGTGGTGGGAAGTATAAATTCAGGCGCCAGGCACTGCATCAGTGCCTGAGTATCATCAGTTCCCCAGGAGTGGTGATCGCCAGTCCTCCGTGCCTCCAGCACCTCCGTGCCTCCGAGCATCTCCGTGCCTCCAAGCACCTCCGTGCCTCCAGCACCTCAGTGCCTCCAGCACCTCCGTGCCTCCGAGCATCTCTGTGCCTCCAAGCACCTCCGTGCCTCCGAGCATCTCCGTGCCTCCAAGCACCTCCGTGCCTCCAGTACCTCCGAGCATCTCCGTGCCTCCAAGCACCTCCATGCCTCAAGCACCTCCGTGCCTCCAAGCACCTCCGTGCCTCCAAGCACCTCCATGCCTCCAAGCACCTCCGTGCCTCCAGCATCTCCGTGCCTCCGAGCATCTCCGTGCCTCCGAGCACCTCTGTACCTCCAAGCACCTCCGTCTCTCCAGCACCTCAGTGCCACCAAGCACTACTGTATCTCCTTGCACAGTCAGTGCCTTCCGCGTCCTGTACCTCTAATTTACCGTGCGTCCAGCAAACACAGGCTTCCGCACTGTGCATTCCAGTCACGGTTACTACTCTCAATCTTCCTGTTCTCCAGCCACGTTCATTATCATCTGTCTGCAGAGGATTCATCAGCCCTTTCATGTTTTTGTTTTTCAGGAGATCTTCAATATCCAACACGTTTTTCCTGCCTGCTGTCCGAATCCTGTATGAGGAAAACCTACATTCGGCCATCCCTGTTGCGGCCCAGTTGCGGTTCCTGTTTCCGATCTTCGAAAGATACCCCGAGTCCACAACAATCCCAAACCAGGTCAGTGATGGTATACTCAGTCCTCATGGACCCGAGGGATCGGAACACGGAACCAAGTGCTATCCAGAATCTGGCTTCCCGAGTACAAAGTCAGGAAGCGGCACAAGGTCAGGTGATGCAGTACCTCCAGGAGTTGTCCGGGCGTCTGGATCAGATTCAAGCGTCCCTAGCCTCGGTAATTCCAGCACCAGTTCCAGTAGCCGCACCAGTTGCCGCTTCCAGCAATGTTCAGCCATCGGCCGGTGCCACTCCGCGCCTTCAGCTGCCTACTCCGTCCCGTTATAATGGGAATCCTAAAAATTGTCGTGTTTTTTTAAACCAATGGGAGGTACATTTCGAGCTACTTGCACATAACTTTCCTACAGACCGGTCCAAGGTGGCATATATTATTTCTCTGCTGGAAGGATCTGCCTTGGATTGGGTGTCTCCATTATGGGAACGTTCTGATTCACTGGTTTCCAATTACTCCGAATTCATCACGTCTTTTCGAAGAATTTTTGACGAGCCCGGCAGGATGACCTTGGCCTCTTCTGACTTGCTCTGCATCTGTTAAGGCTCCCGATCCGTGGGTCAGTATGTGGTTCATTTTCAAACCATTGCCTCTGAACTTCGTTGGAATAATGAGGCTCTGAGAGCTGCTTTCTGGAACGGTCTCTCTGATCGCCTGAAGGATGAGTTGGTCACTCGGGAGCTTCCGGATTCTTTAGAGGAATTGATCTCTCTCTGTGTCAAGGTAGATCTCCGGATGCAGGAATCGTTCTAGGTTCCGGCTTCCCCCTGCAAGGCAAGCGGTGGTCCCAAGTCCGGACGAACCCATGCAGATTAACCGATCCCGATTGTCTCCAGAAGAGCGACAGCGTCGTCATGAGGGTAAACTCTGTCTGTACTGCGGAGCTGCGGGTCACTTCATCAAGTCCTGCAAATCCCGTCCAGGAAACGGGCAGGCCAGCTTGTTCCGGAGGAGTCAAGTTGGGGGTTACGACCAAATCTTCTCCGACTTCGGACTGTTTGCTCCCTGTATCGTTAACCACCAAGGTTACTTCCAAGTCTTTTGAAGCCCTGTTGGACTCCGGGGCTGCGGGGAATTTCGTTTCTTCTCTCTGTGTCCAAAGCCGGAATTTGGAAGTACGGCTCATCGAACGGCCTATTTCCTTGACAGCTATCAATGGTACTAGGATATCCAAGGGTATCATAACAGAGCGCACGGTTCCAGTTAAATTACAGGTCTGGGCTCTACATCAAGAATATTTGGAATTCCTGGTGATTCCGGAAATGCATCACGATCTGGTTCTCGGAATGCCTTGGCTCAAAATTCACAATCCCCATATCGATTGGAAGACCGCACAGATTCGGTCTTGGAGTTCTTTTTGTCACGCTAACTGTCTCACCCCTGTCTGTCCGCTTCATGTTTCTACTAAGGCGGAGGAAGAACTTATCCCGGAGGCGTATCAAGAGTTCAAGGATGTATTCTCGGAACAGGCGGCTGACCAGTTACCACCCCATAGGTCTTGGGACTGCCCCATTGACCTCATCCCAGGGAAAATGCCGCCACGGGGTCGCATTTATCCTCTGTCCCTTCCAGAGACACAAGCTATGTCAGACTATATCAAGTCCAATCTTCACAAGGGATTCATTCGCCCCTCTATCTCCCCGGCTGGAGCGGGCTTCTTCTTTGTGAAAAAGAAGGACGGGGGGTTAAGACCATGTATCGACTACCGCGGCCTAAATGATATTACCATCAAAAATAAATACCCCTTGCCCTAATCACAGAGCTATTTGATAGAGTTCGTGGTGCCCACGTTTTTTCCAAGCTCGATTTGAGGGGGGCCTATAACCTTATACGCATCAGAGAGGGAGATGAATGGAAGACCGCCTTCAATACCCGGGATGGGCATTATGAGCATCTGGTGATGCCGTTCGGTCTTAGCAATGCTCCTGCTGTCTTCCAGGGATTCGTCAACGAAATCTTCCGAGACATGTTATACCTAAGTGTCGTGGTATATTTGGATGACATACTGATTTTTTCCAAAGACCTTGCTGAACATAGGATACAGGTCAAAGAGGTACTCCGCCGTTTACGTGAGAATCATCTCTATGCCAAGATATCCAAGTGTACCTTCGAAGTAACGTCAATACCGTTCCTCGGTTATATCATCTCGGGGATGGAGCTTCGCATGGACCCGGAGAAACTTTCCGCCATTCGGGACTGGGCACAACCACTCTCCTTGAAAGCAATACAAAGATTCCTGGGTTTTGCGAACTATTATAGAAAGTTCAGAAGAAGTTTCTCCACCATTGTTGCGCCCATTACCGCCTTGACGAGAAAGGGTTCCAACCCGGGTTTGTGGCCTCCCGAAGCCATAGAGGCTTTTTCCCACTTGAAATCGGCTTTTATGTCCGCTCCAGTACTCCAACAACCAAATTTCGAGGAGCCTTTCTTCCTAGAAGTTAACGCATCCTCGGTCGGAGTTGGGGCCGTTCTCTCTCAGTACTCCTCAGATAAGAAATTACATCCGTGTGGCTTCCACTCTCGTAAATTCTCTCCGGCTGAACGAAATTACACTATTGGAGACGAGGAACTCTTGGCAATTAAATCTGCCTTGGAAGAGTGGAGATATCTCTTAGAAGGGGCCAAACATGTGATTACCATTTACACTGATCACAAAAATTTGTTGTATATCAAAACCGCACAGTGCTTGAATCCTCGCCAAGCTAGATGGGCACTCTTCTTCACTCAATTTTATTTTGTTATCAAGTACCGAGCTGGGACTTTCAGTACTAAAGCGGATGCACTGTCCCGTTCACAAACTCCCACAGATAAAGAGGATTCTTTTGAGCGGAGTTTAATTCTGAATCCAATTTCTGTCTCCGCTGCCTCAACTACTCCAGGTCCTCCCCCTGGAAGAATGTCCATACCAGCTAAATTCCGGTCGAGGATACTACAGTGGGCCCATATCTCCAAGTTTTCCGGTCATCCCGGCGCCCAGAAGATGTACAAGTTTCTGCAAAGATCTTACTGGTGGGACTCCATGAGGAAGGATGTACAGGATTACGTTAATTCTTATGTAAAAGCGAAAAAGGTAGGATCAGTTTGCTCCTTTGGCGCAAAGGGGAAAAATGATGAATTATGTCTATGTGTCAAACAATGAAAAACAATAGTCTGCGTACCCCCACTCACACTATGCGAGCGTGGGATATGTCCATAAAGGTATCTTTAACACGATATCACATCAATCTGGATCTTGTTCCAGGAGTCAATTGAAAACACAATTTGAAAATGACTGGGTATCGTACCCCAACTCACACGAAACAGGAGATGATGACTCCTATCAAGGTATCTTTGAATATCTGATGTGGCTTTAGATATGCCTCCGCGGTGGGCGGTGATCTCATAAATGTAGAAAGATGGAAAAAACAACCAATGTGTAGTATTTCAATTAACGCCACTCATATGTGCAATTCTACACCATAAGGTATGACTGTACATAACTTACACTAAGGTTAAATATTTTGGTTACAGATTTAAGCATCCACCCTACACAATTGTTAGTTTAAATGAGAGCGTACCCCAAACTCACAAAATGGTCAATAGGGTGACTCTTATCAAGGTATCTTTACGCATTTAATCATATTCAAATGGCGTACCACAACTCACGAGTATAAATGCAGGGATACTCCCATCAAGGTTTCTTTATTGAATTCTTGCTTTGTTAGTCAAGAATGGACTCCCAAACGGTTATAGTGTCCCAAGGATTCAACAATAGATTTATTCCTCCAAAATACCGATCCACAAAGATACATGTAACCAATGTATAAAGATTTATTTTAAAAAAAGTCCATAAATTCCATAGAAGAACAATCGAAGGATTAAAAAATACAATCAAAAAATTACAAAATATAAAAAATAAAAATCCAAAATTCATAACACAATTAAAAAAGGAATGATGAAAAAGTCCATAACAAATCTCTGTTCAAATGATTAAAGGCTACTTACACAGCGGTCTGTCGACGCGTTTCGGTCCTGGGACCTTTGTCAAGACATGACCTGCTGTGTGGGGAGCCAGATATTTATGGTAGTGGTAGCCAATAATGTGCCGACAGGAAATTGATTGAGAGGAAGTGACCTACACATGTAGTTTAGTTTATCACTTTAAACTTCCAATACCTACATAATAAACATCAAAATCAAAATCCCCCTTGTCCTTAAAACAACTATAACTGGGTCCTAAAATATTAAAAACGATCCTTAATCGGTTATCTTAAACAGCGTTTCTAATCTGGATATAGCTAATGCATTTCCTGTGCCACAAAGGATCACGGGAAACGTAGTCCTTTGTCCGGCGCCGAAACACCTGTAATACTGCTTAATCACTAGAGAAGCGTTTATTGAATCTCTGAATCCTCATTCTCACATAATTAAATGTTAAGTGTCATATTCGTGCCCTTAGTTTGCTTATTTAAAAAATGCCCAGACCGTGGTTTTGACTCCATTTCCGGTCTCACGGAGGATCATGGGGATTGTAGTTTTGTGTCCAAAACATGAATGTTGCTAAATGTATTACCTAACTGCTATGCTCTGGAAAAAAGTTACATAAGCATCTAGAGATCCTTTCTAGGTATAGCATACACATAAAATAACAACAAAACAGCAAAATTTATCGTCATATCAATCCTGCGGTCCGACGCGGGGGATGCTGGGAAATGTAGTCAATTAATAATTCTGCCCGAAAGTCCATACAAGTCAAAATCCCCAGTGTCCATCAAAGCATTTGCCGTGTGTTGCACCATCTCGCCCTGCGGGTTCCTGGGAAATGTAGTTTATGGACCACGTGATCGTAGCGACGATGTATCAGATAAACATCAGATATTGTTGAAGTAACTATTGTCAATACGATCAAATGCCAGACAACTCCGTAAGCCCGGTTGTATGTTAGTCCGGATGGCCACATGAAACAGAAAAAAATCAGTAAATAAAAATTAAATGAAATATGAACTACATAAAGTACATCCAGAGATGCAAACATGAGACTTATGTATTATGTCAAATGATATGAAAAAATAAAATAAAAATAACTTGTGTTTACAGGAACCACTTTAACTCAAAATCAGAGTTAAGACCATTTGGTAATAAGGTTTTGCACTGATAAATAAATCTCATCTCTGCCTTAGCTAACATAGAGGCAGTATCCTTGTTCCTTAGGCTAGATTTTATATGCTTGATACCATAGAAACCAGTTATTTCTGACGGGGAACAATTATGGTGTTCCTTAAAATGCAAGGATAAAGCGTGTGTATTTAATCCTTTTCTAATATTTCTTATATGTTCTCCAATCCGGACTTTCAATGGGCGTGAGGTGCGCCCAATGTAAACTAAGTCACAGCTGCACCTTATGGCATATATCACATTTTTTGTTTCACAGGTAATGATGTCAGTGATTTTGATGACGTGACTATTAATCCTGTTGTTTTTTAACGTCTATTTTGTCCCGAAACAATCTGTGGAAGAAGCCAAAATCCATATTGACACTATATCACGACAAGATCTACTTAAGAAAACTGCACTACCCAAACAGGACAAAAAATACGAATGGGCTTTCATTACGGAACATGGCACACATTATACACAGGTGGAGAAAATCTTCAGGAGACATTGGAGTCTGCTAAAGAAAGATCCCCTCATTGGGTCATTAATTCCAGACAGACCAATTCATATTTACAAGAAAGCACCTAATATCAAATCTAGGTTGGTTTCAAGTGCAGTAGTAGCGACATCAACACAATAAAAAATCCTATCCAAAGGATTTTATAAATGTCTAAACTGCATTGGATGTAGAAACAGTAAAGGGGCCATGAAAATGAATGAAGTCTGTATTAATAGTCACGTCATCAAAATCACTGACTTCATTACCTGTGAAACAAAAAATGTGATATATGCCATAAGGTGCAGCTGTGACTTAGTTTACATTGGGCGCACCTCACACCCATTGAAAGTCCGGATTGGAGAACATATAAGAAATATTAGAAAAGGATTAAATACACACGCTTTATCCTTGCATTTTAAGGAACACCATAATTGTTCCCCGTCAGAAATAACTGGTTTCTATGGTATCAAGCATATAAAATCTAGCCTAAGGAATAAGGATACTGCCTCTATGTTAGCTAAGGCAGAGATGAGATTTATTTATCAGTGCAAAACCTTATTACCAAATGGTCTTAACTCTGATTTTGAGTTAAAGTGGTTCCTGTAAACACAAGTTATTTTTATTTTATTTTTTCATATCATTTGACATAATACATAAGTCTCATGTTTGCATCTCTGTATGTACTTTATGTAGTTCATGTTTCATTTAATTTTTATTTACTGATTTTTTCTGTTTCATGTGGCCATCCGGACTAACATACAACCAGGCTTACGGAGTTGTCTGGAATTTGATCGTATTGACAATAGTTACTTCAACAATATCTGATGTTTATCTGATACATCGTCGCTACGATCACGTGGTCCATAAACTACATTTCCCAGGAACCCGCAGGGCGAGATGGTGTAACACACGGCAAATGCTTTGATGGACACTGGGGATTTTGACTTGTATGGACTTTCCGGCAGAATTATTAATTGACTACATTTCCCAGCATCCCCCGCGTCGGACCGCAGGATTGATATGACGATAAATTTTGCTGTTTTGTTGTTATTTTATGTGTATGCTATACCTAGAAAGGATCTCTAGATGCTTATGTAACTTTTTTCCAGAGCATAGCAGTTAGGTAATACATTTAGCAACATTCATGTTTTGGACACAAAACTACAATCCCCATGATCCTCCGTGAGACCGGAAATGGAGTCAAAACCACGGTCTGGGCATTTTTTAAATAAGCAAACTAAGGGCACGAATATGACACTTAACATTTAATTATGTGAGAATGAGGATTCAGAGGTTCAATAAACGCTTCTCTAGTGAGTAAGCAGTATTACAGGTGTTTCGGCGCCGGACAAAGGACTACGTTTCCCGTGATCCTTTGTGGCACAGGAAATGCATTAGCTATATCCGGATTAGAAACGCTGTTTAAGATAACCGATTAAGGATCGTTTTTAATATTTTAGGACCCAGTTATATTTGTTTTAAGGACAAGGGGGATTTTGATTTTGATGTTTATTATGTAGGTATTGGAAGTTTAAAGTGATAAACTAAACTACATGATGAGGTCACTTCCTCTCAATCAATTTCCTGTCAGCACATTATTGGCTACCACTACCATAAATATCTGGCTCCCCACACAGCAGGTCATGTCTTGACAAAGGTCCCAGGACCGAAACGCGTCGACAGACCGCTGTGTGAGTAGCCTTTAATCATTTGAACAGAGATTTGTTATGGACTTTTTCATCATTCCTTTTTTAATTGTGTTATGAATTTTGGATTTTGATTTTTTTTATATTTTGTAATTTTTTGATTGTATTTTTTAATCCTTCGATTGTTCTTCTATGGAATTTATGGACTTTTTTAAAATAAATCTTTATACATTGGTTACATGTATCTTTGTGGATCGGTATTTTGGAGGAATAAATCTATTGTTGAATCCTTGGGACACTATAACCGTTTGGGAGTCCATTCTTGACTAACAAAGCAGGAATTCAATAAAGAAACCTTGATGGGAGTATCCCTGCATTTATACTCGTGAGTTGGGGTACGCCATTTGAATATGATTGAATGCGTAAAGATACCTTGATAAGAGTCACCCTATTGACCATTTTGTGAGTTTGGGGTACGCTCCCTTTTAAACTAACAATTGTGTAGGGTGGATGCTTAAATCTGTAACCAAAATATTTAACCTTAGTGTAAGTTATGTACAGTCATACCTTATGGTGTAGAATTGCACATATGAGTGGCGTTAATTGAAATACTATACATTGGTTGTTTTTTCCATCTTTCTACATTTATGAGATCACCGCCCACCGCGGAGGCATATCTAAAGCCACATCAGATATTCAAAGATACCTTGATAGGAGTCATCATCTCCTGTTTCGTGTGAGTTGGGGTACGATACCCAGTAATTTTCAAATTGTGTTTTCAATTGACTCCTGGAACAAGATCCAGATTGATGTGATATCGTGTTAAAGATACCTTTATGGACCTATCCCACGCTCGCATAGTGTGAGTGGGGGTACGCAGACTATTGTTTTTCATTGTTTGACACATAGACATAATTCATCATTTTTCCCCTTTGCGCCAAAGGAGCAAACTCATCCTACCTTTTTTGCTTTTACATACGTTTTTTTGGATTTAAGGTGAAATCCAACTGGTTCAGTTTGCCCCACAGGCAGCATTTCCCCATTGCGCCACTGTGTATATTTTACAAAATTTTTTTTGTAGACATACGTTAATTCTTGTCCACAGTGTACACAGCATAAATCTCCTCGCCTACCTCCTGCTGGGTTACTTCGTCCTCTGTCCATTCCTATGAAACCCTGGACTCACATTTCCATGGACTTCGTCACCGACTTGCCCTGTTCCAAAGGTTTCAACACTGTCTGGGTGATCGTCGACCGTTTTTCGAAGATGGCGCACTTCGTTCCATTGACTGGTCTGCCGACAGCTCCTAATTTAGCTCTAATATTTGTCCGAGAACATTTTCGGTTGCATGGGTTGCCTCAAGAAATAGTCTCTGATCGAGGGGTACAGTTCACCGCAAGGTTTTGGAAAGCTCTCTGCTCGGCCTTACAAATTAAACTTAAGTTTTCGTCCGCTTATCACCCCCAAACTAATGGGCAAACGGAACGAGTCAATCAAGACTTGGAGACTTTCCTCCGCCTGTATCTCTCCCCTTCACAACTGGGTAGAGTTATTGCCTTGGGCAGAGTTTGCACATAACCATTAATTTCATTCCTCCACTGGCGAATCTCCATTCTTCATCAACTATGGCTTCCACCCACAAGTTCCGGAGTTACCAATTCTTCCAACAGGAGAGGTTCCAGCTGTGACTTCCAATCTACTACACTTCAGACAAATTTGGAGTAAGGTTCATGCTAGTCTTAAAAAGGTTTCTGTCCGATACAAGTTCTTCGCGGACAAGAAACGGCGAGCCGCTCCTCAATACAAGGTTGGTGACAGGGTATGGCTCTCCACACGTAACCTTCAGCTAAAGGTACCCACCATGAAGTTCGCCCCAAGGTTCATCGGTCCATACCCTGTGCTACAAATCCTGAATCCTGTGGTCTGCAAGTTGTGATTACCTTCTCATCTACGCATACCGAATGCCTTTCATGTTTCTCTCCTTCGTCCTCTCATCCTTAATCATTTTCATTCTAAGCCCTCAAGCCCCACTTCGGTAGAAACTGAAACTGGGACAGACTTCGAGATCAAAACTATTCTGGACTCTCGTTATCTTCATAAGAACCTGCAATATCTGGTAGAATGGAAAGGTTATGGTCCTGAGGAGAGAAGTTGTATAGGAGCTTCTGAGGTCTCAGCTCCTCGACTAATCTGGATCTTCCATGCCAAGCACCCTACGAAACCTGGGAAGTGTCCAGGGGCCACCCCTAGAGGAGGGGGTACTGTCACGCCGCCGCCCCGTCCGCCTTACTTACCTCTCCGGGCGCGCTGGTCCTCTCTGCGGCCGTCCTCGCTAGCGGCTCCCGTCGCTCGGCCCGGCGTCTGGGCGGGTGACGTCATCAGGCACTTCCCACCAACCAGATGGTGGTGGGAAGTATAAATTCAGGCGCCAGGCACTGCATCAGTGTCTGAGTATCATCAGTTCCCCAGGAGTGGTGATCGCCAGTCCTCCATGCCTCCAGCACCTCCGTGCCTCCGAGCATCTCCGTGCCTCCAAGCACCTCCGTGCCTCCAGCACCTCCGTGCCTCCGAGCATCTCCGTGCCTCCAAGCACCTCCGTGCCTCCAAGCACCTCCGTGCCTCCAAGCACCTCCGTGCCTCCGAGCATCTCCGTGCCTCCGAGCACCTCCGTGCCTCCAGCACCTCCGTGCCTCCGAGCATCTCCGTGCCTCCAAGCACCTCCGTGCCTCAAGCACCTCTGTGCTTCCAAGCACCTCCATGCCTCCAGCATCTCCGTGCCTCTGAGCATCTCCGTGCCTCCAAGCACCTCCGTGCCTCCGAGCATCTCCGTGCCTCCGAGCATCTCCGTGCCTCCAGCACCTCCATGCCTCCGAGCATCTCCGTGCCTCCAAGCATCTCCGTGCCTCAAGCACCTCCGTGCCTCCAAGCACCTCCGTGCCTCAAGCACCTCCGTGCCTCCCAGCACCTCCATGCCTCCAAGCACCTCCGTGCCTCAAGTACCTCCGTGCCTCCAAGCACCTCCGTGTCTCCAGCGCCTCAGTGCCACCAAGCACTTCTGTATTTCCTTGCACAGTCAGTGCCTTCTGCGTCCTGTACCTCTAATTTACCGTGCGTCCAGCAAACACAGGCTTCTGCACCGTGCATTCCAGTCACGGTTACTACTCTCAATCTTCCTGTTCTCCAGCCACGTTCATTATCATCTGTCTGCAGAGGATTCATCAGCCCTTTCAAGTTTTTGTTTTTTAGGAGATCTTCAATATCCAACACGTGCTTCCTGCCTGCTGTCCGAATCCTGTATGAGGAAAACCTACATTCGGCCATCCCTGTTGCGGCCCAGTTGCGGTTCCTCTTTCCGATCTTCGGAAGATACCCCGAGTCCACAACAATCCCAAACCAGGTCAGTGATAACTATAGATTTAGATATCATTTGAAACCCTTTTCGGGAGGTATATTATTACTATTTTTTTTTTCCATAATAATTTTTATTAAAGGTTTTATTCCGATAAACATGGAAGGGGGAGAAGGATACAGAAAAAAAAGAAGGAGGACATAGGGAAGGGTAGGAAAGGGTACACCAAGTCCAAGTACCAAGCAAAAAAAACAACAAAAACAAACAAAACACAGACTTAAACATGAATAGAAAACATACAAATATAGTATGATGCAATCACGATAGGAGCATATCTGGAGGGCAGGATAGAACCCCAAACATACGTCACAATACATAGAATCACACATATTCCCCCAATTATAAAATTAATTTAAATCAAATAACAGATTAGCCCCGTCTATTGAAGTCGAATACTCATGCCAACGGGACCACTGAACTAGCAGGGAATTAGATCTAGAAGAATGTGGTAGTCCCATGGTCTCCATCTGAAAAGAGTGATGTAGTTTCCGAATGATTTTAAGAAGTGAGGGCGGGGAAGGATTCTTCCAATCTTGAGCTATTGTAGCTCTGGCAGCAATGAAAATATGACCTAAAATATAATGATTCCCATGTGCTATATCTTTTGGGTAAATATGTAATAGCGCCAATGTAGGCGATTCCCAAATAGGTGTATGGAGAACAGTGGAGGCCAATAGAAATACCTCTCTCCACAGTTGGCGTATTTTCGGGCATGACCAAAATATATGAAAGGTGTCCGCTACCTCTGTGCAATTCCTCCAACATAAATTGGAAACCGTAGGCCAGATTTTGTGTAATTTGAGAGGGGTAAAATAGAGGCCTTGCAGTAATTTAAAATGCATTTCTATGTGATTGTTACATTTAGACATCTTATGAGATGAAAGAAAAATCGACTCCCACTGCTGCTGTGAGAGGGGGCATCCTAAGTCTACCTCCCATTTAAGTTAAATGCTAGATTTTTTCCCTCAGTCAACCTCCCGTGCACTAGAGTACCAAAACTTAATTGAGCCCTTGCAATTACCTAAAGCTAATTTCGCCAATATATTGGGAGAAGGCAAGAGTATTGGAACTGAAGATCGGAGGGGGCAGGACATCCAATGTACAATGGGGGTCATTCCGAGTTGTTCGCTCGCAAGCTGCTTTTAGCAGCTTTGCACACGCTAAGCCGCCGCCTACTGGGAGTGAATCTTAGCTTATCAAAATTGTGAACGAAAGATTTGCAATATTGCGAAAAGACTTCTCTGTGCAGTTTCTGAGTAGCTCGATACTTACTCTGCCAGTGCGATCAGTTCAGTGCTTGTCGTTCCTGGTTTGACGTCACAAACACACCCAGCGTTCGCCCAGATACTCCTCCGTTTCTCCAGCCACTCCCGCGTTTTTCCCAGAAACGGTAGCGTTTTTTCACACACTCCCATAAAACGGCCAGTTTCCGCCCAGAAACACCCACTTCCTGTCAATCACATTACGTGGTTTTTTCTTCGTTCTGGTGATCGTAATGTCGTGAGTAAAATTCCTAACTGCATAGCAAATTTACTTGGCGCAGTCGCACTGCGGACATTGCGCATGCGCATTAGCGACTAATCGCTCCGTTGCAACAAAAAAATAACGAGCGAACAACTCGGAATGACCCCCAATAGGTTTATATGAAAACAATTCTCCAGCGGGGAGATGATATTGCTGCTGTAGGACATCGCTGTACCGTCTATTAACACAGAGATGGTATCAATACCACAAGAAATCCATTTAGTAAGAGTTAGGTCAGGAATTAATCTCGAGAGAGCAATTAAGGAAAGCTTTCGGGAAGGGAGAGAAACAGATTTAGAGAAAACCACTAAGGAGTCCCACGCGATGAGGGAGTCAGCAATAGCATGTGAGGTGATGCGTGAGGGGGGTCTCTGTTGGGTCGGAACCCACAGTAAGTCAAGTAATGGAATGTGGGCGTACAGATGTCTCTCCAAATCCACCCACTGTTTCCTGCCCGAAGGAAAAGAACAGTCACTTAATTGGGCCACAATACAAGCATATTGATATTTTCTTAAGTCAGGCATGTTCAGCCCTCCAAACTTCCTCGGTCTAGTTAAGCGTCTATATGCAATTCGTTTTCTTTTTTCTTCCAGACATAATTCAAAATTAATGAGTGAATTTGACTTATAATTTTCAGGGGAACAATAAAGGGGATTGCTCGGAAGAGATACATTAGCCGTGGCAAGATCGACATTTTGAAAGCAGCGATTCTGCCCAACCAAGATATCTCCAAACTGAACCAAGATTTTTATAAAGAATTTATCTGGGCTATCATCAGAGTGTAATTAATTTCCGTAACCATAGATAAGGAATTAGGGATATTAATACCAAGATAGACAAGAAAGTCCTTCTTCCAGTTATATTTAAATCGGAGTTGAAAAGCGGAAAGCTTCTCGGAATCTAAATGAAACGGCAAAGCCTCAGTTTTGGACGTTTTCAGTTTGTAGAATGACGCTGCGCTGAAGCGGTCTATAATCTCATGGAGGTCTGGTAGGACAGTTACAGGTTTCGTTACGAATAGGAGGACGTTATCAGCAAATAGACTGATCTTATGAAGAGTTGGTCCCACGCTTATACCCGGGAAAGCGGAGGCTTGGCGAATCACCAATGCAAGGGGTTCTATCGCTAAAATATACATAAGGGGAGACAAAGGGCATCCCTGTCTGATCCCGTTAGAAATATTAAAGGGTGAGGAAGTAAAACTGTTACTGTACACCACAGCTGTAGGGGAGCTATATAGCGCTGAAATAGAAGACAGGATGGGACCCCGTAAGCCAAATTTGGATAGAGTATCATAGAGATAGCCCCAATGCAGTCTATCAAACGCTTTCTCAGCATCTAGGGAAAGGAAGATTGCCTCTTCTACCCAGAGCCGGCCCTAGCCAATTTGATGACCTAGGCAAAATTTTGTCTGGTGCCCCCTAGCACCGCCGCTGGTTCTGCATCTGACCCAGCCACACTTAGGCAGTGGGGCCCACCGGGGGGGGTACACTGTGGGCCAGATCAACCCTACATAATGGCACACAGTGATGCCCATAATACACATAATTCCACATAGCAATGCACCTTACACATATGCCCCACATTAGTAATGCTAGTAGCTTTTTTTATATAACTTACTTTTGCTTGCTGGAGTGCTTGCAGTCAGTGTGTGCGCCCATGCAGCTCCCTGGATCCATGACTGCGTTTTGTGAGATGGGGGTAGCAGAGTGGGTGCGTGCTTGCGCTCACACCCGTTAAAGGGGCACCCATACAAGGGATGTGACCTCACAGGGTATGCCATAATGGCAGGGGAATTTTACGGCATGGACTGACTAGGAAATAAAGTGTGGGGAGCAGAGCCGGCCCTAACCAATATGATGCCCTAGGCAAGATTTTGGCTGGTGCCCCCTAGCACCGCCGCTAGTTCTGCAGGAGATGCCTGGCATGAGTCAGATGGCAGCTCTGCTAACGTTGGGCGCCTTTTGTTTAGGAAAATGCATCTTATTTGCATTACTATGTGGCTAGTACGCACAAGCAGCTTCTGCTGATTAAAATGATATGCAGCATGCCTATATTCTGTGTGTGACTGCGGCTATATCTGCATATGAAATGCTACATTACAGTGATTTCCAGGAATACACTGCAACGTAGCATTTCGTATGCAGATACAGTGGCAGTCACACACAGAACATAGGCATGCCGCATATCATTTTAATCAGCAGAACCTGCTGGTGCCCCTAAGCATACCAAATGCCCTAGGCATTTGCCTAGTTTGCCTATGCCTAAGGCCGGCTCTGGTGGGGAGAACACTGCCCAAGTTATGTCCCTGCAGACCCCTGGGTTTGCACAGGGATAAGGGACACACATAGGATGGCAGGGTCGCCCTCCCCCATGTGCACAAGCAGTATAGGTGATGTCAGATTTATGTGGAGCAGTCTTCCACAATACACATGTGGTATCATAAGGAGCCATCCAGTAATAACCTTATATAGTCAGTGAAACTGTCACAGGTCCAGGCATTGCAGTTACTGGGCTTCTGCTGTCTGTCTGAGTTATCACAAGTCAGGGGCATTCAAGCATGTCGGAGGGAGTTTTAAGAACTTTAAGGGAGAGTGTGCATTTTTTTTATAAATGTAAACAGCAGTGTATACAAGTACTGATTGAATACATTTGGAAAGTAACAGTTAGTTTGCATACTGTCCCTCCCAGCATGAGATACTGCAGGGACATGCTTGGATGCCCCTAGACATGCTTGGATGCCCTAGGCAAATGCCTAGCCTGCCTATAGCTAAGGCCGGCTCTGCTTCTACCCTATGGGAGATATATTCGGCAAGGTCAAAGACTCTTCTCGTATTATCTGATGCCTGACGTCCTCCCACAAAACCTACCTGGTCCGGATGGATCAAACTAGGGATAAGGAGAAATAGTCTATTTGTAATAAGTTTTGAATTTTTTTTTAGATCCGTGTTGAGCAGAGCGATATGTCTGTAATTCTGACAGAGAGATTGATCTTTTCCAGGTTTAGGGATTGTAACAATACGAGCCTGTAGCAGTTTCTCCTGGAGAGAGCAGTACTCGGTAGCATGGTTATATAAAGCAGAGAGCGACGGAATGAGATCCGAGGCGTATTGTTTGTAGAAGGAGTTAGTAAATCCGTCTGGACCAGGGGCCTTCGCTAATGGCAGGGATATAATGACTAACGCTATTTCCTCCGAAGACCAGGGCACACAAAGGGAGTCCACTTCACTTAAGGACAACCAGGGAAAGTGCAAGTCGTCTAGAAAGGATTAGATCAGGGCGGAATAAGGTTGAGTAGTCTCGGAATTGAATATACAGGTTGGTGTAAATTTAGCAAAGGCATTCGCTATATCTGACGGATTCATCAACTTCCGTCCATCTGGAGTTTGAATACATTTGAATACATTTGATCCTGTTTCTAGTTTGACGTACCCGTAATTTGTGAGCTAAGAATTTACCAGATTTATTACCTAAGGAATAGTATTTCTATTTAAGTT
Organism: Pseudophryne corroboree; assembly: GCF_028390025.1. NCBI lineage: Eukaryota > Metazoa > Chordata > Amphibia > Anura > Myobatrachidae > Pseudophryne > Pseudophryne corroboree. The sequence goes on along the minus strand of NC_086445.1, from coordinate 637,814,740 downwards.
TAGCGTAGGCATGTTGCATGTGACCTAAAAACACTTTTTGAAGCTGGTTCCTAATCAAAACTATTTCACGTTTCAAACGGCGTGAGGGTTGGGATCTATTGAGAGATTCAGCCTGAAGAAGTTGTGTTTCCAAAGCTTCTTGTTGAGACAAGAATTTTCTCTTCAATCTAGCCCCCGGTTGGATAATGACGCCCCGCGGAAATGCCTCTAAGGCGCACCAATGCACAGGAATAGACGTATCCAAAGGGGAGTTAGTTGCTAAGTACACAGACAGGGCATCTGCGATAGCAGAAGGGGGGATTTCAAGATATACTCCGGTAATCTCCAGGGCCTAGGAAAGAACTGAGAGGAAGTGTTTTTCCATGACCATGTCACCGCCGCATGGTCCGACCAAGTAACCGGGGAGATGGTCGAATTTGCCGAATGTTGTAAGGACCACTTACATGCGCCAAGCATCATATAGATCAAACTCCACTAGTAAATGGCCTAGCCTAGACTGAGGACGAGACCCTCGTAGAGGGCCAAGGGGGGGAGAGGATTTATCTAACTTTTCATCGGGTACCAGGTTGAAATCACCCATAACAACTAGTCTACCCTTTTGAACCCTATGGACAGTGGTAAATAACTTATGTAAAAAAGGGATTTGATTAGTATTTGGGGCGTACAGGGAGACAAGTGTAACTTCAACAACTTCCAGCGTCCCCATTAGAATCAAATACCTTCCCTTCCTATCTGAAATTTGAGAGTAGAGATCAAAATGGACAGTGTTGTGAAATAAAATAGCTACCCCGTTTTTCTTAAAGATGCCATTTGCAAAATAACCTACCGGGAAGCGAAGACTATGGAAAGCAGGAGGGGCAGAGGCCTGGAAGTGCATTTCCTGGAGACTAACAACTCTAGCCTTCTCTTTATGGAAGGTTTCTAAGGCTTGGCGTCTCTTACAAGGGGAATTTAAGCCATGTACATTCAAAGAATAAAACTTAACCATTAGGAAGGATAAAGAGAACAAGTTCAATATTGGCACAGTCAGAAATGGAATTGGAGTTTGCAAGGGGGGATGAGAATAGAGGGCGAAGGGGAGAATAAAGAGTAGGAGCAGGAGAGATGAAATCAGAGAAGAGGAAAACAGAAAAAGCCCTGAATTCAGGGCCACAATGTTTGCCACAGAAATCGTTTCATGGAAAAACAGAGCTATAAAACGCAACAAACACATCACACTAGCCAGCTCGGTCAACTGAGGCATGAGCTAGTGGGCAATGCGTCATACAATATAACAGTTGTACCCAGAGTCACGAATCGACCCATATAGTAGTATTAACCAACAGGAAAATGTATCCATGAAAACAGCCCCGGGCTTAGTATCCAAAATTATACAAACAACCATGGGAACTAAAAAAGCAACTGGCAACTCAAAACACAGAACTACGAAATTCGAGCATACACAGTGGAACTACTATACATTTAACAGAAGGTCTCTATAGGGATCATCTGGACCACTGAATGTACTCGGATCATCAATCAAAAGAAAATGAACTACATATTGATGTTAGGTTTCAGGTGTCCGACACTGGGGTTGATGAAGGAGCTTTAGAGTGCGAGACACGGATGTCCCAGTCGTCTAGCAGCTTTATTCCAGCTTCAAATGTGGAGATTATATAGGACGAAGAGTCATATCTGACGATCAACTTGACCGGGAATCCCCATCTATATTGGATGTTGTTATCCCTGAGAGCGGTCGTAATCGGGCGGAATGCCCGTCTGTTGTCCAGAGTAAATTGAGACAGATCAGGGTATATTTGCAAGCCTCCCATAGTGTCAGAGTCCTCTGCTTGCCTAGCGGCCCTGAAGATATCTTCCTCAATATGAAAAAAGTGGACCCACAGCAAAGTGTCCCTCTGGAAACTAGACGTAAATCCACCACGTGGTTTGGGTAGGCGGTGGACACGATCAATAAGAAAATCTTGCTTTGACGCTGATGGGAGAAGCTTCTGGAACAATTTGGTAACATAGTCTCTCAGTTCTCCCGGAGCTACCGAGTCAGGCACACCCCTAAACTTGAGATTGTTTCTCCTCGATCTGTCCTCCAAGTCGGCCATCTTTTCACGTAGCGAAGACACATCCTTTTGTAACTCAGAATGCGAGGTGAGATCATTATGAGACATTACTAGCTCTTGCATTTTATCCTCAAGATGTTCAATGCGGCCTGCAATGCTTGCTAGGTCAGTTCTGAGTGTTTGAATTGAGGAGTCTACACCAGACAAGATATCCGAGCAAAAGGCAGAGAACATTTTCAGCATCGTTTGGGTGGTAAGGGGAGCCTGGGGGTCAAAATATAAACCCAGATCCCCAATGCATGGAAAGCAGGAGACTTAGATAGGTGTGAAGGTGTCAAGGAACCCTTTGAGGTCATAGTAGATGATTTTTGACTCAAGGCAGGGGTTTTAGGAAATTGTATAGGCACAGGCCGTCTGGGGGTTTTACCCCCTCTTCTCATCGTCATGTTGAGAGACTATGTCAGCGCAGTACAAAAAGGGAGTTCGCAGATGAAGGCCGGCAAACGTTGTACACTGGCTAGTAAGCTGTGGTTACTACATAAGCAGGAGGGTCATCGGCCCATGAGGTATTAAAGCCCCGTTTCAGAGCATGAGACCCATGGAGAAAGGATCATTGGTAATAGTAAAAGGCAGCCATTGCGTATGGAGGCTTTTCACAGGGCATTCAGCCGTAGAACCTTGCCATGCACAGAGAGCCTCACAAAAACAGATGTAAGCAGGTAAGTAGCTGGAAGAGACAAAAAAAACCCTGAAGAAGTTGTGCCCAATCTCCAGTGCTCCCGGTATGATGTGGGAGGTCCACAGATGGTAAGACTGGGGATCAGGGCAACAAGCAAGGACGGGGATAGACCCACAAATAGCAGAGCATCTGGCTTATCAATGTAGGCGATTCCCAAATAGGTGTATGGAGAACAGTGGAGGCCAATAGAAATACCTCTCTCCACAGCTGGCGTATTTTCAGGCATGACCAAAATATATGAAAGGTGTCCGCTACCTCTGTGCAATTCCTCCAACATAAATTGGAAACCGTAGGCCAGATTTTGTGTAATTTGAGAGGGGTAAAATAGAGGCCTTGCAGTAATTTAAAATGCATTTCTATGTGATTGTTACATTTAGACATCTTATGAGATGAAAGAAAAATTGACTCCCACTGCTGCTGTGAGAGGGGGCATCCTAAGTCTACCTCCCATTTAAGTTGAATGCTAGATTTTTTCCCCCAGTGAACCTCCCGTGCACTAGAGTACCAAAACTTAATTGAGCCCTTGCAATTACCTAAAGCTAATTTCGCCAATATATTTGGAGAAGGCAAGAGTATTGGAACTGAAGATTAGAGGGGGCAGGACATCCAATGTACAATAGGTTTATATGAAAACAATTCTCCAGCGGGGAGATGATATTGCCGCTGTAGGACATCGCTGTACCGTCTATTAACACAGAGATGGTATCAATACCACAAGAAATCCATTTAGTAAGAGTTAGGTCAGGAATTAATCTCGAGAGAGCAATTAAGGAAAGCTTTCGGGAAGGGAGAGAAACAGATTTAGAGAAAACCACTAAGGAGTCCCACGCGATGAGGGAGTCAGCAATAGCATGTGAGGTGATGCGTGAGGGGGGTCTCTGTTGGGTCGGAACCCACAGTAAGTCAAGTAATGGAATGTGGGCGTACAGATGTCTCTCCAAATCCACCCACTGTTTCCTGCCCGAAGGAAGAGAACAGTCACTTAATTGGGCCACAATACAAGCATATTGATATTTTCTTAAGTCAGGCATGTTCAGCCCTCCAAACTTCCTCGGTCTAGTTAAGCGTCTATATGCAATTCGTTTTCTTTTTTCTTCCAGACATAATTCAAAATTAATGAGTGAATTTGACTTATAATTTTCAGGGGAACAATAATAAGAATTTACTTACCGATAATTCTATTTCTCGGAGTCCGTAGTGGATGCTGGGGTTCCTGAAAGGACCATGGGGAATAGCGGCTCCGCAGGAGACAGGGCACAAAAAGTAAAGCTTTAGGATCAGGTGGTGTGCACTGGCTCCTCCCCCTATGACCCTCCTCCAAGCCAGTTAGATACTGTGCCCGGACGAGCGTACATAATAAGGAAGGATTTTGAATCCCGGGTAAGACTCATACCAGCCACACCAATCACACTGTACAACCTGTGATCTGAACCCAGTTAACAGTATGATAACAGCGGAGCCTCTGAAAAGATGGCTCACAACAATAATAACCCGATTTTTGTAACTATGTACAAGTATTGCAGATAATCCGCACTTGGGATGGGCGCCCAGCATCCACTACGGACTCCGAGAAATAGAATTATCGGTAAGTAAATTCTTATTTTCTCTATCGTCCTAGTGGATGCTGGGGTTCCTGAAAGGACCATGGGGATAATACCAAAGCTCCCAAACGGGCGGGAGAGTGCGGATGACTCTGCAGCACCGAATGAGAGAACTCCAGGTCCTCCTTAGCCAGGGTATCAAATTTGTAGGATTTTACAAACGTGTTTGCCCCTGACTAAATAACCGCTCGGCAAAGTTGTAAAAGCCGAGACCCCTCGGGCAGCCGCCCAAGATGAGCCCACCTTCCTTGTGGAATGGGCATTTACATATTTCGGCTGTGGCAGGCCTGCCACAGAATGTGCAAGCTGAATTGTATTACACATCCAACTAGCAATAGTCTGCTTAGAAGCAAAAGCACCCAGTTTGTTGGGTGCATACAGGATAACAGCAAGTCAGTTTTCCTGACTCCAGCCGTCCTGGAACATATTTTCAGGGCCCTGACAACATCTAGCAACTTGGAGTCCTCCAAGTCCCTAGTAGGTGCAAGGCACCACAATAAGCTGGTTCAGGTGAAACACTGACACCACCTTAGGGAGAGAACTGGGGACGAGTCCGCAGCTCTGCCCTGTCCGAATGGACAAACAGATATGGGCTTTTTTGAGAAAAAACCACCAATTTGACACTCGCCTGGTCCAGGCCAGGGCCAAGATCATGGTCACTTTTCATGTGAGATGCTTCAAATCCACAGATTTGACTGGTTTTAAACCAATGTGATTTGAGGAATCCCAGAACTACGTTGAGATCCCTCAGTGCCACTGGAGGCACAAAAGGGGGTTGTATATGCAATACTCCCTTGACAAAATTCTGGACTTCAGGAACTGAAGCCAATTCTTTCTGGAAGAAAATCGACAGGGCCGAAATTTGAACCTTAATGGACCCCAATTTGAGGCCCATAGACACTCCTGTTTTCAGGAAATGCAGGAAACGACCGAGTTGAAATTTCTTTGTGGGGCCTTCCTGGCCTCACACCACGCAACATATTTTCGCCACATGTGGTGATAATGTTGTGCGGTCACCTCCTTTCTGGCTTTGACCAGGGTAGGAATGACCTCTTCCGGAATGCCTTTTTCCCTTAGGATCCGGCGTTCCACCGCCATGCCGACAAACGCAGCTGCGGTAAGTCTTGGAACAGACATGGTACTTGCTGAAGCAAGTCCCTTCTTAGCGGCAGAGGCCATAAAACCTCTGTAAGCATCTCTTGAAGTTCCGGGTACCAAGTCCTTCTTGGCCAATCCGGAGCCATGAGTATAGTTCTTACTCCTCTACGTCTTATAATTCTCAGCATCTTAGGTATGAGAAGCAGAGGAGGGAACACATACACCGACTGGTACACCCACGGTGTTACCAGAACGTCCACAGCTATTGCCTGAGGGTCTCTTGACCTGGCGCAATACCTGTCCCGTTTTTTGTTCAGACGGGACGCCATCATGTCCACCTTTGGTATTTCCCAACGGTTTACAATCATGTGGAAAAAACTTCCCGATGAAGTTTCCACTCTCCCGGGTGGAGGTCGTGCCTGCTGAGGAAGTCTGCTTCCCAGTTTCCATTCCCGGGATGAAACACTGCTGACAGTGCTATCACATGATTTTCCACCCAGCGAAAAGTCCTTGCAGTTTTTGCCATTGCCCTCCTGCTTCTTGTGTCGCCCTGTCTGTTTACGTGGGCGACTGCCGTGATGTTTTTCCCACTGGATCAATACCGGCTGACCTTGAAGCAGAGGTCTTGCTAAGCTTAGAGTATTATAAATTTACCCTTAGCTCCAGTATATTTATGTGGAGAAAAGTCTCCAGACTTGATCACACTCCCTGGAAATTTTTTCCTTGTGTGACTGCTCCCCAGCCTCTCGGGCTGGGCTCCGTGGTCACCAGCATCCAATCCTGAATGCCAAATCTGCGGCCCTCTAGAAGATGGGCACTCTATAACCACCACAGGAGAGACACCCTTGTCCTTGGATATAGGGTTATCCGCTGATGCATCTGAAGATGCGATCCGGACCATTTGTCCAGCAGATCCCACTGAAAAGTTCTTGCGTGAAATCTGCCGAATGGAATTGCTTCGTAGGAAGCCACCATTTTTACCAGGACCCTTGTGCAATGATGCACTGTTTTTAGGAGGTTCCTGACTAGCTCGGATAACTCCCTGGCTTTCTCTTCCGGGAGAAACACCTTTTTCTGGACTGTGTCCAGAATCATCCCTAGGCACAGCAGACGTGTCGTCGGGATCAGCTGCGATTTTGGAATATTTAGAATCCACCCGTGCTGTTGTAGCAGTATCCGAGATAGTGCTACTCCGACCTCCAACTGTTCCCTGGACTATGCCCTTATCAGGAGATCGTCCAAGTAAGGGATAATTAAGACGCCTTTTCTTCGAAGAAGAATCATCATTTCGGCCATTACCTTGGTAAAGACCCGGGGTGCCGTGGACAATCCAAACGGCAGCGTCTAAAACTGATAGTGACAGTTCTGCACCACGAACCTGAGGTACCCTTAGTGAGAAGGGCAAATTTGGGACATAGAGGTAAGCATCCCTGATGTCCCCGGACACTATATAGTCCCCTTCTTCCTGGTTCGTTATCACTGCTCTGAGTGACTCCATCTTGATTTGAACCTTTGTAAGTGTTCAAAAAATTTTTTTTTTTTTTTTTAGAATAAGTCTCACCTAGCCTTCTGGCTTCAGTACCACAATATAGTGTGGAATAATACCCCTTTTCATTGTAGTAGGAGGGGTAATTTAATTATCACCTGCTGGGAATACAGCTTGTGAATTTTTTCCCATACTGCCTCCTTGTCGGAGGGAGACCTTGGTAAAGCAGACTTCAGGAGCCTGCGAAGAGGAAACGTCTCTACATTCCAATCTGTACCCCTGGGATACTACTTGTAGGATCCAGGGGTCCTGTACGGTCTCAGCGCCATGCTGAGAACTTGTCAGAAGCGGTGGAGCGCTTCTGTTCCTGGGAATGGGCTGCCTGCTGCAGTCTTCTTCCCTTTCCTCTATCCCTGGGCAGATATGATCTTATAGGGACGAAAAGACTGAGGTTGAAAAGACGGTGTCTTTTTCTGCAGAGATGTGACTTAGGGTAAAAACGGTGGATTTTCCAGCAGTTGCCGTGGCCACCAGGTCCGATGGACCGACCCCAAAAAACTCCTCTTCCTTTATACGGCAATACACCTTTTTGCCGTTTGGAATCTGCATCACCTGACCACTGTCGTGTCCATAACATCTTCTGGCAGATATGGACATCGCATTTACTCTTGATGCCAGAGTGCAAATATCCCTCTGTGCATCTCGCATATATAGAAATGCATCCTTTAAATGCTCTATAGTCAATAAAATACTGTCCCTGTCAAGGGTATCAATATTTTTAGTCAGGGAATCCGACCAAGCCACCCCAGCTCTGCACATCCAGGCTGAGGCGATCGCTGGTCGCAGTATAACACCAGTATGTGTGTATATACTTTTTATGATATTTTTCAGCCTCCTGTCAGCTGGTCCTTGAGGACGGCCCTATCTATAGACGGTACCGCCACTTGTTTTGATAAGCGTGTGAGCGCCTTATCCACCCTAAGGGGTGTTTCCCAACGCGCCCTAACTTCTGGCGGGAAAGGGTATACCGCCCATAATTTTCTATCGGGGGGAACCCACGCATCATCACACACTTTATTTAATTTATCTGATTCAGGAAAAACTACTGTAGTTTTTTCACATCCCACATAATACCCTCTTTTGTGGTACTTGTAGTATCAGAAATATGTAACACCTCCTTCATTGCCTTTAACGTGTGGCCCTAATAAGGAATACGTTTGTTTATTCACCGTCGACACTGGATTCAGTGTCCCTGTCTGTGTCTGTGTCGACCGACTAAAGTAAACGGGCGTTTTAAAACCCCTGACGGTGTTTTTGAGACGTCTGGACCGGTACTAATTGTTTGTCGGCCGTCTCATGTCGTCAACCGACCTTGCAGCGTGTTGACATTATCACGTAATTCCCTAAATAAGCCATCCATTCCGGTGTCGACTCCCTAGAGAGTGACATCACCATTACAGGCAATTGCTCCGCCTCCTCACCAACATCGTCCTCATACATGTCGACACACACGTACCGACACACAGCACACACACAGGGAATGCTCTGATAGAGGACAGGACCCACTAGCCCTTTGGAGAGACAGAGGGAGAGTTTTCCAGCACACACCAAAAACGCTATAATTATATAGGGACAACCTTATATAAGTGTTTTCCCTTATAGCATCTGTTTTATCTAACGCCAAATTAGTGCCCCCCCTCTCTGTTTTAACCCTGTTTCTGTAGTGCAGTGCAGGGGAGAGCCTGGGAGCCTTCCCTCCAGCCTTTCTGTGAGGGAAAATGGCGCTGTGTGCTGAGGAGATAGGCCCCGCCCCTTTTTCGGCGGCCTCGTCTCCCGCTTTTAACGGATTCTGGCAGGGGTTAAATATCTCCATATAGCCTCCGGAGGCTATATGTGAGGTATTTTTAGCCAAAATAGGTTTTCATTTGCCTCCCAGGGCGCCCCCCTCCCAGCGCCCTGCACCCTCAGTGACTGCCGTGTGAAGTGTGCTGAGAGGAAAATGGCGCACAGCTGCAGTGCTGTGCGCTACCTTTAGAAGACTGAGGAGTCTTCTGCCGCCGATTCTGGACCTCTTCTTACTTCAGCATCTGCAAGGGGGCCGGCGGCAAGGCTCCGGTGACCATCCAGGCTGTACCTGTGATCGTCCCTCTGGAGCTGATGTCCAGTAGCCAAGAAGCCAATCCATCCTGCACGCAGGTGAGTTCACTTCTTCTCCCCTAAGTCCCTCGTTGCAGTGATCCTGTTGCCAGCAGGACTCACTGTAAAATAAAAAACCTAAGCTAAACTTTTCTAAGCAGCTCTTTAGGAGAGCCACCTAGATTGCACCCTTCTCGGCCGGGCACAAAAATCTAACTGGCTTGGAGGAGGGTCATAGGGGGAGGAGCCAGTGCACACCACCTGATCCTAAAGCTTTACTTTTTGTGCCCTGTCTCCTGCGGAGCCGCTATTCCCCATGGTCCTTTCAGGAACCCCAGCATCCACTAGGACGATAGAGAAAAAGGGGATTGCTCGGAAGAGATACATTAGCCGTGGCAAGATCGACATTTTGAAAGCAGCGATTCTGCCCAACCAAGATATCTCCAAACTGAACCAAGATTTTTATAAAGAATTTATCTGGGCTATCATCAGAGTGTAATTAATTTCCGTAACCATAGATAAGGAATTAGGGATATTAATACCAAGATAGACAAGAAAGTCCTTCTTCCAGTTATATTTAAATCGGAGTTGAAAAGCGGAAAGCTTCTCAGAATCTAAATGAAACGGCAAAGCCTCAGTTTTGGACGTTTTCAGTTTGTAGAATGACGCTGCGTTGAAGCGGTCTATAATCTCATGGAGGTCTGGTAGGACAGTTACAGGTTTCGTTAGGAATAGGAGGACGTCATCAGCAAATAGACTGATCTTATGAAGAGTTGGTCCCACGCTTATACCCGGGAAAGCGGAGGCTTGGCGAATCACCAGTGCAAGGGGTTCTATCGCTAAAATATACATAAGGGGAGACAAAGGGCATCCCTGTCTGGTCCCGTTAGAAATATTAAAGGGTGAGGAAGTAAACCTGTTACTGTACACCACAGCTGTAGGGGAGCTATATAGCGCTGAAATAGAAGACAGGATGGGACCCCGTAAGCCAAATTTGGATAGAGTATCATATAGATAACCCCAATGCAGTCTATCAAACGCTTTCTCAGCATCTAGGGAAAGGAAGATTGCTTCTTCTACCCTATGGGAGATATATTCGGCAAGGTCAAAGACTCTTCTCGTATTATCTGATGCCTGACGTCCTCCCACAAAACCTACCTGGTCCGGATGGATCAAACTAGGGATAAGGGGAAATAGTCTATTTGTAATAAGTTTGGAAAAATGTTTTAGATCCGTGTTGAGCAGAGCGATATATCTGTAATTCTGACAGAGAGATTGATCTTTTCCAGGTTTAGGGATTGTAACAATACGAGCCTGTAGCAGTTCCTCCTGGAGAGAGCAGTACTCGGTAGCATGGTTATATAAAGCAGAGAGCGACGGAATGAGATCCGAGGCGTATTGTTTGTAGAAGGAGTTAGTAAATCCGTCTGGACCAGGGGCCTTCGCTAATGGCAGGGATTTAATGACTAACGCTATTTCCTCCGAAGACCAGGGCACACAAAGGGAGTCCACTTCACTTAAGGACAACCAGGGAAAGTGCAAGTCGTCTAGAAAGGGTTAGATCAGGGCGGAATAAGGTTGAGTAGTCTCGGAATTGAATATACAGGTTGGTGTAAATTTAGCAAAGGCATTCGCTATATCTGACGGATTCATCAACTTCCGTCCATCTGGAGTTTGAAAACATTTGAATACATTTGATCCTGTTTCTAGTTTGACGTACCCGTAATTTGTGAGCTAAGAATTTACCAGATTTATTACCTAAGGAATAGTATTTCTATTTAAGTTTAGCGTAGGCATGTTGCATGTGACCTAAAAACACTTTTTGAAGCTGGTTCCTAATCGAAACTATTTCACGTTTCAAACGGAGTGAGGGTTGGGATCTATTGAGAGATTCAGCCTGAAGAAGTTGTGTTTCCAAAGCTTCTTGTTGAGACAAGAATTTTCTCTTCAATCTAGCCCCCGCTTGGATAATGACGCCCCGCAGAACCGCCTTTAAGGCGCACCAATGCACAGGAATAGACGTATCCAAAGGGGAGTTAGTTGCTAAGTACATAGACAGGGCATCTGCGATAGCAGAAGGGGGGATTTCAAGATATACTCCGGTAATCTCCAGGGCCTAGGAAAGAACTGAGAGGAAGTGTTTTTCCATGACCATGTCACCGCCGCATGGTCCGACCAAGTAACCGGGGAGATGGTCGAACTTTCCGAATGTTGTAAGGACCACTTACATGCGCCAAGCATCATATAGATCAAACTCCACTAGTAAATGGTCTAGCCTAGACTGAGGACGAGACCCTCGTAGAGGGCCAAGGGGGGGAGAGGATTTATCTAACTTTTCATCGGGTACCAGGTTGAAATCACCCATAACAACTAGTCTACCCTTTTGAACCCTATGGACAGTGGTAAATAACTTATGTAAAAAAGGGATTTGATTAGTATTTGGGGCATACAGGGAGACAAGTGTAACTTCAACAACTTCCAGCGTCCCCATTAGAATCAAATACCTTCCCTTCCTATCTAAAATTTGAGAGTAGAGATCAAAATGGACAGTGTTGTGAAATAAAATAGCTACCCCGTTTTTCTTAAAGATGCCATTTGCAAAATAACCTACCGGGAAGCGAAGACTATGGAGAGCAGGAGGGGCAGAGGCCTGGAAGTGCATTTCCTGGAGACTAACAACTCTAGCCTTCTCCTTATGGAAGGTTTCTTAGGCTTGGCGTCTCTTACAAGGGGAATTTAAGCCATGTACATTCAAAGAATAAAACTTAACCATTAGGAAGGATTAAGAGAACAAGTTCAATATTGGCACAGTCAGAAATGGAATTGGAGTTTGCAAGGGGGGATGAGAATAGAGGGCGAAGGGGAGAATAAAGAGTAGGAGCAGGAGAGATGAAATCAGAGAAGAGGAAAACAGAAAAAGCCCTGAATTCAGGGCCACAATGTTTGCCACAGAAAAAACATGGTGGCAAAGCAAAAACCATTGGGGGAGTGGGCGCTAAAGGGTCTCACTCATGTCATAAACCATAGTTTCATGGAAAAACAGAGCTATAAAACGCAACAAACACAGCACACTAGCCAGCTCGGTCAACTGAGGCATGAGCTAGTGGGCAATGCGTCATACAATATAACAGTTGTACCCAGAGTCACGAATCGACCCATATAGTAGTATTAACCAACAGGAAAATGTATCCATGAAAACAGCCCCGGGTTTAGTATCCAAAATTATACAAACAACCATGGGAACTAAAAAAGCAACTGGCAACTCAAAACACAGAACTACGAAATTCGAGCATACACAGTGGAACTACTATACATTTAACAGAAGGTCTCTATAGGGATCATCTGGACCACTGAATGTACTTGGATCATCAATCAAAAGAAAATGAACTACATATTGATGTTAGGTTTCAGGTGTCCGACACTGGGGTTGATGAAGGAGCTTTAGAGTGCAAGACACGGATGTCCCAGTCGTCTAGCAGCTTTATTCCAGCTTCAAATGTGGAGATTATATAGGACGAAGAGTCATATCTGACGATCAACTTGACCGGGAATCCCCATCTATATTGGATGTTGTTATCCCTGAGAGCGGTCGTAATCGGGCGGAATGCCCGTCTCTTGTCCAGAGTAAATTGAGACAGATCAGGGTATATTTGCAAGCCTCCCATAGTGTCAGAGTCCTCTGCTTGCCTAGCGGCCCTGAAGATATCTTCCTTAATATGAAAAAAGTGGACCCTCAGCAAAGTGTCCCTCTGGAAACTAGACGTAAATCCACCACGTGGTTTGGGTAGGCGGTGGACACGATCAATAAGCAAATCTTGCTGTGACGCTGATGGGAGAAGCTTCTGGAACAATTTGGTAACATAGTCTCTCAGTTCTGCCGGAGCTACCGAGTCAGGCACACCCCTAAACGTGAGATTGTTTCTCCTCGATCTATCCTCCAAGTCGGCCATCTTTTCACGTAGCGAAGACACATCCTTTTGTAACTCAGAATGCGAGGTGAGATCATTATGAGACATTACTAGCTCTTGCATTTTATCCTCAAGATGTTCAATGCGGCCTGCAATGCTTGCTAGGTCAGTTCTGAGTGTTTGAATTGAGGAGTCTACACCAGACAAGATATCCGAGCAAAAGGCAGAGAACATTTTCAGCATCGTTTGGGTGGTAAGGGGAGCCTGGGGGTCAAAATCTAAACCCAGATCCCCGATGCATGGAAAGCAGGAGACTTAGATAGGTGTGAAGGTGTCAAGGAACCCTTTGAGGTCATAGTAGATGATTTTTGACTCAAGGCAGGGGTTTTAGGAAATTGTATAGGCGCAGGCCGTCTGGGGGTTTTACCCCCTCTTCTCATCGTCATGTTGAGAGACTATGTCAACGCAGTACAAAAAGGGAGTTCGCAGATGAAGGCCGGCAAACGTTGTACACTGGCTAGTAAGCTGTGGTTACTACATAAGCAGGAGGGTCATCGGCCCATGAGGTATTAAAGCCCCGTTTCAGAGCATGAGACCCATGGAGAAAGGATCATTGGTAATAGTAAAAGGCAGCCATTGCGTATGGAGGCTTTTCACAGGGCATTCAGCCGTAGAACCTTGCCATGCACAGAGAGCCTCACAAAAACAGATGTAAGCAGGTAAGTAGCTGGAAGAGACAAAAAAAACCCTGAAGAAGTTGTGCCCAATCTCCAGTGCTCCCGGTATGATGTGGGAGGTCCATAGATGGTAAGATTGAGGATCAGGGCAACAAGCAAGGACGGGGATAGACCCACAAATAGCAGAGCATCTGGCTTATCAATGTAGGCGATTCCCAAATAGGTGTATGGAGAACAGTGGAGGCCAATAGAAATACCTCTCTCCACAGCTGGCGTATTTTCGGGCATGACCAAAATATATGAAAGGTGTCCGCTACCTCTGTGCAATTCCTCCAACATAAATTGGAAACCGTAGGCCAGATTTTGTGTAATTTGAGAGGGGTAAAATAGAGGCCTTGCAGTAATTTAAAATGCATTTCTATGTGATTGTTACATTTAGACATCTTATGAGATGAAAGAAAAATTGACTCCCACTGCTGCTGTGAGAGGGGGCATCCTAAGTCTACCTCCCATTTAAGTTGAATGCTAGATTTTTCCCCCCAGTCAACCTCCCGTGCACTAGAGTACCAAAACTTAATTGAGCCCTTGCAATTACCTAAAGCTAATTTCGCCAATATATTGGAGAAGGCAAGAGTATTGGAACTGAAGATCAGAGGGGGCAGGACATCCAATGTACAATAGGTTTATATGAAAACAATTCTCCAGCGGGGAGATGATATTGCCGCTGTAGGACATCGCTGTACCGTCTATTAACACAGAGATGGTATCAATACCACAAGAAATCCATTTAGTAAGAGTTAGGTCAGGAATTAATCTCGAGAGAGCAATTAAGGAAAGCTTTCGGGAAGGGAGAGAAACAGATTTAGAGAAAACCACTAAGGAGTCCCACGTGATGAGGGAGTCAGCAATAGCATGTGAGGTGATGCGTGAGGGGGGTCTCTGTTGGGTCGGAACCCACAGTAAGTCAAGTAATGGAATGTGGGCGTACAGATGTCTCTCCAAATCCACCCACTGTTTCCTGCCCGAAGGAAGAGAACAGTCACTTAATTGGGCCACAATACAAGCATATTGATATTTTCTTAAGTCAGGCATGTTCAGCCCTCCAAACTTCCTCGGTCTAGTTAAGCGTCTATATGCAATTCGTTTTCTTTTTTCTTCCAGACATAATTCAAAATTAATGAGTGAATTTGACTTATAATTTTCAGGGGAACAATAAAGGGGATTGCTCGGAAGAGATACATTAGCCGTGGCAAGATCGACATTTTGAAAGCAGCGATTCTGCCCAACCAAGATATCTCCAAACTGAACCAAGATTTTTATAAAGAATTTATCCGGGCTATCATCAGAGTGTAATTAATTTTCGTAACCATAGATAAGGAATTAGGGATATTAATACCAAGATAGACAAGAAAGTCCTTCTTCCAGTTATATTTAAATCGGAGTTGAAAAGCGGAAAGCTTCTCAGAATCTAAATGAAACGGCAAAGCCTCAGTTTTGGACGTTTTCAGTTTGTAGAATGACGCTGCGCTGAAGCGGTCTATAATCTCATGGAGGTCTGGTAGGACAGTTACAGGTTTCGTTAGGAATAGGAGGACGTCATCAGCAAATAGACTGATCTTATGAAGAGTTGGTCCCACGCTTATACCCGGGAAAGCGGAGGCTTGGCGAATCACCAGTGCAAGGGGTTCTATCGCTAAAATATACATAAGGGGAGACAAAGGGCATCCCTGTCTGGTCCCGTTAGAAATATTAAAGGGTGAGGAAGTAAACCTGTTACTGTACACCACAGCTGTAGGGGAGCTATATAGCGCTGAAATAGAAGACAGGATGGGACCCCGTAAGCCAAATTTGGATAGAGTATCATAGAGATAACCCCAATGCAGTCTATCAAACGCTTTCTCAGCATCTAGGGAAAGGAAGATTGCCTCTTCTACCCTATGGGAGATATATTCGGCAAGGTCAAAGTCTCTTCTCGTATTATCTGATGCCTGACGTCCTCCCACAAAACCTACCTGGTCCGGATGGATCAAACTAGGGATAAGGGGAAATAGTCTATTTGTAATAAGTTTGGAAAAATGTTTTAGATCCGTGTTGAGCAGAGCGATATGTCTGTAATTCTGACAGAGAGATTGATCTTTTCCAGGTTTAGGGATTGTAACAATACGAGCCTGTAGCAGTTCCTCCTGGAGAGAGCAGTACTCGGTAGCATGGTTATATAAAGCAGAGAGCGACGGAATGAGATCCGAGGCGTATTGTTTGTAGAAGGAGTTAGTAAATCCGTCTGGACCAGGGGCCTTCGCTAATGGCAGGGATTTAATGACTAACGCTATTTCCTCCGAAGACCAGGGCACACAAAGGGAGTCCACTTCACTTAAGGACAACCAGGGAAAGTGCAAGTCGTCTAGAAAGGATTAGATCAGGGCGGAATAAGGTTGAGTAGTCTCGGAATTGAATATACAGGTTGGTGTAAATTTAGCAAAGGCATTCGCTATATCCGACGGATTCATCAACTTCCGTCCATCTGGAGTTTGAATACATTTGAATACATTTGATCCTGTTTCTAGTTTGACGTACCCGTAATTTGTGAGCTAAGAATTTACCAGATTTATTACCTAAGGAATAGTATTTCTATTTAAGTTTAGCGTAGGCATGTTGCATGTGACCTAAAAACACTTTTTGAAGCTGGTTCCTAATCGAAACTATTTCACGTTTCAAACGGAGTGAGGGTTGGGATCTATTGAGAGATTCAGCCTGAAGAAGTTGTGTTTCCAAAGCTTCTTGTTGAGACAAGAATTTTCTCTTCAATCTAGCCCCTGCTTGGATAATGACGCCCCGCAGAGCCGCCTTTAAGGCGCACCAATGCACAGGAATAGACGTATCCAAAGGGGAGTTAGTTGCTAAGTACATAGACAGGGCATCTGCGATAGCAGAAGGGGGGATTTCAAGATATACTCCGGTAATCTCCAGGGCCTAGGAAAGAACTGAGAGGAAGTGTTTTTCCATGACCATGTCACCGCCGCATGGTCCGACCAAGTAACCGGGGAGATGGTCGAACTTTCCGAATGTTGTAAGGACCACTTACATGCGCCAAGCATCATATAGATCAAACTCCACTAGTAAATGGTCTAGCCTAGACTGAGGACGAGACCCTCGTAGAGGGCCAAGGGGGGGAGAGGATTTATCTAACTTTTCATCGGGTACCAGGTTGAAATCACCCATAACAACTAGTCTACCCTTTTGAACCCTATGGACAGTGGTAAATAACTTATGTAAAAAAGGGATTTGATTAGTATTTGGGGCGTACAGGGAGACAAGTGTAACTTCAACAACTTCCAGCGTCCCCATTAGAATCAAATACCTTCCCTTCCTATCTAAAATTTGAGAGTAGAGATCAAAATGGACAGTGTTGTGAAATAAAATAGCTACCCCGTTTTTCTTAAAGATGCCATTTGCAAAATAACCTACCGGGAAGCGAAGACTATGGAGAGCAGGAGGGGCAGAGGCCTGGAAGTGCATTTCCTGGAGACTAACAACACAAGCCTTCTCCTTATGGAAGGTTTCTTAGGCTTGGCGTCTCTTACAAGGGGAATTTAAGCCATGTACATTCAAAGAATAAAACTTAACCATTAGGAAGGATTAAGAGAACAAGTTCAATCTTGGCACAGTCAGAAATGGAATTGGAGTTTGCAAGGGGGGATGAGAATAGAGGGCGAAGGGGAGAATAAAGAGTAGGAGCAGGAGAGATGAAATCAGAGAAGAGGAAAACAGAAAAAGCCCTGAACTCAGGGCCACAATGTTTGCCACAGAAAAAACATGGTGGCAAAGCAAAAACCATTGGGGGAGTGGGCGCTAAAGGGTCTCACTCATGTCATAAACCATAGTTTCATGGAAAAACAGAGCTATAAAACGCAACAAACACAGCACACTAGCCAGCTCGGTCAACTGAGGCATGAGCTAGTGGGCAATGCGTCATACAATATAACAGTTGTACCCAGAGTCACGAATCGACCCATATAGTAGTATTAACCAACAGGAAAATGTATCCATGAAAACAGCCCCGGGTTTAGTATCCAAAATTATACAAACAACCATGGGAACTAAAAAAGCAACTGGCAACTCAAAACACAGAACTACGAAATTCGAGCATACACAGTGGAACTACTATACATTTAACAGAAGGTCTCTATAGGGATCATCTGGACCACTGAATGTACTCGGATCATCAATCAAAAGAAAATGAACTACATATTGATGTTAGGTTTCAGGTGTCCGACACTGGGGTTGATGAAGGAGCTTTAGAGTGCAAGACACGGATGTCCCAGTCGTCTAGCAGCTTTATTCCAGCTTCAAATGTGGAGATTATATAGGACGAAGAGTCATATCTGACGATCAACTTGACCGGGAATCCCCATCTATATTGGATGTTGTTATCCCTGAGAGCGGTCGTAATCGGGCGGAATGCCCGTCTCTTGTCCAGAGTAAATTGAGACAGATCAGGGTATATTTGCAAGCCTCCCATAGTGTCAGAGTCCTCTGCTTGCCTAGCGGCCCTGAAGATATCTTCCTTAATATGAAAAAAGTGGACCCTCAGCAAAGTGTCCCTCTGGAAACTAGACGTAAATCCACCACGTGGTTTGGGTAGGCGGTGGACACGATCAATAAGCAAATCTTGCTGTGACGCTGATGGGAGAAGCTTCTGGAACAATTTGGTAACATAGTCTCTCAGTTCTGCCGGAGCTACCGAGTCAGGCACACCCCTAAACGTGAGATTGTTTCTCCTCGATCTATCCTCCAAGTCGGCCATCTTTTCACGTAGCGAAGACACATCCTTTTGTAACTCAGAATGCGAGGTGAGATCATTATGAGACATTACTAGCTCTTGCATTTTATCCTCAAGATGTTCAATGCGGCCTGCAATGCTTGCTAGGTCAGTTCTGAGTGTTTGAATTGAGGAGTCTACACCAGACAAGATATCCGAGCAAAAGGCAGAGAACATTTTCAGCATCGTTTGGGTGGTAAGGGGAGCCTGGGGGTCAAAATCTAAACCCAGATCCCCGATGCATGGAAAGCAGGAGACTTAGATAGGTGTGAAGGTGTCAAGGAACCCTTTGAGGTCATAGTAGATGATTTTTGACTCAAGGCAGGGGTTTTAGGAAATTGTATAGGCGCAGGCCGTCTGGGGGTTTTACCCCCTCTTCTCATCGTCATGTTGAGAGACTATGTCAACGCAGTACAAAAAGGGAGTTCGCAGATGAAGGCCGGCAAACGTTGTACACTGGCTAGTAAGTTGTGGTTACTACATAAGCAGGAGGGTCATCGGCCCATGAGGTATTAAAGCCCCGTTTCAGAGCATGAGACCCATGGAGAAAGGATCATTGGTAATAGTAAAAGGCAGCCATTGCGTATGGAGGCTTTTCACAGGGCATTCAGCCGTAGAACCTTGCCATGCACAGAGAGCCTCACAAAAACAGATGTAAGCAGGTAAGTAGCTGGAAGAGACAAAAAAAACCCTGAAGAAGTTGTGCCCAATCTCCAGTGCTCCCGGTATGATGTGGGAGGTCCACAGATGGTAAGATTGAGGATCAGGGCAACAAGCAAGGACGGGGATAGACCCACAAATAGCAGAGCATCTGGCTTATCAATGTAGGCGATTCCCAAATAGGTGTATGGAGAACAGTGGAGGCCAATAGAAATACCTCTCTCCACAGCTGGCGTATTTTCGGGCATGACCAAAATATATGAAAGGTGTCCGCTACCTCTGTGCAATTCCTCCAACATAAATTGGAAACCGTAGGCCAGATTTTGTGTAATTTGAGAGGGGTAAAATAGAGGCCTTGCAGTAATTTAAAATGCATTTCTATGTGATTGTTACATTTAGACATCTTATGAGATGAAAGAAAAATTGACTCCCACTGCTGCTGTGAGAGGGGGCATCCTAAGTCTACCTCCCATTTAAGTTGAATGCTAGATTTTTCCCCCCAGTCAACCTCCCGTGCACTAGAGTACCAAAACTTAATTGAGCCCTTGCAATTACCTAAAGCTAATTTCGCCAATATATTGGGAGAAGGCAAGAGTATTGGAACTGAAGATCAGAGGGGGCAGGACATCCAATGTACAATAGGTTTATATGAAAACAATTCTCCAGCGGGGAGATGATATTGCCGCTGTAGGACATCGCTGTACCGTCTATTAACACAGAGATGGTATCAATACCACAAGAAATCCATTTAGTAAGAGTTAGGTCAGGAATTAATCTCGAGAGAGCAATTAAGGAAAGCTTTCGGGAAGGGAGAGAAACAGATTTAGAGAAAACCACTAAGGAGTCCCACGCGATGAGGGAGTCAGCAATAGCATGTGAGGTGATGCATGAGGGGGGTCTCTGTTGGGTCGGAACCCACAGTAAGTCAAGTAATGGAATGTGGGCGTACAGATGTCTCTCCAAATCCACCCACTGTTTCCTGCCCGAAGGAAGAGAACAGTCACTTAATTGGGCCACAATACAAGCATATTGATATTTTCTTAAGTCAGGCATGTTCAGCCCTCCATACTTCCTCGGTCTAGTTAAGCGTCTATATGCAATTCGTTTTCTTTTTTCTTCCAGACATAATTCAAAATTAATGAGTGAATTTGACTTATAATTTTCAGGGGAACAATAAAGGGGATTGCTCGGAAGAGATACATTAGCCGTGGCAAGATCGACATTTTGAAAGCAGCGATTCTGCCCAACCAAGATATCTCCAAACTGAACCAAGATTTTTATAAAGAATTTATCCGGGCTATCATCAGAGTGTAATTAATTTTCGTAACCATAGATAAGGAATTAGGGATATTAATACCAAGATAGACAAGAAAGTCCTTCTTCCAGTTATATTTAAATCGGAGTTGAAAAGCGGAAAGCTTCTCAGAATCTAAATGAAACGGCAAAGCCTCAGTTTTGGACGTTTTCAGTTTGTAGAATGACGCTGCGCTGAAGCGGTCTATAATCTCATGGAGGTCTGGTAGGACAGTTACAGGTTTCGTTAGGAATAGGAGGACGTCATCAGCAAATAGACTGATCTTATGAAGAGTTGGTCCCACGCTTATACCCGGGAAAGCGGAGGCTTGGCGAATCACCAGTGCAAGGGGTTCTATCGCTAAAATATACATAAGGGGAGACAAAGGGCATCCCTGTCTGGTCCCGTTAGAAATATTAAAGGGTGAGGAAGTAAACCTGTTACTGTACACCACAGCTGTAGGGGAGCTATATAGCGCTGAAATAGAAGACAGGATGGGACCCCGTAAGCCAAATTTGGATAGAGTATCATAGAGATAACCCCAATGCAGTCTATCAAACGCTTTCTCAGCATCTAGGGAAAGGAAGATTGCCTCTTCTACCCTATGGGAGATATATTCGGCAAGGTCAAAGACTCTTCTCGTATTATCTGATGCCTGACGTCCTCCCACAAAACCTACCTGGTCCGGATGGATCAAACTAGGGATAAGGGGAAATAGTCTATTTGTAATAAGTTTGGAAAAATGTTTTAGATCCGTGTTGAGCAGAGCGATATGTCTGTAATTCTGACAGAGAGATTGATCTTTTCCAGGTTTAGGGATTGTAACAATACGAGCCTGTAGCAGTTCCTCCTGGAGAGAGCAGTACTCGGTAGCATGGTTATATAAAGCAGAGAGCGACGGAATGAGATCCGAGGCGTATTGTTTGTAGAAGGAGTTAGTAAATCCGTCTGGACCAGGGGCCTTCGCTAATGGCAGGGATTTAATGACTAACGCTATTTCCTCCGAAGACCAGGGCACACAAAGGGAGTCCACTTCACTTAAGGACAACCAGGGAAAGTGCAAGTCGTCTAGAAAGGATTAGATCAGGGCGGAATAAGGTTGAGTAGTCTCGGAATTGAATATACAGGTTGGTGTAAATTTAGCAAAGGCATTCGCTATATCTGACGGATTCATCAACTTCCGTCCATCTGGAGTTTGAATACATTTGAATACATTTGATCCTGTTTCTAGTTTGACGTACCCGTAATTTGTGAGCTAAGAATTTACCAGATTTATTACCTAAGGAATAGTATTTCTATTTAAGTTTAGCGTAGGCATGTTGCATGTGACCTAAAAACACTTTTTGAAGCTGGTTCCTAATCGAAACTATTTCACGTTTCAAACGGAGTGAGGGTTGGGATCTATTGAGAGATTCAGCCTGAAGAAGTTGTGTTTCCAAAGCTTCTTGTTGAGACAAGAATTTTCTCTTCAATCTAGCCCCTGCTTGGATAATGACGCCCCGCAGAGCCGCCTTTAAGGCGCACCAATGCACAGGAATAGACGTATCCAAAGGGGAGTTAGTTGCTAAGTACATAGACAGGGCATCTGCGATAGCAGAAGGGGGGATTTCAAGATATACTCCGGTAATCTCCAGGGCCTAGGAAAGAACTGAGAGGAAGTGTTTTTCCATGACCATGTCACCGCCGCATGGTCCGACCAAGTAACCGGGGAGATGGTCGAACTTTCCGAATGTTGTAAGGACCACTTACATGCACCAAGCATCATATAGATCAAACTCCACTAGTAAATGGTCTAGCCTAGACTGAGGACGAGACCCTCGTAGAGGGCCAAGGGGGGGAGAGGATTTATCTAACTTTTCATCGGGTACCAGGTTGAAATCACCCATAACAACTAGTCTACCCTTTTGAACCCTATGGACAGTGGTAAATAACTTATGTAAAAAAGGGATTTGATTAGTATTTGGGGCGTACAGGGAGACAAGTGTAACTTCAACAACTTCCAGCGTCCCCATTAGAATCAAATACCTTCCCTTCCTATCTAAAATTTGAGAGTAGAGATCAAAATGGACAGTGTTGTGAAATAAAATAGCTACCCCGTTTTTCTTAAAGATGCCATTTGCAAAATAACCTACCGGGAAGCAAAGACTATGGAGAGCAGGAGGGGCAGAGGCCTGGAAGTGCATTTCCTGGAGACTAACAACACTAGCCTTCTCCTTATGGAAGGTTTCTTAGGCTTGGCGTCTCTTACAAGGGGAATTTAAGCCATGTACATTCAAAGAATAAAACTTAACCATTAGGAAGGATTAAGAGAACAAGTTCAATCTTGGCACAGTCAGAAATGGAATTGGAGTTTGCAAGGGGGGATGAGAATAGAGGGCGAAGGGGAGAATAAAGAGTAGGAGCAGGAGAGCTGAAATCAGAGAAGAGGAAAACAGAAAAAGCCCTGAACTCAGGGCCACAATGTTTGCCACAGAAAAAACATGGTGGCAAAGCAAAAACCATTGGGGGAGTGGGCGCTAAAGGGTCTCACTCATGTCATAAACCATAGTTTCATGGAAAAACAGAGCTATAAAACGCAACAAACACAGCACACTAGCCAGCTCGGTCAACTGAGGCATGAGCTAGTGGGCAATGCGTCATACAATATAACAGTTGTACCCAGAGTCACGAATCGACCCATATAGTAGTATTAACCAACAGGAAAATGTATCCATGAAAACAGCCCCGGGCTTAGTATCCAAAATTATACAAACAACCATGGGAACTAAAAAAGCAACTGGCAACTCAAAACACAGAACTACGAAATTCGAGCATACACAGTGGAACTACTATACATTTAACAGAAGGTCTCTATAGGGATCATCTGGACCACTGAATGTACTCGGATCATCAATCAAAAGAAAATGAACTACATATTGATGTTAGGTTTCAGGTGTCCGACACTGGGGTTGATGAAGGAGCTTTAGAGTGCAAGACACGGATGTCCCAGTCATCTAGCAGCTTTATTCCAGCTTCAAATGTGGAGATTATATAGGACGAAGAGTCATATCTGACGATCAACTTGACCGGGAATCCCCATCTATATTGGATGTTGTTATCCCTGAGAGCGGTCGTAATCGGGCGGAATGCCCGTCTCTTGTCCAGAGTAAATTGAGACAGATCAGGGTATATTTGCAAGCCTCCCATAGTGTCAGAGTCCTCTGCTTGCCTAGCGGCCCTGAAGATATCTTCCTTAATATGAAAAAAGTGGACCCTCAGCAAAGTGTCCCTCTGGAAACTAGACGTAAATCCACCACGTGGTTTGGGTAGGCGGTGGACACGATCAATAAGCAAATTTTGCTGTGACGCTGATGGGAGAAGCTTCTGGAACAATTTGGTAACATAGTCTTTCAGTTCTGCCGGAGCTACCGAGTCAGGCACACCCCTAAACTTGAGATTGTTTCTCCTCGATCTGTCCTCCAAGTCGGCCATCTTTTCACGTAGCGAAGACACATCCTTTTGTAACTCAGAATGCGAGGTGAGATCATTATGAGACGTTACTAGCTCCTGCATTTTATCCTCAAGATGTTCAATGCGGCCTGCAATGCTTACTAGGTCAGTTCTGAGTGTTTGAATTGAGGAGTCTACACCAGATAAGATATCCGAGCAAAAGGCAGAGAACATTTTCAGCATCGTTTGGGTGGTAAGGGGAGCCTGGGGGTCAAAATCTAAACCCATATCCCCGATGCATGGAAAGCAGGAGACTTAGATAGGTGTGAAGGTGTCAAGGAACCCTTTGAGGTCATAGTAGATGATTTTTGACTTGAGGCAGGGGTTTTAGGAAATTGTATAGGCGCAGGCCGTCTGGGGGTTTTACCCCCTCTTCTCATCGTCATGTTGAGAGACTATGTCAGCGCAGTACAAAAAGGGAGTTCGCAGATGAAGGCCGGCAAACGTTGTACACTGGCTAGTAAGCTGTGGTTACTACATAAGCAGGAGGGTGATCGGCCCATGAGGTATTAAAGCCCCGTTTCAGAGCATGAGACCCATGGAATAAGGATCATTGGTAATAGTAAAAGGCAGCCATTGCGTATGGAGGCTTTTCACAGGGCATTCAGCCGTAGAACCTTGCCATGCACAGAGAGCCTCACAAAAACAGATGTAAGCAGGTAAGTAGCTGGAAGAGACAAAAAAAAACCCTGAAGAAGTTGTGCCCAATCTCCAGTGCTCCCGGTATGATGTGGGAGGTCCACAGATGGTAAGGCTGGGGATCAGGGCAACAAGCAAGGACGGGGATAGACCCACAAATAGCAGAGCATCTGGTTTATCAGAGAGGTGCTGCTGCAGTTTGCAGCCCCCAGGAACCACGTGTTTGCCTTTCTAGATTCAGCAGGGCAGTCAGGAGCCTGTAGAAGGCAGAAGAGGCAGGCTAGAGATGAGGTCGCCCAGCTGTGTCGCAATAATCCCCGCACTGTGGTGCGTCACCCAAATAGGGAACAGGCCCCACTATCCTACCTCCTCTCCTATAGGCACATCGGCGGCATCTCCAGCAACTCGTGAGCGGAAGCGGGCAAGATGTCTGGGGGCCAGAGGGCAGCGGGTCCCCGTACAAGAACTCACGCGGAGGCAGGAGGCAGCAGGATTGACGGAGCCCCGTCAGTAGGTGAGAGCCGGGAGTCCAAGATGGAGGACGGCAGGTCCCGTCTCGAACACAGCGGTACCCTCGGGCGGCTCCGTGCAGCACAGCAGGCGGGCTCCAGGTGGAGAGTGAGCAGCGGTGGAGTGCAGATCCAGGCGTCCCGTGGCCAGTCAGGGACACCACCGATGGTTCCGGGATGGATTGCCAAATCAAGGCCCCGACTTGAAAGGGAGGGGAAGGCCGCAACCTGCAGAGAGACAGGAGGTCTCTCCCGGGTCTGCAAGCTCAATCCCCGGCAGGATAACAGGTAAGGCAAGGGAAAGGGGACTAGATGGGGTGAGATTGGCAGCAGTAGGGGAGGTGGTAATGGATTAAATAGCTGAAATCAGACAAAGCTCCAGTTTTGCACAGCACGTCCTGATGGCTGCCACTCCCCATTATTACTATTTTTAAAATAAATATTATTTATTTATTTTATATATATATATATATATATACATATATATATATATATATATATATATATATATAGTCTTATTTATGTATTATTAAGTGTTACCTAGGTTATTTCCTTTCTATGTGTAATTTGTTTATCTCATTTGTTTGATGTGGATCTCTTTATCTACTTCTAGGACTTGTGTGGAAATCTGAGGTAGCTTTAGGCCAAATTCAGCAGAAATATAGAAAATTTTCAAGGATTCACAAATATATATCTTGCGGCATTGGAGAAAATAGGATTTTAATTACCTACCAGTAAATCCTTTTTTTTGTAGTCCATAGAGGATGCTGGGGTCCACATTAGTACCATGGGGTATAGACAGGTCCACTAGGAGCCATTGGCACTTTAAGAGTTTAATAGTGTGGGCTGGCTCCTCCCTCTATGCCCCTCCTACCAGACTCAGTCTAGAAACTATGCCCGCGTAGATGGACAACTTTTAGAGAAGGATTTTACAGATAGTGGCGAGATTCACACCAGCTCACACAAACTAGGCAAACCAAGCTAACTAGCTTGAAAAAACTCAACAATAGCTGAATAACTTTACTGAACCAAGTAATAACACAGTACTTAACTAAGAACAAAGCAGTACTGAACCAAGTAACCACTGCAGGATAACGAAGTGCTGGGCAGGCGCCCAGCATCCTCTACGGACTACGAGAAAAGGATTTACCGGTAGGTAATTAAAATCCTATTTTCCCTTACGTCCTAGAGGATGCTGGGGTCCACATTAGTACCATGGGGATGTACCAAAGCTCCCAGTATGGTAGGGAGAGCAAGGAGGCTCCTGCAGAACTGATTGACCAAACTTAAGGTCCTCAGAGGCCAAAGTATCAAACTTGTAGAATTTAGCAAACGTGTTTGACCCAGACCAAGTAGCCGCTCGGCAAAGCTGTAAAGCCAAAACACCCCGGGCAGCCGCCCTGGAAGAACCCACCATATGAGTAGAGTGGGCCTTAACAGACTTTGGACACAGCAATCCTGCCGTAGAATACGCATGCTGGATAGTGAACCTGTCACACCTCGCGGGCAGCGGCGGCCGCGCTTGCCTCTGCGGGTGTCCTGGATGGCCTGGCGCCTCTCTCCTCCGGCGGTCTCGGGGGTCCGGCGTCAGCGGTTCTCTCCGGCGGCTTCCCGGAGCGAGGGCGCCGCCATGTTGACTGGGATTAGGTAGGCGGAGCGGGGCTGACGTCATCTGCCCGCTCCGCCAATCAGGCAAAGGCGGGAGGTTTAAAGCCAGATGCCGAGCAGAGATCCGGCGCCTGTGTATCATCAATTCTGCCTGTCAGAAACCTTGATCTCCAGAGCTCCCTTGTTCCTGTTACCGCTGTGCTTCCAAGCATATCTGTGTTTCCAGCATCTCAGCGTTCCCAAGCACCTCCGTGCCTCCAAGCGCCCGAGCGCCATCACGCACCTCCGTGCCTCCAAGCGCCCGAGCGCCATCACGCACCTCCGTGCCTCCAAGCGCCCGAGCGCCATCACGCACCTCCGTGCCTCCAAGCGCCCGAGCGCCATCACGCACCTCCGTGCCTCCAAGCGCCCGAGCACCTCTACGCACCTCTGTGCCTCCCAGCACCTCCGTGACTCCAAGCGCCCGAGCGCCAACACGCACCTCCGTGCCCCCAAGCGCCCGAGCGCCAACACGCACCTCCGTGCCTCCAAGCGCCCGAGCGCCATCACGCACCTCCGTGCCTCAGCGCCCGAGCGCCTCTACGCACCTCTGTGCCTCCAGCACCTCAGCGCCTCAGCACCTCAGTGCCTCAGCACCTCTGTGCCTCCAGCACCTCAGTGCCTCAGCACCTCAGCGCCTCAGCACCTCAGTGCCTCAGCGCCTCTGTGTCTTCAGCACCTCAATATCACCAGCACCTCTGTACCTCAGCACTCAGCACTTTTACAAGTCTTGTTTTCCAGGAGACCTTCAAGCATTCCTCCGTGCTTCCTGCTTACCGTCTTCATCCTGTATGAGGAAGACCTACATCCGGCCATCTCTACTGCGACCCAGTAGCGGTTCCTCTTCCCGGTCACCGGAAGAAGCCGACACAACCTTTGGAAGGAACTGCTGATGTGTCCGGAGCTCAGCTCTATCTTCATGGAAGATCAAGTAGGGGCTTTTACAAGACAAAGCCCCCAACTCTGACACACGTCTAGCAGAAGCTAAGGCCAACAAAGTGACAGCTTTCCACGTGAGAAGCTTGACTTCAACCTCCTGTAGAGGCTCGAACCAGTCCGATTGGAGGAACTGTAATACCACGTTAAGATCCCAGGGTGCCGTAGGCAGCACAAAGGGAGGCTGGATGTGCAGAACCCCTTTAAAAAAAAGCCTGAACCTCAGGGAGGGAAGCCAGCTGTGTCTGGAAGAAAATGGATAAGGCCAAAATCTGGACCTTTACGGATCCCAACCTCAGACCCATATCCACACCTGCTTGCAGGAAGAGGAGAAATTGTCCCAGTTGAAACTCCACCGTAGGAAACTTCTTGGATTCACACCAAGATACATACTTTTTCCAAATGCGATGGTAATGTTTAGACGTTACTCCTTTCCTAGCCTGTATCAGGGTAGGAATAACCTTTTTCGGAATGCCCTTCCAAGCTAATATCTGGCGTTCAACCTCCATGCCGTCAAACGTAGCTGTGGTAGGTCTCGATAAGCGAAACGTCCCCTGTTGTAGCAGGTCCTCCCGAAGAGGAAGAGGCCTCGGATCTTCCAGCAGAAGACCCAGAAGAACGTACCAAGCCCTTCTTGGCCAGTCTGGAGCAATGAGAATTGCCTGAACTCTTGTTCTCCTTATGAGCTTTAGAATCCTTGGAATGAGTGGAAGTGGAGGAAACACGTACACTGACTGGAACACCCATGAAGTCACCAGGGTGTCCGCAGCCACTGCTTGCGGGTCTCTTGACCTGGAACAATACCTCTGAGGCTTCTTGTTGAGACGGGAGGCCATAATGTCTATTTGAGGAACCCCCCAAAGATTTGTCACCTCCTTGAACACCTTTGGATGGAGACCCCACTCCCCTGGATGGAGATCGTGTCTGCTGAGGAAGTCCGCTTCCCAGTTGTCCACTCCCAGAATGAAAATTGCTGACAGCGCCAACATGTGTTTTTCTGCCCAGAGGATGATTCTTGTTACCTCTGACATCGCAGCTCTGCTCTTCATTCCGCCCTGTCGGTTATGTAGGCCACCATCGTTACATTGTCCGACTGTACTTGAATGGCTCGATCTTGCAAAAGATGGGCCGCTTGGAGAATACCGTGGTATACGGCTCTTAGTTCCAGAATGTTTATCAGAAGACTGGATTTCAGACTTGATCAACTTCCTTGCCCCATCCCCGGAGACTTGGTTAGAAGGTTCCAGTCCTGAATCCCAAACCTGCGGCCCTCCAAAAGGTGAGGCATTTGCAGCCACCAGATTAATTAAATCCTTGCTTTCGGTGACAGGCGTATCCTATGGTGCATATGTAGATGAGATCCCGACCACTTGCCCAGGAGATCCAGTTGGAAGGATCGAGCATGTAATCTTCCGTACTCTAGAGCCTCATAGGAGGCAACCATCTTCCCTAGAAGGCGAATGCACTGATGTACCGATACCCGGGCTGGCTTCAGGACATCCCGGACCATTGTTTGTATCACCAACGCTTTCTCCTCCGATAGAAAAACCCTCTGCACTTCCTTGTCGAGAATCATCCCCAGGAAAGACAATCTCCTCGGTTCCAAATGGGACTTTGGAAGGTTCAGGATCCAACCATGGTCCCTGAGCAGACGAGTCGTGAGAGCAATGGACTGCAACAACTTCTCCCTGGTCGATGCCTTTATCAGCAGATCGTCCAGATATGGAATTATGTTCACTCCCTTTCTGCGGAGGAGAACCATCATCTCTGCCATCACCTTGGTGAACACCCTCGGCGCTGTGGAGAGACCGAATGGCAGTGCCTGGAACTGATAGTGACTGTCTAACAGTGCAAATCTGAGATAAGCCTGGTGCACCGGCCAAATTGGAATGTGGAGGTACGCATCCTTGATATCCAGGGATACCAGAAACTCTCCCTCCTCCAGACCTGAGATCACCGCTATCAGAGACTCCATTTTGAACTTGAACTCCCTCAGATGAGGATTGAACTATTTCAAGTTCAAAATCGGTCTGACCGAACCATCCGGTTTCGGTACCACGAAAAGGTTCGAATAGTAACCCGTGTTGCTTATGAGGTGGAACTGGAACAATGACATCTGACTTTTCCAATTTTTGGATGGCTTCCTGTAGGATAGCCCGGTCTGTCAGTAAAGCTGGCAAGGCTGATTTGAAGAATCGGTGAGGTGGGAGTTCTTAAAACTCCAGTCTGTACCCCTGGGATACAATATCCTGTATCCAGGGATCCAGGCCGGACGACACCCAGACGTGGCTGAAACGTATGAGTCTCACATCCACCAGCCTGTACCCCAGGCTGTGTGGTCCACCATCATGCTGAGGATTTTGAGGAACCAGAAGCAGGCTTTTGGTCCTGGGAGCCTGCAGGCGCAAGCTTTTTGGATTTTGCACGACCACCTCTAAAGAAGGTGGTAGGAGGTTTGGACTTTTTTTGTCTTAGCGGTCCGAAAGGACTGCGATGCAGATGAAGAAAAGGGTTTCTTCGTAGAAGGTGAAGCTGATGGAAGAAAAGGTGACTTACCCGCGGTTGCCGTGGAAATCCACGTATCCAACGCTTTCCCAAATAGAGCCTGACCTGTGTAGGGTAGGTTATCCACACTTCTCCTGGATTCCGCGTCTGCAGACCATTGGCATAGCCAGAGTCCCCTGCGAGCTGAGACAGACATGGAAGATATCCTTGCATTCAGCGTACCCAGGTCCTTCATGGACTCCAC
This sequence comes from Pseudophryne corroboree, assembly GCF_028390025.1. NCBI lineage: Eukaryota > Metazoa > Chordata > Amphibia > Anura > Myobatrachidae > Pseudophryne > Pseudophryne corroboree. Next base: position 637,784,299 of record NC_086445.1, on the reverse strand, counting down.
CATGAACCCCGCAGAATCCTGTATGTTACATAAAAACAGTTTAATGTCACTTCTTTCCATTGTATCTAAGTCTTCTAGTAACGTGTCTGACCACTGTACTATAGGTTTAGAAATCCATGCACAGGCAATAGTAGGCCTTAACGCCACCCCTGAAGCAGTGTATATGGATTTGAGCGTAGTGTCAGTCTTACGATCAGCCGGTTCTTTTAACGCAGTAGAGACAGGGACAGGTAAAACCACCTTTTTGACAGTCTGGGAAGGGAAAAGCAACCAAAACCCTCTTGAGGACCTCAAATTTATTCTTTGGGTTTTCCCAGGATTGTTCAAATAGAGCTTTTAATTCTTTAGATGCAGGGAAGGTTAGCGAGGCTTTCTTATTGTCTGTGAAGTAAGCCTCCTCAACCTGCTCAGGTGTTGTCAGTAATGTTTAACACATCTCTCTAATGGCCTCAATCATGAGCTGCACCCCCATTGCCAGGGATGCCGTCCCCTCAGCACATCCCCATCACCGTCTGCCGTGTCAGAGTCGGTATCCATGTCATCTTGCATACTCTGGACAAGTGCACATTTCTTTGGGTATATGCTAGGGGATTTAGAAGGAATAGGAACAAAACCTGACCAAACTGCCATAGAATTCTTTAAAACCTGAGTTTCAGTCTCAGTATGAGCTACCCTAGTAGAGATCTGAGAGATCATTCCCTTAATAGAAGTCAGCCATACTGGCTCAGTAATAAGGATCTGAGACAAGACATTTAATTCCTGGGTACATGGAATGGATTCCTCTGGAGAAGAAACATCCTCAGCATAAGACACAGAGTCCCTGGACATAGCTATATGAGAAAACATACACCCTGACTCACACAGGAAAATGTCAGACACAGTTTCCCTCCCAAGTACCTTCAGAGAAACACAGAGCTTGGAGCCAGCACACACACACAGTGCTCAATTAGGTAGTATAACCAAACTGGCGCTGCCTGTGTACCCTTAATAGACTACACAGTAATACACAGCCTCCCCCCTTCTACAACCCCCTGGTACCTCACAGGATAGCTGGAGTCGTGTGGAGGGACAGCACTCCCTGTCAGCATCTTTGGAGCTGCATCTGTAGGGAGAAAAGGCGCTGAATGCGGCTGGGTCTGCTCTGAGAAGCTCCGCCCCCTGGACATGGCGCCTCTTCCCGCAGTTTCAAAGGATTATACTGACCTGAGGATTTTGCTAGCAGCGTTACCGAGGTCCCTGATAGCCTTGAGTGACCAGTGTAGGGTATCTGCACTCGCTCAGGGCGCCCCTCATTGCGCCGTACTGTGTACCGCTGAGCTCTCCGGAGCGCAGTTAGTACTGCGCTCCTACCCTGTTGTTGCCATTCACACCGGGTCCCCGCTTGTCAGGTCGCCGGTGACTCACTTGCCACCGGAATCTTCTGGCTCTGTAAGGGGGTGACGGCATGCTGCGGGAGTGAGCGGTCGCCTTGGGCGGCTAACAATCATCACCCTCAGGAGCTCAGTGACACCCAGAAACGCCCACTTCATGTCACACTTCCTGCGTTCGGCCGTGCGACTCGAATGTTCGTTACACTCTGTGCAAACCCACGATGCTCATTGTACGAGTACAACGCGCCTGCGCACCGCAATGAAGCTCAAAATTGAGCTCAGGTGCTTCCTATTTCCACTGATCATCCTTGAGATGTTACTACAACTTAATTGGAGTCCACCTGTGGTAAATTCAGTTGATTGGACATGATTTGGAAAGGCACTCACCTGTCTATATAAGGTTCCACCCTTGACAGTGCATGTCTGAGCACAAACCAAGCATGAAGTCACAGGAATTGTCTGTAGACCGCCGAGACAGGATTGTCTCGAGGCACAAATCTGGGGAAGGGTACAGAAAAATATCTGCTGCTTTGAGGGTCCCAATGAGCACAGTGGCCTCCATCATCCGTAAGTGGAAGAAGTTCGGAACCATCAGGACTCTTCCTAGAGCTCGCCGGACGTCTAAACTGAGCGATCGGGGGAGAAGGGCCTTAGTCAGGGAGGTGACCAAGAACCTGATGGTCACTCTCTCAGAGTTACAGCATTCCTCTGTGGAGAGAGATGAACCTTCCAATAGGACAACCATCTTTGCAGCAATACACCTATCAGGCCTGTATGGTAGAGTGGTCAGACGGAAGCCACTCCTTGGTAAAAACCACATGGCAGCCTGTCTGGATTTTGCCAAAATGCACCTGTAGGATGAGAAACAAAATTCTCTGGTCTGATGCGACAAAGATTGAACTCTTTGGCGTGAATTCCACGCGTCATGTTTGGAGGAAACCAGGCACCGCTCTTCACCAGGCCAATACCATCCCTACAGTGAAGCATGGAATGTGGGAAAAAAGAATGCAGCAATGTACAGAGACATCCTGGATGAAAACCTGCTCTAGAGCGCTCTTTTCCTCAGCCTGGGGCAACGGTTCATCTTTCAGCAGGACAATGACCCTAAGCACACAGTCAAGATATCAAAGGAGTGGCTTCAGGACAACTCTGTGAATATCCTTGAGTGGCCCAGCCAGAGCCCAGACTTAAATCCGATCTCTGGAAAGATCTGAAAATGGCTGTGCACCGACACTTCCCATCCAACCTGATGGAGTTTAAGAGGTGCTGCAAAGAGGAATGGGCGAAACTGCCCAAAGATAGGTGAGCCAAGCTTGTGGCATCATATTCAAAAAGACTTGAGGCTGTAACGGCTGCCAAAGGTGCATCAACGAAGTATTGAGCAAAGGCTGTGAACACTTATGTACATGTGATTTCTTAATTTTTTATTTTTAATAAATTTGCAAAAATCTTTTTTCACGTTGTCATTATGGGGTATTGTGTGTAGAAATTTGAGGGATAAAATGAATTTATTCCATTTTCGAATAAGGCTGTAACATAAAATGTGGAAAAAGTGAAGCGCTGTGAATACTTTCCGGATGCACTGAATTATCATCACATCTATAGCGCCCTCTAAATCTGTTTTTGTGTTGGATGTTATGTATTTGGACTCAAACTAAAAGAGGGTCTTTTTACAGGTGCAGCTATCATTTCTGAATAGTGCAAGATAAGGTCATTCTTTTCCACTCATTTCCAGTCTATTCTGAACACCTCACAATATTGGCCGCAGCGGCTGTGTGACGTCACGCAGCCGCTGCGGGCCGGGGAGCGACGAGTAGCTCCCGGCCAGCACGTTAAAGCTGCGCTTGCCGGGAGCTACTCCTAAAGTGCAAAAGCATCGACTGACATGCGGGACGGGATAGCCCTGTACTAAGCGTCCTCCTGCATGTCTGTTGTCATGATCGTAGCCCTGCAAAATTTTGCAGGGCTACGATCAACTTGAAATGACCCCCATTGTTTTTAGGTCAAAAGGATGCACCGAGGTAGCTGGATGACTAAGCTAAGCGATATAAGTGGGCAGCACAAACACGTGGCCCATCTAGGAGTGACACTGTAGTGGAAGACAGGATGGCAGTTTTAAAAACTAGGCCCCAAAGAGCACATAATGCAAAGAATAAAAAGAAGTGCAAGATGGAATTGTCCTTCCCACTCAGGGTGGTCTTCAGTATGCCGAATGTCGGGAACCCGGCGCACAGTATACCGCCGCCGGAATCCCGACACCCGGCATACCGACAGCTGTTCTCCCTCGTGGGGGTCCACGACCCCCATGGAGGGAGAATAAAATAGCTCGCCACGCTGTCGGTATGCCGGCGGTCGGGCTCCCGGCGCTGGTATGCTGGTCGCCGGGAGCCCGAGCGCCGGCATACCATACTACACCCCCCACTCACCCTTATGTTGTATACAGTAAACAGGACATACACACTTTAACAAACCAATCATTTCAGCGACAGGGTCTGCCACATAACACTGGCTGAAATTATTGGTTTGTTTGGGCCCCCACCAAAAAGAAGCAATTAATTTCTCCTTGTACAAACTGGCTCTACAGAGGCAAGATGTCCTCCTAATTCTCATCCTCCAATTCCTCAGTCCCTTCAGTGTTTACATCCTCACAGAGTATTCCTGCTGGAATCCACCATCACAGGTCCCTGTTTACTTTCTAGAGGCAATTGCTGGTAAAGGTCTTCCTGGAGGAATTTATAATTCATTTTGATGAACATCATCTTCTCCAGATTTTGTGGACGTAACCTCCTACGCCGATCACTGACAAGGTTACCGGCTGCACTAAACCATACCTCCCAACTTTGAATCCTACTAGGTCGGGACAGTCGCGTGGCGTAGCAGTTTGCGTCCCAAAAAGGGGCGTGGCTTTGGATTGGAGGGGCATGGCCTTGATTGAGTGGGCGTGGCTGCGCACCAAGGACCCATTTTCCAGCATTTTGGGGGCATGCCCAGTGCTCCCTGAGCAGCGGGGCAGCCCCCTGCTCCACTCCCAGGACTGAGTGGATGGCGTGCGCACGATTCAGAGATCACTCGCTGCTTTGCCAAGCAGAGCAGCGGGTTACCAAAGTATCTCCCAACTGCCCCCGCACCCGCGGGACATTGTTGCCCACGTGAGGCACAGCGGGACAATGTCCAAATAGCAGGACTATCCCACTGGAATCGGGACAGTTGGGAGGTATGACTAAACACTCTTTCAGAGTACACACTGGAGGCAGGGCTACTTAGGTAAAATAAAGCCAGTTTGTGCAAGGGCCTCCAAATTGCCTCTTTTTCCTGCCAGTATGCATACCGACTGACATGCCTACTTGGAAGCTGTCACCCATGTAATCCTCCACCATTCTTTTAACGGTGACAGCATCATATGCAGTGACAGTAGACATGTCAGTAATTGATGTCAGCTCCTTCAGTCCGGAACAGATGTCAAAACTTGCTCCTGACTGCTCTGCGTCACCACCAGCAGGTTGGCTAGGAATTATTATTTTTTCCTCACAGCCCCAGTTGTGGGAGAAAATCAAGGAGGAGCTGTTGACAGGTCACGTTCCGCTTGAGCTGACAATTTTCTCACCAGCAGGTCTTCGCACCTCTGCAGGCTTGTGTCCCCTGGAAAGAGAGATACAACGTAAGCTTTAACCCTAGGATCGAGCACAGTGGTCAAAATGTAGTGATCTGATTTCAACAGATTGACCACCCTTGAATCCTGGCAAAGCGAATGAAGGGCTCCATCCACAAGTCCCACATACTTAGCAGAATAGCTACTCCTTTAATTTATCCAGCTGCTTCTGCAAAAGCCTGGTGAGAGGAATGACCTGACTCAAGCTGGCAGTGTCGGAACTGACTTCACGTGTGGCAAGTTCGAAGGGTTGGAGAACCTTGCACAACACAGAAATCATTCTCCTTTGCACTTGAGTCAGGTGCATTCCCCCTCCTTTGTTTATGTCATAGGTGGATGTATAGGCTTGAATGGCCTTTTACTGCTCCTCCATCCTCTGAAGCATATAGAGGGTTGAATTCCACCTCGTTACTGCCTCTTGCTTCAGGTGACGGCAGGGCAGGTTCAAGAGTGTTTGCTGGCATTCCAGTCTTCGGCACACAGCCGCTAAATGTTGAAAGTGGTCCGCAATTTTTCGGCCCACCAACAGTATCTCTTGCACGCTCCTGTCATTTTTCAAAAAATTCTGCACCACCAAATTAACTGTGTGAGCAAAACATTTGACATGCTGGAATTTGCCCAGATGTCATTCTCGCACAATATTGGTGGTGTTGTCAGATATCACAAAACCCCAGGAGAGTCTAAGTGGGGTAAGCCATTGTGCGATGATGTCCCTCATTTTCTGTAAGAAGTTCTCGGCAGTGTGCCTCTTACAGAAACTGGTGATACACAGCGTAGCCTGCCTAGGAATGAGTTGGCGTTTGTGAGATGCTCCTGCTGGTGCAGCTGCTGTTGTTGCAATACATCTACCCAGTGGGCTGTCAGTCCTTAGTTTGCCCTGCTCCACTTGTCCACATGTCCGTGGTTAAGTGGACAGTGGGGACCACTGCATTTTTGAGGACACTGAGGACACTTTTCTTAATGTCCTTGTACAGTCCGGGAATCGCTTGCCTAGTGAAGTGGAATCTAGAAGGGACTTGGTTCTGGGGACACAGTATGTCCATCAACTGTCTAAATCCCACTGCACTAATGGCAGATACTGGATGCACGTCTAACACCAGCATAGTTGTTATGGCCTCAGTAATCTGCTTTGCAACAGGGTGACTGCTGTCATATTTCATCTTCCGCGCAAAGGATTGTTGGACAGTCAATTGCTTAGTAGTACAAGTGATCTTCTCACTTTCTTTTTGGGATGACGATCGACTCCCAGCAGCAACAGCAGCGGCTGCAGTAGGCGTAGCACTCATGGATCCTCTGGAGGAATCCCAAATAGGAGAGGACTCCTCAGTCATGCCAGTGACATGGCCTACAGGACTACTTCCGATCCTGACTGAGGGGAAAATTGACGATGAGGGAGTTGGTGGTGTGGCTTGCAGGAGCTTGGATACAACAGGAAAAATGGATTAAGGTGTTACTGGACTGTTTACGCTCTTACCCAAAGTTTCTGAACTTGACAATGACTTATGATGAATGCACTGCAGGTGATGTATAAGGGAGGATGTTCCTAGGTGGTTAATATCCTTGCCCATACTTATTATGGATTGACAAAGGCAATAGATGGCTTAACACCTGTTGTCTGGATTTGTGGAGAAATAATTCCACACCGAAGAGGTGGATTTTTTTTGTATTTTGCACAGGCATGACATTGGGCTTTTTCATCCCATGGACAACAACTGTTTCCACTGGTGCCTTATTCAAACAAACCACATCACCATCAGAATCCTCATTGTTAACTACACCAATATCCTCCTCATCCTGGTGTACTTTTACAGTGACATGCTCAATATCAGCAACTGGACTGGCGGTGCTCCTCCCAGCACTTACAGAGGGCGTGCAAATGCTGGTAGGAGCCTCCTATTCCCATACAGTCTTGGGAAGGTCAGACCTAGACATCGCAACCGCGGACACACTTAGACTCTCCTTGGGGATTTGTGATATCTCTGGGTCTGAACGCACAGTTGTTTTTTCCTGTGCTTTAACAAGCTTTATTTTTTTGAGAGGGAGGAGGACTTCCATCTTAATGAGAAGTTGAACCACCAGTCATGAACATAGACCAAGGCCTTAGCCTTTCCTTTCCGCTTCATGTCGTGAATGGCATATTGCCAATTTTTACGATTGTCATCAGATAATTTCTATTTTGGTTATTAATTTTTGCTTTTTGAATTTTACATGCCCTCTATGACATTGTGCATCTGCCTTAGCAAACCACGTTGATGGAATTGCATCGTCAATGTCATGACTGGTGATAGCAGCAGCTTCAGCACTAGTACTAGGAACTGGAAGTGGTTCCTGATCTTTCACTATTTTTTCCTCCAAATTTTTGTTCTCCATTTCACAGGACAACACCCTTTTATTATTACAGCACACAGAACAGAATAGATCTTAAGAATTTAAAGAATTCCAAACTGATGCAGAGCTACAGAAGAAGTACAAACCTGCGTGACATCTTGATTCATAATGGCATTTCAGGTTTGAATTTGGTTCGTCCATCATATTTCCTATCTCACCAACCTGGATGTTATAAATGTCTAGGTTGCACCACATGCAGGTATATTGAGTGCGGACCGACATTTGCTCATCCTCATTCAGGTGCTAAGATTAAAATTAAGCATGTGGTATCCTGCCAAAGTTCTTTTGTAATCTACTACATAAAATGCCCTTGTGGCTAATTATACATTGGCAAAAATATTAGACAATTTTGTGAGAGGATGGCACTCCACCCGCAGGTAATTCGTGCAGCATTAGAAGGTACAGCCTGGCGCCCGCCACGTCCGAGAAGCCAGACACTCGTTAGCCAGTATGCGCATAAGATTTCATAGATCATGTCCCCAATAACATCTGAGGGGGGGATCGTGACACCCGTTTATTACAAAGGGAGGCCCGTTGGATCTTCGAACTACGTACTGTAGCACCCCAGTGCTTAAATGAATCGAACAATCTTGGATGCTTCCTATGACAGTAGTTTACATATTATTTTTGATTTGCATAGATTTGTATTGTTTCCATCACTACACTGATGTGTAATCTATACATGATAGTAGGCTTCCTTCTATACCTTGTATATGCAGTGTGTGTGTGTGTGTGTATATATATCAGTGACGTGCGGTGAGCTCAGTGGCTGGGGAGGCTCTGGCAGCTAATCAAACCGACCCCACCATAGAGGGGGGAAAAAAAGTGTAGTCCCCCATACTTCACTAAAACCAGCACCAGGTAGAACCAGCCAAAGGGGGTAATGCCATAGCAGGGGAGAAAGTCAGTGTGGGGTCCCCTTGCCATAACATTAATCAGCCCCCTAAGCCAGTCACCCCAGGGCTGGAATTCCTTGGAAAGTGGGTCCACCAAAAAATAAAAATGGGGTCCCTCCTCCCGACCAACAACCAGCACTGGGCTGATAGCCCATTGCTTTGCTCCGCACCCCTGGTAGCAGTGGGTGCGGGGTTCATGCTATGATAATATTGTTCTTTACAGGTGTCCTACAGGTCCCAGCAAGCCTGCCCCAGCATGCCGGCACTTGGAGAACCACAAGTGCCAGCATGCCCGGACATAAAGGGCCCGCTGGTACCTGTAGTCCGCCTGTAAAGAAAATATTAAAATAAAACACCACACGTTTAAAAAAAAAGTTTTATTAGTCAGGGTCTTCACCTGGAGGAGGCGGCCTTTAAGCTTTTTTGAATGGCCGCCGCCTTCCCAGGGCTTCCGGCGTCTTCCTCCAGTGTCTTAACCTGGGAGGCGGCCGCCATCTTCCCAGGGCTACCGGCGTCTTCATCTGGGAGGCAGCGGCCTTTAAGCTCTTTTGCATGGCCTCCACCTCCCCAGGGCTTCCGGCGTCTTCACCTGGTGGGCGGCAGCTGTGAAGCTCTTTTGCAGACTTCCACGGTGTCTTCTATCTTCAGGAGCTCTTCACTGCTCCTCCTCCGCCATCATACTGTCGCCGTTGCCTCACAGTGACTTCTATAAGTCAGCCGGAGGGGGCGGAGCAATGATGCGGCGAGCCGTGATTGGCTCGCGGCTGCGATCTTGAATTTTAAAAATGACGCTGAGATTAGATTAATATAAAGGAGATATTTATGACACATAATATGTGTCATAAATATCTTTGTATTATTTTAATCAGTAATGACAGGGGAGGCACTGCCTCCCCTGACTGTACGTTCCTGATATCTATCTATCTATCTATCTATCTATCTATCTATCTATCTATCTATAAATCAATCTATCTATCTATCTGTATATGTATATATATATATATATATATATATATATATATATATATATAATATGTATCTTTTTATTTTTTTTGTAATATTTATTATAAACTATGTAATTCCTTGCTCTAGTCATTATCCCAAGTATAGTGCCATTATTTCCTATTCCCAGCAGGTTGTAATGGCATCTGTACTACTAATTATTCAAGTATTTACCCACATTTAGCACATTATTGCTTGTTTACATTATTCATTTGATTATACCATCATCTGATTTATGTGTGGTGGTTTGCCGTACTAGTTTCGTCTATCTGCTGCCATCTACTGGTTATTTTACATGTTCACACGCTATATTGTTTTTTTGTTATAGCTCTGCTGTACACTCCCGGTGGGTTCCCATGGTCACGGCTCCCTGACGTCATCGGCCCCCGATGGCGTGGACACAGGGCATGGTGGTGGTCCTGATGGTGCACATTCATTTGTATGGTTAGATAAGGTTGGACTATGGGCCTAATTCAGAGTTGATCGCAGTAGAACATTTGTTAGCAGTTGGGCAAAATCATGTGCGCTGCAGGTGGGTCAGGTGTAACATGTGCAGAGAGAGTTAGATTTGGGTGGGGTGTGTTCAAATTGAAATCTAAATTGCAGTGTAAAAATAAAGCAGCCAGTATTTACCCTGCACAGAAACAATATAATCCACCCAAATCTAACTCTCTCTGCAAATGTTATATCTGCCCCCCCCCCCCCTGCAGTGCACATGGTTTTGCCCAACTGCTAACAAATTTCCTGCTGCGATCAACTCTGAATTACCCCTTATGTTCCTTGTTTTGTTTGTATGTACTGACAACATTTTTCTTTTAATTGATAAAACTAAAAAGGAAAGAAATTGACTATCTCTTACATGGGATAATTTTGAGTGATTATTTCCGAAAGAAGTTAATTCCCAGAGGCTTTCGCATTAAGAACACTCCTACTGTAGGAATGTATAACGTAGATTTTTGCCGCAAGTGGGTGGCGATTTGAAATAAATGTAGCTTCTTAGTGCTAGTGATTGAGGAAGCCAATCGGGAGCTCACTAAGATTAAGGATAATATTGAATCCTTTGAAAATGCCAATTTAGACATCCTAAAGAATGATCTGGAGATGGATTGGATGGCCACATTAAATGTACAGGTTGAGGAGCATCGCTGGGACCTCCTTAAGTTTAAAAGGGACAAGCTCATTATAGTACAGAGGGTTTACCATAAGGGAAAAGTTTACCCATGGGTAAACAACCCAGGGATCTCCACTAAACATCATCGGTTATCAAGATGGTGACATATCTGCCACACCTGATAACAGCACTGACACTTTGAACGGGAGTCCATCATCGCAAACTGAACCTGAAAATGAATTACCATCCAGCTCTGGTAAACCCCCTTAAGGGTCATGCACCTGTGCACAGTGTAAGACCCCTGAAAAAAAACAGGAGAGAGGGCTGGTGGCAAAGGAGCTGTAGTACAGAATCAAACTATAAAAAAAAGAACTTATTGTTTAATTTGTCCAAAAGAGAAGGGCCCTCCCACCTTATGGAAAAATTCTTTCCTCATTTAATGCCATCTAGACAGCAGCGCCAGCATCGGGAAGCTGAGCAGCGTCAATCCAAGATGGCGGCCACGGCTCCTGAGATTTTGCATTTCACATCCCCTGCTACCTCTCCTTAGCATGTCTGCTCCCCTGCATCCTCTCCCTCCCATATGCTGCAGTTGCCTGTCCTTGAGGGGGACACACAGACCTTAGCCTCCTATGCGGATATTGGGCCTAATTCTGACATGATCGCTGTTCTATGCGCACGAATGCAGCGTATGCAAGTGTGCAAATAGAATGCACGCATGCGAACAGAAAGAATAACACGCCTATCAAGTACAAATGCACAAAATGTGCAGCAGTGCACAAAAGAGGTGTTTACTATTTTGCTTCGCATAGGAGCGATGTGTTCGCAAGGTTGCGAAATGCACCGCCTGCATTATGGAGCTGTCGTACATGTGCGTTGCATTCACTAGTTTGCAAACAATCGCAGAATGTTTTTTTTTTAAACAAAAGTTTATTGAACCAATCACCGTAAGGATTCAAAATGTTATTGAACAATTAAGTGATCAAACACTGCAAATTGAAGAATTTGACAACCTAATTGCTCAATGACATTCAGCAATTAAGGCAACAAACATATCCTCAAAATATGTTTGATGTCCTATTTGCACAATACACTCAATACCATTTGAAAATACTATATATAAAAATATTTAGTATTTTAAAATAGTGTTGTTACCACCCCAATAAAAAAGGTAAGACACATAAATGAAATGTATGAAAAAGATAAATAGACACATATTTAAAAATCAGAGGATAGATTACATTATGTTTAATAAAAAACATCACACAATAGCTACATTTTAAAAGTTTACTTTTCATAATAAACAACAAATAAAAAAACCCATTATAATGATATTTAACAAAATCAAATAAATTTAACAAATTTTAGACATCGTCCAGCAGGGTGAGAATGTGTGCCTGCATGGCCAGTAGCTCTCTTCGGACGGCCCAGTTTCAATCCCAAACTTCAGGGTCTCTAATAAGTGGGGAAGAGTGCGAAGAATAAAAATGAAAAGCATAATAACATATTCAGATAAACCTCATCACTACAATCCATTGAGAATGCCAATGCAAAGCTGATTACAAACACACAACTTAATTGTGTGCATATCAACTCTGTTGCTCGTCACATATACTACTGATTTTAAACATATAAAAACTTACACTCACATCTACAAAAAATTATTAGCATACATATTTCATAAACATATATCTCTCCCTTTATCTAGTATAAACAATCAACTCCCATCTACACTATGCATTTATCATTTTAACGGCTCACTTGTTCACAAACACAATTGCAGGAGTTTGTTGGCCCACTACCCATCCTATGTCATGGCCTCCCACACATCATAAGATTGTCCTGTAGGCTTCATTTTAGCCTTCATACAAGGCTTATAAATTCCACAACAACACACATGACTTTCAAAATCCTATATTTCATTACAATGACATCAGAAATGTCTTTTCAATGTATTTGGAAACTGTGATAGTGCTGGAAATAGTTCCTGGAATTGTTTTAAATTCAGAATACCATATATTTAGAAAATTTGGGAGCAGGGCCTTCCTACTTCTATGTCTGTTATGACCCAGTTTTCTAACAATTGAATGTTTTAAGGTAATCTGTTGCAGTAAATGTGTCTTCAACTTGTGTCCCTCCAGTTGCTATGGAACTACACATCCAAGCATGCCCTGACTCAGTGATAGCATGCCTTAATAGCAAAACTTGCAGGGAATGCTGGGATGTGTAGATCCACAGCAGCTGGAGGGACATAGGTTGAAGACACATGTTGTAGTATAGTTTTTACAAACATAATAAAAGTACATTCAATTAATTGTAAAAAATGATGCTTACTTTCTACCATAGCCGCCCACTCATCCTCCTCTTCTTCCATTGGTGGTTGACTGCATTTGTTCTTTAGAGGGGAATAGAGGTTGGATGTGGGAAGGGTCTTGAAAGAGGGATGGAGGTTGGATGGGGGAGGGGCTTGAAAGGCAGACAGAGATTGTATGGGGGAAGGAGGTTCAGATTGAGAGGGGGAGGGCAAGTCATGGGTGGATGTAGTTTGAGTGGCGGATGGAGGTTGAGGAGGAGAGAGAGGTTTAAGAGGGGGTTGAAGTTTGAGGGGAGAGGGAGGTTGAGAGGGGGTTGAAGTTTGAAGGGTAGAGGGAGGTTGAGAGGCGGTTGAAGTTTGAGGGGGAGAGGGAGCTTGAGGGGGTGAGGGAATTTGATGGGGGGAGGGAGCTTGAGTGGGGGATGGAATTTGATGGGGGGAGGGACTGGTCTGATGTGTGGGTTGTGGCCTCCCAATCCTCCTTTGTGCTCTGCCTAAGAGAGGAACACAGTTTGAATTTTGAAGCTTATGTAATTTTTTGTTATAATACACATTAGCTACTCTAGAATGCACAAAATAAATATCCTTTTTTATGTGTTTTACCATTTAATACACGTTATATTTATCCATATTTTTATGGTTTTTATAAAAAAAAAATCTTTTATAAACTACAAATAATATAACATGTACGTAAGTCAGATCCACTGTTTGTAAATTAGTAAACAGACAACCCACACATACTGTATACATGCATACAAACATCCATGCATACCTACATACATTATCACTATCTACAGGCTAAACAACATACACACACTTATGGATGCAAATATTACTATCCGTTTAACAGCAAACAACACACACTCATACGCACACAAATCCACAGTAATGCTACAGCATGCATTACTTATGTAGCTGTATTTGCTGGTGTGGTTGCGCCAGCAAACGCAGCTGTCTGTGGCGGATGTCCGACCACCGCTGCTCTAATTGGACGATGGTCTGCCTGAAGCAGACCCTCACACACAGTCTGTGTGCGGCCTCTGCGCAGGCCGCACGCTCACGGGCGTTTGAGATATATAGTCCCGTGCTGCCTATGCGGTTGTCAGGAATCTGCATTCTCCATCGCATCACTACCTGTGAACAGGCGTCTCCTGGCTTCAGTCCTCTGTCTTCAGAGTATCCCCTGTGAATTGAACCTGTGGAACTACAGGTCCCAGCAGTTCCGTTCCAGTCCAGTTCAGTTCAGTTCCAGTTCCAGTCTTCAGTCTCCTGCAGCCTGGAGTACACAGTGCTTCTAGTTAACAGTATTTACTCCCGGTGCACTACTGAGCCCAGCCAGCAATCAGCAGTGCATTGCAGAATTACTCTCCTGATGAATCATTAGCTTCAGCTAACTCACAGCTGATCTGAACACCCAATCCAGGCCAGCGGGGTGTGTTCTCACAGAGATGCAACATCCAATCATCACAGACCACGGGGTATAAACTCCAGTTCCTGGCTCAGTCTCATCGCCTTGGACAAGTCACACTCGGTGTACTAGTGCTCCTGGTTCCCGTGTTCCTGTCTCCAAGTGGATCCCCTGTTGTACCTTTCATTGTTCAAGTCTTCAGTCTTCATTCCTTCAGCCTGCTTCAGATTCCAGCCTGCTTCAAACTCCAGCCACAGATCACTACTTCCATCTGCAGTAAGAGATTTTCCTCAGGTGTTACTCTCTGCTAAACCTGTGCACCTAATTAACAGCATTTCATCCTGTGCATTATATCCAGCATTTAACACTCTTGCTGAGTAGGACTGTCTCCTGACTGGGCCGTGCAAGGCCAAAGTATTTCTATGTTAGAAACTGTGTGCATTTACAAAATACCGGAGTTCTGCTTTTCTTCAATTATTACTACAGTACTGTTTTGCTTCCAGCTATTCAAGTTATTATTATTACCTATTTCTGTTACCTGTGACTTTTGAATAAACATTTCCTTTGGACTCAGTTACTGTTCATTATTACTACTATCAGTTGTACAAGTTATTATCCATGCTTCAGTTTCTGTTATTATTGGCTTCCAAGTAACTATCCATTGTATATCATCCCATCTGTTTCCAACTACTCTGTGACCTCTGTGACACAATAAACACCAGTGCTTGCTTATGCGCAGGACTTTTATCAAGCCTCCTTATTTTATACACCGCACCAGCCCTGACCCACTAGTGCCCCCTCTGGGAACAGATAAAACCAGAAACCTGACAGCGTTGGTCCATGATGACAGTCAGGATGTGCAGCTCTCTGATGCTGAATGCGTCAGCTCGCATGGTGCCAATGGCATATTAATCATTTTTGCTAATATTTATATAGTATGCCTGCTGTTGATTGGTTGACAGCTGTGATGCACATAAATACAAATAAGCTTTATTGCTATTAATGGACATTAACATTATGTGTATGGGTTTGCAGTTGCGAATGCAATTGTGATGGTATGCTACTTTAACCGGTGAGATTGCAAAATATTTATCAATCTTCTTGCAACCTCTATTAACTAAACATTGCAGGTGTAAATTGCGGATTTATTATATGAAAGAAAAAAAAACAACGAGTTAAGGTCGTTTTTTTTTTTTTTTTTTTTAAAGAAATAGCCATGATTTTATGGGTCCTAAGGATAACAAACTACACATATGTAGCATCATAATTTTCCATAAATAGTGAAGGAAAATGTATCAAAATCACATTTCAACATTGATCTATGCAAATACATCTATGGTAACTACAATTCACTACTTCAACTGTAATGTTGTTGTAGGAGAACACATGTCATGCTACATTTATAATTTAAAATGCATTTTTTAGTTTGTTGGTACAACAATCATTGTTTGCTTTATCCATATTTTTAAGGCTCCTGCACTAATAATGTGTTTGGGGTTTTTATTTTGTATGTTAATTTGTACTCACAAAAACAGGTTTATTTATAGTTTTATTTTTTTTATTAAAAGCATAACACTTTTTAAAAATATTATGTGCTAATTGCCTCAAAATTCTGACCTGATCATAACTCAAACATACCTAAAATATCGGGCAACTAATCTGTTGCGCATTGCATGTCCGCGTTCAGGCTCTCAGCCGCTGCCCCAGATATGGCCAACCCCTGGCTCCTCATCCTCTGGGGCCAATATTTCTTGTTGGGCCAATGCCACATGACTCTTTATAGCAATATTGTGAAGGATTGCACACAGGACTAACCATTTACTTACTTACTATTTCCGGTGAATACATGAGGTCTACAAATTTTAAAGAGAGAAAATAAAATCAACTTTTAATAGCAGCACTCTTTCCTTTCCACAAGAAAATTAATTCTTCAAAAAGGATGTTTGATATTTTATTCATAAACTTATAAAATAAAGAAGTTCCAATACCCATATATGTTGTGATTATCTTTATTATCATCACATATGATGGATCATATGTCCCTTTTTTTTTGAAGGGGTCATGTAGAGTGAAATATAAAATTAAGGACAGAATGTAGAAAAAAGAAATATATTTTTGTGAATAAGGATGTTTAAAATAGAATAAAATGCTAGTACGCTGTCTTTATTCTGTGAATTAATGCAATATCTGTGATTTAACAATTTATATTGGTATTCCTTAAATGACCACTGGATATTTTGCCAGTGATATCAATGTAAGGTTACAAATGTAGCAATATTTAGCATGATGTTTACAGATTCTTTACTCAGTGACTTACTATTGAAATCCCGGTGCGGGAGTATCTTTAACTCAAAATTGAATACATGAGGTCGCCACCAGTGAGGTGGAGCACCCTAAAACCAGTGGCGTGCGGTGAGGTCAGTGGCTGGTGAGGCACTGCAGCCATAATGTCCGCCGAATCCTGCCAATGACCCCTACCACCGCCGAGCCAATGCCCGCTACTGCCTCTGAGCCGTTACCCGCTGCCACCGCCAAAGGCTTACAAACTCGCCCACAATCAACTGACTCAGCCCTCCGCCACTAATTTCTATCTCAGTCCGATGCCGCCAATGCCCGCTGCCTGCTCATCATACTTGTAGTGTAGTGTACTTGTAGTGTAGTGTACATTTTTATAGTGTACATTTTTATAGAAAAAATAAATAAAATTAGTGTTTGGGACTGGGAAGGGAGTGGGAGGAGGACATGAATGCAATTTTGTTGTCCAGGGCTTCCATTAACTTAATGGAGAAGGGTCTGAATGGGTTAAAAAAAAAAATGCGTGGGGCCCCCCTCCTAATTATAACCAGCCTCTGGCTCTTTGAGCCAGTCCTGGTTGTTTAAATACTGGGGTAAAAATTGGACAGGGGTTCCCCGTATTTAGACAACCAGCACCGGGCTCTTAGTCCGGTACTGGTTCCAAAAATACGGGGGACAAAAGATGTAGGGGTCCCCCGTATTTTTAAAACCAGCACCGGGCTCCACTAGCCAGGGACATAATGCCACAGCCGGGGGACACATTTATGTAGGTCCCTGCGGCCGTGGCATTACCCCCCCAACTAGTCACCTATGGCCGGGGTTCCCTGGAGGAGTGGGGACCCCTTAAATCAAGGGGTCCCCCCCCTCCAGGCACCCAAGGGCCAGGGGTGAAGCCCGAGGCTGTCCCCAGCACCCCTGGGCGGTGGGTGCCAGGCTGATAGCCATGTGTGTAAAAAAAGAATATTGTTTTTTGTTGTGGAACTACAAGGGCCAGCAAGCCTCCCCCGCTTGCTGGTACTTGGAGAACCTCAAGTACCAGCAGGCGGGGAAATAACGGGCTCGCTGGTACCTGTAGTTCTACAACAAAAAAAATACCCAAATAAAAACACAAACACACACACCGTGACAGTAAAATTTTATTAATACACACGTACACACTCACACATACTTACCTACATCCCACGCCGGTCACGTCCACTTGTCCAGTAGAATCCAATAGGGCCGATACCTGTAAAAATTAGAGAGATTACTTACCTGCATCCCACGCCGAACACGTCCACTTGTCCAGTAGAATCCAAAGGGGTACCTCTAAAAATGAACATTATGCTTACATATGATCCACAGGAGGGGGAAAGGAGAGAGAGAGAGAGAGAGAGAGAGAGAGAGAGAGAGAGAGAGAGAGAGAGAGAGAGAGAGAAAAGAAAAAAAAAAAAAAAAAAACGAACACACAGAACTAACCTGCTGCTGCTGGAGCCGGCGGAGGAGGACAGCCGCACAAGCCGCTGCTGGCTGTCAGGTGATCGGGAGCCGGGAGGACGGAGCCAGACGGGGGGGAGAGCTGCACACTCCTGAGGACCGCCGCCGCCGCTGGTAAGGTGAGCGGGAGCCGGAGCAGGAGGACGGGAAGGGGGGAAGCCGCAGACACACTGGCCACCGCTACTCCCGCCTATCATTCACGCCGGGACCCGCCGCCTGCAGCGCCGCATGTGGGTGATTGGACTAGCGGATCCAGCCCTGGATCCGCTGTCCAATCACAGGTGCCTCGCTGACATGGGGGTGATGTCCCTGTCAGCGAGGCACTTGGAACAGTGCCGCTTTCCCCATGTTTTTTCATGGGCTTTTACAGCCCAGTGATAGGCTCCGCCCCCCGCACTGTCCCGTTCCCATTATCCACGGGAGGCACCTGCTGTCAGTGCCTCCCAAACTGCTTTAAAGCAGTAAAATGAGTAGGATTCAATAAAGAAGATACTTATGACACAGAATAGGTGTCATAAGTATCTTCTTTTTATTATTTTAATAATCACAGGGGAGGCACTGCCTCCCCTGCCTCCCCTGACTGCACGTCCCTGCCTAAAACAGCCTTTTAAATGGCAGATCATGAACTTCACCACCTGCCTGGTGATTGGCAGTGCGGCATTAAATGCAGATTGTGGTCCTGGTGATAGTGTGCTATAAGGAGTCATGAACCAGGGGGTGCAAACAGGGGCGGATCCAGGAAAAAATGACAGGGGGGGCACCTTTATGCACGCCTTCGGCGTGCGGTCCCATGAAGGTGCGCATGGCCTCACAACAAGGGCATGACCGAGCAACAAGGGTCATGGCCTCAAAGGGAATGTCATATTCATAAGACGGGAAGAGGGTGACACTTTGGAGAGGCAGAGGGTAACAGGAGAGAGAGGGTGATGGGTTTATAGTGACGCAGGGGAAAAGAAGAGGGTTAGGCAGTGGGTAAAGGAGACATAGTGGGAGACGGAGAGGCAGTGGGTGACAGAGAGAGGGTAACAATGAGAGGCAGTGTGGGTAACACCGAGGAAAGGGTGACGAGGAAAAAGTGGGTGATGCCAGGGGGAGGTGGCAGTGGGTAACAAGGAGAGGGGGACAGGGAGAGGCAGTGGGTACCTAAGGTCTCTGTAGGAGTAGGAGGGAGTAGTGAGACATTTGTAGTGAAGTTTACAGAGACATGAAGGGAAAGTATCGCTGGGGAAACAGACAGAAGAAAACATGGAAGCTTAACACAATAACTGAGAGGAGAGGGAACGAGAAAGCGAGAGGGGGGGGAGAGAGAGAGAGAGAGAAGGGGGGGGGGGTAGGCAGGGGCTACTGAACCCAGCAAACAGCCTGATATATCCTATCTAAAAATCAATAAAGCACAAGTGTATGTATGTATGTATGTATGTATGTATGTGTGTATATATATATATATATATATACACACACACACACACACACACACACACACACACACACACACACACACACAAACAGTATGTGTGTATAAACAGTATGTGTGTGTGTATATATATATGTGTGTGTGTGTATATATATATATATGTGTGTGTGTGTATATATATATATATATATATATGTGGGTGTGTGTATATATGTGTATATATATATATATATATATATATATATGTATATATATAAATCTATTTATGTGGCTGCACCAGAGAAGATAGTCAGTGCTGGCACTGCTGCCCACTTCCCTGTCCTGAAGCCCTCTCACTGACCTTGTGCCCATGAGGGCTGCTGCTGCCCCACCAAGTCCGGGTGCTGCCGAGTCGCCTGCCTGATTCATGTGCGGCCCGCCAAGCACCAGCGGCTGCCGGTCAGTCGCATGTCGCTTGTGGCTGGACTGTGGAGGAGGGGAGGAGAGAGAATGGGAAAGCCTCCCCTCTCTTCAGAGACTTCCGGCTTTACTACAGCTGGCTGCCTGCAGCGTACTGTAATGAGTCACTCTGACTCATTACTGCTGCTGCTGCCACTGGGCCCTTCATCGCGGCGTGCGCCAGTGAACTGCGCCGCCGCTTCTTTATTTTCAAGGGACTGTTTTTTGTTTTTTTTTGAAGTGCCAGACATGACAGGGGGGGCACGGGCCCGCGTGCCCCCCCCTGGATCCGCCACTGGGTGCAAAGATATCCACTATCTCCTGGAGAAAAAAAAATGTGATTTCCAAATTAACACACAAAAACACTTTAACATTTAACACATGAAGGCCCAGAAACTCATCCAGGATCCATGTGTCTTGGGCTTCCAACATGGATAATTTATACCATATCCCTGATTGCCGAATCATGGGCACTTCCTGTGTACTGGGCATTTAGGGAAAGGATCTGGAGGGATGCGCCACAAACCACTATCACATTCAAAGAATGGAAAATGTTCTATTCCTAAAGATCATTTCATTATGTGATGGAGCCACAAGTGGAATGTGTGTCCCATCCACTACCCCATTAATATGTGGGAAGCCAGCAATTGCACAGAATTGCTGCTTCACCACAGCTAGGGACTCTACATCCAATGGCATTGATATGAACTGCTTAGTTGTTTTAAGGAACGCACCAATTACGCGCCTCGGGATCCTTGAGAATGAGCCCTGGGAGAAGCCTCCAAGGACTCCAACAATATGCTGCAAGGACCCTGAGGTGCAAAAGTGTAAGACAGCAATGAATTGTGTCAGTGGTAGAATTGCTGTAGGATTGCGATTTTTACTCTAGATCACTATTATTGAGAGAGTTTCTAGGATGACATGAGTGGGCAGCCTATAGCACTGCACCACCTCATCATCTGGCATTTCACAAAGGGTGACATGGGTTCGAAAGATCCTTGGCCTTGCACGCCTCCTTTGCCTTCGAGGATGAGGCACATGTTGGGGTTGTCCGTATAAGGCATACAGGTATGCTGCCGTAGCCAACTGCAAATATCATTTTTTAGTGTTAATTTTCAAACAATTTTAAGCTTGTTAATTATTATTGACAAGCTAATTTAATCGCTACAATCAACTTACAGGTGTGCTGTTTTCCATCACTAAATATTGCACAACAGGAGGGAAGGAACATTAAAAAATGAATGTTAAAATGTAAAATAAGAGACTTCTAATCTCTCTCTACACAGGGGCTAGAGTAATCCACTACAATCCTCCCTTTCTAGCCTTCATGGGGTTGCATATTTCATAGGAGTGTGTTCCCCGAGTATAAAGGAACGTTTTGATATCTTATTCGCCCCTGTGGACCTGTTATCCACCGAAGTCGAGCCGTTAATGCTGACGGCGTGGAGGGCTGCCTGCCTTTGGCACGAACCTTGGGAGGAACGCGTCTGAAGCCACTGAAGCATCGACCACCCTGCCCCCTCCACCAACCCTTACTCCCCTCATCACTGATCAGCTCTATCAAGGAGATTACATTACAGGGCACTCAAAAAAATTCCAATACTGGTCAAGCAATAAGCTTCCACCAGATCTGGAGGGTAACCCGCACCGAGATTAATAAATTATGATGTCAATCACAAAGTTGGAGTGCCTATTGTCATATCTAATTACACCCTATTTTAGGGATTCACCTATATCAATCTATATATGGGACAAAATTAAGAGGCTCATAAAGGTGCTACCAACTGGTTTAAACACGGATATGGAGTCAATAACCAAAAATAGTATAGAGGTTTATTATGTAATTAAATCTTTATTCACATATATTCTATTTCTGTCACTTTCTATTCTCTGCTTCTTACTCTATGTATTTTAATATTTCGCTCTAATTTCAATAAAGGACAATTGAGTCCCACATAAATGAATTACATAATAAACCTCTATACTATTTTTGGTTATTGAGCACTTTAGTCTGTATTTGATACTGCTGCTGCGGATATATATGTTCTATAACAACAATCATATTGATAAATTAATAGTTGGATGAGTGCACCTTAAATTTATCTGGTTTCTTTTTCTTTTCCCCTTCCTATGGGGATTTGACTCCATTACAGGGCACTCGTTTACCTGCCTCGTGGGGCGGTGCCCCCACCGCGACTGTCCGAGACTTCGGCCATGGGTTCCCGGGGCTGTGCTCGGGAGTCCTGAGCCGCCGGGCGGAGGGTCCCCTTGTTGTGACGCCACTGCTGGGTTTCCTGCTTCATACGGATCTGCTGCCTGCCGGACGGAGGAAGCCTTCCGGCCTCTCTGCATCGTGGGTCGGGATGCAGCACGGGCTGTCCCCCCCATCGCTCACTGGTCCGCCCGCTTCACAGGCATAGGCGATCCTTCTGAGGCCTTTGTGACCCGACCGGCTCTGCGCCGCCGGAGGTACCCGCGGGGATTGCCGCAGCTAGGCGTTATCCCCCGCTGCGGACGCTTTCCTGACAGAGGCCGCCTGACTCATTCGGGCTGCTGTTAACCGCCCCCACCCGTGCCCTTGTAGATGGCCGCGGGAGCCGGCGGGAGTGTGGATCTGCTGTGCGGCCGTGTAACCGTCTCTGCACAGATCTGATGTTACCACAGTGCCCCATCCCTAACTGTGCCACTGAGGACTGACGCTGAGACTGCCAGTCCCTTTTGCTGACATCCAGGGTGATTGCAACTTCCAAGGCCTTCAGTCGACTGGTGTTCCTGGAGATGCCCCGACACCTGCTGCTGTTATTCACTTGCAAGGCCTTGCAACTACCCCAGGTACTAACACTGTTTGTCCCCCTACTGCCTTTTACTAACAAACTCCCCTTTCCTCTTTTACATTACCCCATACTTGGTACCACCCCCCCTCGTATGTGAGCCTTTCCCCCCCCTCGCAATCCATTCCTCTCCTCCCTTCTCAAAGCTACCCTCACTTACTCCCCTCTCTCTACCTTCTCCGCACATATCTTTTGTGCACCACAAGTGTGTTTAAGAGCCTCTTCTATGTTTATGGAAGGGACTAGCCCCTTCTATGGACTTTCACGGGTCCCTATTGTCTTACGACAGCGATATACTGACGCTTCTTCTAGACTGTGTTGCCGCGGTTCCTGTTGTGGTGCCTACCACACCACCCAGCGCTGCATAGCACCGGCCGGTGCTACATCAGGACGTTTACCCTCAGAAGAGGACTCTGTATAACACTTGCCGGATTACCGAGTTTAAACCTTGCTTGCTGTACAAGCGATATTACTATACCTGGGAGTTAAGTTTGGGGTTGTACAGATTGCATAGTGCCGCAGCTGAGGAAATAGTGCCACCCAGTGGCTCTTGGTTAAGACTCACAAAGTGATTGCATATTCATTCCGCGTCTCCTTGATCATTTTAACCATATTTTCAGCTTTGCTGGCTCCTGACGCAGCCTATATGTACCGTTTGTTATTTTACTATCAAATGTGATATTTTCTTTTTTTTCCTCTCCTGGGAATTTTTTGTGACGTTTGTTATTTTTCACACTCTCAAGATTCCATGTGATATACTCTTATTCTTCCCCCGCTGAGAGTTCTTTGTGACGTTTGTTATTTTTCTCACACTAAGGATTCTATGTGATGTATTCTTCTATTTTTCTGTATGTGACATTTGTTCTTTTCACCCAACACTTCTCTTCTATATTGCTTGACATTTTAATTTGATTTTCTGGTATGGGTTCTTGCCCATGCCCATATCTGGCATAACTTTTTGTTGGAATTATTCTTAAGTGTCCTCTTGAAGGCTATAGGCTATAATTATATGTGGCTGCAGTTTTCTAGTGGGGACGTGGATTGATTGAAATATGTCTTGAATAACTGGGTGTGGTTTCGCATTTCCGCCCGAGTCCTATGTATATTTAAATCTGCTTTAATATTATTACCCATAACTGTTGGATCTGTGCCTTCAGGAGACACCGATTGCTCTATACATCATTCCCTGGGGTATGGATAAATACCTCGACAAGAACATGCCTCCAAAACAATCAAATACCTCCTATAAAGCGGGGAAGGGGAAGGACGCTCCTCCTAAGTCGGGCCCGCCCTCCCCAGCTGGTCCTGGGGCGGAATCATCTGGCTTACCTAGTGATAAAACCTCCCCCCTGACAGCTAAGGAAATGTCAGATTTCCTTATGCCCCTGCTTGATAAACGATTTGACGACCTACAAGCCCGCTTAGATGCGGGACTAGCTCGCATAGATTCACATGTGAAACGCATCTCCACGTTAGAAACGAGAATGAGTGACACTGAGGACCTGGTCCAGTCTTGTCAAGAGGGGGTATCAACCCAGGGCAAATATATACAACAACTGAAGGACAAGGTTGAGGACCTGGAAAATAGATCCCGCAGGAATAACCTTAGGGTTATAGGTATACCAGAGTATACCATAGGTATACCAGACGGGTCAAGCTCTTTCCTCCTATAGCGTGGACCTGCCTACCTCCCTGGGTCTCATAGATGATATTGAAGTCCCACACATCGAAAGGGCCCATAGGCTGGGAGCGGTGCAGGACGGGACGCGGAAGCGTTCTCGGACAGTCATTGCTAGGTATCTAGATTACAGGGCTAAGGAACAAATTCTTGTGGCTTACCGTAAAACCAGGGAATTGTTAGTCAAGGGTCACAAAATCTTGATATTTCAGGATTTTTCGGTGGCCGTGGCCCAGAAAAGGAAATAATTCTCTGACGTTTGCTCCTACTTACATGACAAAAATATCCGTTTTGCCCCGCTGTACCCAGCCAAACTGTGGGTTCTAGAAAATGGAAGCCAGGTATTTTATACAGACCTGGAGATAGTGAGGTCACACTTTTTATTAACAGATCCCCGTCAAGGTCGCCCATTAGCTAAAATGTAGGTCATTGGACTGCGATGGGTTGAGTGGTTCGGGTACTCTTGCCTCGGGCGGGGGTGTGGTACTCTACCTTCTATTTTACTGTTCTTTAATTCTTTAGTTACTTTCTGTTAGTATTTAGTGTGCGCACCACTAGACCTAGTTGGTGCCCACCATGGTTTTGGTTATTAGGAAAATGTTAGAAAATGGAGTTATGAGTCATTGTGGTTTATTACTGACACTTCAACTAATACAGTTGTGCATTGCATTTTATGTCATATTGGTGTTCCTGCTGTTGCAGTCTATGCTACAGTGGGGACTCTGGGTTGGGAGGGGAGCCGCCATTGTGTGCCTGAATTTACTGATTATCTGTCAGATATCTCTCTGCCCCGTGGGGGTTGGGTAGCCATGCCGTCAGTTGCTTCTTCCTCGTCTGAGGTACTACCCCCGAAACCTATACACTTTATTTCCTGGAATGTTGGAGGGCTCAATTCCCCAGTCAAACAACGCCGCGTAGCCACGCATCTCAAACGCTCTCACCCGGATGTGGTTTTCTTACAGGAGACCCACTGGCTGATGGGCGAGGAGGGTGTATTGAAGGCCCCTTGGCTTGGTTCCTGTATCTCTGCTCCCTTTCGCACAAAAGCCAGAGGGGTGGCCATACTCTTTCGAAAAAACCTTCCTGTTACTGTTTTGACAGAAATTATTGACCCCGAAGGCAGATATATAATATTGGATATAGAGCTTTTTCATTCTAAATTTACCTTTGTCAACCTGTATGCCCCGAATATCAACACACACGTTTTTATTCAGGACCTCAGCCACATTCTCCAAGGTAGAACTAATTACTCCTTGATAGTGGGTGGGGACTATAACATGGTGGACGATCCTACAGTTGACAGATCACCGATTATACCACAAACCACTGACCCCCACAGTAGACACTTATTGGCATTTTGAGACTCTTTAGACCTTTCTGATCCATGGAGATTGCTATACCCTACCGACAAAACCCACACCCACCTGTCACTGGCACACGGGACGTTGTCTCGTATTGACAAATTCCTGATTGCCGATAACTTGATGTCTCAAGTAGCTGGGGTGGATATACTTGACATACTGATCTCAGACCATGCCCCAATCACGCTGGCTCTGACCCATCCTCATATGCATTCAACTGATCGCATCTGGCGATTTCCACAATACCTGGCAGACTCTGAGGACTTTAAA
The DNA here is from genome assembly GCF_028390025.1 of Pseudophryne corroboree. NCBI lineage: Eukaryota > Metazoa > Chordata > Amphibia > Anura > Myobatrachidae > Pseudophryne > Pseudophryne corroboree. The sequence goes on along the minus strand of NC_086445.1, from coordinate 637,758,398 downwards.
TTATATCTTACTTATCATTGGACCAACTATGTTGATGAAAATATAGATTACTGGGATAGACCCGACATCTTCTGGAATGCCTCTAAGGCTGTGATGAGGGGACACATTATTAGCTATGTCTCCCAGAAAAAAAGGGAATCCAAGGCGGAATATACCGCACTGAAAGCAGCAATGTCAAGGGCTTTCCAAACATATACTTCTACGCCAACAGATTCCACTCTCACTGACTATAGACAAGCCAGACGCCTGCTTGAAACCTATTTAGCGACCCAGGCGAAACGCTCCTTAGACTTTACCAAAGATAAATTTTATAGATGGGGCAATAAGGCTGGTAGGTTACTGGCAGTCATGTCCCGACCTCCCAAAAGACGACATACCATAACTGCTATACACCACCCCGTGACAGGCCATATTATTACCAAATCTCAGGACATCGTGACACATTTCCAAACCTATTTTCAGTCCTTGTTTAGCTCTGCACCAGTAGACAAGGACTTACAAACACAATTGTTTACAGATGAGGTACTACCCCCTCTGACCCGGAACCAGAGAGAAGCTCTTGCGGGTGGTATAACGGCGGAGGAAATTAGCACTGCCATCTGCAACCTGCCCCATGGTAAATCTCCAGGCCCAGATGGTCTATCGGGAGATTACTATCGCATATTACAAGCTCATATTGTCCCTACTTTATTGGAATTATTTCGAGCCATACATGAAAGAAGTTCCCCATCCCCACTGTTTAATGAAGCGTTTATTACCCTTATCCCTAAACCCGGTAGAGACACCAACTTTCTTTCTTCCTATAGACCAATCAGTTTATTAAATATCGACTATAAATTATTGGCAAAGATAATGGCACTGAGGCTTCAATCCATTCTCCCAGATGTACTTACCACAGCACAGATGGGTTTTGTGACTGGCAGACATGCAGTTAAGGCCATTCATATGGCACTGGCAGCGGTGACGGCATCACAGTCTCCATGCACAGACTCAAATATGCTTCATAGTCTCGATGCCAATAAGGCTTTTGATATGGTCTTGTGGTCACACTTGTTCACTGTGTTGGAAAAAAGAGGCTTTGACACGGACTTTGTTAATTACGTTCGGTATATCTACAACAAACCTTCTGCTTCTCTGTTAGTAAACGGGATCAGGGGCCAAAGGTTCTTTTTAGAAAGAGGCACCCATCAAGGATGCCCCTTATCGCCGCTGTTATTCAATTTAGCTCTAGATCCACTGCTTCGGACATTGCAGGATTGGCCAGACTTTCGGGGTATTAGAGTAGGGGTATTAGACTTGCTTAGAAATACCCCTCCCTTTCAAGCACCTGAATGATATCACTAAGCTAATTGAGCATCTGCCACTATATATGTCTGTTGTGAGAGGCAGAGAGGTTCCTGCATTAGGAGGAGGTGCAGGCCCTGACATGCCATATGGAGCATTATGGGGTTGCTCTTAGCTTACATATATTTAAGTAAGGAGCCATTGTCATGTGGCTCCTTGCTGGTTAATCAGAGACCCAGATTGGGGAAATGGAGGTGTGGGGTGTGGTGCCTCTGGACTGGCTGAGCTGGATGGCTTTAGTGTGGCATACCTTTACATTCTATTAACACTTTTCACATACTAATTTCTTTAACACTATTTCTCCATTTTAATTATATCTCATTTTTGTATCACCTTTATAGCTTCGACTTCCGAACACTAATTTATTAACACTATAGTTTTTTCACTGGTATGCTGCCCTGGGCTTTCTGGCTTATGCTGGTGCTTTGGGGTGCCACACACTGCACCTAGATATAGCGCTAGGGACCCCAAATATACAGAGATGCCTTGATGCGGCTTTGGGCCTTATTCATACATTTGCGCAAATATATGTAACCGAGATCTCTGAATTCTAATATTTTGTGTGGGATTTAAATCTGGTTACTGTTATCATTCAGGGTGCTGGGGAAAACAATGTCTCTCTTTTCTTCTTGCTTAGAAATACCCCTCCCTTTCGAGCACCTGAATGATATAATTAAGCTGATTGAGCATCTACCATTATATATGTTTATGCCAAATAATTACAGAAGTAATAATACCAGTATTACCCTGTAATTCACATGTATAATAGATTTGCTATCTCTATTACTACTGTATGTGATTTTTTTAATTAGTTGATAACACATTATGGACCTATTTGTTTCTTGCTGTAACATTACACAGACGCGGTCTGCAGGGCCGGTGCTAGTGCCTCCTGAGCCATTTAGCTCACCGCACGTCCCTGGGTGCTAGGGTGTTCGGCGCCCTCCTGCAAACTCTAAATTTTGCGCCCTCCTACAAATACAGATGTGGTCGCTCTGATCCTACCCACACGCAGTCACCTCACGCTTGCGACTAGCTGCGTCTGAGACGTGGTTTATCAGGGATTTTGTTTTACCTGCCTCGGGCAGACAAAACCAAATCCCAGGAAACAGCCTTGTTTTCGCATTGGTAGTAGAGGTATTTTTTTCCGGCCGATCTAATTGCATAGCCTGTACAAAAATATTGGTGAAACATCAGGAAAATGTGCAAAAAACATCCCCGATGTTTTACTGCATCTAACTGGATACCCACCATAGAGTGCATCCAAATGACTGATACCAAGTTTTAACTAGAGCATTTTAATGTCCGTCATATCTATTGGTCTGGGACAAAAGACGTCAAAGCTTCTCACTCGCCACCCACTGCAAACAGCCAAATTCGGAGCAGGAGTAGGGGAGCAGCAGACCCTACGAATCCCTCTCCTAGTAAATTTTGTGAAATGTAGCCCGCAGGCTACAATAGCTAGTGCTATCTAAAGATGGTGTCAGCTACCCCCTTCCCCAATGACTAATTAAACAATCCCCTCCTCCCCACACAATAAACCAAAGATACCCTGCAGCCCACTCCACTACCGCCACTGCCCTGCACCCCCTCCCTGCACACACTACTTCTGCGATCTTGCACCTCCTCCCTGCACACACTTAACTATCGCCACTATCCTGCACTCCCTTACACTACATTATACTACCACTGCTACGCTGCACCCCTCTCCCCACACAGACTACACTATCGCCGCTACCCTGCACCCCCCTCTCCGCACACACTACATGACACTAGTGCCGCAACCCTGAACCCTTTTCCTGCACACACAACATTACACTACCACAGCTACCCTGCACCCCCCCCCAGCACACACTACATTACACTCGTGCCGCTACCCTGAACCCTTTTCCTGCACACACTACATTACACTACCACTGCTACCCTGCACCCCCCTCCCCGCACACACTGCATTACACTAGTGCCGCTACCCTGGACCCTTTTCCTGCACGCACTACATTACACTACCACTGCTACCCTGTACCCCCCTCCCCGCACACACTGCATTACACTAGTGCCGCTACTCTGGACCCTTTTCCTGCACACACTACATTACACTACCACTGCTAGCCTGCACACCCTCCCTGCACACACTACATAACACAAGTGCCGCTACCCTGGACCCTTTTCCTGTACAAACTCTATTACACTGCCACTGCTACCCTGCACCCCCCTCCCCACACACACTGCATTAAACTAGTGCCGCTACCCTGGACCCTTTTCCTGCACACACAACATTACACTACCACTGCTACCCTGCACCCCCCCCCCCCCCCCCGCACACACTACATTACACTACTGCCACTACCCTGAACCCTTTTCCTGCACACACTACATTACACTACCACTGCTACCCTGTACCACCGTCCCCGCAGATACTGCATTACACTAGTGCCGCTACCCTGGGCCCTTTTCCTGCACACACTACATTACACTACCACTGCTACCCTGCACCCCCCTCCCCGCACACACTGCATTACACTAGTGCCGCTACCCTGGACCTTTTTCCTGCACACACAACATTACACTACCACTGCTACCCTGCACCCCCTCCCCGCACACACTACACTCGTGCAGCTACTCTGAACCCTTTTCCTGCACACACTACATTACACTACCACTGCTACCCTGCACCCCCCTCCCCGCACACACTGCATTATGCTAGTGCCGCTACCCTGAATCCTTTTCCTGTGCACACTACATTACACTACCACAGCTACCATGCACCCCCTCCCCGCAAACACTACGTTACACTAGTGCAGCTGCCCTGGACCCTTTTCCTGCACACACAACATTCCACTACCACTGCTACCCTGTACCACCGTCCCCGCACACACTGCATTACATTAGTGCCGCTACCCTGGACCCTTTTCCTGCACACACAACATTACACTACCACTGCTACCCTGCACCCCCTCCCCGCACACACTACATTACACTCGTGCAGCTACTCTGAACCCTTTTCCTGCACACACTACATTACACTACCACTGCTACCCTGCACCCCCCTCCCCACACACACTGCATTACGCTAGTGCCGCTACCCTGAACCCTTTTCCTGCGCACACTACATTACACTGCCACTGCTACCCTGCACCCCCCTCCCCGCACACACTACATTACACTAGTGCCACTACCCTGAACCCTTTTCCTGCACACACTGCATTACACTACCACTGCTACCATGCACCCCACTCCCTGCACACACTGCATTACACTAGTGCCGCTACCCTGGACCCTTTTCCTGCACACACAACATTACACTACCACTGCTACCCTGCACCCCCTCCCCGCACACACTACATTACACTCGTGCAGCTACTCTGAACCCTTTTCCTGCACACACTACATTACACTACCACTGCTACCCTGCACCCCCCTCCCCGCACACACTGCATAACGTTAGTGCCGCTACCCTGAATCCTTTTCCTGTGCACACTACATTACACTAACACAGCTACCATGCACCCCCTCCCCGCAAACACTACGTTACACTAGTGCCGCTACCCTGAACCCTTTTCCTGCGCACACTACATTACACTACCACTGCTACCCTGCACCCCCCTCCCCGCACACACTGCATTACACTCGTGCAGCTACTCTGAACCCTTTTCCTGCACACACTACATTACACTACCACTGCTACCCTGCACCCCCCTCCCTGCACACACTGCATTACGCTAGTGCCGCTACCCTGAATCCTTTTCCTGTACACACTACATTACACTACCACAGCTACCATGCACCCCCTCCCCGCAAACACTACGTTACACTAGTGCCGCTACCCTGAACCCTTTTCCTGCGCACACTACATTACACTACCACTGCTACCCTGCACCACCTCCCTGCACACACTACACTATCGCCGTTGTACTGCACCCCTCTCCCTGCACACACTACACAAAACTTACCTTCTCTGGCCGGCTTCTTTCTTCATGCAGGAACTAGTCCAACGGTCAGAGGATGCAGCAGCTGGGGTCAGATGATACTGGACCGCCGGAGCAGGTATTTCTTTGTTTTTCTTGCACCGCTGGGCTTTCAAAGCAGAAAACCAGCATGCAGCATACAGTCAATATGCCACTTCCGACCCCTTAGTACACACTGTTAATATGCCACTTTATCCACCCACCACAGCACACATTAATATGCCACTATATCACCCCCCACCCCTGTACACATTAATATGCCACTATATCGCCCCCCGCCCCAGCATATGTTAATATGCCACTTTACCCCCCACCCCCACCCCAGCACACATTAATATGCCACTTTATTATTTCCACCCCAGCACACATAATGTCCCTGCCTGACTCCACCATTGATGTGAGGGCAGGGGAGAAACGAGGGGCGGTGCTGAAGACGGTGATCGAGCGGAGGGGATAGAGGTGGGTAGAACGCTGCTGCCTGTCATTCTTCCAACGTCACGGTGCTGCGGGGAGGAGCAAGGCGGACAGGGAAGGGGAAAGGGGAGAACTTTGGAGGAGGCCGAGGAGCTTCTGTTAATACTGCCGGTGCCGCTGCCTGTCACTCAGTGTGACTAGGACCGGTGCAGGCTTCGGCAGCCGGTCGCAACAAAGCGCATCAGTAAGTTACTGTAGCAGAGCGGGGAGAGTGCCTGTTGAACCCGGCGCCTCCCTGCTTTGCAGACGTTGCCGAGCAGCTAGCGCCGCCTCTGAGCGAGGGAGGGGCGCTCATTTCACCCAGCGAGCATGCATGCCAATCTAGAACCGGGGCCGCGCAACGCTATCGCTGTCGGGCATACACAGGGAGAGATCCGTGCTTAATATCTAAGCAATCTAGTCAGATTGCTTAGATTTCAAGCACGGATCTCTCCATGTGTACCCCTCAAGGCTGGCCATTCGCCTACAGATTTTTTGTGTGATCTGGCTGGTTGGAACAAAAATCTGGTGATGGACGAGAGCAAATAACAATTGAGCATTTGCTCCGAAATGCCGGAAAACTGACAAAACGTCCATTCAGACAAATTGGTTAAATCAAATGGATTTAACCAATTTGTCTGATTTACCATTTTTGTCTGTTTTTCTGTGTTTGGGAGCAAATGGTCAATTGTCATTTGCTCCCATCCATTACCAGATGTTGGGTCCAACCAGTCAGATCGGACAATAAATCTTTAGGTGTATGGGCAGCTTAAGACAGTACAGCAATTTATACATACTTGGGATAGGCATATGAATATCCAAAGGTTAAAGTGAGCCGAAAGAGGGCGAAACTGTGTTCCGTCAGTTCCATTTGGAGCCGGAATGCAGTTCCCCCTCCTCCGGCTCACCTAACCCAGGGAGAAGTCGGGCGCCCGCCGAGGTTTTGTTACCAGCGGGCGCCCGGCTTCTTCCTCTCAGTGAGCTCCGGCTTCCGGCTCAGACAGTGTGTGCATGCGGTGCTATGGGAGAGACGTCGTGACGTCTCTCCCATAAATCCGAACAGCGCGGCGGACAGTCGGAGGGCAGCAGAGGTCCGGAAGCAGAAGCAGGGCTGGTGAGTATTGTTTTTTTTTTGAGAAGCTGTATGTAAGCCACCCAAGTACTTAGTTGCTATCCCGTCCTTTTACAATCATGAGACATGAACCCTTCCCCGGAGCGCCCCTTGCTGTGAATGTGATAGCCCACTGCTACTAGGTATGCAAAAGCTGCAGTCACTGTGTATAGTACATCACACTTACTTTGCCCCGGCTTGTCATGGGTTCAGGCACAGTTACCAGAGGGTCCCCTGAAGAATCAGGTGTTTAACTACAAGTGCATTGTGGGTGTGAACTACAGGTGTCGGTGCAGCGCATAAAGAATTGGGCGCCAGTCCATCTCAGAAAAACAGCATAAAGTTTATTTCTCTAACGTCCTAGTGGATGCTGGGGACTCCGAAAGGACCATGGGGAATAGCGGCTCCGCAGGAGACTGGGCACAAAGTAAAAGCTTTAGGACTAGCTGGTGTGCACTGGCTCCTCCCCCTATGACCCTCCTCCAAGCCTCAGTTAAGATTTTGTGCCCGAACGAGAAGGGTGCAATCTAGGTGGCTCTCCTGAGCTGCTTAGAGTAAAAGTTTAAATAGGTTTTTTATTTTCAGTGAGACCTGCTGGCAACAGGCTCACTGCATCGAGGGACTAAGGGGAGAAGAAGCGAACTCACCTGCGTGCAGAGTGGATTGGGCTTCTTAGGCTACTGGACATTAGCTCCAGAGGGACGATCACAGGCCCAGCCATGGATGGGTCCCGGAGCCGCGCCGCCGGCCCCCTTACAGATGCTGAAGCAAGAAGAGGTCCATAAATCGGCGGCAGAAGACTTTCCTGTCTTCATAAGGTAGCGCACAGCACTGCAGCTGTGCGCCATTGCTCTCAGCACACTTCACACTTCGGTCACTGAGGGTGCAGGGCGCTGGGGGGGGGCGCCCTGGGAAGCAATGAATTTACCTTATTTGGCAAAAAATACATCACATATAGCTCCTGGGCTATATGGATGTATTTAACCCCTGCCAGTTTTCCAGAAAAAAGCGGGAGAAGAGCCCGCCGTGAAGGGGGCGGGGCCTATCTCCTCAGCACACAGCGCCATTTTTCCCCACACAGCTCCGCTGGTAGGAAGGCTCCCAGAATCTCCCCTGCATCCTGCAACTACAGAAACAGGGTAAAAAAGAGAGGGGGGCACTTATTTGGCAAAATAACAGATATAAGCAGCTATAAGGGATAGACACTTATTGTAAGGTTGTCCCTATACATATATAGCGCTCTGGTGTGTGCTGGCAAACTCTCCCTCTGTCTCCCCAAGGGGCTAAGTGGGTCCTGTCCTCTATCAGAGCATTCCCTGTGTGTGTGCTGGGTGTCGGTACGTGTGTGTCGACATGTATGAGGAGGAAAATGATGTGGAGGCGGAGCAATTGCCTATAATGGTGATGTCACCCCCTAGGGAGTCGACACCTGAATGGATGGCCGTAATTAAGGAATTACGTGACAGTGTCGGCACGTTACAGAAAACTGTTGACGACATGAGACAGCCGGCAGCTCAGTTAGTGCCTGTCCAGGCGTCTCAAACACCGTCAGGGGCTATTAAACGCCCGTTACCTCAGTGGGTCGACACGGACCCAGACACAGACACTGACTCCAGTGTCGACGGTGAAGAAACAAACGTATTTTCCAGTAGGGCCACACGTTACATGATCACGGCAATGAAGGAGGTTTTGCACATCTCTGATACTGCAAGTACCACAAAAAGGGGTATTATGTGGGGTGTGAAAAAACTACCCGTAGTTTTTCCTGAATCAGATGAATTGAATGAAGTGTGTGATGAAGCGTGGGTTACCCCCGACAAAAAACTGCTAATTTCTAAAAAATTATTGGCACTATATCCCTTCCCACCAGAGGTTAGGGCTCGTTGGGAAACACCCCCTAGGGTGGATAAGGCGCTCACACGCTTATCAAAACAAGTGGCGTTACCGTCTCCAGAAACGGCCGCCCTTAAGGAGCCAGCAGATAGGAGGCTGGAAAATATCCTTAAAAGTATATACACTCATACTGGTGTTATACTGCGACCAGCAATCGCCTCAGCCTGGATGTGCAGTGCTGGGGTGGCTTGGTCGGATTCCCTGACTGAAAATATTGATACCCTGGACAGGGACAATATATTATTGACTATAGAGCATTTAAAGGATGCATTCCTATATATGCGAGATGCACAGAGAGACATTTGCACTCTGGCATCAAGAGTAAGTGCGATGTCCATTTCTGCCAGAAGAGGATTATGGACGCGACAGTGGTCAGGGGATGCGGATTCCAAACGGCATATGGAAGTATTGCCGTATAAAGGGGAGGAGTTATTTGGGGGCGGTCTATCGGACCTGGTGGCCACGGCAACGGCTGGGAAATCCACCTTTTTACCCCAAGTCACCTCTCAGCAGAAAAAGATACCGTCTTTTCAGGCTCAGTCCTTTCGTCCCCATAAGGGCAAGCGGGCAAAAGGCCACTCATATCTGCCCCGGGGCAGAGGAAGGGGAAAAAGACTGCAACAGACAGCTTCTTCCCACGAACAGAAGCACTCCCCCGCTTCTGCCAAGTCCTCAGCATGACGCTGGGGCCTTACAAGCGGACTCAGGCACGGTGGGGGCCCGTCTCAAGAATTTCAGCGCGCAGTGGGCTCACTCGCAAGTGGACCCCTGGATCCTGCAGGTAGTATCTCAGGGGTACAAATTGGAATTCGAGACGTCTCCCCCTCGCCGGTTCCTGAAGTCTGCTTTACCAACGTCTACCCCCGACAGGGAGGCGGTATTGGAAGCCATTCACAAGCTGTATTCCCAGCAAGTGATAATCAAGGTACCCCTCCTACAACAGGGAAAGGGGTATTACTCCACGCTGTTTGTGGTACCGAAGCCGGACGGCTCGGTGAGACCCATTTTAAATCTGAAAGCCTTGAACACTTACATAAAAAGGTTCAAGTTCAAGATGGAGTCACTCAGAGCAGTGATAGCGAACCTGGAAGAAGGGGACTACATGGTGTCTCTGGACATCAAGGATGCTTACCTCCATGTCCCAATTTGCCCTTCTCACCAAGGGTACCTCAGGTTTGTGGTACAGAACTGTCACTATCAGTTTCAGACGCTGCCGTTTGGATTGTCCACGGCACCCCGGGTCTTTACCAAGGTAATGGCCGAAATGATGATTCTTCTTCGAAGAAAAGGCGTCTTAATTATCCCTTACTTGGACGATCTCCTGATAAGGGCACGGTCCAGAGAACAGTTAGAGGTCGGAGTAGCACTATCTCAAATAGTACTACGACAGCACGGATGGATTCTAAATATTCCAAAATCGCAGCTGATTCCGACGACACGTCTGCTGTTCCTAGGGATGATTCTGGACACAGTACAGAAAAAGGTGTTTCTCCCGGAAGAGAAAGCCAGGGAGTTATCCGACCTAGTCAGGAAACTCCTAAGACCAGGCCAGGTGTCAGTGCATCAGTGCACAAGGGTCCTGGGAAAGATGGTGGCTTCTTACGAAGCGATTCCATTCGGCAGATTCCACGCAAGAACTTTTCAGTTGGATCTGCTAGACAAATGGTCCGGATCGCATCTTCAAATGCATCAGCGGATAACCCTGTCTCCAAGGACAAGGGTGTCTCTCCTGTGGTGGTTACAGAGTGCTCATCTCCTAGAGGGCCGCAGATTCGGCATTCAGGATTGGGTCCTGGTGACCACAGATGCCAGCCTGAGAGGCTGGGGAGCAGTCACACAGGGAAAAAATTTCCAGGGCTTGTGGTCAAGCATGGAAACGTCACTTCACATAAATATCCTGGAACTAAGGGCCATTTACAATGCCCTAAGTCAGGCAAGGCCTCTGCTTCAGGGTCAGCCAGTATTGATCCAGTCGGACAACATCACGGCAGTCGCCCACGTAAACAGACAGGGCAGCACAAGAAGCAGGAGGGCAATGACGGAAGTGGCAAGGATTCTTCGCTGGGCGGAAAATCATGTGATAGCACTGTCAGCAGTGTTCATTCCGGGAGTGGACAACTGGGAAGCAGACTTCCTCAGCAGACACGATCTTCACCCGGGGGAGTGGGGACTTCACCCAGAAGTCTTCCACATGATTGTAAACCGTTGGGAAAAACCAAAGGTGGACATGATGGCGTCTCGCCTCAACAAAACACTGGACAGATATTGCTCCAGGTCAAGGGACCCTCAGGCAATAGCTGTGGACGCTCTGGTAACACCGTGGGTGTACCGGTCAGTGTATGTGTTCCCTCCTCTTCCTCTCATACCAAAAGTACTGAGAATCATAAGAAGGAGAGGAGTAAAGACTATACTCGTGGCTCCGGATTGGCCAAGAAGGACTTGGTACCCGGAAATTCAAGAGATGCTCACGGAAGACCCGTGGCCTCTACCTCTAAGACAGGACCTGCTCCAGCAGGGACCATGTCTGTTCCAAGACTTACCGCGGCTGCGTTTGACGGCATGGCGGTTGAACGCCGGATCCTGAAGGAAAAAGGCATTCCGGATGAAGTCATCCCTACCCTGATCAAAGCCAGGAAGGATGTAACCGTACAACATTATCACCGTATTTGGCGTAAATATGTTGCATGGTGCGAGGCCAGGAAGGCCCCTACGGAGGAATTTCAACTGGGTCGATTCCTGCATTTCCTGCAAACAGGACTGTCTATGGGCCTCAAATTAGGGTCCATTAAGGTTCAAATTTCGGCCCTGTCGATATTCTTCCAAAAAGAACTAGCTTCTGTTCCTGAAGTTCAGACGTTTGTCAAGGGAGTACTGCATATACAGCCTCCTTTTGTGCCTCCAGTGGCACCTTGGGATCTCAATGTAGTGTTGGGATTCCTAAAATCACATTGGTTTGAACCACTCACCACTGTGGACTTGAAATATCTCACATGGAAAGTGGTAATGCTGTTAGCCCTGGCTTCAGCCAGGCGTGTATCAGAATTGGCGGCTTTATCCTATAAAAGCCCTTACCTAATTTTTCATACGGACAGGGCAGAATTGAGGACTCGTCCTCAATTTCTCCCTAAGGTGGTTTCAGCATTTCACTTAAACCAACCTATTGTGGTGCCTGCGGCTACTAGGGACTTGGAGGATTCCAAGTTGCTGGACGTAGTCAGGGCCCTGAAAATATATGTTTCCAGGACGGCTGGAGTCAGAAAATCTGACTCGCTGTTTATCCTGTATGCACCCAACAAGCTGGGTGCTCCTGCTTCTAAGCAGGCGATTGCTCGTTGGATTTGTAGTACAATTCAGCTTGCACATTCTGTGGCAGGCCTGCCACAGCCAAAATCTGTAAAAGCCCATTCCACACGGAAAGTGGGCTCATCTTGGGCGGCTGCCCGAGGGGTCTCGCCTTTACAACTTTGCCGAGCAGCTACTTGGTCAGGGGCAAACACGTTTGCTAAATTCTACAAATTTGATACCCTGGCTGAGGAGGACCTGGAGTTCTCTCATTCGGTGCTGCAGAGTCATCCGCACTCTCCCGCCCGTTTGGGAGCTTTGGTATAATCCCCATGGTCCTTTCGGAGTCCCCAGCATCCACTAGGACGTTAGAGAAAATAAGAATTTACTTACCGATAATTATATTTCTCATAGTCCGTAGTGGATGCTGGGCGCCCATCCCAAGTGCGGATTGTCTGCATTACTTGTACATAGTTATTGTTACAAAAATCGGGTTATTGTTGTTGTGAGCCATCTTTTCAGAGGCTCCTTCTGTTATCATGCTGTTAACTGGGTTCAGATCACAAGTTGTACGGTGTGATTGGTGTGGCTGGTATGAGTCTTACCCGGGATTCAAAATCCTTCCTTATTGTGTACGCTCGTCCGGGCACAGTATCCTAACTGAGGCTTGGAGGAGGGTCATAGGGGGAGGAGCCAGTGCACACCAGCTAGTCCTAAAGCTTTTACTTTGTGCCCAGTCTCCTGCTGAGCCGCTATTCCCCATGGTCCTTTCGGAGTCCCCAGCATCCACTACGGACTATGAGAAATAGAATTATCGGTAAGTAAATTCTTATTTTTAACATCAAACAGAGATATTGCAGGGATAACTTGTGAACACTCCTCCAGCACAAAGCATAAGTTACAGTGGATCCCATATCAGGGCACCTCCTCCAGTGCATCGCTTAGTCGCAGCGGCATATATATGGCGAACATCAGTACGTACCAGGGCATTCTGTGACCAGTAGTGCTACACATCAGGTTGCCGTCTCTCTCTCTCTCTCTTACTTAGCGAGGATTCTTTTTCTTGGGGGCGCTTACTCACGCCGCGTGGCTTTCCGACCACTTCACCCAGATACCTCTCGAGATACTTTTCCTTGGGGGCGCTTACTCACGCCGCGTGGCTTCCGACCACTTCACCCAGATACCTCTTGAGACTCACACCATTAGCACACTTTTCTCCTGGCATCACCCTTTCACTAGATTCTGCATACTGCTGCTCTCACACTGCGATGTCTCCCTCTGTCAAGTGCCCTGCTGTGGCTGGCATCACTCCCCACCAAAACATGTGGGGAGCCCTCACTGGGGCTACATCTTTCTGGCTAATCCACCTCACTGTCTGCTCACTCTCCTCACTGACTGTCCTCCTAGGCTGCTGCAGGACAACCTTTTTATAACCTTGCATACCCAGGGACACATTCTAAATCTGGGATTTCCCGCTCTCAGTTTATCTGGGATTTCCCGCTCTGAGTCTGCAAATGAGTGAGTCATGCCCTTTGCATTTTGCAGACAAATCTGTATAGCTGTGAGCTAGGCTATTAACTCCTTCTGTGCTGCAAGCTGTAGGCTGCTGGCTCTGTTCTATATTACACAGCCATGCTGGCACCTGTAGTGCCACAGTTGATTTGTGCTTGCAGTTCCAGGGTATCACATACACCCCTGCTGAAATCTTGCGTGTCCTCACGCAACAGCAGTTTGCAACAACATAACATATAATGACAGTACATGTGACAAAAAACAACAATCACATATGCAGGAAAACATGGCGTGTCAAACATTACATTACATACAAATCACATATCCTGTTGCTGTTTTCCAATGGATTACAGTCCTGAGTCACAGGTGATAATAAAATGTTCAGACATCTTATGGCAATTGTGCCAAACACTGAGAACCTGCCCTCGCCTGACCTTGTCTCCCCCCACGTCTGGGTCAAAAGAGACAGGTGGCTCTCGTGGGCCCCTCCCATTAAACAAGTTTCTCCAACTTTAGGAAAATAGATATAGGGGACTACATTACCCTTGCGATCCTTGGCTCTTTCGGACACTCAGAAATGGCCAAACACAGTGCCCCCAAGGGTGTTGCTCCGACCGGGTGCACTGCATAGTCCCGATGTCCTGTGACAAGAGTTCCACCTCCACAAATATTGCCCTTAGAGCCCCACGTTGGTAACCATGGTTGCTCGTATCCTGTTCGCGGACGCCAAATGTGATAACCCACTGGTATATGGTATGCGAAATCTGCAGTCACTGTGTATAGTACATCACACTTACTTTGCCCCGGCTTGTCATGGGTTCAGGCACAGTTACCAGAGGGTCCCCTGAAGAATCAGGTGTTTAACTACAAGTGCATTGTGGGTGTGAACTACAGGTGTCGGTGCAGCGCATAAAGAATTGGGCGCCAGTCCATCTCAGAAAAACAGCATAAAGTTTATTTTAACATCAAACAGAGATATTGCAGGGATAACTTGTGAACACTCCTCCAGCACAAAGCATAAGTTACAGTGGATCCCATATCAGGGCACCTCCTCCAGCACATCGCTTAGTCGCAGCGGCATATATATGGCGAACATCAGTACGTACCAGGGCATTCTGTGACCAGTAGTGCTACACATCAGGTTGCCGTCTCTCTCTCTCTCTCTCTTACTTAGCGAGGATTCTTTTCCTTGGGGGCGCTTACTCACGCCGCGTGGCTTTCCGACCACTTCACCCAGATACCTCTCGAGATACTTTTCCATGGGGGCGCTTACTCACGCCGCGTGGCTTCCGACCACTTCACCCAGATACCTCTTGAGACTCACACCATTAGCACACTTTTCTCCTGGCATCACCCTTTCACTAGATTCTGCATACTGCTGCTCTCACACTGCGATGTCTCCCTCTGTCAAGTGCCCTGCTGTGGCTGGCATCACTCCCCACCAAAACATGTGGGGAGCCCTCACTGGGGCTACATCTTTCTGGCTAATCCACCTCACTGTCTGCTCACTCTCCTCACTGACTGTCCTCCTAGGCTGCTGCAGGACAACCTTTTTATAACCTTGCATTCCCAGGGACACATTCTAAATCTGGGATTTCCCGCTCTCAGTTTATCTGGGATTTCCCGCTCTGAGTCTGCAAATGAGTGAGTCATGCCCTTTGCATTTTGCAGACAAATCTGTATAGCTGTGAGCTAGGCTATTAACTCCTTCTGTGCTGCAAGCTGTAGGCTGCTGGCTCTGTTCTATATTACACAGCCATGCTGGCACCTGTAGTGCCACAGTTGATTTGTGCTTGCAGTTCCAGGGTATCACATGAACACTGGGAAACAGGGGTCAGAGTGTTGCTCCGATATCACAACTGCTCACGTTATTGTTCCATGCAAAGTAACAGTGACGTAACATGGATTGACCTGATGACGCACGGATTACTTACACCTGTTACTTGCTGGAGGTACTTTCCAGCGGTAAACATCCACATTATTTTTGTGTTACATGTTGATGCATTACCAGACACCAGTTGCTGCTGTCAGAAAGCGCTGTTATTAGTTCTCATTAGTACAGCAAGTTACAGGCAGCAGAGGCTAGATGGTGCTGGTCCTGCTGCTCAGTGCAAAGTTACAGGCAGCAGACGCTAGATGGCGCTGTACCTTCTCCTCAGTACATAGTTACAGGCAGCAGACGCTAGATGGCGCTGGTCCATTTCCTTAGTGCAGAGTTACAGGCAGCAGACGCTAGATGGCGCTGGTCCATCTTAGTGCAGAGTTACAGGCAGCAGACGCTAGATGGCGCCGTACCTTCTCCTCAGTGCAGAGTTACAGGCAGCAGACGCTAGATGGCGCTGTACCTTCTCCTCAGTACAGAGTTACAGGCAGCAGACGCTAGATGGCGCTGGTCCATCTCCTCAGTGCAGAGTTACAGGCAGCAGACGCTAGATGGCGCTGGTCCATCTTAGTGCAGAGTTACAGGCAGCAGATGCTAGATGGCGCTGGTCCATCTCCTCAGTGCAGAGTTACAAGCAGCAGACGCTAGATGGCGCCGTACCTTCTCCTCAGTGCAGAGTTACAGGCAGCAGACGCTAGATGGCGCTGGTCCATCTCCTCAGTGCAGAGTTACAGGCAGCAGACGCTAGATGGCGCTGGTCCATCTCCTCAGTGCAGAGTTACAAGCAGAAGACGCTAGATGGCGCTGGTCCATCTCCTCAGTGCAGAGTTACAGGCAGCAGACGCTAGATGGCGCTGGTCCATCTTCTCAGTGCAGAGTTACAGGCAGCAGATGCTAGATGGCGCTGGTCCATCTTCTCAGTGCAGAGTTACAGGCAGCAGACGCTTATTCAATTACATATATGTATCCTGTCATCCTACATCCTGTCACGTATTTTTATTACACTACTGCTTTATTATTTTACTTGCAGTTGTCATAAATAATAATACAAGCGCAGAATGCTGTAATTATATATGTGGAATTAGTAAATATCCAGAGATAGTGTGACTGACCCCTACTGGAGAATGACAGGAAAACACTGCTACGTCTGTGTCATGCTGCATGTGGCCAGGCGAGGTCGCTCTGCTTGTTGCCATTGCCCTACAGGATAGCATGCAGCACTCAGCACTGTGTCTTTAGCTGATTGGGAGTGTAGCTTGTCACCTAATATACTGGAGGAATGAATCATGGCTATATGCAGTTCAGCATCAGCTCCATACAATGCATATGCCTGTGCACAGCAATGCCACACATGGTAGCTGAGAAGTACTGCACTGACTCGTATGGCTGTATGAGTCATTGAGTCAGTGAACTGATCAGTGAACTGTAATGAATCACTGAACTACTGAACTACTTGCTGAACTACTTGCAAGGAGAGTGACTCGTGAGTCGTCAGGACAATGCAGTTCAATCAGCTTCATAGAGTCCACCACTGACTCCATGAGCACAGCAGTGACCCCTGTGGCAGCTGAGGTAAACTGACTCATGAGAATTCAGTATTCACTCTCACACACACACACACACACACACACACACACACACACACTGATTGGTTGCTATGGGCAACATCACTTCTATAGAACTACCTAAGTATATGTACCATCATATTTTTAATTATTTCAAGACTGAAGGTTCATCAGACAGACAGACATACATACATATCCCCCTATGTCTTGTGTAGAGTAATCAGACCCTACAGCAGGCATGTCCAAACTGCGGCCCTCCAGCTGTTGAGAAACTACATATCCCAGCATGCCCTGACACAGCTTTAGCATTCTCTGACATCTGACAGCAAAACTGTGTCAGGGCATGCTGGGATATGTAGTTTCACAACAGCTGGAGGGCCGCAGTTTGGACATGCCTGCCCTACAGGATAGCATGCAGCACTCAGAATTTGTCTTTGGTTGATTGGTAGTGACAGTGTACCTTGTGACCACCTAATATGCTAGGTGAATTAATCATGGCTATATGCAGTTCAGTATCAGCTCCATAGCATATGCCTGAGCACAGCAGTACCACACATGGTAGCTGAGAAGTACTGCACTGACTCGTATGGCTGTATGAGTCATTGAGTCAGTGAACTGATCAGTGAACTGTAATGAATCACTGAACTACTGAACTACTTGCTGAACTACTGAACTACTTGCTGAACTACTGAACTACTTGCAAGGAGAATGACTCACGAGTCGTCAGGACAATGTAACTCAATCAGCTCCACAGAGTGAGTCCACTCCATGTCTGAGCGCAGCAGTGACCCCTGTGGCAGCAGAGATGTACTGACTCATGAGTACTGCTGAGTGAGAGCTGAATAAAAACAGTGCTGCAGCAGCACCTACACAACACCCAGCAGAAGATTTAGCACAGCAATATGCACAGGAACCAGTAGTACCAGAAGTAGCAGCAAGTGTTTGGACATCTGGACTAATAGGACAGTGATTGTATCACAGAAAGGTGAGCAGCATGACCACACATGCTCACTCACATACACACATAGGGGTAAATTTACTAAGGTGGGAGATTTTTAGAACTGGTGATGTTGCCCATGGCAACCAATCAAATTCTACTTACCATTTATCTAGCTGCTTCTAGCAGATAATAAATATAATCGGATTGGTTGCTATGGGCAACATCACCAATTCTAAAAAATCTCCCACCTTAGTAAATTTACCCCATACACTTTGGCTAGGCAGTGCAGATGCTATTTTTTATTAGATCTGATTGCTGGGCTGTGTTGTACTTTTAACTTTCATTTCACAGCATCAGATTCAGGAAGTGAAAATCCAGTGAATGAGACAGTGAGAAGCCTAATGCTGGCTCTATTCTGTCTGTGTCTGACTCCTCCTTCCTGATGAACTAATCTTTGCCAAAGCTGTGAACTGAACGAACTAGTTCACTTTGAAGATTAGTTCATTTTGAACTAATCATTCATGAACTACCCATCACTAGTTGCCAAACCTTTAGTTGTGTGATGCCGTGCTTGTAGGTGTCAGTGTGACTGCAGGAGCTGATGGCACAGAGCTCAGTCATAGGTGACATGATTACACTCATCCTGAGCAATAACAAGGACACCACCCATATAATACACAGGCTCTCTGCTTCTGTGTGCACTGACACAGGGACCTGCCTTCTCCTTGCACTAGTGCAGTGATAGGTGCTGGTGTTCATGCTGCTAGGTAGCTGTGGGGAGAGCAGTGTTTCTGTAAAGGACACCAAGACTTATTCCAAATAATTACAGAAGTAATAATACCAGTATTACCCTGTAATTCACATGTATAATAGATTTGCTAACTCTATTACTACTGTATGTGATTTTTTTAAATTAGTTGACAACACATTATGGACCTATTTGTTTCTTGCTGTAACATTACACAGACGCGGTCTGCAGGGCCGGTGCTAGTGCCTCCTGAGCCATTTAGCTCACCGCACGTCCCTGGGTGCCAGGGTGTTCGGCGCCCTCCTGCAAACTCTAAATTTTGCGCCCTCCTACAAATACAGATGTGGTCTTTCTGATCCTACCCACACGCAGTCGCCTTACGCTTACGACTAGCTGCGTCTGAGACGTGGTTTATCAGGGATTTTGTTTTACCTGCCTCGGGCAGACGAAACCAAATCCCAGGAAACAGCCTTGTTTTCGCATGAAAACACACAGGTTTCACTGAACCTGTGTGTTTTTGGTAGTAGAGGTATTTTTTTACGGCCGATCTAATTGGATAGCCTGTACAAAAATATTGGTGAAACATCAGGAAAATGTGCAAAAAACATCCCCGATGTTTTACTGCATCTAACTGGATACCCACCATAGAGTGCATCCAAATGACTGATACCAAGTTTTAACTAGAGCATTTTAATGTCCGTCATATCTATTGGTCTGGGACAAAAAACGTCAAAGCTTCTCACTCGCCACCCACTGCAAACAGTCAAATTCGGAGCAGGAGTAGGGGAGCAGCAGACCCTACGAATCCCTCTCCTAGTAAATTTTGTGAAATGTAGCCCGCAGGCTACAATAGCTAGTGCTATCTAAAGATGGTGTCAGCTACCCCCTTCCCCAATGACTAATTAAACAATCCCCTCCTCCCCACACAATAAACCAAAGATAC
Organism: Pseudophryne corroboree; assembly: GCF_028390025.1. Lineage (NCBI taxonomy): Eukaryota > Metazoa > Chordata > Amphibia > Anura > Myobatrachidae > Pseudophryne > Pseudophryne corroboree. Next base: position 637,738,760 of record NC_086445.1, on the reverse strand, counting down.
CCTGCAGCCCACTCCACTACCGCCACTGCCCTGCACCCCCTCCCTGCACACACTACTGCTGCGATCTTGCACCTCCTCCCTGCACACACTAAACTATCGCCACTATCCTGCACTCCCTTACACTACATTATACTACCACTGCTACGCTGCACCCCTCTCCCCACACAGACTACACTATCGCCGCTACCCTGCACCCCCCTCTCCGCACACACTACATGACACTAGTGCCGCTACCCTGAACCCTTTTCCTGCACACACAACATTACACTACCACTGCTACCCTGCACCCCCTCCCCGCACACACTACATTACACTCGTGCTGCTACCCTGAACCCTTTTCCTGCACACACTACATTACACTACCACTGCTACCCTGCACCCCCCTCCCCGCACACACTGCATTACACTAGTGCCACTACCCTGGACCCTTTTCCTGCACGCACTACATTACACTACCACTGCTACCCTGTACCCCTCTCCCCGCACACACTGCATTACACTAGTGCCGCTACCCTGGACCCTTTTCCTGCACACACTACATTACACTACCACTGCTAGCCTGCACCCCCCCCCGCACACACTACATTACACTACTGCCGCTACCCTGAACCCTTTTCCTGCACACACAACATTACACTACCACTGCTACCCTGCATCCCCTCCCCGCACACACTACATTACACTCGTGCAGCTACTCTGAACCCTTTTCCTGCACAAACTACATTACACTACCACTGCTACCCTGCACCCCCCTCCCCGCACACATTGCATTACGCTAGTGCCGCTACCCTGAATCCTTTTCCTATGCACACTACATTACACTACCACAGCTACCATGCACCCCCTCCCCGCAAACACTACGTTACACTAGTGCCGCTACCCTGAACCCTTTTCCTGTGCACACTACATTACACTACCACTGCTACCCTGCACCCCCCTCCCCGCACACACTACATTACACTAGTGCCACTACCTTGAACCCTTTTCCTGCACACACTGCATTACACTACCACTGCTACCATGCACCCCCCTCCCCTCACACACTGCATTACACTAGTGCCGCTACCCTGGACCCTTTTCCTGCTCGCACTACATTACACTACCACTGCTACCCTGTACCCCCCTCCCCGCACACACTGCATTACACTAGTGCCGGTACCCTGGACCCTTTTCCTGCACACACTACATTACACTACCACTGCTAGCCTGCACCCCCCCCCCCCGCACACACTACATTACACTACTGCCGCTACCCTGAACCCTTTTCCTGCACACACTACATTACACTACCACTGCTACCCTGTACCACCGTCCCCGCACACACTGCATTACACTAGTGCCGCTACCCTGGACCCTTTTCCTGCACACAAAACATTACACTACCACTGCTACCCTGCACCCCCTCCCCGCACACACTACATTACACTCGTGCAGCTACTCTGAACCCTTTTCCTGCACAAACTACATTACACTACCACTGCTACCCTGCACCCCCCTCCCCGCACACACTGCATTACGCTAGTGCCACTACCCTGAATCCTTTTCCTGTGCACATTACATTACACTACCACAGCTACCATGCACCCCCTCCCCGCAAACACTACGTTACTCTAGTGCCGCTACCCTGAACCCTTTTCCTGCGCACACTACATTACACTACCACTGCTACCCTGCACCCCCCTCCCCGCACACACTACATTACACTAGTGCCACTACCCTGAACCCTTTTCCTGCACACACTGCATTACACTACCACTGCTACCATGCACCCCACTCCCTGCACACACTGCATTACACTAGTGCCGCTACCCTGAACCCTTTTCCTGCGCACACTACATTACACTACCACTGCTACCCTGCACCCCCCTCCCCGCACACACTGCATTACACTAGTGCCGCTACCCTGGACCCTTTTCCTGCACACACAACATTACACTACCACTGCTACCCTGCACCCCCTCCCCGCGCACACACTACATTACACTCGTGCAGCTACTCTGAACCCTTTTCCTGCACACACTACATTACACTACCACTGCTACCCTGCACCCCCCTCCCCGCAAACACTGCATTACGCTAGTGCCGCTACCCTGAATCCTTTTCCTGTGCACACTACATTACACTACCACAGCTACCATGCACCCCCTCCCCGCAAACACTACGTTACACTAGTGCCGCTACCCTGAACCCTTTTCCTGCGCACACTACATTACACTACCACTGCTACCCTGCACCACCTCCCTGCACACACTACACTACCGCTGCTGCCCTGCACGCCTCTCCCTGCACACACTACACTTCCGTCACTACCCTGCCCCCCACACACTACATTGACGCTACCCTACATCCCCCTCCCTGCACACACTACACTATCGCCGTTGTACTGCACCCATCTCCCTGCACACACTACACAAAACTTACCTTCTCTGGCCGGCTTCTTTCTTCATGCAGGAACTAGTCCAACGGTCAGAGGATGCAGCAGCTGGGGACAGATGATAGTGGACCGCCGTAGCAGGTATTTCTTTGTTTTTCTTGCACCACTGGGCTTTCAAAGCAGAAAACCAGCATGCAGCATACAGTCAATATGCCACTTCCGACCCCTTAGTACACACTGTTAATATGCCACTTTATCCACCCACCACAGCACACATTAATATGCCACTATATCACCCCCCACCCCTGTACACATTAATATGCCACTATATCGCCCCCCCGCCCCAGCATAGCTTAATATGCCACTTTACCCCCCACCCCCACCTCAGCACACATTAATATGCCACTTTATTATTTCCACCCCAGCACACATAATGTCCCTGCCTGAATCCACCATTGATGTGAGGGCAGGGGAGAAACGAGGGGCGGTGCTGAAGACGGTGATCGAGCAGAGGGGATAGAGGTGGGTAGAACGCTGCTGCCTGTCATTCTTCCAACGTCAAGGTGCTGCGGGGAGGAGCAAGGCGGACAGGGAAGGGGAAAGGGGAGAACATTGGAGGAGGCCGAGGAGCTTCTGTTAATACTGCCGGTGCCGCTGCCTGTCACTCAGTGTGACTAGGACAGGTGCAGGCTTCGGCAGCCGGTCGCAACAAAGCGCATCAGTAAGTTACTGTAGCAGAGCGGGGAGAGTGCCTGTTGAACCCGGCGCCTCCCTGCTTTGCAGACGTTGCTGAGCAGCTAGCGCCGCCTCTGAGCGAGGGAGGGGCTCTCATTTCACCCAGCGGGCATGCATGCCAATCTAGAACCGGGGCCGCGCAACGCTATCGCTGTCGGGCATACACAGGGAGAGATCCGTGCTTAATATCTAAGCAATCTAGTCAGATTGCTTAGATTTCAAGCACGGATCTCTCTGTGTGTACCCCTCAAGGCTGGCCATTCACCTACAGATTTTTTGTGTGATCTGGCTGGTTGGAACAAAAATCTGGTAATGGACGAGAGCAAATAACAATTGAGCATTTGCTCCGAAATGCCGGAAAACTGATAAAACGTCCATTCAGACAAATTGGTTAAATCAAATGGATTTAACCAATTTGTCTGATTTACCATTTTTGTCTGTTTTACTGTGTTTGGGAGCAAATGGTCAATTGTCATTTGCTCCCATCCATTACCAGATGTTGGGTCCAACCAGTCAGATCGGACAATAAATCTTTAGGTGTATGGGCAGCTTAAGACAGTACAGCAATTTATACATACTTGGGATAGGCATATGAATATCCAAAGGTTAAAGTGAGCCGAAAGAGGGCGAAACTGTGTTCCGTCAGTTCCATTTGGAGCCGGAACGCAGTTCCCCCTCCTCCGGCTCACCTAACCCAGGGAGAAGTCGGGCGCCCGCTGAGGTTTTGTTACCAGCGGGCGCCCGGCTTCTTCCTCTCAGTGAGCTCCGGCTTCCGGCTCAGACAGTGTGTGCATGCGGTGCTATGGGAGAGACGTCGTGACGTCTCTCCCATAAATCCGAACAGCGCGGCGGCCAGTCGGAGGGCAGCAGATGTCCGGAAGCAGAAGCGGGGCTGGTGAGTATTGTTTTTTTTTTTGAGAAGCTGTATGTAAGCCACCCAAGTACTTAGTTGCTATCCCGTCCTTTTACAATCATGAGACATGAACCCTTTCCCGGAGCGCCCCTTGCTGTGAACACTGGGAAACAGGGGTCAGAGTGTTGCTCCGATATCACAACGGCTCACGTTATTGTTCCATGCAAAGTAACAGTGACGTAACATGGATTGACCTGATGACGCACTGATTACTTACACCTGTTACTTGCTGGAGGTACTTTCCAGCTGTAAACATCCACATTATTTTTGTGTTACTTGTTGATGCATTATCAGACACCAGTTGCTGCCGTCAGAAAGCGCTGTTATTAGTTCTCATTAGTACAGCAAGTTACAGGCAGCAGAGGCTAGATGGCGCTGGTCCTGCTGCTCAGTGCAAAGTTACAGGCAGCAGACGCTAGATGGCGCTGTACCTTCTCCTCAGTACATAGTTACAGGCAGCAGACGCTAGATGGCGCTGGTCCATTTCCTTAGTGCAGAGTTACAGGCAGCAGACGCTAGATGGCGCTGGTCCATCTTAGTGCAGAGTTACAGGCAGCAGACGCTAGATGGCGCCGTACCTTCTCCTCAGTGCAGAGTTACAAGCTGCAGACGCTAGATGGCGCCATACCTTCTCCTCAGTACATAGTTACAGGCAGCAGACGCTAGATGGCGCTGGTCCATCTTAGTGCAGAGTTACAGGCAGCAGACGCTAGATGGCGCCATACCTTCTCCTCAGTACAGAGTTACAGGCAGCAGACGCTAGATGGCGCTGGTCCATCTTCTCAGTGCAGAGTTACAGGCAGCAGACGCTAGATGGTGCTGGTCCATTTCCTTAGTGCAGAGTTACAGGCAGCAGACGCTAGATGGCGCTGGTCCATCTCTCAGTGCAGAGTTACAGGCAGCAGACGCTAGATGGCGCTGGTCCATCTTAGTGTCCATCTAGCGCAGGGGTGGGCAATCATTTCAGCTGAAGGGCCACTTGACACTTTCCTGTCAGTATCCGAGGGCCGCACACAAAATAGCAGCTCCCCCACGTGCCAAAAATATAGGGACGTGGCTTCATAGGGAAGGGGTGTGGCCAAAATATAATATAGATACATATTAGGCTGCACAATAGTCTCCATTATTCAAATTATGCCACACAGTAGCGCCACTTACACACATTACGCCAGGTAGAGCCCCTGTCACACATTACGCCAGGTAAAGTCCCCTTTTACACATTACGCCAGGTAGAGCCCCTGTCACACATTACGCCAGGTAAAGTCCCCTTTTACACATTACGGCAGGTAGAGCTCTCTTTTACACAGTATGGAAGATAGAGTACCCTTTTTACACAGTACGGAAGGTAGAGCCCCCTTTTACACATTAACATTTTATTTGGGATAATCATTGCACAGCAAGCAAATTATCCAGTGTCTCATGGCCCCTGGGGAAAGGTGTGACACAGTGACAGAACACGGATGGTGTGACGCGGTGACAGAACACGGGGAGTGACACGGTGACAGAACATGTGGAGTTGAGTCAGTGACAGAACGCGGGGGTGACACAGTGACAGAACACGCGGGGTGTGACACAGTGACAGAACACGGGGGGTGTGACATGGTGACAGAACACGGGGGTGACACGGTGACAGAACATGTGGGGTTGAGTCAGTGATAGAACACGGGGGGTGACACGGTGACAGAACATGCGGGGTGTGACACAGTGACAGAACACGGGGGGGGGGGTGACAGTGACAGAACACGGGGGTGTGACGCGGTGACAGAACACGGGGGTGACACAGTGACAGAACATGTGGGGTTAAGTCAGTGACAGAACACTGAGGGTGACACGGTGACAGAACATGCGGGGTGTGACACAGTGACAGAACACGGGGGGTGTGACACAGTGACAGAACACGGGGGGGGGTGACATGGTGACAGAACACGGGGTGACACGGTGACAGAACATGTGGGGTTAAGTCAGTGACAGAACACTGAGGGTGACACGGTGACAGAACATGCGGGGTGTGACACAGTGACAGAACACGGGGGGGGTGACGCGGTGACAGAACACGGGGGTGACACGGTGACAGAACTCGGGGGTGTGACGCGGTGACAGAATACGGGGGCGACACGGTGACAGAACATGTGCGGTTAAGTCAGTGACAGAACACGGGGAAGGGGGGTAGGGGTGGTACATCGAGCGTTAAAGATCTCCTCCCTAACCTAAAAACAGTCTGACGCCACTGCCTGCACACACAAACATATACACACACACTCTCACATATATATACACATTCACACACAAATACACTTTCTTTCTCTTACTCACTTTTTCCATTAATTTATCTGGCTGGCTGGCAGTGGCAGGAAGGATGGATCTGTAGCAGTTGCTCTTGTCCCGTGTAGCTCCGCCCCCTGAGGTCCGTGTAGCCCCGCCCCTCGTCCTCGCATAGCTCCGCCCCCGTTTTGGCTGACCATGAACACTGCCGTTGTCACTGGAGGCGGGAGGGGGAGGCTACAAGGCAAGAAGACAGTGTGGCAGGCGCCGTGCAGCAGCAGCAGGGGAGACAGGCGCCGCATCCGGCCCGCGGGCCGTATTTTGCCTACCCCTAATCTAGCGTCTGCTGCCTGTAACTCTTACAGGCAGCAGACGCTAGATGGCGCCGTACCTTCTCCTCAGTACAGAGTTACAGGCAGCAGACGCTAGATGGCGCTGGTCCATCTCCTCAGTGCAGAGTTACAGGCAGCAGACGCTAGATGGCGCTGGTCCATCTTCTCAGTGCAGAGTAACAGGCAGCAGACGCTAGATGGCGCCGTACCTTCTCCTCAGTACAGAGTTACAGGCAGCAGACGCTAGATGGCGCTGGTCCATCTCCTCAGTGCAGAGTTACAGGCAGCAGACGCTAGATGGCGCTGGTCCATCTCCTCAGTGCAGAGTTACAAGCAGAAGACGCTAGATGGCGCTGGTCCATCTTCTCGGTGCAGAGTTACAGGCAGCAGATGCTAGATGGCGCTGGTCCATCTTCTCAGTGCAGAGTTACAGGCAGCAGACGCTAGATGGCGATGGTCCATCTTAGTGCAGAGTTACAGGCAGCAGATGCTAGATGGCGCTGGTCCATCTTCTCAGTGCAGAGTTACAGGCAGCAGACGCTTATTCAATTACATATTATATGTATCCTGTCATCCTACATCCTGTCACGTATTTTTATTACACTACTGCTTTATTATTTTACTTGCAGTTGTCATAAATAATAATACAACCGCAGAATGCTGTAATTATATATGTGGAATTAGTAAATATCCAGAGATAGTGTGACTGACCCCTACTGGAGAACGACAGGAAAACACTGCTACGTCTGTGTCATGCTGCATGTGGCCAGGCGAGGTCGCTCTGCTTGTTGCCAAACCTTTAGTTGTGTGATGCCGTGCTTGTAGGTGTCAGTGTGACTGCAGGAGCTGATGGCACAGAGCTCAGTCATAGGTGACATGATTACACTCATCCTGAGCAATAACAAGGACACCACCCATATAATACACAGCCTCTCTGCTTCTGTGTGCACTAACACAGGGACCTGCCTTCTCCTTGCACTAGTGCAGTGATAGGTGCTGGTGTTCATGCTGCTAGGTAGCTGTGGGGAGAGCAGTGTTTCTGTAAAGGACACCAAGACTTATTCCAAATAATTACAGAAGTAATAATACCAGTATTACCCTGTTATTCACATGTATAATAGATTTGCTAACTCTATTACTACTGTATGTGATTTTTTTAATTAGTTGATAACACATTATGGACCTATTTGTTTCTTGCTGTAACATTACACAGACGCGGTCTGCAGGGCCGGTGCTAGTGCCTCCTGAACCATTTAGCTCACCGCACGTCCCTGGGTGCTAGCAGTGCCAGATTAAGGTCCACATGGGCCTGGAGCTGAAATGTATGAAGGGCCTATTGTGTGACTTGGCAGGAGGTGTGAACATGCACGGTGGTGGGGGTGGTCTAAATAGGGGGTGTGGCCTGTGCCATCGGTGTGCTATCTCTATGGAGGTCATAGCTAGTGCCTACCTGCAACCATTTAATAGAGGAGCAGAACAACAGACCCATACATACATTGGTCGTCGAAGTGGGGGTATGGGAAATGAAACAGGATTATTGCTGCGTGTGCCTAAAAAGGGGGCATGGCCACTGAAAAGGAGTGTGTCCTTAAAAGTATATGCATTAGTGTGCCCCCTCCCCTCCTAGTCTGTATATGCATTAGTGTGGGTAGAATCTATATCCCCAGCGCCTTGAGGACCCATATGTGACATCAGCTGTGGGTGGAAGATGTCTTATGCCGTTACAGCACTTGAATTTGTTCTCCAATCTAGGTTTGTTGTAAGTTACTTTCTTGGGGAAGGGTGGGGGGGTTAGTTTGGCTCCATTGTACCTTCACGGGCTCGCTTCACACGCCACACTTTGGGTCCGGAGTCTCACTTCACTCGGCACAGGTGACATTGACCCAGTGTATTATGGTAAAGGTCCTTTCAGCAAAGGGGAGCTATGCACTACCAATTAATGTGCCCCCCCCTCCCCTCCTAGTCTGTATATGCATCAGTGTGCCCCCTCCTAATCTGTATGTGCGTCAGTTTGCCCCCGCTCCCCTTCTAGTCTGTTATGTGTATTAGTGTGCCGCCTCCCTCCTAGTCTGTATATGTGTCAGTGTGCCCCCCTCCATCACCCTCCTTCCTCTTCCTAGTCTGTATATGCTGTAGTCAGGGCTGGTTCTAGACATTGTGGCTCCCAGGGCAAACGTTTCCTTTGGCGACCCCCTCTCCCCATTGAAAAAAGGGATAATGCACGCCTAAGGCGTGTGTAAAATATATTGGGGTGTGGCTTCACCGAAAGAGGCGTGGCCACATAATTGTAACAATTCACATTACACCGCACAATAGTGTCTGTCAGTCACATTACACCACACAGTAGTACTCCTTATATATGCCAGGTACAGCCCCTTATACACATTGCGCCAGGCAGAGCCCCTTTTTATACACATTGTGCTAGGCAGAGCCCCTTTTTATACACATTGTGCTAGGCAGAGCCCCTTTTTATACACATTGTGCTAGGCAGAGCCCCTTTTTATACACATTGTGCTAGGCAGAGCCCCTTTTTATACACATTGTGCTAGGCAGAGCCCCTTTTTATACACATTGTGCTAGGTAGAGCCCCTTTTTATACACATTGCGACAGGTAGCCCCTTATATAGACTGCAACAGGTAGCCCCTTATATAGACTGCAACAGGTAGCCCCTTATATACATTGCACCAAGAACCCCCTTTTTTATACACTGAAAAAGGTAGCCTCTTTTATACATTCTGGACAAAATGAAAAAGATAGTATTTTCTGAAAGCGCAGTGATGAGGACAATGCTGCCTCATCACTTTAGAAAGGTCATTATACGACCAAAACGCGTTGCTTGGAGGAGAAGTGAGGCGAGTTTTCTTTTGGAGCTGGAGGTGTCTTGCTGAAAAACGCTGAGTGCAGTGGTGCCAGGCTATTCAGAATAGGACTCCACAGCTATCTTTTAAAGCTAGCCCACCGCACCTTCAAATAACGGTGAGAGACTGTTCCCAACGCATATGGAATCAAGCACCAGTCACTTTTACTAAGGCACCCGGCTTATATCTACCTCACTAAAGTTGCTTCATTTTGCACATTGTTTTTAATTGTTTCAAATATTTTTTTCTGCAATAAATGTCACGTCTGTGTTTCATAAATATACATAGTGGTTATTTCTTAGCACTATTAAGTGTATAAATATGTCTATGAGGATTATGCGCCAGGGACCCTGTATTACAATTTGTTCCATATTCTTTTATAGATTCTGACAGGTAGCCCTGAGAGAGAGAGAGAGAGAGAGAGAGGATTGAGAGAGGGAGGCATAGAGAGAGAGAGAGAGAGAGAGAGAGGGGGGGGGTCGAGAGAGAGAGAGAGAGAGAGAGAGGGGGGGTCGAGAGAGAGAGAGAGGGGGGGTCGAGAGAGAGAGAGAGAGGGGGGGTCGAGAGAGAGAGGGGGGGGGGGTCGAGAGAGAGAGAGGGGGGGGTCGAGAGAGAGAGAGAGAGAGGGGGGGTCGAGAGAGAGAGAGAGAGGGGGGGGGTCGAGAGAGAGAGAGGGGGGGTCGAGAGAGAGAGAGAGGGGGGGATCGAGAGAGAGAGAGAGAGAGAGAGAGGGGGGGTCGAGAGAGAGAGAGAGGGGGGGATCGAGAGAGAGAGGGGGGGGGATCGAGAGAGAGAGAAAGAGGGGGGGGATCGAGAGAGAGAGAGAGGGGGGGGATCGAGAGAGAGAGAGAGGGGGGGGGATCGAGAGAGAGAGGGGGAGATCGAGAGAGAGAGAGAGAGAGAGAGAGGGGGGGATCGAGAGAGAGAGAGAGGGGGGGATCGAGAGAGAGAGAGAGGGGGGGATCGAGAGAGAGAGAGAGAGAGGGGGGGATCGAGAGAGAGAGGGGGGGATCGAGAGAGAGAGAGAGAGAGAGAGAGAGAGAGGGGGGGATCGAGAGAGAGAGGGGGGGATCGAGAGAGAGAGAGAGAGAGAGAGAGAGAGGGGGGGGATCGAGAGAGAGTGAGAGGGGGGGGATCGAGAGAGAGAGAGAGGGGGGGATCGAGAGAGAGAGAGAGGGGGGGATCGAGAGAGAGAGAGAGGGGGGGGATCGAGAGAGAGGGGGGGGATCGAGAGAGAGAGTTTGTGCGCTGTCACTTACAAGCATCAGCACCGGCTGCAGTTTGTTCCCGTGGCTCCATGTTGCGCTGTACTCTTTGTGACTTTACTTCTGCCCAGCGTGAAGCAGGGCAGAAGTGAGTAGCGGCCGGGCTGCGGAAGACGGCCGAACGGGGGGGGGGGGCGGCGGCGGCGGCGACGACAGCGTGGTGTGAGGAGCAAGCAGCGTCTGGGGGTGTGCTGGCCAAAGCAGTGTGCGGTGCGGGAGGCGACCAGCGCAGGAGGCTGTCAGTGCGGTGGGTGGCCCGCACGATGTGGGTGGACATGAGGCAGCCAGCGGATTGTGGAGTGCGGGAAGCGGCCAGCACGGTGTGGGGTGCGGGAAACTATCTTGGAGGTGGTGCGGCCATTACCTTGCTGTGTCCCTACTACGGTCCTCCCCCTGTGGCCTGGCCGTCCTCCTCATCAGTAGCACTAAAGTCAGGGGGGAGGAGCTGAGAGGGGATAGCGGCTCCTCCTCCATCCGGGCCTGGCAGTTCTCACATAATCCGCACAGTCTGGTAGCGGCATACAATGAGTCACTGTGACTCATTGTAATGCCCTTGGTTTTGGGCCAATTCACTGCGGTGGGCCTATTTTCAATGGGGGGCCTGGAGCTGCAGCTCCATCCGCCCCATTGTTAATCCGGCCCTGGGTGCTAGGGTGTTCGGCGCCCTCCTGCAAACTCTAAATTTTGCGCCCTCCTACAAATACAGATGTGGTCGCTCTGATCCTACCCACACGCAGTCGCCTCACGCTTGCGACTAGCTGCGTCTGAGACGTGGTTTATCAGGGATTTTGTTTTACCTGCCTCGGGCAGACGAAACCAAATCCCAGGAAACAGCCTTGTTTTCGCATGAAAGCACACAGGTTTCACTGAACCTGTGTGTTTTTGGTAGTAGAGGTATTTTTTTACGGCCGATCTAATTGGATAGCCTGTACAAAAATATTGGTGAAACATCAGGAAAATGTGCAAAAAACATCCCCGATGTTTTACTGCATCTAACTGGATACCCACCATAGAGTGCATCCAAATGACTGATACCAAGTTTTAACTAGAGCATTTTAATGTCCGTCATATCTATTGGTCTGGGACAAAAAAACGTCAAAGCTTCTCACTCGCCACTGCAAACAGCCAAATTCAGAGCAGGAGTAGGGGAGCAGCAGACCCTACAAATCCCTCTCCTAGTAAATTTAGTGAAATGTAGCCCGCAGGCTACAATAGCTAGTGCTATCTAAAGATGGTGTCAGCTACCCCCTTCCCCAATGACTAATTAAACAATCCCCTCCTCCCCACACAATAAACCAAAGATACCCTGCAGCCCACTCCACTACCGCCACTGCCCTGCACCCCCTCCCTGCACACACTACTGCTGCGATCTTGCACCTCCTCCCTGCACACACTAAACTATCGCCACTATCCTGCACTCCCTTACACTACATTATACTACCACTGCTACGCTGCACCCCTCTCCCCACACAGACTACACTATCGCCGCTACCCTGCACCCCCCTCTCCGCACACACTACATGACACTAGTGCCGCTACCCTGAACCCTTTTCCTGTGTGACAGGCCTAAACGAGGATGTAATGCCTGCTGCTGTGCAGGTGTCGTCACTCCACCCACCTGTGCAACGTCCGCCACAGACGATACCCAGAAGCGTCAGGGACTCCGCTCTCCGGACCACTCACCAGCGCGAACACCACCTCACCGCGGACGAAGAGGGATCTGGAAAGAAGGGATATACCGGTTGAGACGTGCGCCTCGACCTCCGTCTAGAGTACGGGGCACGTCAGGGGTAGCCGCGACCTTCACCGGCTGGGCGGAAGGTCATCCCTGGCCAATAGGCCTCAGCTACCCAGTTCTCACACACTCGCACTCTCGCACGTTGTGTGGTGAGAGGGGGTCCTCACGTCCGCGAGCAAACCCCCGACCGGTATACAGGGGCGATGACAGGCAGACAGACAGGATGATACTCACTTCCAACTTACGGGTCACCTTGATTGTCGCACCTCTCCGCTCCTGTTGGGGCAAGAAGAGCAGCCTCCCTACCTGCAGGCTACACTACGGCTAACAACAATACAGCCAACTACGCCTGCCTAAACAAACTGCTTTAAACAACTGAGGCTACTGGTTCTATCCCAAACAAACAGAGACCGGACCAATTAAACACATTCACTACCCAGCAAGTCAGTGGAATGATTCCCCGGCCCAACAGTATACCCCGACTAACCAGTCCTACCTTCCAGATGCTGGACACTAGCCACTGCCTTTTGCTCTCAATGAGGGTCGGGGGGTCTAGAGCAGACGGTGGCCCACTCCAGACGACCGGGGGATGGCGACGTGTGGGACGGGGACGTTACTCCACACTTCCAAATCCCCTGGAGCATACACCGCGTGGAGCCGGTCGGCTCCTAACACCGGCCACGGATCCCTCGAAAGCTGCCGCACAGCCCACTTCCAGCCGATCCGGGCCGGTCTGCACAGAACTTTGTCCCGGGTCCCGTATAAGGCAGTAGGCCTGGGAGCCTGGGTGAGGGGCGCAGGCCGGAGGCCTGGAGAGGACTCAGGCCGGGGGCCTGGCAGAGGGCGCAGGCCGGAGGCCTGGAGGGGGCTCAGGCAGGAGGCCTGGAAGGGGGCTCAGGCAGGAGGCCTGGAAGGGGGCTCAGGCAGGAGGCCTGGAAGGGGGCTCAGGCAGGAGGCCTGGAGGAGGGCTCAGGCCAGAGGCCTGGAGGAGGGCTCAGGCCAGAGGCCTGGAGGAGGGCTCAGGCCAGAGGCCTGGAAGGGCTCAGGCAGAAGGCCTGCCTACCGTGGGCACAGACCGAGGGGGCCTGATTATACCTGCAGGCCTAGCGCCTGTCCCTGGTGGTCTAGTGTGGAGCTAGAGGTAGGTGGAGGTGGCCCAGGGCCGCCTACCTGTCTCGGAGGGAGAGGCTGCAGCGGGGAGCTTCGTTAGCTCTTTTGCTCTCCACGCGCTGCAGCACTCTCCGCCGGACTCCCGCCGCTGGTCGCTGTCTTCCGCCTTCCTCTTCTTCTCCACTGACGTCTTCTTCTGCTCTGCTGACGTCTTCCTCCGCTCTGCCGCCGCTGCCGGACCCGCTATCTTCCACTGGAGCTCTTCTTGCTTCGCCGTCCGCCGCTCGACTGACTGTTCCCGCTCCGCAGCGCCTCTTATATGACGCTGGGAGCGGGCGGAGCTATGACGCAGCGAGCCCCGATTGGCTCGCTGCGGCGAGCTCTGATTGGTGGCCAAGGCGCGAGCCCTGATTGGCTCGCGCTTGGCGCGCCGTTTGAAATAAGCCGCTGTGATTGGAGGGGCCTGAATCCTTTCGGATGCAAGCCCCTCCAGACTAGGGCCTGCCCGCCGCGCCGCCGCCCGTCGCTCCGCCGCCCGCCGCAACGTTCGGGAGAAGGGGGCAATCCCCTTCACATTTCCCCCCCCTTTGTCCTTTGTGGTCCCCACAAAGCAAGAATCTGACCATACAAAGTTTGGATCCGCGTAGCGAGGGCCCGGGACGCCCCTATTTGAACGCAGAGAGCGTCTTGGTAAGGGGGAGGTAACTACATCGGCTGGGGGTTGAGGCTCCGATGCCTCCTCCGGCTGATTCTCCTCGACCGGCGACCACCATTCCTCGTCTGACAGGGGGGCCGGAGCTTCCCAGGCAGGGGCCCCCACCCCGTCCTCCGCTACAGGGGACTCAGCCCCACTCACCGGATCCAGGAACGGACAAGGTCGCAGTTTACTCCGATGTAACGTGCGCAGGCGTCCCGTCCCATCAGTAGACTCCACTTGATACACTGGCCCACCTGGGGCCAAGCGACAGCGAACAAGGTATGGGGTAACCTCCCACCGTTCTGACAGTTTCCCCCCCGGGCGAACCTCTCGCACCAACACTCGCTGGCCCACGGCCAGCGGCCCAGGTTCGTGGGACCTCACAGGTGGATGCTGGTGGTCTGCGATCAGCCTCCCAGCCAACTCGTGGGCCGTCTTCAGCCGTAGGCGGTGTTCCTCGACCCATTCGGCAGGGGCGAGTGGCGTTTCCTCCTCAGTCCCGGACAGTTGTAAGTCGTGTGCCTCCCGCCCTGGTCGACCGAACAACAAAAAAAAAGGGGAAAATCCCGTGGTGTGATGAACTCTGTTGTTATAAGTCCAGACCAGTTCCTGTACATGTTCGGGCCATCGCTGCTTCTCAGCTCGTTCCAACACGCGGAGCATCTGCAGCAGAGTCCGGTTAAATCTCTCGCAGGCTCCATTCCCCTGCGGGTGGTAAGGTGTCGTGCGGGACTTTTGAACGCCATAAAGCTGGCAGAGGCGTTCCATCAGCTGCCCCTGGAAACAGGCCCCTTGATCCGAATGGATCCGCTCGGGACAACCGTACTGCCGAATGAAATGTTCGATGATCGCTCGTGTTGCTGACTCCGCAGTTTGATTTCGGGTGGGGACCACTACCGTGAATTTAGTGAAGTGGTCAGTCATTACCAGGGCATACTGGTGTCCACTTACTGACTCCCCGATCAACATGTAGTCGATCATCAGCATCTCCAGCGGCCGACTGGTCTGGATCGTCTGGATGGGCACATGCTGTTCCTGTGGTTTAACCACCGCACACCTCCTGCACTCGCGACATACCTGGTCCACGACCGCTTGCAGCCGGGGGGCGAAATATTGGCGTCTCAACCAATGGTATGTTTTATAGGGTCCCAAATGGGCCCCCTGCTCGTGCGCTTCTTCCACCACTGACTGCACCCGGGCTTCTGGCATGACCACCTGCTCAACAGTACGCATTTCCTGTTCCAAGTAGCATTGTCTCCGTAGGGTACCAGCGCAGACCCGCAATTGGTCCCAACGACGCACCACCTTCCTACAGAACCCGGTCAGCCCATCCTGCTCCCGTCGAGATGGCATATGACCCCTCTGTATCCACTGTCGAATGAGGTCCAAACCTTCGTCGGCCTGCTGTTCCTGTGCCCAGTCCGTCTCCGTGTACCTAAGTAAGGCAGTCTGGGCGTTCTGTCGACACAACTCTCCGCCCACAGGCTGCCGCACACGAGTGAGATCCAGCATTTCTTCTCCGCAGTCATCTTCTTCCCCACCAGGCTCGGGGGTTTCCACTGGAAAGCGAGACAGGGCATCCGCGTTGGTATTACTCTTCCCCGATCGATAGCGAATCTTGTAGGAGAACTTGGCCAACCTGGCCACCCACCGTTGCTCCAAGGCACCTAACTTGGTGGTCTCCAGGTACGCCAAGGGGTTGTTATCCGTAAAAATATCCACGTGAGCGGCGGTCAAGTACTCCGCAAATTTCTCGGTCACGGCCCACACCACTGCCAGCAATTCCAACTTGAAGGAACTGTAGTTGTCTGGGTTCCTCTCGGTCTCTCGCAGGCTACGACTGCCGTAAGCAATCACCCGCTCCTGCCCATCCTGAACCTGAGCCAAGACCGCGCCCAACCCCTGCAGACTTCCATCCGTGTATAGAACGAAGGGCTTCTCAAAATCTGCGTACCCCAACACCGGAGCTTCCGTGAGACTTTCCTTCAGTCGGTTAAAGGCCAGGTTCTGCGCTTCTCCCCAAGTCTCCAGGGCAGCTTTCTTCGTGGTCGCAATCCCTCGAAGCAAGGCATGTAGGGGTTCCGCGATCCAGGCGAAATCCTTGATGAAGCGTCGGTAATACCCCACCAAACCCAGGAATGCCCGCAATTCCGTGACAGTGGTAGGTACCTTCCATTCCTGGACGGCCGCCACCTTGCTGGGGGTTGGGTACACCCCATCGCGAGACACCACATGCCCGAGGTACTCCAAACTGGATTTCAGCAGATGGCACTTCCGGGGCTTGAGCTTCAGGCCGTACTCCTCCAACCGCTGGAGAACCATGTCGAGTCGAGCAAAGTGCTCCTCCAAGGTCGCGGCGAACACGATGATGTCGTCCAAGTAAATCAGCAAAGCCTCAAAATTCAAGTCTCCCAAACACCTCTCCATCATCCGCTGGAATGTGGCGGGCGCATTGTTCAACCCAAACGGCATGCGACAAAATTCGAACAACCCCATGGGAGTAACGAATGCGGTCTTCTCCCTATCCTGGGGGGCTACCGGTACTTGCCAGTACCCACTGGCCAGGTCCAGGGTCGAAAAGAATTTTGCATTGCCCAGTGCAGCTAGGGACTCCTCGATCCTAGGGAGAGGGTAAGCGTCCCGGACGGTGCAACTATTCAACTTCCGGTAGTCCACACAGAAACGGATAGTCCCGTCCTTCTTCCGGACTAAGACTATGGGTGCAGCCCATGGACTTTTGCTCTCCTGGATCACGCGGTTGTCCAGCATCTGACGCAACATGTTCTTTACTTCTTGGTACAACCGGGGCGGTATCGGCCGATACCGCTCCCGAACCGGGGGGGCGTCTCCGGTGCGGATCTCATGCTGCAGGTCCTCCGTGTACCCGAAATCCTCCTCATGCCGGGAGAACACCTTCTGCCGATTCCAGAGCATCTGGTCCAGCTTGGCTACGTCCCCGGCCGCGCACTCTTCCAGCGACACGTCCATCTGTGTTCGGATAATCGTACCGTTCCACTCAGGGCAGGCTCCCTCCTGCTCCTCCACTCGAACAGACAATGCCCATGCCTCGGAAGCCTCCGGCTGCAGGGAGAGTTTTCGCATCACCTGAATGCTATCCTCGTGAATCGCCACCACCTGAGCAATGACTGTCCCAGCCGGGACTCGGCAAAGCTGATCGGTGAGATTACAAAGGCGGACGGAGACCTTCCCCCCGGTCACCACCGACACGGTACGTGCCACCATCACTCCAGACCCTACCCCCAGCACATCAGTGGGCTCTACCATCACCTCCATGCCATTTAGGCTCTGATGAGTTCGTACCTCTAGAGGGATCAGGACCTCTTGGCGAGGTGGCAACTCCAGGCGCTGGTGGTGACCAACCTTCAAAAGACCCAGGTGCTCATCGATAGCCCCTAGGGCCCTGGTCCCCCGTCGTCCCACCTGCTGGAGAGCCTGTTGAACAGGACGCCGTACTCCCAGATTCTTCCAATATTGTGGCCCATTTTCCCGGAACAAGAGCTGGTCGAGATGTCGGAGTACGTTCATCCTGAGGATCACCGGGCCATGGCTCAGCCCCGGGCTGCTGACTACCAGCAGCCCCTTCCTACCCAGCTCTTGGCCACAAACTACCATTTCCATCCACACCACCCCCACCACGGGGATGGGTAGGTTATTAGCCGCCGTGAGGGTAATGAAGCTCTCGGACACCTCACTTTTGAGATGAGCGTAGTGCTCAAGGAAACAGGCCTCGGAAATGGTGGATACTTGAGAGCCTGTATCCAACAGGCAGGACTGATCTTTCCCACCAAGGCGGCTGACTACTACGGGACACTCTCCTACCAATTCAGCCTGTTCGTTAATGGCTGACTTCCCCTCATCGCTCCCCCCCCCGCGGGTGGTCCCGTTACCGCGAGGGAGGTCAGTTTAACTGTGCCTCCGGGATTGCTTCGGTACAGGTTCGTGCAATATGCCCGTACCGATGGCAGCGGTAACAACGAGGGCCCCGGCCCTCTCCAGGACGGCTATCGGGTCCCGTGCTTCGTCCACGGGGCCGTCTGGCGTCCCTCTCACGGGACCGGGACTCCGCACCCTGTTGGTCACGCCGGTACACCTCATCCCTCAGCTGGGCGACCTCTTCCCTCATCTCCTTGGTCACCCGGAGGAAGATGTCTTTCAGGCCTTGCACACAGGTCTCTAATGGGTTGGTCTCCCTGCTAGCCACTACATTACACTACCACAGCTACCATGCACCCCCTCCCCGCAAACACTACGTTACACTAGTGCCGCTACCCTGAACCCTTTTCCTGCGCACACTACATTACACTACCACTGCTACCCTGCACCCCCCTCCCCGCACACACTACATTACACTAGTGCCACTACCCTGAACCCTTTTCCTGCACACGCTGCATTACACTACCACTGCTACCATGCACCCCCCTCCCCTCACACACTGCATTACACTAGTGCCGCTACCCTGGACCCTTTTCCTACTCGCACTACATTACACTACCACTGCTACCCTGTACCCCCCTCCCCGCACACACTGCATTACACTAGTGCCGCTACCCTGGACCCTTTTCCTGTACACACTACATTACACTACCACTGCTAGCCTGCACCCCCCCCCCCGCACACACTACATTACACTACTGCCGCTACCCTGAACCCTTTTCCTGCACACACTACATTACACTACCACTGCTACCCTGTACCACCGTCCCCGCACACACTGCATTACACTAGTGCCGCTACCCTGGACCCTTTTCCTGCACACACAACATTACACTACCACTGCTACCCTGCACCCCCTCCCCGCACACACTACATTACACTCGTGCAGCTACTCTGAACCCTTTTTCTGCACAAACTACATTACACTACCACTGCTACCCTGCACCCCCTTCCCCGCACACACTGCATTATGCTAGTGCCGCTACCCTGAATCCTTTTCCTGTGCACACTACATTACACTACCACAGCTACCATGCACCCCCTCCCCGCAAACACTACGTTACACTAGTGCCGCTACCCTGAACCCTTTTCCTGCGCACACTACATTACACTACCACTGCTACCCTGCACCACGTCCCTGCACACACTACACTACCGCCGCTGCCCTGCACGTCTCTCCCTGCACACACTACACTTCCGTCACTACCCTGCCCCCCACACACTACATTGACGCTACCCTACATCCCCCTCCCTGCACACACTACACTATCGCCGTTGTACTGCACCCATCTCCCTGCACACACTACACAAAACTTACCTTCTCTGGCCGGCTTCTTTCTTCATGCAGGAACTAGTCCAACGGTCAGAGGATGCAGCAGCTGGGGACAGATGATAGTGGACCGCCGGAGCAGGTATTTCTTTGTTTTTCTTGCACCGCTGGGCTTTCAAAGCAGAAAACCAGCATGCAGCATACAGTCAATATGCCACTTCCGACCCCTTAGTACACACTGTTAATATGCCACTTTATCCACCCACCACAGCACACATTAATATGCCACTATATCGCCCCCCGCCCCAGCATATGTTAATATGCCACTTTACCCCCCACCCCCACCTCAGCACACATTAATATGCCACTTTATTATTTCCACCCCAGCACACATTATGTCCCTGCCTGAATCCACCATTGATGTGAGGGCAGGGGAGAAACGAGGGGCGGTGCTGAAGACAGTGATCAAGCGGAGGGGATAGAGGTGGGTAGAACGCTGCTGCCTGTCATTCTTCCAACGTCACGGTGCTGCGGGGAGGAGCAAGGCGGACAGGGAAGGGGAAAGGGGAGAACACTGGAGGAGGCCGAGGAGCTTCTGTTAATACTGCCAGTGCCACTGCCTGTCACTCAGTGTGACTAGGACAGGTGCAGGCTTCGGCAGCCGGTCGCAACAAAGCGCATCAGTAAGTTACTGTAGCAGAGCGGGGAGAATGCCTGTTGAACCCGGCGCCTCCCTGCTTTGCAGACGTTGCTGAGCAGCTAGCGCCGCCTCTGAGCGAGGGAGGGGCGCTCATTTCACCCAGCGGGCATGCATGCCAATCTAGAACCGGGGCCGCGCAACGCTATCGCTGTCGGGCATACACAGGGAGAGATCCGTGCTTAATATCTAAGCAATCTAGTCAGATTGCTTAGATTTCAAGCACGGATCTATCAGTGTGTACCCCTCAAGGCTGGCCATTCACCTACAGATTTTTTGTGTGATCTGGCTGGTTGGAACAAAAATCTGGTAATGGACGAGAGCAAATAACAATTGAGCATTTGCTCCGAAATGCCGGAAAACTGACAAAACGTCCATTCAGACAAATTGGTTAAATCAAATGGATTTAACCAATTTGTCTGATTTACCATTTTTGTCTGTTTTTCTGTGTTTGGGAGCAAATGGTCAATTGTCATTTGCTCCCATCCATTACCAGATGTTGGGTCCAACCAGTCAGATCGGACAATAAATCTTTAGGTGTATGGGCAGCTTAAGACAGTACAGCAATTTATACATACTTGGGATAGGCATATGAATATCCAAAGGTTAAAGTGAGCCGAAAGAGGGCGAAACTGTGTTCCGTCAGTTCCATTTGGAGCCGGAACGCAGTTCCCCCTCCTCCGGCTCACCTAACCCAGGGAGAAGTCGGGCGCCCGCCGAGGTTTTGTTACCAGCGGGCGCCCGGCTTCTTCCATTCAGTGAGCTCCGGCTTCCGGCTCAGACAGTGTGTGCATGCGGTGCTATGGGAGAGATGTCGTGACGTCTCTCCCATAAATCCGAACAGCGCGGCGGCCAGTCGGAGGGCAGCAGAGGTCCGGAAGCAGAAGCGGGGCTGGTGAGTATTATTGTTTTTTTTTAGAAGCTGTATGTAAGCCACCCAAGTACTTAGTTGCTATCCCGTTTTTTTACAATCATGAGACATGAACCCTTCCCCGGAGCGCCCCTTGCTGTGAACACTGGGAAACAGGGGTCAGAGTGTTGCTCCGATATCACAACTGCTCACGTTATTGTTCCATGCAAAGTAACAGTGACGTAACATGGATTGACCTGATGACGCACGGATTACTTACACCTGTTACTTGCTGGAGGTACTTTCCAGCGGTAAACATCCACATTATTTTTGTGTTACTTGTTGATGCATTACCAGACACCAGTTGCTGCCGTCAGAAAGCGCTGTTATTAGTTCTCATTAGTACAGCAAGTTACAGGCAGCAGAGGCTAGATGGCGCTGGTCCTGCTGCTCAGTGCAAAGTTACAGGCAGCAGACGCTAGATGGCGCTGTACCTTCTCCTCAGTACATAGTTACAGGCAGCAGACGCTAGATGGCGCTGGTCCATTTCCTTAGTGCAGAGTTACAGGCAGCAGACGCTAGATGGCGCTGGTCCATCTTAGTGCAGAGTTACAGGCAGCAGACGCTAGATGGCGCCGTACCTTCTCCTCAGTGCAGAGTTACAAGCTGCAGACGCTAGATGGCGCTGTACCTTCTCCTCAGTTCAGAGTTACAGGCAGCAGACGCTAGATGGCGTTGCACCTTCTCCTCAGTTCAGAGTTACAGGTAGCAGACGCTAGATGGCGCTGGTCCATTTCCTTAGTGCAGAAATACAGGCAGCAGACGCTAGATGGCGCTGGTCCATCTTAGTGCAGAGTTACAGGCAGCAGACGCTAGATGGCGCCATACCTTCTCCTCAGTACAGAGTTACAGGCAACAGACGCTAGATGGCGCTGGTCCATCTCCTCAGTGCAGAGTTACAGGCAGCAGACGCTAGATGGCGCTGGTCCATTTCCTTAGTGCAGAGTTACAGGCAGCAGACGCTAGATGGTGCTGGTCCATCTCCTCAGTGCAGAGTTACAGGCAGCAGACGCTAGATGGCGCTGGTCCATCTTAGTGCAGAGTTATGGGCAGCAGACGCTAGATGGCGCCGTACCTTCTCCTCAGTACAGAGTTACAGGCAGCAGACGCTAGATGGCGCTGGTCCATCTCCTCAGTGCAGAGTTACAAGCAGAAGACGCTAGATGGCGCTGGTCCATCTCCTCAGTGCAGAGTTACAGGCAGCAGACGCTAGATGGCGCTGGTCCATCTCCTCAGTGCAGATTTACAGGCAGTAGACGCTAGATGGCGCTGGTCCATCTTCTCAGTGCAGAGTTACAGGCAGCAGACGCTAGATGGCGCTGGTCCATCTCCTCAGTGCAGAGTTACAGGCAGCAGACGCTAGATGGCGCTGGTCCATCTTAGTGCAGAGTTACAGGCAGCAGACGCTAGATGGCGCTGGTCCATCTCTTCAGTGCAGAGTTACAGGCAGCAGACGCTAGATGGCGCTGGTCCATCTCCTCAGTGCAGAGTTACAGGCAGCAGAAGCTAGATGACGCTGGTCCATCTCCTCAGTACAGAGTTACAGGCAGCAGACTCTAGATGGCGCCGTACCTTCTCCTCAGTACAGAGTTACAGGCAGCAGACGCTAGATGGCGCTGGTCCATCTCCTCAGTGCAGAGTTACAAGCAGAAGACGCTAGATGGCGCTGGTCCATCTCCTCAGTGCAGAGTTACAGGCAGCAGACGCTAGATGGCGCTGGTCCATCTCCTCAGTGCAGAGTTACAGGCAGTAGACGCTAGATGGCGCTGGTCCATCTTCTCAGTGCAGAGTTACAGGCAGCAGACGCTAGATGGCGCTGGTCCATCTCCTCAGTGCAGAGTTACAGGCAGCAGACGCTAGATGGCGCTGGTCCATCTCCTCAGTGCAGAGTTACAGGCAGCAGACGCTAGATGGCGCTGGTCCATCTTAGTGCAGAGTTACAGGCAGCAGACGCTAGATGGCGCTGGTCCATCTCCTCAGTGCAGAGTTACAGGCAGCAGACGCTAGATGGCGCTGGTCCATCTCCTCAGTGCAGAGTTACAGGCAGCAGACGCTAGATGGCGCTGGTCCATCTCCTCAGTGCAGAGTTACAGGCAGCAGACGCTAGATGGCGCCGTACCTTCTCCTCAGTACAGAGTTACAGGCAGCAGACGCTAGATGGCGCTGGTCCATCTTCTCAGTGCAGAGTTACAAGCAGAAGACGCTAGATGGCGCTGGTCCATCTCCTCAGTGCAGAGTTACAGGCAGCAGACGCTAGATGGCGCTGGTCCATCTCCTCAGTGCAGAGTTACAGGCAGCAGACGCTAGATGGCGCTGGTCCATCTCCTCAGTGCAGAGTTACAAGCAGCAGACGCTAGATGGCGCTGGTCCATCTCCTCAGTGCAGAGTTACAGGCAGCAGACGCTAGATGGCGCTGGTCCATCTCCTCAGTGCAGAGTTACAGGCAGCAGACGCTAGATGGCGCCGTACCTTCTCCTCAGTACAGAGTTACAGGCAGCAGACGCTAGATGGCGCTGGTCCATCTCCTCAGTGCAGAGTTACAAGCAGAAGACGCTAGATGGCGCTGGTCCATCTCCTCAGTGCAGAGTTACAGGCAGCAGACGCTAGATGGCGCTGGTCCATCTCCTCAGTGCAGAGTTACAGGCAGTAGACGCTAGATGGCGCTGGTCCATCTTCTCAGTGCAGAGTTACAGGCAGCAGACGCTAGATGGCGCTGGTCCATCTCCTCAGTGCAGAGTTACAGGCAGCAGACGCTAGATGGCGCTGGTCCATCTCCTCAGTGCAGAGTTACAGGCAGCAGACGCTAGATGGCGCTGGTCCATCTTAGTGCTGAGTTACAGGCAGCAGACGCTAGATGGCGCTGGTCCATCTCCTCAGTGCAGAGTTACAGGCAGCAGACGCTAGATGGCGCTGGTCCATCTCCTCAGTGCAGAGTTACAGGCAGCAGAAGCTAGATGACGCTGGTCCATCTCCTCAGTACAGAGTTACAGGCAGCAGACGCTAGATGGCGCTGGTCCATCTTCTCAGTGCAGAGTTACAGGCAGCAGACGCTAGATGGCGCCGTACCTTCTCCTCAGTACAGAGTTACAGGCAGCAGACGCTAGATGGCGCTGGTCCATCTCCTCAGTGCAGAGTTACAAGCAGAAGACGCTAGATGGCGCTGGTCCATCTTCTCAGTGCAGAGTTACAGGCAGCAGACGCTAGATGGCGCTGGTCCATCTTCTCAGTGCAGAGTTACAAGCAGCAGACGCTAGATGGCGCTGGTCCATCTCCTCAGTGCAGAGTTACAGGCAGCAGACGCTAGATGGCGCTGGTTCATCTCCTCAGTGCAGAGTTACAGGCAGCAGACGCTAGATGGCGCTGGTCCATCTCCTCAGTGCAGAGTTACAGGCAGCAGACGCTAGATGGCGCTGGTCCATCTTCTCAGTGCAGAGTTACAAGCAGCAGACGCTAGATGGAGCTGGTCCATCTCCTCAGTGCAGAGTTACAGGCAGCAGACGCTAGATGGCGCTGGTCCATCTTCTCAGTGCAGAGTTACAGGCAGCAGACGCTTATTCAATTACATATTATATGTATCCTGTCATCCTACATCCTGTCACGTATTTTTATTACACTACTGCTTTATTATTTTACTTGCTGTTGTCATAAATAATAATACAACCGCAAAATGCTGTAATTATATATGTGGAATTAGTAAATATCCAGAGATAGTGTGACTGACCCCTACTGGAGAACGACAGGAAAACACTGCTACGTTTGTGTCATGCTGCATGTGGCCAGGCGAGGTCGCTCTGCTTGTTGCCAAACCTTTAGTTGTGTGATGCCGTGCTTGTAGGTGTCAGTGTGACTGCAGGAGCTGATGGCACAGAGCTCAGTCATAGGTGACATGATTACACTCATCCTGAGCAATAACAAGGACACCACCCATATAATACACAGCCTCTCTGCTTCTGTGTGCACTGACACAGGGACCTGCCTTCTCCTTGCACTAGTGCAGTGATAGGTGCTGGTGTTCATGCTGCTAGGTAGCTGTGGGGAGAGCAGTGTTTCTGTAAAGGACACCAAAACTTATTCCAAATAATTTCAGAAGTAATAATACCAGTATTACCCTGTAATTCACATGTATAATAGATTTGCTATCTCTATTACTACTGTATGTGATTTTTTTAATTAGTTGATAACACATTATGGACCTATTTGTTTCTTGCTGTAACATTACACAGACGCGGTCTGCAGGGCCGGTGCTGGTGCCTCCTGAGCCATTTAGCTCACCGCACGTCCCTGGGTGCTAGGGTGTTCGGCGCCCTCCTGCAAACTCTAAATTTTGCGCCCTCCTACAAATACAGATGTGGTCGCTCTGATCCTACCCACACACAGTCGCCTCACGCTTGCGACTAGCTGCGTCTGAGACGTGGTTTATCAGGGATTTTGTTTTACCTGCCTCGGGCAGACGAATCCAAATCCCAGGAAACAGCCTTGTTTCTCTGACGTCCTAAGTGGATGCTGGGACTCCGTAAGTACCATGGGGAATAGCGGCTCCGCAGGAGACTGGGCACAACTAAAGAAAGCTTTAGGACTACCTGGTGTGCACTGGCTCCTCCCACTATGACCCTCCTCCAGACCTCAGTTAGAATCTTGTGCCCGGCTGAGCTGGATGCACACTAGGGGCTCTCCTGAGCTCCTAGAAAGAAAGTATATTTAGGTTTTTTATTTTACAGTGAGATCTGCTGGCAACAGACTCACTGCAGCGAGGGACTAAGGGGAGAAGAAGCGAACCTACCTAACAGGTGGTAGTTTGCGCTTCTTAGGCTACTGGACACCATTAGCTCCAGAGGGATCGACCGCAGGACCCGACCTTGGTGTTCGTTCCCGGAGCCGCGCCGCCGGCCCCCTTATAGAGCCAGAAGCAAGAAGTGTTCCGGAAAATCGGCGGCAGAAGACTTCTGTCTTCAACAAGGTAGCGCACAGCACTGCAGCTGTGCGCCATTGCTCCTCATGCACACCTCACACTGCGGTCACTGATGGGTGCAGGGCGCTGGGGGGGGGGGGGGCGCACTGAGGGCAATATAAGACACCTTGGCTGGCAAATCATCACAATATATAGTCCCAGGGCTATATATGTGATAAATTACCCCTGCCAGAAGCCATAAAAAAGCGGGAGAAAAGTCTGCCGAAAAAGGGGCGGGGCTATCTCCCTCAGCACACTGGCGCCATTTTTTCTTCACAGTGCAGCTGGAAGACAGCTCCCCAGGCTCTCCCCTGTAGTTTTCAGGCTCAAATGGTTAAAAAGAGAGGGGGGGGGGGCACTAAATGTAGGCGCAATATATGTATACAAGCAGCTATTGGGGGAAAAATCACTCAGTTATAGTGTTAATCCCTGCATTATATAGCGCTCAGGTGTGTGCTGGCATACTCTCTCTCTGTCTCCCCAAAGTACTTTGTGGGGTCCTGTCCTCAGTCAGAGCATTCCCTGTGTGTGTGCGGTGTGTCGGTACGGCTGTGTCGACATGTTGGATGACGAAGGTTACGTGGAGGCGGAGCAGAGGCCGATAAATGGGATGTCGCCCCCTGTGGGGCCGACACCAGAGTGGATGGATAGGTGGAAGGTATTAACCGACAATGTCAACTCCTTACATAAAAGGCTGGATGACGTAACAGCTGTGGAACAGCCGGCTTCTCAGCCCGCGCCTGCCCAGGCGTCTCAAAGGCCATCAGGGGCTCAAAAAACGCCCGTTACCTCAGATGGCAGACACAGATGTCGACACGGAGTCTGACTCCAGTGTCGACGAGGTTGAGATATATACACAATCCACTAGGAACATCCGTTACATGATCTCGGCAATGAAAAATGTGTTGCACATTTCTGGCATGAACCCAAGTACCACATAAAAGGGGTTTTATTTTTGGGGAGAAAAAGCAGCCAGTGTTTTGTTCCCCCATCAGATGAATGAATGAAGTGTGTAAAGAAGCGTGGGTTACCCCGATAAGAAACTGGTAATTTCTAAAAAGTTACTGATGGCGTACCCTTTCCTGCCAGAGGATAGGTCACGTTGGGAGATATCCCCTAGGGTGGATAAGGCGCTTACACGTTTGTCAAAAAAGGTGGCACTGCCGTCTTAGGATACGGCCACCTTGAAGGAGCCTGCTGATAAAAAGCAGGAGGCTATCCTGAAGTCTGTATATACACACTCAGGTTATATACTGAGACCTGCAATTGTCTCAGCATAAATAGTGCTGCTGCAGCGTGGTCTGATACCCTGTCAGATAATATTAATACCCTAGACAGGGATAATATTTTGCTAACATAGAGCATATTAAAGACGTCGTCTTATATATGAAGGATGCACAGAGGGATATTTGCCGGCTGGCATCCAGAATTAATGCAATGTCCATTCTGCCAGGAGGGTATTAGAAACCCGGCAGTGGACAGGTGATGCTGCCTTTAAAAGGCACATGGAGATTCTGCCTTATAAGGGTGAGGAATTGTTTGGGGAGGGTCTCTGGGACCTCGTATCCACAGCAACAGCTGGGAAGAAATTTTTTTACCTCAGGTTTCCTCACAGCCTAAGAAAGCACCGTATTTTCAGGTACAGTCCTTTCGGCTTCAGAAAAGCAAGCGGGTCAAAGGCGCTTCCTTTCTGCACAGAGGCAAGGGAAGAAGGTAAAAGCTGTACCAGACAGCCAGTTCCCAGGATCAAAAATCTTCCCCCGCTTCCTCTGAGTCCACCGCATGACGCTGGGGCTCCACAGGTGGAGACAGGTGCGGTGGGGGCGCGTCTCGGGAACTTCAGGGACCAGTGGGCTTGCCCACAGGTGGATCCCTAGGTTCTGCAAGTAGTATCACAGGGATACAGGCTGGAGTTCGAGGCGACTCCCCCTCGCCGTTACCTCACATCAGCCTTGCCTGCTGCCCTCGGAGGAAGGTAGTACTGGCGGCAATTCACAAGCTGTACTTCCAGCAGGTGAAATCAAGGTACCCCTCCTTCAACAAGGCCGGGGTTACTATTCCAAAATGTTGTGGTACCGAAACCAGACGGTTCGGTGAGACCCATTCTAAAATTGAAATCCTTGAACACTTATATACGAAGGTTCAAGTTCAAAATGGAATCGCTCAGGGCGATTATTGCAAGCCTGGAGAATTTCGTGGTATCACTGGACATCAAGGATGCTTACCTGCATGTCCCTATTTACCCTCTTCACCAGGAGTACCTCAAAATTGTGGTACAGGATTGTCATTACCATTTCCAGACGTTGCCGTTGGTCTGTCCCCGGCACCGAGGTATTTACCAAGGTAATGGCCAAAATAATTATCCCGTACTTGGACGATCTCCTTATAAAGGCGAGGTCCAGGGAGCAGTTGTTCGTCGGAGTAGCACTATCTCGGGAAGTGCTACAACAGCACGGCTGGTTTCTGAATATTCCAAAGTCGCAGCTGGTTCCTACGACGCGTCTACTGTTCCTGGGTATGGTTCTGGACACAGAACAGGATAAAAAGGGTTTCTCCCGGAGGAGAAGTCCAAGGAGTTGTCGTCTCTAGACAGAGACCTCCTAATACAAATACAGGTGTCGGTGCATCAATGCACGCGAGCCCTGGGAAAGATGGTAGCTTCTTACGAAGAAATTCCATTCGCCAGGTCCCATGCAAGGATCTTCCAGTGGGATCTGTGGGACAAGTGGTCCGGGTCGCATCTTCAGAATGCATCGGCGGATAACCCTGTCTCCAAGGGCCAGGGTGTCGCTGTTGTGGTGGCTGCAGAGTGCTCATCTTCTAGGGGGACGCAGATTCGGCATACAGGACTGGGTCCTGGTGACCACGGATGCCAGCCTTCGAGGCTGGGGGGCAGTCACACAGGGAAGAAACTTCCAAGGCTATGGAAAAGTCAGGAGACTTCCCTACACATAAATATTCTGGAACTAAGGGCCATTTACAATGCCCTAAATCAGATTAGACCCCTGCTTCAACACCGGCCGGTGCTGATCCAGTCAGCAACATCACGGCGGTCGCTCATGTAAACCGACAGGGCGGCACAAGAAGCAGGATGGCGATGGCAGAAGCCACAAGGATTCTCCGATGGGCGGGAAATCATGTGTTAGCACTGTCAGCAGTGTTCATTCCCGGAGTGGACAACTGAGAAGCAGACTTTCTCAGAAGACACGACCTCCACCCGGGAGAGTGGGGACTTCATCCAGAAGTCTTCCAAATGATTGTACACCGTTGGGAAAGGCCACAGGTGGACATAATGGCGTCCCGCCTCAACAAACAGCTACAAAGATATTGCGCCAGGTCAAGGGACCCTCAGGCGATAGCTGTGGACGCTCTGGTAACACCGTGGGTGTACCAGTCGGTGTATGTGTTCCCTTCTCTGCCTCTCTTACCCAGGGTAATGAGAATAATAAGAAGGAGAGGAGTAAGAACTATACTCATTGTTCCGGGTTGGCCAAGAAGAGCTTGGTACCCAGAACTCCAAGAAATGATCTCAGAGGACCCATGGCCTCTGCCGCTCAGACAGGACCTGCTGCAGCAGGGGGTCTGTCTGTTCCAAGACGTACCTCGGCTGCGTTTGACGGCCTGACGGTTGAACGCCGGATCCTGAAGGAAAAGGGCATTCCGGAGGAAGTTATCCCTACGCTATTTAAAGCTAGGACAGAAGTGAACGCAAACCATTATCACCGCATATGGCGGAAATATGTTGCGTGCTGTGAGGCCAGGAAGGCCCCAAAGGAGAAATTTCAGCTAGGTCGATTTCTGCACTTCCTACAGTCAGAGGTGACTATGGGCCTAAAATTGGGTTCCATTAAGGTCCAGATTTCGGCTCTATCGATTTTCTTCCAAAATAGAACTGACTTCACTGCCTGAAGTTCAGACTTTTGTTAAGGGAGTGCTGCATAGTCAGCCCCCGTTTGTGCCTCAAGTGGCACCGTGGGATCTCAACGTGGTGTTGGATTTCCTGAAGTCGCATTGGGTTGAGCCACTTAGGTCCGTGGAGCTACGATACCTCACGTGGAAAGTGGTCATGCTGTGGGCCTTGGCGTCGGCCAGGCGTGTATCAGAATTGGCGGCTTTGTCATATAAAAGCCCTTATATGTATTTTATATGGATAAGGCGGAATTGAGGACTCGTTCCCAATTCCTTCCTAAGGTGGTATCAGTTTTTCATGTGAACCAACCTGTTGTGGTGCCTGCGGCTACTTGGGACTTGGAGGATTCCAAGTTACTGGACGTAGTCAGGGCCCTGAAAAGTATATGTTTCCAGGACGGCTGGAGTCAGGAAAACTGACTCGCTATTTATCCTGTATGCACCCAACAAGCTGGGTGCTCCTGCTTCTAAGCAGACTATTGCTCGCTGGATCTGTAGCACGATTCAACTTGCACATGCTGCGGCTGGACTGCCGCACCCTAAATCTGTAAAAGCCCATTCCACAAGGAAAGTGGGCTCTTCTTGGGCGGCTGCCCGAGGGGTCTCGGCTTTACAACTTTGCCGAGCTGTTACTTGGTCGGGTTCAAACATTTTTGCAAGAGTCTACAAGTTTGATACCCTGGCTGAGGAGGACCTAGAGGTTGCTCATTCGGTGCTGCAGAGTCATCCGCACTCTCCCGCCCGTTTGGGAGCTTTGGTATAATCCCCATGGTCCTTACGGAGTCCCAGCATCCACTTAGGACGTCAGAGAAAATAAGATTTTACTCACCGGTAAATCTATTTCTCGTAGTCCGTAGTGGATGCTGGGCGCCCATCCCAAGTGCGGATTGTCTGCAATACTTGTTTATAGTTATTGCTTAACTAAAGGGTTATTGTTGAGCCATCTGTTGAGAGGCTCAGTTATATTTCATACTGTTAACTGGGTATAGTATCACGAGTTATACGGTGTGATTGGTGTGGCTGGTATGAGTCTTACCCGGGATTCAAAATCCTTCCTTATTGTGTCAGCTCTTCTGGGCACAGTATCCTAACTGAGGTCTGGAGGAGGGTCATAGTGGGAGGAGCCAGTGCACACCAGGTAGTCCTAAAGCTTTCTTTAGTTGTGCCCAGTCTCCTGCGGAGCCGCTATTCCCCATGGTCCTTACGGAGTCCCAGCATCCACTACGGACTACGAGAAATAGATTTACCGGTGAGTAAAATCTTATTTTTCGCATGAACACACAGGTTTCACTGAACCTGTGTGTTTTTGGTAGTAGAGGTATTTTTTTTACGGCCGATCTAATTGGATAGCCTGTACAAAAATATTGGTGAAACATCAGGAAAATGTGCAAAAAACATCCCCGATGTTTTACTGCATCTAACTGGATACCCACCATAGAGTGCATCCAAATGACTGATACCAAGTTTTTAACTAGAGCATTTTAATGTCCGTCATATCTATTGGTCTGGGATAAAAAACGTCAAAGCTTCTCACTCGCCACCCACTGCAAACAACCAAATTCGGAGCAGGAGTAGGGGAGCAGCAGACCCTACAAATCCCTCTCCTAGTAAATTTTGTGAAATGTAGCCCGCAGGCTACAATAGCTAGTGCTATCTAAAGATGGTGTCAGCTACCCCTTCCCCAATGACTAATTAAACAATCCCCTCCTCCCCACACAATAAACCAAATATACCCTGCAGCCCACTCCACTACCGCCACTGCCCTGCACCCCCTCCCTGCACACACTACTGCTGCGATCTTGCACCTCCTCCCTGCACACACTAAACTATCGCCACTATCCTGCACTCCCTTACACTACATTATACTACCACTGCTACGCTGCACCCCTCTCCCCACACAGACTACACTATCGCCGCTACCCTGACACTAGTGCCGCTACCCTGAACCCTTTTCCTGCACACACTACATTACACTACCATTGCTACCCTGCACCCCCCTCCCCGCACACACTGCATTACACTAGTGCCGCTACCCTGGACCCTTTTCCTGCACACACTACATTACACTACCACTGCTAGCCTGCACCCCCTCCCTGCACACACTACATTACACTAGTGCCGCTACCCTGGACCCTTTTCCTGTACAAACTCTATTACACTACCACTGCTACCCTGCACTCCCCTCCCCACACACACTGCATTAAACTAGTGCCGCTACCCTGGACCCTTTTCCTGCACACACAACATTACACTACCACTGCTACCCTGCACCCCCCTCCCCCCGCACACACTACATTACACTACTGCCGCTACCCTGAACCCTTTTCCTGCACACACTACATTACACTACCACTGCTACCCTGTACTACCGTCCCCGCACACACTGCATTACACTAGTGCCGCTATCCTGGACCCTTTTCCTGCACACACAACATTACACTACCACTGCTACCCTGCACCCCCTCCCCGCACACACTACATTACACTCGTGCAGCTACTCTGAACCCTTTTCCTGCACACACTACATTACACT
This sequence comes from Pseudophryne corroboree, assembly GCF_028390025.1. Classification (NCBI taxonomy): domain Eukaryota; kingdom Metazoa; phylum Chordata; class Amphibia; order Anura; family Myobatrachidae; genus Pseudophryne; species Pseudophryne corroboree. The sequence goes on along the minus strand of NC_086445.1, from coordinate 637,706,254 downwards.
ACCACTGCTACCCTGCACCCCCCTCCCCGCACACACTGCATTACGCTAGTGCCGCTACCCTGAATCCTTTTCCTGTGCACACTACATTACACTACCACAGCTACCATGCACCACCTCCCCGCAAACACTACGTTACACTAGTGCCGCTACCCTGAACCCTTTTCCTGCGCACACTACATTACACTACCACTGCTACCCTGCACCCCCCTCCCCGCACACACTACATTACACTAGTGCCACTACCCTGAACCCTTTTCCTGCACACACTGCATTACACTACCACTGCTACCATGCACCCCACTCCCTGCACACACTGCATTACACTAGTGCCGCTACCCTGGACCCTTTTCCTGCACACACTACATTACACTACCCTGCTACCCTGCACCCCCCTCCCCGCACACACTGCATTACACTAGTGCCGCTACCCTGGACCCTTTTCCTGCACACACAACATTACACTACCACTGCTACCCTGCACCCCCTCCCCGCACACACTACATTACACTCGTGCAGCTACTCTGAACCCTTTTCCTGCACACACTACATTACACTACCACTGCTACCCTGCACCCCCCCTCCCCGCACACACTGCATTACGCTAGTGGCGCTACCCTGAATCCTTTTCCTGCGCACACTACATTACATTACCACAGCTACCATGCACCCCCTCCCCGCAAACACTACGTTACACTAGTGCCGCTACCCTGAACCCTTTTCCTGCGCACACTACATTACACTACCACTGCTACCCTGCCCCACCTCCCTGCACACACTACACTACCGCCGCTGCCCTGCACGCCTCTCCCTGCACACACTACACTTCCGTCACTACCCTGCCCCCCACACACTACATTGACGCTACCCTACATCCCCCTCCCTGCACACACTACACTATCGCTGTTGTACTGCACCCCTCTCCCTGCACACACTACACAAAACTTACCTTCTCTGGCCGGCTTCTTTCTTCATGCAGGAATTAGTCCAACGGTCAGAGGATGCAGCAGCTGGGGACAGATGATAGTGGACCGCCGGAGCAGGTATTTCTTTGTTTTTCTTGCACCGCTGGGCTTTCAAAGCAGAAAACCAGCATGCAGCATACAGTCAATATGCCACTTCCGACCCCTTAGTACACACTGTTAATATGCCACTTTATCCACCCACCACAGCACACATTAATATGCCACTATATCACCCCCCACCCCTGTACACATTAATATGCCACTATATCGCCCCCCGCCCCGCCCCAGCATATGTTAATATGCCACTTTACCCCCCACCCCCACCCCCACCCCAGCACACATTAATATGCCACTTTATTATTTCCACCCCAGCACACATAATGTCCCTGCCTGAATCCACCATTGATGTGAGGGCAGGGGAGAAACGAGGGGCGGTGCTGAAGACGGTGATCGAGCGGAGGGGAGGTGGGTAGAACGCTGCTGCCTGTCATTCTTCCAACGTCAAGGTGCTGCGGGGAGGAGCAAGGCGGACAGGGAAGGGGAAAGGGGAGAACACTGGAGGAGGCCGAGGAGCTTCTGTTAATACTGCCGGTGCCGCTGCCTGTCACTCAGTGTGACTAGGACAGGTGCAGGCTTCGGCAGCCGGTCGCAACAAAGCGCATCAGTAAGTTACTGTAGCAGAGCGGGGAGAGTGCCTGCTGAACCCGGCGCCTCCCTGCTTTGCAGACGTTGCTGAGCAGCTAGCGCCGCCTCTGAGCGAGGGAGGGGCTCTCATTTCACCCAGCGGGCATGCATGCCAATCTTGAACCGGGGCCGCGCAACGCTATCGCTGTCGGGCATACACAGGGAGAGATCCGTGCTTAATATCTAAGCAATCTAGTCAGATTGCTTAGATTTCAAGCACGGATCTCTCCGTGTGTACCCCTCAAGGCTGGCCATTCACCTACAGATTTTTTGTGTGATCTGGCTGGTTGGAACAAAAATCTGGTAATGGACGAGAGCAAATAACAATTGAGCATTTGCTCCGAAATGCCGGAAAACTAACAAAACGTCCATTCAGACAAATTGGTTAAATCAAATGGATTTAACCAATTTGTCTGATTTACCATTTTTGTCTGTTTTTCTGTGTTTGGGAGCAAATGGTCAATTGTCATTTGCTCCCATCCATTACCAGATGTTGGGTCCAACCAGTCAGATCGGACAATAAATCTTTAGGTGTATGGGCAGCTTAAGACAGTACAGCAATTTATACATACTTGGGATAGGCATATGAATATCCAAAGGTTAAAGTGAGCCGAAAGAGGGCGAAACTGTGTTCCGTCAGTTCCATTTGGAGCCGGAACGCAGTTCCCCCTCCTCCGGCTCACCTAACCCAGGGAGAAGTCGGGCGCCCGCCGAGGTTTTGTTACCAGCGGGCGCCCGGCTTCTTCCTCTCAGTGAGCTCCGGCTTCCGGCTCAGACAGTGTGTGCATGCGGTGCTATGGGAGAGACGTCGTGACGTCTCTCCCATAAATCCGAAAAGCACGGCGGCCAGTCGGAGGGCAACAGAGGTCCGGAAGCAGAAGCGGGGCTGGTGAGTATTGTTTTTTTTTTTGAGAAGCTGTATGTAAGCCACCCAAGTACTTAGTTGCTATCCCGTCCTTTTACAATCATGAGACATGAACCCTTCCCCGGAGCGCCCCTTGCTGTGAACACTGGGAAACAGGGGTCAGAGTGTTGCTCCGATATCACAACTGCTCACGTTATTGTTCCATGCAAAGTAACAGTGACGTAACATGGATTGACCTGATGACGCACGGATTACTTACACCTGTTACTTGCTGGAGGTACTTTCCAGCTGTAAACATCCACATTATTTTTGTGTTACTTGTTGATGCATTACCAGACACCAGTTGCTGCCGTCAGAAAGCGCTGTTATTAGTTCTCATTAGTACAGCAAGTTACAGGCAGCAGAGGCTAGATGGCACTGGTCCTGCTGCTCAGTGCAAAGTTACAGGCAGCAGACGCTAGATGGCGCTGTACCTTCTCCTCAGTACATAGTTACAGGCAGCAGACGCTAGATGGCGCTGGTCCATCTTAGTGCAGAGTTACAGGCAGCAGACGCTAGACGGCGCTGGTCCATCTTAGTGCAGAGTTACAGGCAGCAGACGCTAGATGGCGCCGTACCTTCTCCTCAGTGCAGAGTTACAAGCTGCAGACGCTAGATGGCGTTGTACCTTCTCCTCAGTTTAGAGTTACAGGTAGCAGACGCTAGATGGCGCCATACCTTCTCCTCAGTACAGAGTTACAGGCAGCAGACGCTAGATGGCGCTGGTCCATCTCCTCAGTGCAGAGTTACAGGCAGCAGACGCTAGATGGCGCTGGTCCATCTCAGTGCAGAGTTACAGGCAGCAGACGCTAGATGGCGCCATACCTTCTCCTCAGTACAGAGTTACAGGCAGCAGACGCTAGATGGCGCTGGTCCATCTCCTCAGTGCAGAGTTACAAGCAGCAGACGCTAGATGGCGCTGGTCCATCTCCTCAGTGCAGAGTTACAAGCAGAAGACGCTAGATGGCGCTGGTCCATCTCCTCAGTGCAGAGTTACAGGCAGCAGACGCTAGATGGTGCTGTTCCATCTCCTCAGTGCAGAGTTACAAGCAGCAGACGCTAGATGGCGCTGGTCCATCTCCTCAGTGCAGAGTTACAGGCAGCAGACGCTAGATGGCGCTGGTCCATCTCCTCAGTGCAGAGTTACAGGCAGCAGACGCTAGATGGCGCTGGTCCATCTCCTCAGTGCAGAGTTACAGGCAGCAGACGCTAGATGGCGCTGGTCCATCTCCTCAGTGCAGAGTTACAAGCAGCAGACGCTAGATGGCGCTGGTCCATCTTCTCAGTGCAGAGTTACAGGCAGCAGATGCTAGATGGCGCTGGTCCATCTTCTCAGTGCAGAGTTACAGGCAGCAGACGCTTATTCAATTACATATTATATGTATCCTGTCATCCTACATCCTGTCACGTATTTTTATTACACTACTGCTTTATTATTTTACTTGCAGTTGTCATAAATATTAATACAACCGCAGAATGCTGTAATTATATATGTGGAATTAGTAAATATCCAGAGATAGTGTGACTGACCCCTACTGGAGAACGACAGGAAAACACTGCTACGTCTGTGTCATGCTGCATGTGGCCAGGCGAGGTCGCTCTGCTTGTTGCCAAACCTTTAGTTGTGTGATGCCGTGCTTGTAGGTGTCAGTGTGACTGCAGGAGCTGATGGCACAGAGCTCAGTCATAGGTGACATGATTACACTCATCCTGAGCAATAACAAGGACACCACCCATATAATACACAGCCTCTCTGCTTCTGTGTGCACTGACACAGGGACCTGCCTTCTCCTTGCACTAGTGCAGTGATAGGTGCTGGTGTTCATGCTGCTAGGTAGCTGTGGGGAGAGCAGTGTTTCTGTAAAGGACACCAAAACTTATTCCAAATAATTACAGAAGTAATAATACCAGTATTACCCTGTAATTCACATGTATAATAGATTTGCTAACTCTATTACTACTGTATGTGATTTTTTTAAATTAGTTGACAACACATTATGGACCTATTTGTTTCTTGCTGTAACATTACACCGATGCTGTCTGCAGGGCCGGTGCTGGTGCCTCCTGAGCCATTTAGCTCACCGCACGTCCCTGGGTGCTAGGGTGTTCGGCGCCCTCCTGCAAACTCTAAATTTTGCGCCCTCCTACAAATACAGATGTGGTCGCTCTGATCCTACCCACACGCAGTCGCCTCACGCTTGCGACTAGCTGCGTCTGAGACGTGGTTTATCAGGGATTTTGTTTTACCTGCCTCGGGCAGACGAAACCAAATCCCAGGAAACAGCCTTGTTTTCGCATGAAAACACACAGGTTTCACTGAACCTGTGTGTTTTTTGTAGTAGAGGTAGTTTTTTTAGTGATCAGCGGGTTCGGATCCTCGGGATCCGACGAACCCGCCCGAACTTCATATTTTTTTACACTGGTCCGAGCGACTCGGATCCTCCCGCCTTGCTCGGTTAACCCGAGCGCGCCCGAACGTCATCATCCCGCTGTCGGATTCTCGCGAGACTCGGATTCTATATAAGGAGCCGCGCGTCGCCGCCATTTTCACACGTGCATTGAGATTGATAGGGAGAGGACGTGGCTGGCGTCCTCTCCGTTATAGTAGAACACAGAGTGACTTAGTTAGTTATAATTGTGGAGAGGATTGGGGACGGGGAGCAGCTGTTAGGGAGTACAGTGCAGGGTTTTGATTATACCACCAGTGAGTTTAATCCTTTGTTTCTCTGCCTGAAAAAAACGCTCCACCATATCTGTGCTCACTCAGTGTGCTGCACTGCTGCATGATATATCTGTGCTGAGTGCACTGCTCTGCTCACACTGCCTAATTGTGGGGACTGGGGAGCGGGGAGCAGTTATAGCAGGAGTACAGTGCACAGTTTTGCTGACAGTGACCACCAGTCCAGTATACGTTTGTCTGCCTGAAAAACACTCCTGTGTTTTTTTTTTTTTCTTCATACTAGTTTAGCAGTCTGCTGACAGTGTCCACCAGGTCCGTTATACAGTATATTATATATATAAGCAGCAGTACGGTAGGCCACGGCTGTACCTACCTCTGTGTCGTCAGTGCACTCGTCGTCCATAAGTAATATAATACTATACTATCCATCCATCTACATTGTATACCTACCTGTGGTGGGGTTTTTTTTCTTCATACTAGTTTAGCAGTCTGCTGACAGTGTCCACCAGGTCCGTTATATACAGTATATTATATATATAAGCAGTACGGTAGGCCACGGCTGTACCTACATCTGTGTCGTCAGTGCACTCGTCGTCCATAAGTAATATATAATACTATACTATCCATCAATCTACATTGTATACCTGTGGTGTTTTTTTTTTCTTCATACTAGTTTAGCAGTCTGCTGACAGTGTCCACCAGGTCCGTTATACAGTATATTATATATATAAGCAGTACGGTAGGCCACGGCTGTACCTACCTCTGTGTCGTCAGTGCACTCGTCGTCCATAAGTAATATAATACTATACTATCCATCCATCTACATTGTATACCTGTGGTGGGTTTTTTTTTCTTCATACTAGTTTAGCAGTCTGCTGACAGTGTCCACCAGGTCCGTTATATACAGTATATATTATATATATATATATATATATATATATAAGCAGTACGGTAGGCCACGGCTGTACCTACCTCTGTGTCGTCAGTGCACTCGTCGTCCATAAGTAATATAATACTATACTATCCATCCATCTACATTGTATACCTGTGGTGGTTTTTTTTTTCTTCATACTAGTTTAGCAGTCTGCTGACAGTGTCCACCAGGTCCGTTATATACAGTATATATTATATATATATATATAAGCAGTACGGTAGGCCACGGCTGTACCTACCTCTGTGTCGTCAGTGCACTCGTCGTCCATAAGTAATATAATACTTGATAAAGCTAAATATTTATCGTATATAAAACACTTTAAGAGGTCTAAGAACACTGTACGCTATCTACGTAAGAAGTACCGTAAGGGTACGCAAGTTGCGTAACGATCGCTCAACCGTAGTCGAGACGCTCAAGCGTCACGTTCGCTTACGGCCCAGAGATCACAGGCAGGCACGCTATTGGCTGCCGACTAACGTAATGATTCGCTATAGCGTAGCGGACGCTTGGGACCACGAGGAGATCTCCAGCGGTGCAGACGCTTACGACGTTAAACCTTTATATTTATACCTTTAACAATGAAATATACAGTAAACCTTAGTGTGGTGATAGAGTGTAAATGCAACCTGGTGTAACCTGATTAACTACAAAGCTGCTTGGGCGTCACCGACGCTCAGGGAATACTTAACACTATAAGAAATACACAGATACCTGGGCTTAGGGTCCAAAACCTATTATATGTATTATGACTATTATACTTGCAAAAGAATCACAGTACAAAGCATACACTACAATATAACATAGACTAACTAACCAGATAATTACACAGGAAATACCATACAATACAATACAATACAATCAAGGGAAATTAAGGGAAAAAGAGAGGAGAGAGAGATGGCTCATAATAACATCAAGACAATATGACTGCGGAGAAAACTTACGCACAAGGGGAAACGATCGCATGCGCCTCGATATCCAGCTCCCGATTATCAGCAATGAGAACCGTTGAAGAGAGTGAACTGGATACGGTCGGCCTGCCTATTTATGCCCCACACACAATACAATTCAATGGTCCCTACAATCTCATTGTTCATTGGACACAGGAATTCGGCTTCGCATTATAACAAAAGGTCATAGGTTGATTCATACAGGTGGGCTGTGACTGTTTCCAACTGTTCAGGTGGGTGGGATACTGGGTTTCCCGCCGCATGACTAAGTAAGAACAAATAATAGTAAATGGACATAAACTTCTTATGTCCATAACTATTCGCACGAGCGATTAATCCGCTCCAAACCAACACCGGAATATTGCTATTTAAATACTCTTCCGATGGGTACCAAACACCACTGTATGACCCCTGTTAGACCCTTCGTACAATACAAAGAGGGATCTCTCTGTTCAGGAACATGCTATGTTAACTAAACTTTCAGTCTCTATCAAAGGGACCATGATCTACAAAATACATTATATAGTGAAAATATGTAATGATTGAGTCGCACGCTACGATCGCATAAACTCTACCGTAAATACGCATACCATGCGCCTGCGGGTGCCCGCGACTGTGAGTATGCGCACGTACGGGAGAGCGTACGCATGCGCAGCACGGACCTGTGTGAGGTGCAAATATGGCAGTGTGTGTAAAGATATTTTTCTGACTTTGACATACTATACTATCCATCCTTCTACATTGTATACCTGTGGTGTTTTTTTTTTTCTTCATACTAGTTTAGCAGTCTGCTGACAGTGTCCACCAGGTCCGTTATACAGTATATTATATATATAAGCAGTACGGTAGGCCACGGCTGTACCTACCTCTGTGTCGTCAGTGCACTCGTCGTCCATAAGTAATATAATACTATACTATCCATCCATCTACATTGTATACCTACCTGTGGTGGGTTTTTTTTTCTTCATACTAGTTTAGCAGTCTGCTGACAGTGTCCACCAGGTCCGTTATACAGTATATTATATATATAAGCAGTACGGTAGGCCACGGCTGTACCTACCTCTGTGTCGTCAGTGCACTCGTCGTCCATAAGTAATATAATACTATACTATCCATCCATCTACATTGTATACCTACCTGTGGTGTTTTTTTTTCTCTTCATACTAGTTTAGCAGTCTGCTGACAGTGTCTACCAGGTCCGTTATATACAGTATATTATATATATAAGCAGTACGGTAGGCCACGGCTGTACCTACCTCTGTGTCGTCAGTGCACTCGTCGTCCATAAGTAATATAATACTATACTATCCATCCATCTACATTGTATACCTGTGGTGGGTTTTTTTTTCTTCATACTAGTTTAGCAGTCTGCTGACAGTGTCCACCAGGTCCGTTATATACAGTATATATTATATATATATATATATATATATATATATATATATATAAGCAGTACGGTAGGCCACGGCTGTACCTACCTCTGTGTCGTCAGTGCACTCGTCGTCCATAAGTAATATAATACTATACTATCCATCCATCTACATTGTATACCTGTGGTGGCTTTTAGTTGTGCGCATTAAAATATGGAGAACAAAAATGTGGAGGTTAAAAAAATAGGGAAAGATCAAGATCCACTTCCACCTCGTGCTGAAGCTGCTGCCACTAGTCATGGCCGAGACGATGAAATGCCATCAACGTCGTCTGCCAAGGCCGATGCCCAATGTCATAGTACAGAGCATGTAAAATCCAAAACACAAAAGATCAGTAAAAAAATGACCCAAAAATCAAAATTAAAAGCGTCTGAGGAGAAGCGTAAACTTGCCAATATGCCATTTACGACACGGAGTGGCAAGGAACGGCTGAGGCCCTGGCCTATGTTCATGGCTAGTGGTTCAGCTTCACATGAGGATGGAAGCACTCATCCTCTCGCTAGAAAAAAGAAAAGACTTGCGCCAAAAGCACAGCAAAGAACTGTGCGTTCTTCGAAATCACAAATCCCAAAGGATAGTCCAATTGTGTCGGTTGCGATGCCTGACCTTCCCAACACTGGACGGAAAGAGCTTGCGCCTTCAACCATTTGCACGCCCCCTGCAAGTGCTGGAAGGAGCACCCGCAGTCCAGTTCCTGATAGTCAAATTGAAGATGTCACTGTTGAAGTACACCAGGATGAGGATATGGGTGTTGCTGGCGCTGGGGAGGAAATTGACAAGGAGGATTCTGATGGTGAGGTGGTTTGTTTAAGTCAGGCACCCGGGGAGACACCTGTTGTCCGTGGGACGAATATGGCCATTGACATGCCTGGTCAAAATACAAAAAAAATCAGCTCTTCAGTGTGGAATTATTTCAACAGAAATGCGGACAACTGGTGTCAAGCCGTGTGTTGCCTTTGTCAAGCTGTAATAAGTAGGGGTAAGGACGTTAACCACCTCGGAACATCCTCCCTTATACGTCACCTGCAGCGCATTCATAATAAGTCAGTGACAAGTTCAAAAACTTTGGGCGACAGCGGAAGCAGTCCACTGACCAGTAAATCCCTTCCTCTTGTAACCAAGCTCGCGCAAACCACACCACCAACTCCCTCAGTGTCAATTTCCTCCTTACCCAGGAAAGCCAATAGTCCTGCAGGCCATGTCACTGGCAAGTCTGACGAGTCCTCTCCTGCCTGGGATTCCTCCGATGCATCCTTGAGTGTAACGCCTACTGCTGCTGGCGCTGCTGTTGTTGCTGCTGGGAGTCGATCGTCATCCCAGAGGGGAAGTCGGAAGACCACTTGTACTACTTCCAGTAAGCAATTAACTGTCCAACAGTCCTTTGCGAGGAAGATGAAATATCACAGCAGTCATCCTGTTGCAAAGCGGATAACTGAGGCCTTGACAACTATGTTGGTATTAGACGTGCGTCCAGTATCCGCCGTTAGTTCACAGGGAACTAGACAATTGCTTGAGGTAGTGTGCCCCCGTAACCAAATACCATCTAGGTTCCACTTCTCTAGGCAGGCGATACCGAGAATGTACACGGACGTCAGAAAAAGACTCACCAGTGTCCTAAAAAATGCAGTTGTACCCAATGTCCACTTAACCACGGACATGTGGACAAGTGGAGCAGGGCAGACTCAGGACTACATGACTGTGACAGCCCACTGGGTAGATGTATTGCCTCCGCTGCAAGAACAGCAGCAGCGGCACCAGTAGCAGCATCTCGCAAACGCCAACTCGTTCCTAGGCAGGCTACGCTTTGTATCACCGCTTTCCAGAATACGCACACAGCTGAAAACCTCTTACGGCAACTGAGGAAGATCATCGCAGAATGGCTTAGCCCAATTGGACTCTCCTGGGGATTTGTGGCATCGGACAACGCCAGCAATATTGTGCGTGCATTACATCTGGGCAAATTCCAGCACGTCCCATGTTTTGCACATACATTGAATTTGGTGGTGCAGAATTATTTAAAAAAATGACAGGGGCGTGCAAGAGATGCTGTCGGTGGCCAGAAGAATTGCGGGACACTTTCGGCGTACAGGCACCGCGTACAGAAGACTGGAGCACCACCAAAAACACCTGAACCTGCCCTGCCATCATCTGAAGCAAGAGGTGGTAACGAGGTGGAATTCAACCCTCTATATGCTTCAGAGGATGGAGGAGCAGCAAAAGGCCATTCAAGCCTATACATCTGGCCACGATATAGGCAAAGGAGGTGGAATGCACCTGTCTCAAGCGCAGTGGAGAATGATTTCAACGTTGTGCAAGGTTCTGCAACCTTTTGAACTTGCCACACGTGAAGTCAGTTCAGACACTGCCAGCCTGAGTCAGGTCATTCCCCTCATCAGGCTTTTGCAGAAGAAGCTGGAGGCATTGAAGGAGGAGCTAAAACAGAGCGATTCCGCTAGGCATGTGGGACTTGTGGATGGAGCCCTTCATTCGCTTAACCAGGATTCACGTGTGGTCAATCTGTTGAAATCAGAGCACTACATTTTGGCCACCGTGCTCGATCCTAGATTTAAAACCTATGTTGGATCTCTCTTTCCGGCAGACACAAGTCTGCAGAGGTTCAAAGAACTGGGGGTGCGAGGAAAAGGCTACGAATTCCGAGCCCACCCGCTGGCGGTGATGCAGGGCAGTCTGGAGCGACTGCTGATGCTGACATCTGGTCCGGACTGAAGGACCTGCCAACGATTACTGACATGTCGTCTACTGTCACTGCATATGATTCTCTCACCATTGAAAGAATGGTGGAGGATTATATGAGTGACCGCATCCAAGTAGGCACGTCAGACAGTCCGTACGTATACTGGCACGAAAAGAGGCAATTTGGAGGCCCTTGCACAAACTGGCTTTATTCTACCTAAGTTGCCCTCCCTCCAGTGTGTACTCCGAAAGAGTGTTTAGTGCCGCCGCTCACCTTGTCAGCAATCGGCGTATGAGGTTACTTCCAGAAAATGTGGAGAAGATGATGTTCATTAAAATGAATTATAATCAATTCCTCCAGGAAGACATTCAACAGCAGCAATTGCCTCCAGAAAGTACACGGGGACCTGAGATGGTGGATTCCAGTGGGGACGAATTAATAATCTGTGAGGAGGGGGATGTACACAGTGAAAGGGGTGATGAATCGGACGATGATGATGAGGTGGACATCTTGCCTCTGTAGAGCCAGTTTGTGCAAGGAGAGATTGATTGCTTCTTTTTTGGTGGGGGCCCAAACCAACCCGTCATTTCAGTCACAGTCGTGTGGCAGACCCTGTCGCTGAAATGATGGGTTCGTTAAACTGTGCATGTCCTGTTTTTACAACATAAGGGTGGGTGGGAGGGCCCAAGGACAATTCCATCTTGCACCTCTTTTTTTCTTTCATTTTTCTTTGCGTCATGTGCTGTTTGGGGAGTATTTTTTGGAAGGGCCATCCTGTGTGACACTGCAGTGCCACTCCTAGATGGGCCAGGTGTTTGTGTCGGCCACTAGGGTCGCTTAGCTTAGTCGTCACACAGCTACCTCATTGCGCCTCTTTTTTTCTTTGCGTCATGTGCTGTTTGGGGAGTATTTTTTGGAAGGGCCATCCTGCCTGACACTGCAGTGCCACTCCTAGATGGGCCAGGTGTTTGTGTCGGCCACTAGGGTCGCTTAGCTTAGTCGTCACACAGCTACCTCATTGCGCCTCTTTTTTTCTTTGCGCCATGTGCTGTTTGGGGAGTATTTTTTGGAAGGGCCATCCTGCGTGACACTGCAGTGCCACTCCTAGATGGGCCAGGTGTTTGTGTCGGCCACTAGGGTCGCTTAGCTTAGTCGTCACACAGCTACCTCATTGCGCCTCTTTTTTTCTTTGCGTCATGTGCTGTTTGGGGAGTATTTTTTGGAAGGGCCATCCTGCCTGACACTGCAGTGCCACTCCTAGATGGGCCAGGTGTTTGTGTTGGCCACTTGTGTCGCTTAGCTTAGCCATCCAGCGACCTCGGTGAAAATTTTAGGACTAAAAATAATATTGTGAGGTGTGAGGTGTTCAGAATAGACTGAAAATGAGTGTAAATTATGGTTATTGAGGTTAATAATACTATGGGATCAAAATGACCCCCATATTCTATGATTTAAGCTGTTTTTTAGGGTTTTTTGAAAAAAACACCCGAATCCAAAACACAACCGAATCCGCCCAAAAAAATTCGGTGAGGTTTTGCCAAAACGCGTTCGAACCCAAAACACGGCAGCGGAACCGAACCCAAAACCAAAACCCGAAAAATTTCCGGTGCACACACTAATTTTTTTACGGCCGATCTAATTGGATAGCCTGTACAAAAATATTGGTGAAACATCAGGAAAATGTGCAAAAAACATCCCCGATGTTTTACTGCATCTAACTGGATACCCACCATAGAGTGCATCCAAATGACTGATACCAAGTTTTAACTAGAGCATTTTAATGTCCGTCATATCTATTGGTCTGGGACAAAAAACGTCAAAGCTTCTCACTCGCCACCCACTGCAAACAGCCAAATTCGGAGCAGGAGTAGCGGAGCAGCAGACCCTACGAATCCCTCTCCTAGTAAATTTTATGAAATGTAGCCCACAGGCTACAATAGCTAGTGCTATCTAAAGATGGTGTCAGCTACCCCCTTCCCCAATGACTAATTAAACAATCCCCTCCTCCCCACACAATAAACCAAAGATACCCTGCAGCCCACTCCACTACCGCCACTGCCCTGCACCCCCTCCCTGCACACACTACTGCTGCGATCTTGCACCTCCTCCCTGCACACACTAAACTATCGCCACTATCCTGCACTCCCTTACACTACATTATACTACCACTGCTACGCTGCACCCCTCTCCCCACACAGACTACACTATCGCCGCTACCCTGCACCCCCCTCTCCGCACACACTACATGACACTAGTGCCGCTACCCTGAACCCTTTTCCTGCACACACTACATTACACTACCATTGCTACCCTGCACCCCCCTCCCCGCACACACTGCATTACACTAGTGCCGCTACCGTGGACCCTTGTCCTGCACACACTACATTACACTACCACTGCTAGCCTGCACCGCCTCCCTGCACACACTACATTACACTAGTGCCGCTACCCTGGACCCTTTTCCTGTACAAACTCTATTACACTACCACTGCTACCCTGCACCCCCCTCCCCACACACACTGCATTAAACTAGTGCCGCTACCCTGGACCCTTTTCCTGCACACACAACATTACACTACCACTGCTAGCCTGCACCCCCTCCCTGCACACACTACATTACACTAGTGCCGCTACCCTGGACCCTTTTCCTGTACAAACTCTATTACACTACCACTGCAACCCTGCACCCCCCTCCCCACACACACTGCATTAAACTAGTGCCGCTACCCTGGACCCTTTTCCTGCACACAAAACATTACACTACCACTGTTACCCTGCACCCCCCCCCCCCCCGCACACACTACATTACACTAGTGCCGCTACCCTGAACCCTTTTCCTGCACACACAACATTACACTACCACTGCTACCCTGCACCCCCTCCCCGCACACACTACATTACACTCATGCTGCTACCCTGAACCCTTTTCCTGCACACACTACATTACACTACCACTGTTACCCTGTACCCCCCTCCCCGCACACACTGCATTACACTAGTGCCGCTACCCTGGACCCTTTTCCTGCACACACTACATTACACTACCACTGCTAGCCTGCACCCCCTCCCTGCACACACTACATTACACTAGTGCCGCTACCCTGGACCCTTTTCCTGTACAAACTCTATTACACTACCACTGCTACCCTGCACCCCCCTCCCCACACACACTGCATTAAACTAGTGCTGCTACCCTGGACCCTTTTCCTGCACACACAACATTACACTACCACTGCTACCCTGCACCCCCCCCCCCCCCGCACACACTACATTACACTACTGCTGCTACCCTGAACTCTTTTCCTGCACACACTACATTACACTACCACTGCTACCCTGTACCACCGTCCCCGCACACACTGCATTACACTAGTGCCGCTACCCTGGACCCTTTTCCTGCACACACAACATTACACTACCACTGCTACCCTGCACCCCCTCCCCGCACACACTACATTACACTCGTGCAGCTACTCTGAACCCTTTTCCTGCACAAACTACATTACACTACCACTGCTACCCTGCACCCCCCTCTCCGCACACACTGCATTACGCTAGTGCCGCTACCCTGACTCCTTTTCCTGTGCACACTACATTACACTACCACAGCTACCATGCACCCCCTCCCCGCAAACACTACGTTACACTAGTGCCGCTACCCTGAACCCTTTTCCTGCGCACACTACATTACACTACTACTGCTACCCTGCACCCCCCTCCCCGCACACACTACATTACACTAGTGCCACTACCCTGAACCCTTTTCCTGCACACACTGCATTACACTACCACTGCTACCATGCACCCCACTCCCTGCACACACTGCATTACACTAGTGCCGCTACCCTGGACCCTTTTCCTGCACACACTACATTACACTATCACTGCTACCCTGCACCCCCCTCCCCGCACACACTGCATTACACTAGTGCCGCTACCCTGGACCCTTTTCCTGCACACACAACATTACACTACCACTGCTACCCTGCACCCCCTCCCCGCGAACACACTACATTACACTCGTGCAGCTACTCTGAACCCTTTTCCTGCACACACTACATTACACTACCACTGCTACCCTGCACCCCCCTCCCCGCACACACTGCATTACGCTAGTGCCGCTACCCTGAATCCTTTTCCTGTGCACACTACATTACACTACCACAGCTACCATGCACCCCCTCCCCGCAAACACTACGTTACACTAGTGCCGCTACCCTGAACCATTTTCCTGCGCACACTACATTACACTACCACTGCTACCCTGCACCACCTCCCTGCACACACTACACTACCGCCGCTGCCCTGCACGCCTCTCCCTGCACACACTACACTTCCGTCACTACCCTGCCCCCCACACACTACATTGACGCTACCCTACATCCCCCTCCCTGCACACACTACACTATCGCCGTTGTACTGCACCCATCTCCCTGCACACACTACACAAAACTTACCTTCTCTGGCCGGCTTCTTTCTTCATGCAGGAACTCGTCCAACGGTCAGAGGATGCAGCAGCTGGGGACAGATGATACTGGACCGCCGGAGCAGGTATTTCTTTGTTTTTCTTGCACCGCTGGGCTTTCAAAGCAGAAAACCAGCATGCAGCATACAGTCAATATGCCACTTCCGACCCCTTAGTACACACTGTTAATATGCCACTTTATCCACCCACCACAGCACACATTAATATGCCACTATATCACCCCCCATCCCTGTACACATTAATATGCCACTATATCGCCCCCCGCCCCAGCATATGTTAATGTAACCCCTTCTCTCTAGCTGATAGTTATCTGGGGGTTACCGTTAAGTGAAAATAACTATGAATATCTTGTGCCTCCACCCAAACCAATTTGTAAACCCGGGCTTGTTTGGGTAAGCCCTGCCGTTAGCTAGTGTATGTATGTATGTATGTATGATCAGTATGTTGTGCTATTTATATACACTAGCATACCTTATACCTTTCTCTCCTTTTCCCTCTAGGTTCTTTGGATCCTTCTTTCACTTCGACTCAGTGATGGTAAGTATAACAGGTTTTATTATGTTGCAAATAAATAGCATATGACCAATAACTCTTATGAAACACTCAATAACATGCAGTAGGGTTTTCCCCGCTAATCCCTCTCTATGGGCCTACACAAACAGATTTGCATGCAATACAAAAAAACAAAATAATAATAATACCATATATATGAGTGACCCGGGTACTCAGAGTTATTTAGTGCACTGTTGGGGCCCTGGTAAATTAGTTCACACTCTAACAGTGTTCTGGTTTACCTGGTAGTCTTGGTTTATTCGTATTATCCATCAGTCTTCTGCTCAACTTAACTATCTCCAGTATTATAGCTGTGATATTTCCTCTGCGGTACACTAGTAAGCAAAACGATCACCTCTTGTAGTCAGCAGACTGATGATGTAAGTGATTACTTTGTCGCTAAGGCCAATTAAGGACACTCTTTCAGGGAGTACTTCACCACTGGGCTTCCAAGGTCATATAATTCAAATTGTCTTAGTCAAATGACTACTTGGTGGGTCAGGGGTATAGTGGTGTCTATTCGCTAGAAGGGGGTATCAATATAGGTGTATTGTGTTTCTACCTCACGTGGCTCGGAGAGTGGTTTTGCTAAAGTGGCACACCCCTCGTCCATCCATACAATTTCTGGCAGGGGGGAGGAGATCCTTGTACCCTGAGGGGTTGGTTTCACTGACACTGAGCATTAATGTCCATCATACTCCCTTTCCTATCGACCTGTGAACAGTCGAGAGGGAGTAGTGCTCTCTTTCTACTCTGAGTAGTCAATAACTTATTAACATCTGTATATTTAGGCTGCAGCTCATAAATGACTTAGTCCTCTTCCTCCTGATATGACTTCCAGTAATGCATGTGTGTATACCGCTCAGTCTCCCTGTGTTAATGGTATCACATTCAATATGTAAATGTTCAGAGTGCCATATCCAAATACGAGGCAAAACTACTTCTCCACTGCTATCACCGTTAGCAGCCTGTCCCCGTGCATAGAGGGCTATGAATTGGGCTACCAGGTATTAACTATAATCTGGTCCCCTATTGATGTACTTTATCCTTTGATCCTCCCCTCTTCTCCGCCTCTCTCTTTAGTGTCAGTCAATGTGTATATGTAAGTACTCCCCCGACTCTCTTCCTCCACACTAGTCCTGACTTATCTGACGTGTAGTTCAGGGACACGGGCACTGAGCACAATCACCTCACCGACCTCCTCAGCAGGTGCGTTGCTACGGGTACCTGTCAGATACCTGACCTCACTGTACCGCTGCTGCCGCTGCCATTCTCTTCTCCTTCAATACCACCACCGCCGGTGGTGTCTCCACATATCCCTCTTTCTCTATCCTCCTGATCTGCTGCTGCTGCTGTGCTCTCCCTCAGCACTGCCGCTCGCACCAACTGTCTTTTTCAGCCGTTACTTTGGGTCCCGTATGTAGTCCGTTTCTGCTGGCTCACGCTCCCTTCCCAGCAGGGTAAAGTCCCATTTCTCGAGACACCCCTGCTCTAGAAAGTTCTCCTGTTCCCTGCGTTGTATATCCATACTTTCTTGTTCAATATATCTATGCATGCATGTACATTATAACAATATCATATAGCACACTATCATTAAAGTTATATACATATTTGTATTTAGAAGTCACACTTGTCTCTATATTTTAATATTGTTTTATTTATCTGGGCTACATTAATATGCCACTTTACCCCCCACCCCCACCCCAGCACACATTAATATGCCACTTTATTATTTCCACCCCAGCACACATAATGTCCCTGCCTGAATCCACCATTGATGTGAGGGCAGGGGAGAAACGAGGGGCGGTGCTGAAGACAGTGATCGAGCGGAGGGGATAGAGGTGGGTAGAACGCTGCTGCCTGTCATTCTTCCAACGTCACGGTGCTGCGGGGAGGAGCAAGGCGGACAGGGAAGGGGAAAGGGGAGAACACTGGAGGAGGCCGAGGAGCTTCTGTTAATACTGCCGGTGCCACTGCCTGTCACTCAGTGTGACTAGGACAGGTGCAGGCTTCGGCAGCCGGTCGCAACAAAGCGCATCAGTAAGTTACTGAAGCAGAGCGGGGAGAGTGCCTGTTGAACCCGGCGCCTCCCTGCTTTGCAGACGTTGCTGAGCAGCTAGGGCCGCCTTTGAGCGAGGGAGGGGCGCTCATTTCACCCAGCGGGCATGCATGCCAATCTAGAACCGGGGCCGCGCAACGCTATCGCTGTCGGGCATACACAGGGAGAGATCCGTGCTTAATATCTAAGCAATCTAGTCAGATTGCTTAGATTTCAAGCATGGATCTCTCCGTGTGTACCCCTCAAGGCTGGCCATTCACCTACAGATTTTTTGTGTGATCTGGCTGGTTGGAACAAAAATCTGGTAATGGACGAGCGCAAATAACAATTGAGCATTTGCTCCGAAATGCCGGAAAACTGACAAAACGTCCATTCAGACAAATTGGTTAAATCAAATGGATTTAACCAATTTGTCTGATTTACCATTTTTGTCTGTTTTTCTGTGTTTGGGAGCAAATGGTCAATTGTCATTTGCTCCCATCCATTACCAGATGTTGGGTCCAACCAGTCAGATCGGACAATAAATCTTTAGGTGTATGGGCAGCTTAAGACAGTACAGCAATTTATACATACTTGGGATAGGCATATGAATATCCAAAGGTTAAAGTGAGCCGAAAGAGGGCGAAACTGTGTTCCGTCAGTTCCATTTGGAGCCGGAACGCAGTTCCCCCTCCTCCGGCTCACCTAACCCAGGGAGAAGTCGGGCGCCCGCCGAGGTTTTGTTACCAGCGGGCGCCTGGCTTCTTCCTCTCAGTGAGCTCCGGCTTCCGGCTCAGACAGTGTGTGTTAGGGATGTGCACTTGAAATTTTTCGGGTTTTGTGTTTTGGTTTTGGGTTCGGTTCCGCGGCCGTGTTTTGGGTTCGAACGCGTTTTGGCAAAACCTCACCGAATTTTTTTTGTCGGATTCGGGTGTGTTTTGGATTCGGGTGTTTTTTTCAAAAAACCCTAAAAAACAGCTTAAATCATAGAATTTGGGGGTCATTTTGATCCCAAAGTATTATTAACCTCAAAAACCATAATTTCCACTCATTTTCAGTCTATTCTGAACACCTCACACCTCACAATATTATTTTTAGTCCTAAAATTTGCACCGAGGTCGCTGGATGACTAAGCTAAGCGACCCAAGTGGCCGACACAAACACCTGGCCCATCTAGGAGTGGCACTGCAGTGTCACGCAGGACGGCCCTTCCAAAAAACACTCCCCAAACAGCACATGACGCAAAGAAAAAAAGAGGCGCAATGAGGTAACTGTGTGACTAAGCTCAACGACCCAAGTGGCCGACACAAACACCTGGCCCATCTAGGAGTGGCACTGCAGTGTCACGCAGAATGGCCCTTCCAAAAAACACTCCCCAAACAGCACATGACGCAAAGAAAAAAAGAGGCGCAATGAGGTAGCTGTGTGACTAAGCTCAACGACCCAAGTGGCCGACACAAACACCTGGCCCATCTAGGAGTGGCACTGCAGTGTCACGCAGAATGGCCCTTCCAAAAAACACTCCCCAAACAGCACATGACTCAAAGAAAAAAAGAGGCGCAATGAGGTAGCTGTGTGACTAAGCTCAACGACCCAAGTGGCCGACACAAACACCTGGCCCATCTAGGAGTGGCACTGCAGTGTCACGCAGGATGGCCCTTCCAAAAAATACTCCCCAAACAGCACATGACGCAAAGAAAAAAAGAGGCGCAATGAGGTAGCTGTGTGACGACTAAGCTAAGCGACCCTAGTGGCCGACACAAACACCTGGCCCATCTAGGAGTGGCACTGCAGTGTCATGCAGGATGGCCCTTCCAAAAAACACTCCCCAAACAGCACATGATGCAAAGAAAAAAAGAGGCGCAATGAGGTAGCTGTGTGACTAAGCTCAACGACCCAAGTGGCCGACACAAACACCTGGCCCATCTAGGAGTGGCACTGCAGTGTCACGCAGGATGGCCCTTCCAAAAAACACTCCCCAAACAGCACATGACGCAAAGAAAAAAAGAGGCGCAATGAGGTAGCTGTGTGACTAAGCTCAACGACCCAAGTGGCCGACACAAACACCTGGCCCATCTAGGAGTGTCACTGCAGTGTCACGCAGGATGGCCCTTCCAAAAAACACTCCCCAAACAGCACATGACGCAAAGAAAAAAAGAGGCGCAATGAGGTAGCTGTGTGACTAAGCTCAGCGACCCAAGTGGCCGACACAAACACCTGGCCCATCTAGGAGTGGCACTGCAGTGTCACGCAGGATGGCCCTTCCAAAAAACACTCCCCAAACAGCACATGATGCAAAGAAAAAAAGAGGCGCAATGAGGTAGCTGTGTGACTAAGCTCAACGACCCAAGTGGCCGACACAAACACCTGGCCCATCTAGGAGTGGCACTGCAGTGTCACGCAGGATGGCCCTTCCAAAAAACACCCCCCAAACAGCACATGACGCAAAGAAAAAAAGAGGCGCAATGAGGTAGCTGTGTGAGTAAGCTAAGCGACCCTAGTGGCCGACACAAACACCTGGCCCATCTAGGAGTGGCACTGCAGTGTCACGCAGGATGGCCCTTCAAAAAAATACTCCCCAAACAGCACATGACGCAAAGAAAAATTAAAGAAAAAAGAGGTGCAAGATGGAATTGTCCTTGGGCCCTCCCACCCACCCTTATGTTGTATAAACAGGACATGCACACTTTAACCAACCCATCATTTCAGTGACAGGGTCTGCCACACGACTGTGACTGAAATGACGGGTTGGTTTGGACCCCCACCAAAAAAGAAGCAATTAATCTCTCCTTGCACAAACTGGCTCTACAGAGGCAAGATGTCCACCTCATCATCATCCTCCGATATATCACCGTGTACATCCCCCTCCTCACAGATTGTACATCCCCCTCCTCACAGATTATCAATTCGTCCCCACTGGAATCCACCATCTCAGCTCCCTGTGTACTTTGTGGAGGCAATTGCTGCTGGTCAATGTCTCCACGGAGGAATTGATTATAATTCATTTTAATGAACATCATCTTCTCCACATTTTCTGGAAGTAACCTCGTACGCCGATTGCTGACAAGGTGAGCGGCGGCACTAAACACTCTTTCGGAGTACACACTTGTGGGAGGGCAACTTAGGTAGAATAAAGCCAGTTTGTGCAAGGGCCTCCAAATTGCCTCTTTTTCCTGCCAGTATAAGTACGGACTGTCTGACGTGCCTACTTGGATGCGGTCACTCATATAATCCTCCACCATTCTTTCAATGGGGAGAGAATCATATGCAGTGACAGTAGACGACATGTCCGTAATCGTTGGCAGGTCCTTCAGTCCGGACCAGATGTCAGCATCAGCAGTCGCTCCAGACTGCCCTGCATCACCGCCAGCGAGTGGGCTCGGAATTCTGAGCCTTTTCCTCGCACCCCCAGTTGCGGGAGAATGTGAAGGAGGAGATGTTGACAGGTCGCGTTCCGCTTGACTTGACAATTTTCTCACCAGCAGGTCTTTGAACCCCAGCAGACTTGTGTCTGCCGGAAAGAGAGATCCAAGGTAGGTTTTAAATCTAGGATCGAGCACGGTGGCCAAAATGTAGTGCTCTGATTTCAACAGATTGACCACCCGTGAATCCTTGTTAAGCGAATTAAGGGCTCCATCCACAAGTCCCACATGCCTAGCGGAATCGCTCTGTGTTAGCTCCTCCTTCAATGTCTCCAGCTTCTTCTGCAAAAGCCTGATGAGGGGAATGACCTGACTCAGGCTGGCAGTGTCTGAACTGACTTCACGTGTGGCAAGTTCAAAGGGCAGCAGAACCTTGCACAACGTTGAAATCATTCTCCACTGCGCTTGAGACAGGTGCATTCCACCTCCTATATCGTGCTCAATTGTATAGGCTTGAATGGCCTTTTGCTGCTCCTCCAACCTCTGAAGCATATAGAGGGTTGAATTCCACCTCGTTACCACTTCTTGCTTCAGATGATGGCAGGGCAGGTTCAGGCGTTTTTGGTGGTGCTCCAGTCTTCTGTACGTGGTGCCTGTACGCCGAAAGTTTCCCGCAATTCTTCTGGCCACCGACAGCATCTCTTGCACGCCCCTGTCGTTTTTTAAATAATTCTGCACCACCAAATTCAAGGTATGTGCAAAACATGGGACGTGCTGGAATTTGCCCAGATTTAATGCGCACACAATATTGCTGGCGTTGTCCGATGCCACAAATCCACAGGAGAGTCCAATTGGGGTAAGCCATTCCGCGATGATCTTCCTCAGTTGCCGTAAGAGGTTTTCAGCTGTGTGCGTATTCTGGAAACCGGTGATACAAAGCGTAGCCTGCCTAGGAAAGAGTTGGCGTTTGCGAGATGCTGCTACTGGTGCCGCCGCTGCTGTTCTTGCGGCGGGAGTCCATACATCTACCCAATGGGCTGTCACAGTCATATAGTCCTGACCCTGCCCTGCTCCACTTGTCCACATGTCCGTGGTTAAGTGGACATTGGGTACAGCTGCATTTTTTAGGACACTGGTGACTCTTTTTCTGAGGTCTGTGTACATTTTCGGTATCGCCTGCCTAGAGAAATGGAACCTAGATGGTATTTGGTACCGGGGACACAGTACCTCCAACAAGTCTCTAGTTGGCTCTGCAGTAATGATGGATACCGGAACCACGTTTCTCACCACCCAGGATGCCAAGGCCTCAGTTATCCGCTTTGCAGCAGGATGACTGCTGTGATATTTCATCTTCCTCGCAAAGGACTGTTGGACAGTCAATTGCTTGGTGGAAGTAGTAAAAGTGGTCTTACGACTTCCCCTCTGGGATGACCATCGACTCCCAGCAGCAACAACAGCAGCGCCAGCAGCAGCAGGCGTTACACGCAAGGATGCATCGGAGGAATCCCAGGCAGGAGAGGACTCGTCAGAATTGCCAGTGACATGGCCTGCAGGACTATTGGCATTCCTGGGGAAGGAGGAAATTGACACTGAGGGAGTTGGTGGGGTGGTTTGCGTGAGCTTGGTTACAAGAGGAAGGGATTTACTGGTCAGTGGACTGCTTCCGCTGTCGCCCAAAGTTTTTGAACTTGTCACTGACTTATTATGAATGCGCTGCAGGTGACGTATAAGGGAGGATGTTCCGAGGTGGTTAACGTCCTTACCCCTACTTATTACAGCTTGACAAAGGCAACACACGGCTTGACAAATGTTGTCCGCATTTCTGTTGAAATACTTCCACACCGAAGAGCTGATTTTTTTGGTATTTTCACCAGGCATGTCAATGGCCATATTCCTCCCACGGACAACAGGTGTCTCCCCGGGTGCCTGACTTAAACAAACCACCTCACCATCAGAATCCTCCTTGTCAATTTCCTCCCCAGCGCCAGCAACACCCATATCCTCCTCATCCTGGTGTACTTCAACACTGACATCTTCAATCTGACTATCAGGAACTGGACTGCGGGTGCTCCTTCCAGCACTTGCAGGGGGCGTGCAAATGGTGGAAGGCGCATGCTCTTCACGTCCAGTGTTGGGAAGGTCAGGCATCGCAACCGACACAATTGGACTCTCCTTGTGGATTTGGGATTTCGAAGAACGCACAGTTCTTTGCTGTGCTTTTGCCAGCTTGAGTCTTTCATTTTTCTAGCGAGAGGCTGAGTGCTTCCATCCTCATGTGAAGCTGAACCACTAGCCATGAACATAGGCCAGGGCCTCAGCCGTTCCTTGCCACTCCGTGTGGTAAATGGCATATTGGCAAGTTTACGCTTCTCCTCCGACAATTTTATTTTAGATTTTTGAGTCCTTTTTTTACTGATATTTGGTGTTTTGGATTTTACATGCTCTGTACTATGACATTGGGCATCAGCCTTGGCAGACAACGTTGATGGAATTTCATCGTCTCGGCCATGACTAGTGGCAGCAGCTTCAGCACGAGGTGGAAGTGGATCTTGATCTTTCCCTATTTTTGGAACCTCAACATTTTTGTTCTCCATATTTTAATAGTGTTAGGGTCTCCTGCCCTGTGCTGCCACGTCGTCATGGCAACCGGGAGACAAGTGCTAGTGAAGTAACCTGAGCGCAGCTGATACTCCGGTTCGGGTCTTTTGCTGTGCAGTGGTTATAGGCTCTGTGCACGGCAGGGGATCCGGTGCTGGTTTTTGTGCTCACAGTCTGTGAGGTCTGAGTGGGGCGTGGACAGCACCTGCTTTATAAGGCCTCTTTTCAGGGTAAGCAGATGCTGCTGAATCTTTGTTGGTTAGTCAGTTCATGAAAGTTAGCCAGTACTGTGTAGCTTTGTATTTGTTTGTTGCTTACTGCAAATAGGCCTGGGGATTTGGTATTACACTCTGCCAGTCCAGACCTAGCAGTAAGACTGGAGTCAGTCGTTTGGCTTGCTGGGGTTCTGTTACTACTCTGTGAACTTAGCAAGTTTGCGGCTGTATTCTAAGACTTGCCTGTCTAATCCTGTCTCACTGTGCTAGGTGTCAGGGGTCAGTTTAGTGGCAGTAAGCTAAAACCTGTGCACTGCAAGTGAGAAATAGGATTGTGGAGACTCTCCTTGTGTCTATCATTCCATCTCTGACCAAGGAGTTTGCTGCCACACCCGTTGGTAACCCTTTAGGGTTTTGCTGTTGCCCTTAGCAACAGCAGTTCGGGTTCTCTACGTATTAAAACACAACATCTTGCTTTTTCCATCTGTGCAGTTCTAATACAAGGGAGATACCCAGTTCCTTAGCCTCTGGGCTTCTCTGTTCACTTTGTGTGTGTTTTGTTGCCCTATTACCTTCTGTGTACGTTATGTCATATTCCCCAGTTTGTCTGTGAGTCCATTTGTTTTGCATAACAGTTCGGACACCAGTACATTCCTGCAGACACTGGAGTGCATAACAGTTCTGACACCAGTACTTTCCTGCAGGCACTGGTGTGCATAACATATTCAGCAGCCTAATACTCCTGTTGAAATTTTGTGGGAATATGGAGCATACCCCTCAAAATACGTTGCAACAGGTGGTCGATCAGGTGCAGGTCCTGACTCGACAATTTAATGATTTGTCCATTAAAATGCACACCTCCCAGGCTGCTGGCGGAGCTCCCGCAGCAGCAGCACCTGCAGGGGTTAAGGAGCCGAAAGTAAATCTCCCGGATCGTTTTTCTGGAGATCGCTCGCAGTTCTTTTGTTTCAAGGAGAGCTGCAAGCTATACTTCCGGCTTAGGCCTCAGTCTTCTGGGTCGGAGATTCAGCGGGTGGGCATAGTGATTTCCTTGCTACAAGGAGACCCACAGGTCTGGGCATATGGGTTGCAGCCTGACTGTCCGTCGCTTAAAAGTGTTGATGCTTTTTTTACGGCACTGGGCATGTTGTATGATGACCCTGACAAGACGGCCTCAGCCGAGGCTCAGATTTCGATCCTTAAGCAAGCGCGAAGGCCAGTTGAGGTTTACTGTACGGAGTTTCGGAGGTTGGCCCATGATACCCAGTGGAATGACCCAGCCCTGAGACACCAGTACCGAAGAGGTCTTTCTAACCAGATAAAGGACCAACTGGTACAATATCCCTTGCCTGATAGCTTGGATCAGCTCATGCAGTTATCCATCCGGGTGGATAGACGGCTGAGAGAGCGTAGGCTTGAAAGGGAGACTGAGATTTCCTTCCTTCCCAAGGGAACCTCAGACTCCGAGGAATTTTCTGAGGAGCCTATGCAGATTGGGGCTACCCGCCTCTCCTCGCGTGAGAAGACGCGGAGGAGACAGCAGGGGTTGTGTTTGTACTGTGGGAATAAAGGTCATGTGGTAGTATCATGCCCAGAAAAGCCGGAAAACTTCAGGGCCTGAGGGTGATGGGAAATATCCTGTCAGGCCAGAAGTCAGAATTTCCCAAGAAGACTTTTATCATTCCGGTGACCTTGAAGATCCTCGGTCAAACTGTCAAGACTGAGGCCTTTGTGGACAGTGGGGCTGACGGGGTTTTTATGGACCGCCAATTCGCCCTGAAACACTCTGTTCCCTTAGTACCCTTGGCATCGGAAATTGAGATTTGTGGGTTAAACGGGGAACCATTATCCCAAGGTAAAATTACCTCTTGCACTAGCCAGATTTCTTTGTTTATTGGAGCCACACACTCTGAAAAATTGTCCTTTTATGTGACTGTCTGTACTTTTGCCCCATTGGTGTTGGGGTTACCCTGGTTAAGGGCCCACAATCCTCAATTTGACTGGGTCTCTGGGGAGATTCTTAGTTGGGGTACTGATTGTTTCAGGAGTTGCTTGAGCCTTCCAGTCAGGCTCTCGCAGCTAAGTTTGCCAGGATTGCCAGGGTGTTATGCAGATTTTGCGGACGTGTTCTCCAAAAAAGTTGCAGAGGTACTACCTCCCCATCGCCCCTATGACTGTGCCATTGATTTGTTGCCAAATGCTAAGCTTCCCAAGAGCAGGTTGTACTCCCTGTCACGTCCTGAGACTCAGGCTATGGCAGAGTACATTCAGGAGAACTTGGCTAAGGGATTTATCAGACCTTCACAGTCTCCAGTTGGGTCGGGGTTCTTCTTCGTGGGTAAAAAGGACGGTTCGTTGCGACCCTGCATCGACTTCAGGGAATTGAACCGTATCACGATTAAAAACTCATACCCACTGCCTCTCATTTCGGTCTTGTTTGACCAGCTTCGTACTGCCACCATTTTTTCTAAGATTGACCTACGCGGTGCGTACAATCTAATCCGAATAAGAGAGGGGGATGAATGGAAGACTGCCTTTAATACCCACTCAGGGCATTATGAATATTTGGTGATGCCTTTTGGGCTCTGTAATGCCCCGGCAGTCTTCCAGGATTTCATGAATGATGTGCTCAGGGAATATTTGGATAGATTCTTAGTTGTTTACTTAGATGACATCCTAATCTTCTCCCATTCCCTGGAGGAACATCGGAAGCATGTACGCTTAGTCCTCCAGAAACTCAGAGACCACCGGCTTGGGGCGAAGCTGGAGAAGTGCGAATTTGAAGTTCAGCAAATCGCATTTCTAGGATATATTATCTCCCCAGAAGGTTTCCAAATGGAGGGTTCCAAGGTACAGGCAGTCCTGGATTGGGTGCAGCCCACTAGTTTGAAGGCGCTTCAGCGTTTCCTGGGCTTTGCGAATTTTTATAGACGATTTATCGCTGGATTTTCGTCTATAGTGGCGCCCTTGGTGGCACTCACTAAGAAAGGGGCGGATGTTGCTCACTGGTCTTGTGAGGCTAAAGCGGCTTTTGCCCGTCTCAAAAGGGCATTTGTTTCGGCCAAGGTGCTGCGACACCCAGATCCAGAGCGTCCTTTTGTGGTGGAGGTGGATGCCTCTGAGATGGGTATTGGGGCAGTGCTTTCTCAGATGGGAGTGTCTGATAATCGCCTTCATCCCTGTGCTTACTTTTCCCGTAAATTTTCGCCTGCCGAGATGAATTATGACGTGGGTAACCGGGAATTGTTGGCTATTAAGGATGCACTCGAGGAGTGGAGACACTGGCTTGAGGGGGCTAAGTTTGTGGTCTCAATTCTCACTGACCATAAGAATCTGGCATATTTAGAGTCAGCGAAGCGTCTCAATGCCAGGCAGGCACGATGGGCTTTGTTTTTTGCTCGCTTTAATTTTTTGATAACATATCGCCCTGGGTCAAAAAACATCAAGGCTGATGCGCTCTCGCGGAGTTTTGCTCCAATCCAGGAGACCACCGAGGAGCCGTTGCCCATTGTTTCCCCATCATGTATTAAAATGGGCATTACCCAGGACCTCTTATCATTAGTCCTTAGAGCACAGGAGCAGGCTCCTCCAGACCTTCCGGTAGGTCTTTTGTTTGTGCCTCCTAGGTTAAGACAGCGAGTGTTCCTGGAATTCCATGCCAAGAAGTCGGCAGGTCACCCGGGTATTGCCAGAACTCGGGAGTTGCTATCTAGGGCGGTGTGGTGGCCCTCGGTGGCTAAGGATGTGGATCAGTGGGTTCGGGCATGTGACATCTGTGCCCGAAATAAGACTCCTAGAGGGGTTCCTGTTGGCCCATTACATCCACTCTCTATCCCATCTAAGCCATGGACCCACATTTCAATGGATTTTGTGGTGGACTTGCCCAAATCCTCGGGGATGACAGCCATCTGGGTTGTCGTTGACAGGTTTTCGAAGATGGCGCACTTCGTTCCACTGGTTGGGCTGCCATCAGCCAGACGCCTGTCTGAATTATTTATGCTGCATGTTGTGCGTCTCCACGGGTTGCCACTTGATGTGGTCTCTGACCGCGGATCCCAGTTTGTGGCCAAATTCTGGAGGGCATTTTGTTCCGATCTCCAGATTTCTGTCAGCTTGTCGTCAGGCTACCATCCGCAGTCTAATGGGCAGACTGAAAGGGTGAACCAGTCCTTGGAGCAGTTCCTCAGGTGTTATGTCTCCAAGTGTCAGACTGACTGGGTTGCTCATCTGTCCATGGCGGAGTTTGCCTATAACAACGCGGCTCACTCTGCTACAGGGATCTCTCCCTTCCTTTGTGTGTATGGGCATCATCCTAAGGCCAATTCTTTTGACCCCCTGGACTCCACGCCTGGTGGTTCCTCTGTGGTTTCGGTCCTTAGAGGTATTTGGCGGAAAGTGAAGAAAGCCCTTGTGTCTGTGTCATTAGTGACCAAAAGGGTTTTTGATAAGCGGAAAAGACCCTGCAGCTTCAAATTAGGAGACTTCGTCTGGTTGTCTACCAAGAATTTGAAGTTGAGACAGCCATCTCATAAGTTAGGGCCCCGGTTCATCGGCCCTTATAAGATCACCAGGGTTATCAATCCGGTGGCATTTCAGTTAGATCTGCCCCGTTCTTTGGGTATCAATAAAACATTTCATTGTTCCCTTTTAAAACGGGCGATTAGTAATCCTTCTTCCAGTGGAAGACCTTCCCCTCTTCTGATACGTGGCCAGAGGGAGTTTGTTGTTGAAAGGATTCTTGACTCCAAGGTGGTTCGGGGTCGGCTGTCATTTTTGGTGCACTGGAAGGGGTATGGCCCGGAGGAGCGGTCGTGGGTGCGCAGTTGTGATCTTCATGCCCCCAGACTGATACGCTCTTTCTTCTCGCAGTTCCCCGATAAACCCGGTGGTAGGGGTTCTTTGACCCCTCGTCAGAGGGGGGGTACTGTTAGGGTCTCCTGCCCTGTGCTGCCACGTCGTCATGGCAACCGGGAGACAAGTGCTAGTGAAGTAACCTGAGCGCAGCTGATACTCCGGTTCGGGTCTTTTGCTGTGCAGTGGTTATAGGCTCTGTGCACGGCAGGGGATCCGGTGCTGGTTTTTGTGCTCACAGTCTGTGAGGTCTGAGTGGGGCGTGGACAGCACCTGCTTTATAAGGCCTCTTTTCAGGGTAAGCAGATGCTGCTGAATCTTTGTTGGTTAGTCAGTTCATGAAAGTTAGCCAGTACTGTGTAGCTTTGTATTTGTTTGTTGCTTACTGCAAATAGGCCTGGGGATTTGGTATTACACTCTGCCAGTCCAGACCTAGCAGTAAGACTGGAGTCAGTCGTTTGGCTTGCTGGGGTTCTGTTACTACTCTGTGAACTTAGCAAGTTTGCGGCTGTATTCTAAGACTTGCCTGTCTAATCCTGTCTCACTGTGCTAGGTGTCAGGGGTCAGTTTAGTGGCAGTAAGCTAAAACCTGTGCACTGCAAGTGAGAAATAGGATTGTGGAGACTCTCCTTGTGTCTATCATTCCATCTCTGACCAAGGAGTTTGCTGCCACACCCGTTGGTAACCCTTTAGGGTTTTGCTGTTGCCCTTAGCAACAGCAGTTCGGGTTCTCTACGTATTAAAACACAACATCTTGCTTTTTCCATCTGTGCAGTTCTAATACAAGGGAGATACCCAGTTCCTTAGCCTCTGGGCTTCTCTGTTCACTTTGTGTGTGTTTTGTTGCCCTATTACCTTCTGTGTACGTTATGTCATATTCCCCAGTTTGTCTGTGAGTCCATTTGTTTTGCATAACAGTTCTGACACCAGTACATTCCTGCAGACACTGGAGTGCATAACAGTTCTGACACCAGTACTTTCCTGCAGGCACTGGTGTGCATAACAAATAGGCACAACTAAAAGGCACCTCAGGTAAACAATGGAGATGGATGGATACTAGCATACTTATGGATGACGAGCGACTGCCGACACAGAGGTAGCTACAGCCGTGGACTACCGTACTGTGTCTGCTGCTAATATAGACTGGATGATAATGAGATAAAATTAAAATATATATATATATATCACACTAGTACTGCAGCCGGACAGGTATATATTATGTAATGCACTGCAGACTCCTAAAGTAAGCTACTAGTATCAAGAAGATAGAAAAAAAAAAAACCACGGGTAGGTGGTATACAATTATGGATGGACGAGCGACTGCCGACACAGAGGTAGCTACAGCCGTGGACTACCGTACTGTGTCTGCTGCTAATATAGACTGGATGATAATGAGATAAAATTAAAAATAAGAATTTACTTACCGATAATTCTATTTCTCATAGTCCGTAGTGGATGCTGGGGACTCCGAAAGGACCATGGGGAATAGCGGCTCCGCAGGAGACTGGGCACAAAAGTAAAAGCTTTAGGACTACCTGGTGTGCACTGGCTCCTCCCCCTATGACCCTCCTCCAAGCCTCAGTTAGGATACTGTGCTCGGACGAGCGTACACATTAAGGAAGGATTTTGAATCCCGGGTAAGACTCATACCAGCCACACCAATCACACCGTACAACTTGTGATCTGAACCCAGTTAACAGCATGATAACAGAGGAGCCTCTGAAAAGATGGCTCACAACAATAATAACCCGATTTTTGTAACAATAACTATGTACAAGTATTGCAGACAATCCGCACTTGGGATGGGCGCCCAGCATCCACTACGGACTATGAGAAATAGAATTATCGGTAAGTAAATTCTTATTTTCTCTGACGTCCTAGTGGATGCTGGGGACTCCGAAAGGACCATGGGGATTATACCAAAGCTCCCAAACGGGCGGGAGAGTGCGGATGACTCTGCAGCACCGAATGAGAGAACTCCAGGTCCTCCTCAGCCAGGGTATCAAATTTGTAGAATTTAGCAAACGTGTTTGCCCCTGACCAAGTAGCTGCTCGGCAAAGTTGTAAAGCCGAGACCCCTCGGGCAGCCGCCCAAGATGAGCCCACTTTCCGTGTGGAATGGGCTTTTACAGATTTTGGCTGTGGCAGGCCTGCCACAGAATGTGCAAGCTGAATTGTACTACAACTCCAACGAGCAATAGTCTGCTTAGAAGCAGGAGCACCCAGCTTGTTGGGTGCATACAGGATAAACAGCGAGTCAGATTTTCTGACTCCAGCCGTCCTGGAAACATATATTTTCAGGGCCCTGACTACGTCCAGCAACTTGGAATCCTCCAAGTCCCTAGTAGCCGCAGGTACCACAATAGGCTGGTTTAAGTGAAACGCTGAAACCACCTTAGGGAGAAATTGAGGACGAGTCCTCAATTCTGCCCTGTCCGTATGAAAAATTAGGTAAGGGCTTTTATAGGATAAAGCCGCCAATTCTGAGACACGCCTGGCTGAAGCCAGGGCTAACAGCATTACCACTTTCCATGTGAGATATTTTAAGTCCACAGTGGTGAGTGGTTCAAACCAATGTGATTTTAGGAACCCCAAAACTACATTGAGATCCCAAGGTGCCACTGGAGGCACAAAAGGAGGCTGTATATGCAGTACCCCCTTGACAAACGTCTGAACTTCAGGAACTGAAGCTAGTTATTTTTGGAAGAATATTGACAGGGCCGAAATTTGAACCTTAATGGACCCTAATTTTAGGCCCATAGACAGTCCTGTTTGCAGGAAATGCAGGAAACGACCCAGTTGAAATTCCTCTGTAGGGGCCTTCCTGGCCTCACACCACGCAACATATTTACGCCAAATACGGTGATAATGTTGCACGGTTACATCCTTCCTGGCTTTGATCAGGGTAGGGATGACTTCATCCGGAATGCCTTTTTCCTTCAGGATCCGGCGTTCAACCGCCATGCCGTCAAACGCAGCCGCGGTAAGTCTTGGAACAGACATGGTCCCTGCTGGAGCAGGTCCTTTCTTAGAGGTAGAGGCCACGGGTCTTCCGTGAGCATCTCTTGAAGTTCCGGGTACCAAGTCCTTCTTGGCCAATCCGGAGCCACGAGTATAGTCCTTACTCCTCTCCTTCTTATGATTCTCAGTACCTTGGGTATGAGAGGCAGAGGAGGGAACACATACACTGACTGGTACACCCACGGTGTTACCAGAGCGTCCACAGCTATTGCCTGAGGGTCCCTTGACCTGGCGCAATATCTGTCCAGTTTTTTGTTGAGGCGGGACGCCATCATGTCCACCTTTGGTTTTTCCCAATGGTTCACAATCATGTGGAAGACTTCTGGGTGAAGTCCCCACTCCCCCGGGTGGAGGTCGTGTCTGCTGAGGAAGTCTGCTTCCCAGTTGTCCACTCCCGGAATGAACACTGCTGACAGTGCTATCACATGATTTTCCGCCCAGCGAAGAATCCTTGCAACTTTCGTCATTGCCCTCCTGCTTCTTGTGCCGCCCTGTCTGTTTACGTGGGCGACTGCCGTGATGTTGTCCGACTGGATCAACACCGGCTGACCCTGAAGCAGAGGCCTTGCCTGACTTAGGGCATTGTAAATGGCCCTTAGTTCCAGGATATTTATGTGAAGTGACGTTTCCATGCTTGACCACAAGCCCTGGAAATTTCTTCCCTGTGTGACTGCTCCCCAGCCTCTCAGGCTGGCATCCGTGGTCACCAGGACCCAGTCCTGAATGCCGCATCTGCGGCCCTCTAGAAGATGAGCACTCTGTAACCACCACAGGAGAGACACCCTTGTCCTTGGAGACAGGGTTATCCGCTGATGCATTTGAAGATGCGATCCGGACCATTTGTCCAGCAGATCCCACTGAAAAGTTCTTGCGTGGAATCTGCCGAATGGAATCGCTTCGTAAGAAGCCACCATTTTTCCCAGGACCCTTGTGCATTGATGCACTGACACTTGGCCTGGTTTTAGGAGGTTCCTGACTAGGTCGGATAACTCCCTGGCTTTCTCCTCCGGGAGAAACACCTTTTTCTGTACTGTGTCCAGAATCATCCCTAGGAACAGCAGACGTGTCGTCGGAATCAGCTGCGATTTTGGAATATTTAGAATCCATCCGTGCTGTCGTAGTATTACTTGAGATAGTGCTACTCCGACCTCTAACTGTTCTCTGGACCTTGCCCTTATCAGGAGATCGTCCAAGTAAGGGATAATTAAGACGCCTTTTCTTCGAAGAAGAATCATCATTTCGGCCATTACCTTGGTAAAGACCCGGGGTGCCGTGGACAATCCAAACGGCAGCGTCTGAAACTGATAGTGACAGTTCTGTACCACAAACCTGAGGTACCCTTGGTGAGAAGGGCAAATTGGGACATGGAGGTAAGCATCCTTGATGTCCAGAGACACCATATAGTCCCCTTCTTCCAGGTTCGCTATCACTGCTCTGAGTGATTCCATCTTGAATTTGAACCTTTGTATGTAAGTGTTCAAGGATTTCAGATTTAAAATAGGTCTCACCGAGCCGTCCGGCTTCGGTACCACAAACAGCGTGGAATAATACCCCTTTCCCTGTTGTAGGAGGGGTACCTTGATTATCACCTGCTGGGAATACAGCTTGTGAATGGATTACAATACCGCCTCCCTGTCGGAGGGAGACGTTGGTAAAGCAGACTTCAGGAACCGGCGAGGGGGAGACGTCTCGAATTCCAATTTGTACCCCTGAGATACTACCTGCAGGATCCAGGGGTCCACTTGCGAGTGAGCCCACTGCGCGCTGAAATTCTTGAGACGGGCCCCCACCGTGCCTGAGTCCGCTTGTAAGGCCCCAGCGTCATGCTGAGGACTTGGCAGAAGCGGGGGAGGGCTTCTGTTCCTGGGAAGAGGCTGCCTGCTGCAGTCTTTTTCCCCCACCTCTGCCCCGGGGCAGATATGAGTGGCCTTTTGCCCGCTTGCCCTTATGGGGACGAAAGGACTGAGCCTGAAAAGACGGTGTCTTTTTCTGCTGAGAGGTGACCTGGGGTAAAAAGGTGGATTTCCCAGCCGTTGCCGTGGCCACCAGGTCCGATAGACCGACCCCAAATAACTCCTCCCCTTTATACGGCAATACTTCCATATGCCGTTTGGAATCCGCATCACCTGACCACTGTCGCGTCCATAACCCTCTTCTGGCAGAAATGGACAGCGCACTTACTCTTGATGCCAGAGTGCAAATATCCCTCTGTGCATCTCGCATATATAGAAATGCATCCTTTAAATGCTCTATAGTCAATAATATATTGTCCCTGTCCAGGGTATCAATATTTTCAGTCAGGGAATCCGACCAAGCCACCCCAGCACTGCACATCCAGGCTGAGGCGATTGCTGGTCGCAGTATAATACCAGTATGTGTGTATATACTTTTTAGGATATTTTCCAGCTTCCTATCAGCTGGTTCCTTGAGGGCGGCCGTATCAGGAGACGGTAACGCCACTTGTTTTGATAAGCGTGTGAGCGCCTTATCTACCCTAGGGGGTGTTTCCCAACGCGCCCTAACCTCTGGCGGGAAAGGGTATAATGCCAATAATTTTTTAGAAATTAGCAGTTTTTTATCGGGGGAAACCCACGCTTCATCACACACCTCATTTAATTCATCTGATTCAGGAAAAACTACGGGTAGTTTTTTCACACCCCACATAATACCCTTTTTTGTGGTACTTGTAGTATCAGAAATGTTCAAAACCTCCTTCATTGCCGTGATCATGTAACGTGTGGCCCTACTGGAAAATACGTTTGTTTCCTCACCGTCGACACTGGAGTCAGTGTCCGTGTCTGGGTCTGTGTCGACCATCTGAGGTAACGGGCGCTTTAGAGCCCCTGACGGTGTTTGAGACGCCTGTACAGGTATTAACTGATTTGCCGGCTGTCTCATGTCGTCAACAGTCTTTTGTAAAGTGCTGACACTATCACGTAATTCCTTCCATAAGACCATCCAGTCAGGTGTCGACTCCCTAGGGGGTGACATCACTAATACAGGCAATTGCTCCGCCTCCATACCATTTTCCTCCTCATACATGTCGACACAACGTGCCGACACACAGCACACACACAGGGAATGCTCTGATAGAGGACAGGACCCCACTAGCCCTTTGGGGAGACAGAGGGAGAGTTTGCCAGCACACACCAGAGCGCTATATATATACAGGGATAACCTTAAATAAGTGTTTTTCCCTTATATAGCTGCTGTATAGATTTATCTGCCAATTTAGTGCCCCCC
The DNA here is from genome assembly GCF_028390025.1 of Pseudophryne corroboree. Classification (NCBI taxonomy): domain Eukaryota; kingdom Metazoa; phylum Chordata; class Amphibia; order Anura; family Myobatrachidae; genus Pseudophryne; species Pseudophryne corroboree. The sequence goes on along the minus strand of NC_086445.1, from coordinate 637,670,652 downwards.
CTCTCTTGTTTTACCCTGTTTCTGTAGTGCAGGACTGCAGGGGAGAGTCAGGGAGCTTCCCTCCAACGGAGCTGTGAGGAAAAATGGCGCCAGTGTGCTGAGGAGATAGGCTCCGCCCCCTTCTTGGCGGCCTTTCTCCCGCTTTTTTAAGGAAAAATTGGCAGGGGTTAAATGCATCCATATAGCCCAGGAGCTATATGTGATGTATTTTTTGCCATATAAGGTGTTTTTATTGCGTCTCAGGGCGCCCCCCCCCCCAGCGCCCTGCACCCTCAGTGACCGGAGTGTGAAGTGTGCTGAGAGCAATGGCGCACAGCTGCGGTGCTGTGCGCTACCTTATTGAAGACAGGACGTCTTCTGCCGCCGATTTTCCGGACCTCTTCAGTCTTCTGGCTCTGTAAGGGGGCCGGCGGCGCGGCTCTGGGACCCATCCATGGCTGGGCCTGTGATCGTCCCTCTGGAGCTAATGTCCAGTAGCCTAAGAAGCCCAATCCACTCTGCACGCAGGTGAGTTCGCTTCTTCTCCCCTTAGTCCCTCGGTGCAGTGAGCCTGTTGCCAGCAGGTCTCACTGAAAATAAAAAACCTAATTTAAACTTTTACTCTAAGCAGCTCAGGAGAGCCCCTTAGTATGCACCCTTCTCGTTCGGGCACAAAAATCTAACTGAGGCTTGGAGGAGGGTCATAGGGGGAGGAGCCAGTGCACACCAGGTAGTCCTAAAGCTTTTACTTTTGTGCCCAGTCTCCTGCGGAGCCGCTATTCCCCATGGTCCTTTCGGAGTCCCCAGCATCCACTAGGACGTCAGAGAAATATATATATATATATCACACTAGTACTGCAGCCGGACAGGTATATATTATGTAATGACGGACCTGCTGGACACTGTCTGTCAGCACTGCAGACTCCTAAAGTAAGCTACTAGTATCAAGAAGATAGAAAAAAAAAAAAACACGGGTAGGTGGTATACAATTATGGATGGACGAGCGACTGCCGACACAGAGGTAGCTACAGCCGTGGACTACCGTACTGTGTCTGCTGCTAATATAGACTGGATGATAATGAGATAAAATTAAAATATATATATATATATCACACTAGTACTGCAGCCGGACAGGTATATATTATGTAATGACGGACCTGCTGGACACTGTCTGCAGAATGCGTTTATAAAAACACCACACGACGAGTGTTTAACTTTTTCAGGCAGACAATCACAATATACTGGTGGTCAGCAGACAATCACAATATACTGGTGGTCAGTGGTCACTGGTCAGTCACACTGGCAGTGGCACTCTGGCAGCAAAAGTGTGCACTGTACTTAAAATATGTACTCCTGCTATAACTGCTCCCCAGTCTCCCCCACAATTAAGCTGTGTGAGCAGTGAGCACTCAGCACAGTCAGATAATGATATACAGTATTACATATGATGCAGCACACTGGGCTGAGCACAGATATGGTATGTGACTGTGTCACACTGTGTATCGTTTTTTTTCAGGCAGAGAACGGATTAATTAAACTGGTGGTGGTCACTGGTCACTGGTCGCACTATCAGCAAGTAGTACTCCGTCCTAAGCAGACAATCACAATATACTGGTGGTCAGTGTGGTCACTGGTCAGTCACACTGGCAGTGTGGCACTCTGGCAGCAAAAGTGTGCACTGTACTTAAAATATATTATTTATGTACTCCTGCTCTAACTGCTCCCCAGTCTCCCCCACAATTAAGCTGTGTGAGCAGTGAGCACTCAGCACAGTCAGATATACAGTATTACATATGATGATGCAGCACACTGAGGCTGAGCACAGATATGGTATGTGACTGTGTCACACTGTGTATCGTTTTTTTTCAGGCAGAGAACGGATTAATTAAACTGGTGGTCAATGGTCACTGGTCACACTATCAGCAAGTAGTAGTACTCCAGTCCTAATATGCTCCCCAAAATTAGTAAATAGTGTCTCTAACTCTCTACTCTCTTCTCTATAAACGGAGAGGACGCCAGCCACGTCCTCTCCCTATCAATCTCAATGCACGTGTGAAAATGGCGGCGACGCGCGGCTCCTTATATAGAATCCGAGTCTCGCGATAGAATCCGAGCCTCGCGAGAATCCGACAGCGGGATGATGACGTTCGGGCGCGCTCGGGTTAACCGAGCAAGGCGGGAGGATCCGAGCCTGCTCGGCCCCGTGTAAAAAAAGCTGAAGTTCGGCGGGTTCGGATTCCGAGAAACCGAACCCGCTCATCACTAGTGTGCATGCGGTGCTATGGGAGAGGCGTCGTGATGTCTCTCCCATAAATCCGAACAGCGCGGCGGCCAGTCGGAGGGCAGCAGAGGTCCGGAAGCAGAAGCGGGGCTGGTGAGTATTGTTTTGTTTTTGAGAAGCTGTATGTAAGCCACCCAAGTACTTAGTTGCTATCCCGTCCTTTTACAATCATGAGACATGAACCCTTCCCCGGAGCGCCCCTTGCTGTGAACACTGGGAAACAGGGGTCAGAGTGTTGCTCCGATATCACAACTGCTCACGTTATTGTTCCATGCAAAGTAACAGTGACGTAACATGGATTGACCTGATGACGCACTGATTACTTACATCTGTTACTTGCTGGAGGTACTTTCCATCGGTAAACATCCACCTTATTTTTGTGTTACTTGTTGATGCATTACCAGACACCAGTTGCTGCCGTCAGAAAGCGCTGTTATTAGTTCTCATTAGTACAGCAAGTTACAGGCAGCAGAGGCTAGATGGTGCTGGTCCTGCTGCTCAGTGCAAAGTTACAGGCAGCAGACGCTAGATGGCGCCGTACCTTCTCCTCAGTACAGAGTTACAGGCAGCAGACGCTAGATGGCGCTGGTCCAACTCCTCAGTGCAGAGTTACAAGCAGCAGACGCTAGATGGCGCCGTACCTTCTCCTCAGTACATAGTTACAGGCAGCAGACGCTAGATGGCGCTGGTCCATTTCCTTAGTGCAGAGTTACAGGCAGCAGACGCTTGATGGCGCTGGTCCATCTTAGTGCAGAGTTACAGGCAGCAGACGCTAAATGGCGCCGTACCTTCTCCTCAGTGCAGAGTTACAAGCTGCAGACGCTAGATGGCGTTGTACCTTCTCCTCAGTTCAGAGTTACAAGTAGCAGACGCTAGATGGCGATGGTCCATCTCCTTAGTGCAGAAATACAGGCAGCAGACGCTAGATGGCGCTGGTCCATCTTAGTGCAGAGTTACAGGCAGCAGACGCTAGATGGCGCCGTACCTTCTCCTCAGTACAGAGTTACAGGCAGCAGACGCTAGATGGCGCTGATCCATCTCCTCAGTGCAGAGTTACAGGCAGCAGGCGCTAGATGCCGCTGGTCCATCTCCTCAGTGCAGAGTTACAGGCAGCAGGCGCTAGATGGCGCTGGTCCATCTTAGTGCAGAGTTACAGGCAGCAGACGCTAGATGGCGCTGGTCCATCTCCTCAGTACAGAGTTACAGGCAGCAGACGCTAGATGGCGCTGGTCCATCTCCTCAGTACAGAGTTACAGGCAGCAGACGCTAGATGGCGCTGGTCCATCTCCTCAGTGCAGAGTTACAAGCAGCAGACGCTAGATGGCGCTGGTCCATCTTCAGGCAGCAGACGCTAGATGGCGCTGGTCCATCTCCTCAGTGCAGAGTTACAGGCAGCAGACGCTAGATGGTGATGGTCCATCTTCTCAGTGCAGAGTTACAGGCAGCAGACGCTAGATGGCGCTGGTCCATCTTCTCAGTGCAGAGTTACAGGCAGCAGACGCTAGATGGCGCTGGTCCATCTTCTCAGTGCAGAGTTACAGGCAGCAGAGGCTAGATGGCGATGGTCCATCTTAGTGCAGAGTTACAGGCAGCAGACGCTAGATGGCGCTGGTCCATCTCCTCAGTACAGAGTTACAAGCAGAAGACGCTAGATGGCGCTGGTCCATCTCCTCAGTGCAGAGTTACAGGCAGCAGATGCTAGATGACGCTGGTCCATCTCCTCAGTGCAGAGTTACAGGCAGCAGACGCTAGATGCCGCTGGTCCATCTTCTCAGTGCAGAGTTACAGGCAGCAGACGCTTATTCAATTACATATTATATGTATCCTGTCATCCTACATCCTGTCACGTATTTTTATTACACTACTGCTTTATTATTTTACTTGCTGTTGTCATAAATAATAATACAACCGATGAATGCTGTAATTATATATGTGGAATTAGTAAATATCCAGAGATAGTGTGACTGACCCCTACTGGAGAACGACAGGAAAACACTGCTACGTCTGTGTCATGCTGCATGTGGCCAGGCGAGGTCGCTCTGCTTGTTGCCAAACCTTTAGTTGTGTGATGCCGTGCTTGTAGGTGTCAGTGTGACTGCAGGAGCTGATGGCACAGAGCTCAGTCATAGGTGACATGATTACACTCATCCTGAGCAATAACAAGGACACCACCCATATAATACACAGCCTCTCTGCTTCTGTGTGCACTGACACAGGGACCTGCCTTCTCCTTGCACTAGTGCAGTGATAGGTGCTGGTGTTCATGCTGCTAGGTAGCTGTGGGGAGAGCAGTGTTTCTGTAAAGGACACCAAGACTTATTCCAAATAATTACAGAAGTAATAATACCAGTATTACCCTGTAATTCACATGTATAATAGATTTGCTAACTCTATTACTACTGTATGTGATTTATTTAATTAGTTGATAACACATTATGGACCTATTTGTTTCTTGCTGTAACATTACACAGACGCGGTCTGCAGGGCCGGTGCTGGTGCCTCCTGAGCCATTTAGCTCACCGCACGTCCCTGGGTGCTAGGGTGTTCGGCGCCCTCCTACAAATACAGATGTGGTCGCTCTGATCCTACCCACACGCAGTCGCCTCACGCTTGCGACTAGCTGCGTCTGAGACGTGGTTTATCAGGGATTTTGTTTTACCTGCCTCGGGCAGACGAAACCAAATCCCAGGAAACAGCCTTGTTTTCGCATGAAAACACACAGGTGTCACTGAACCTGTGTGTTTTTGGTAGTAGAGGTATTTTTTTACGGCCGATCTAATTGGATAGCCTGTACAAAAATATTGGTGAAACATCAGGAAAATGTGCAAAAAACATCCCCGATGTTTTACTGCATCTAACTGGATACCCACCATAGAGTCAGTGGCGTAACTACTGCCCCCGCAGCCCTCGCGGTGGCTTGGGGGCGAGGGGCTGCGGGGGCGCCACTGATTTACAGCAGACTGACATGCGGACGAGCACTGGGGCATATATGGCACTGGGGGGGGGGATATCTGGCACTGGGGGGGGGAATATCTGGCACTGGGGGCATATATGGCACTGGGGGGGAATATCTGGCACTGGGGTATATATGGCACTGGGGGGGGAATATCTGGCACTGGGGGGGAATATCTGGCACTGGGGGAATATCTGGCACTGGGGGGGGGATATCTGGCACTGGGGGCATATATGGCACTGGGGGGGAATATCTGGCACTGGGGCATATATGGCACTGGGGGGGGGGATATCTGGCACTGGGGGCATATATGGCACTGGGGGGGGGGAATATCTGGCACTGGGGGCATATATGGCACTGGGGGGGAATATCTGGCACTGGGGGGGGGGAATATCTGGCACTGGGGGCATATATGGCACTGGGGGGGAATATCTGGCACTGGGGCATATATGGCACGGGGGGGGGGAATATCTGGCACTGGGGGGGGGAGAATATCTGGCACTGGGGGGGAATATCTGGCACTGGGGGCATATATGGCACTGGGGGGGAATATCTGGCACTGGGGGCATATATGGCACTGGGGGGGGGGATATCTGGCACTGGGGCATATATGGCACTGGGGGGGGGAATATCTGGCACTGGGGGGGGGAATATCTGGCACTGGGGGCATATATAGCACTGGGGGGGAATATCTGGCACTGGGGCATATATGGCACTGGGGGGGGAATATCTGGCACTGGGGGGAATATCTGGCACTGGGGGAATATCTGGCACTGGGGGGGGAATATCTGGCACTGGGGGCATATATGGCACTAGGGGGGAATATCTGGCACTGGGGCATATATGGCACTGGGGGGGGGGGAATATCTGGCACTGGGGGCATATATGGCACTGGGGGGGAAATATCTGGCACTGGGGGCATATATGGCACTTGGGGGGAATATCTGGCACTGGGGGGGGGAATATCTGGCACTGGGGGCATATATGGCACTGGGGGGGAATATCGCACTGGGGCATATATGGCACTGGGGGGGGGGATATCTGGCACTGGGGGGGGGAATATCTGGCACTGGGGGGGGAATATCTGGCACTGGGGGCATATATGGCACTGGGGGGGGAATATCTGGCACTGGGGGAATATCTGGCACTGGGGGGGAATATATGGCACTGGGGGCATATGTGGCACTGGGGGGGGTATATGTGTACCTGGGACATGGGGGGGGGGCTATATTTGGCACTGGGGCATGTGAGTACCTGGCACCGTGGGGGAATATCTGGCACTGGGGACATATGTGGCACTGGGAGCACAGCCCTAGCAACAAGGACTACCTCCTAGCAACGAGCATGACACCCAGTGCATGAAACACCTGGCAACGAGCATGACACCCAGTGCATGAAACACCTGGCAACGAGCACGACACCCAGTGCATGAAACCCCTGGCAACGAGCATGACACCCTGAGCATAAAAACCCCTGGCACCGTGCATGGAACCAAGAGCATGAAACCCCTGGCAACGAGCATGACACCCAGTGCATGAAACCCCTGACAACGAGCAGGTAATCGAAAATGAATTAGATGCCTTACTGTAGGACTTAATGTGTAATGGGCATTACGGTGTGTGGCATAATGTATCACGGACATTGCGGTGTGTGTCATAATGTGTCACAGGCATTACGGTGTATGGTATACTATATCGCGGGCATTGTGATATGTGGTATAATGTCTCAGGGTCATTGCAGTGTGTGGCATAATGTATCACGGACATTGCGGTGTGTGTCATAATGTGTCAGGCATTACGGTGTGTGGTATACTATATCACGGGCATTGTGGTATGTGGTATAATGTCTCAGGGTCATTGCAGTGTGGCATAATACATAACTGGCATTGCGGTGTGTGGCATAGGGTATAACGGGCAGGGCATTGCGGTATGTGTCACAGGCATTACGGTGTATGGTATATTATATCACGGGCATTGTGGTATAATGTCTCAAGGTCATTGCAGTGTGTGGCATAATGTGTCACAGGCATTGTATGTGCTATAATGCATCGGGCATTGCAGTGTGTGGCATAATGTATCACGGACATTGCGGTGTGTGTCATAATGTGTCACAGACATTGTGGGGTATATGCAATAGCGGGCGAATCGCGTCATTTAATCCGCCCCTGTAAAATTCGCCCGCACTCGCCAGCCGCAGCCCTGTCGCCGGGACCCTGAATTCACCATATGCAATGTAAAACGGATTCGACCCACCCCCAGGCGGATAACGGCCAATCGGCGAGTAGTGGGCGTCCCGAATTCGCCTTCCCGCCGAAAGCAGCCCTTTATTAGGGCTTGTTTGCTGCGTGCTCTGCAGCCATTTTGTGAACCTGCAGAGAGGTGTGAGGAGGTGCAGAGCTAGCAATTTGGTTGTTTGCTGTGGATATCGTTTGGACACTCCAGCAGGCTTTATTCCAGGACAGTCAGGAGGATTCCTGTTACCCCGGAGGAGAGCCATTTTAGGAGCTTTTACAACATTTGTAGGTAAGTACCACATGTGTGTCTGGTGTTGCATGTATGTGTTTGTGTAGTGGGGGTTGCCATGAGGTGTACATGGGGTGTTTGTGTATGTGTGCATGTGTGCAGGTATGTGTATAGCCCCTTGCTTGTGTTGCTGCATTTTTTGGGGGAGACTTGTGTTTTGGGGTAGTTTTTCACGTTTTTTTTTTAATTCTTTAAATGACTTTTTGGGTCTTCTATTAGCATTGGTGTACCTCCTGAGTGTGCTGGGATGCTTTCTGGCCATTTTGGGGTGATTTGGAGCAAGTTTGGTCGACAGCCTGGTCGACATGTGCTGTGGACTGTTTGGCAAACATGTGTTTTCCCTCCTCATTTAGCATTGGTGTACCTCCTGAGTGTGCTGGGATGCTTTCTGGCCATTTTGGGGTGATTTGGAGCAAGTTTGGTCGACAGCCTGGTCGACATGTGCTGTGGACTGTTTGGCAAACATGTGTTTTCCCTCCTCATTTAGCATTGGTGTACCTCCTGAGTGTGCTGGGATGCTTTCTGGCCATTTTGGGGTGATTTGGAGCAAGTTTGGTGGGTCACATTGCTGACATGTGCTGTCGACTGTTTGGCAAACATGTGTTTTCCCTCCTAATTTAGCTGTGGCATACCTCCTGAGTGTGCTGGGATGCTTTCTGGCCATTTTGGGGTGATTTGGAGCAAGTTTGGTGGGTCACATTGCTGACATGTGCTGTCGGCTGTTTGGCAAACATGTGTTTTCCCTCCTAATTTAGCTGTGGCGTACCTCCTGAGTGTGCTGGGATGCTTTCTGGCCATTTTGGAATGATTTGGAGCAAGTTTGGTCGACAGTCTGGTCGACATGTGCTGTCGGCTGTTTGGCAAACATGTGTTTTCCCTCCTAATTTAGCTGTGGTGTACCTCCTGAGTGTGCTGGGATGCTTTCTGGCCATTTTGGAGTGATTTGGAGCAAGTTTGGTCGACATGTGCTGTCGGCTGTTTGGCAAACATGTGTTTTCCCTCCTCATTTAGCATTGGTGTACCTCCTGAGTGTGCTGGGATGCTTTCTGGCCATTTTGGGGTGATTTGGAGCAAGTTTGGTCGACAGCCTGGTCGACATGTGCTGTGGACTGTTTGGCAAACATGTGTTTTCCCTCCTCATTTAGCATTGGTGTACCTCCTGAGTGTGCTGGGATGCTTTCTGGCCATTTTGGAGTGATTTGGAGCAAGTTTGGTCGACATGTGCTGTCGGCTGTTTGGCAAACATGTGTTTTCCCTCCTAATTTAGCTGTGGTGTACCTCCTGAGTGTGCTGGGATGCTTTCTGGCCATTTTGGAGTGATTTGGAGCAAGTTTGGTCGACATGTGCTGTCGGCTGTTTGGCAAACATGTGTTTTCCCTCCTCATTTAGCATTGGTGTACCTCCTGAGTGTGCTGGGATGCTTTCTGGCCATTTTGGGGTGATTTGGAGCAAGTTTGGTCGACAGCCTGGTCGACATGTGCTGTGGACTGTTTGGCAAACATGTGTTTTCCCTCCTCATTTAGCATTGGTGTACCTCCTGAGTGTGCTGGGATGCTTTCTGGCCATTTTGGAGTGATTTGGAGCAAGTTTGGTCGACATGTGCTGTCGGCTGTTTGGCAAACATGTGTTTTCCCTCCTAATTTAGCTGTGGTGTACCTCCTGAGTGTGCTGGGATGCTTTCTGGCCAGTTTGGGGTGATTTGGAGCAAGTTTGGTCGACAGTCTGGTCGCGGTCAGCCATTTTGTGTGGGTCAGCCATTTTGTGTGGGTCAGCCATTTATACATGTATGTATGTATGTATGTATGTTTATTTTATTTTTATTTTATTTTATAACAGAGATGTCAAAGGACAAGCAGACCCGATCCGCCCCTTCCCCCACCCCCTCGGATCTATCCCTGCATAGCAACGAGGAGTGGGAGCCAACCCAGGAGGCGGATACGACCGACCAGGCATGTAGTGACCAGCCGCGGTCGTCAAGGGCCCATGAGAAGTCCAAGAAAAAGCCTAGTAGAAAGGTACTAACCACACCTGCAGACACAAATAGCATCAAACTTTACCCACTGTAGTTTGTGCAATGCCATGCACACCTACTGGAATATGTGCGCAATGCCAGGGATACTGACACTCACAGGTACATACCGATCTTATTAAAAAAAAATTTTTTTTTTTTAATCCCTAAAGGCAAGAAGCCAGCCAGAGGAGCAGTCGGAGGAGGAAGCCTCTGGTGAAGATGCAGGACCGAAAAAGCCGCGTGGACCCAGATACACTGAGGCGGAAAACTGTACCCTAGTGGATTGCGTCGACAGGTCCTACGACGTTTTGTATGGACCAAGGGCACAGACAACAGCAGCTAGGACAAAGCGAAGCATCTGGGAATCCATTGCGAGTCAAGTCACTGCAATATCTGGAAACCACCGGAGCACCAGAAATTGCTTGAAGCGGTACAGTGATTGCCGCAGACAGACCAAGAAGAAGATGGGGATTCAGCGCCGACATGAGACAGCTACGGGAGGTGGCCCGGCTCTCAACCTGAAGTGGCTACCCTGGGAGGATGTTATTAGAAGGCGCATGAACCCTGCCATGGTCGAAGGAGTTCGCGGAGGTGTGGACTCTAGCCGTCCTGCTGGCTTTCCCGAGGAGGATGAACCGCCCAGAAGACGGAAGAAGGCGGGAGATAAGCCGTCCAAAAGGAGGTCTGATGGTAAGAATACATTCACATGAGCTGTACTTCCCTTTAAAAATTTTTTATGTGCTAATGTGCTTTTTTTTTTTTTTTTTTCAGACAGGCCTGCCCAGAGGACATCACCTGCGCACAGGACATCGCCAGCGCACGGACCGTCACCTGTGCAGCAGGCATCAGCAGCAGCGCGCGGACCATCAACTGCGCCGCAAGCATCGCGAGCACACAGATCGTCACCTGTGCGCCACAGTTCGTCATCGCGCAGTTTGTCACCTGTGCACCAGACGACGTCAGCGCACAGACTATCACCTGTGCGCCAGACACCGTCGGCGACCACACCACAAGATGGGCGCCAAACTACAGCTCCTGCGCGCAGGCCATCACCAGATCGTCGTCTCTCCAGGAGCTCTGGGACTGTGACTGAAGAGCCTCAAGACACAACCCTTGTGGACCCATCACCCGATCTGTTTGAGTCTACAGGGTTAACAGACGAAACTTTTCTTGGGTTTGAGGACAGCCGTGCAGACGTATCCAGCCAGACCCTTGAAAAGTCTTCCGAAACGAGGACAAGTGGAGCTCCTGGAGCAGCGGCATCACAGGATGGAGAAGGTTTGTATTTATTTTGTGTGTGTGTGGGAGGGGGGGGGGGGGTCAGCAGTTGTGTAAAGTTTATTAACTTTCCCAAAAAAATTATTTTGCAAACAGTGGTGCCACGGACCAGCAGCGGACTAGCTTCGGGGATTGGTTCCTACTTCAGGCCGGATCTCCTCCTACAGGAGTCGTCAGAGGATGACGAGGTGGAAGTGCAGGAGGCTCCAGTTGCTACATCCCTGTGTGAGTAAATTGAATTGTGAGCCTTTAAAAAAATGTATGATGAATGTGTATAATATTTTCTAATTTTCTTTTCAGCTGCCCAAATCCAAGTGGTGGCAGACATCCAGGAAGGGCAGAATCCCTCAACTGTTCAGAGGGTTCACACCCTGGCATCGGAGATTGGGACCCGCCAGGATACGTACACAAATGTCGTGGGAAGCAGACTGGACAACATTGAGAGGACAATGGAGAAGATGTCAAACAGTCTGCTTGAACTGCAGAAGACTCTTTCCGACAGCACGGCCACAATACTACAGGTCAGAATGCAAGATCATAGGGAGAATATGAACGTACTTCACATTCTGGCCGAATCCATGACCCGGCTCGTGGACAACAGCTCATGTCTGGCAGAAAGCAATAAAAACATGTCGGAGAGTCATCGACACTCCTCATCCAGCCAACAGGTCATCGCAACCACACTGCAGATGATCTATGATAAGCTCCCAGGACCAGCTCATCAACACGCTGGTGATCCACCATATCCGCCGTCGCAAGCCACAAGGACGCCTCGTACCCTTCCTCAAGTCCCATCCCAGTACAGACAGTCACAGATGTACCAGGGATATACAGGGATGTACCCCACCCCCCAGATGCCTCCACCACCGGCCACACAATCTTCAGCCGCATGGGCACAGAGGCCCAGTCAACATACTACCCAGCCTCCCAGGACATCCACGCCCTATCAGGGGGAAGAAGAGGATCCGGACAGACTTCCACCATAAACCCGGTCGTATTGTTTTATTTACTCATATATGTTTTTCATGTATCCCTTTCTTCCCCTCCCATTAGTTTGTTTTTTTTTCTTACTATTGTTTTCTGTGTTGGGCTTCCCCACCCGTGACCGGGTACTACCAAGGAGCTTTGTGTAGGCATACATGCGCGGGCATGTATGCGGGCGCGTGTGGTAACGGATGAAAGCTCCTTGTGGCTACATGTATGATGGGCCAAAGAGCTATTCTGATACCACTTTTTTCTTCCAAAAATCCTTTTTGTAATGGTGTACAGTAGGCTTTCATTGTGTGAATTTACTATTCACTAGTCTGTGTTTTTGACTTATTCATAGGATTGGTGGGGAAAAATGAAGTGGACGGCATAAGTTCGTGTTGTGCGTACCAAGGTGAGTAGAACCATGTTTCAATGTATCTATTCAAGAAACTTTGAACCGCATGCCTTTGTAGAACCACACAGTCCAGCAATGGGTCATGCTGGGCTGTGTTGTTCCACAAATGTTAGCGTTTCAAAGTGCTGACCACTGACACCACTATTTCACTTTGAACTGCATGCCTTTGTAGAACCACACAGTCCAGCAATGGGTCATGCTGGGCTGTGTTGTTCCACAAATGTTAGCGTTTCAAAGTGCTGACCACTGACGCCACTATTTCACTTTGAACTGCATGCCTTTGTAGAACCACACAGTCCAGCAATGGGTCATGCTGGGCTGTGTTGTTCCACAAATGTTAGCGTTTCAAAGTGCTGACCACTGACGCCACTATTTCACTTTGAACCGCATGCCTTTGTAGAACCACACAGTCCAGCAATGGGTCATGCTGGGCTGTGTTGTTCCACAAATGTTAGCATTTCAAAGTGCTGACCACTGACGCCACTATTTCACTTTGAACCGCATGCCTTTGTAGAACCACACAGTCCAGCAATGGGTCATGCTGGGCTGTGTTGTTCCACAAATGTTAGCGTTTCAAAGTGCTGACCACTGACGCCACTATTTCACTTTGAACCGCATGCCTTTGTAGAACCACACAGTCCAGCAATGGGTCATGCTGGGCTGTGTTGTTCCACAAATGCTAGCGTTTCAAAGTGCTGACCACTGACGCCACTATTTCACTTTGAACCGCATGCCTTTGTAGAACCACACAGTCCAGCAATGGGTCATGCTGGGCTGTGTTGTTCCACAAATGTTAGCGTTTCAAAGTGCTGACCACTGACGCCACTATTTCACTTTGAACTGCATGCCTTTGTAGAACCACACAGTCCAGCAATGGGTCATGCTGGGCTGTGTTGTTCCACAAATGTTAGCGTTTCAAAGTGCTGACCACTGACGCCACTATTTCACTTTGAACCGCATGCCTTTGTAGAACCACACAGTCCAGCAATGGGTCATGCTGGGCTGTGTTGTTCCACAAATTTTCATTGAAAAGAAATGAACATGAATTTAGTGTGTCTTTACTTTAATATACTTTTTTTCTTTTCCCCACAGATATCTATATACACAAGAAAAGAATGTAAAGAAGAACAAACTCCTTTTTTGTTTTAATTAACTTTCAAACTTTATTTAAAAAATAACATTTTTCTTCAATAAACTTTTAAAAATAGAAGTTTCCTGTGGTTTTTATTAAAATTTGTAATGCAGTTGAATTGTACGTAAGTAGATTGCCCAGGGAACATCAGGGGAACTGTGTCTCTTCACATCCACGCCACTTAGGAAGGATACACCGGAAGACCTGTGGAAGAGAACAGTATGAGCTTCCAGATATGGGTGATAGGGTCACCCTGGGACTGGGAAAAAGAGGTACATACAACAGTCCACACAACACAAGCGGGTTGCAGCGGCCCAAATGCAACCCTCCGGCACTTGCATCACTACACATCCAAACATTCCCTAGCATTGCTGTTTCAGGGAATGTTTGGATGTGCAGTCTTGCAAATGCCGGAGGGCTGCACTTTGGACATGTCGGGGTGATTTTGGACAAGGGAGTTTTGGGCAATACATCTCACCTGAGGGGGGGTTGTCTGCTACATGGCGGAGGGTCAGGTCCACATCACCAGTAGGTCGCCCATGGAACATCAGTTGAAATGTCGTGTCTCTTCACATCCACGCTACTTGGGAAGATACATCGCAGGACCTGTGGAAGAGAACAGTTTGAGCTTCCAGATATGGGTGATAGAGTCACCCTGGGACTGGGAAAAAGAGGTACATACAACAGTCCACACAACACAAGCGGGTTACAGCGGCCCAAATGCAACCCTCCTGCACTTGCATCACTACACATCCAAACATTCCCTGACTAGCATTGCTGTTTCAGGGAATGTTTGGATGTGCAGTCTTGCAAATGCCGGAGGGCTGCACTTTGGACATGCCGGGGTGATTTTGGACAAGGGAGTTTTGGGCAATACATCTCACCTGAGGGGGGGTTGTCTGCTACATGGCGGAGGGTCAGGTCCACATCACCAGTAGGTCGCCCATGGTAGAGTTGGATAAAAGGATCAAATATTTGCGGTAACCCAACAACAGGATAAAACAGGGGGTAACGAACTGTACAAACATGGCCTGGGGATATACATCAACAGGATGTAAATCTCTGAAATACATAAATGAAGAGGTTTTTTTAAAAATATTCCAATGTCAGTTTACACGATAATACAAATGTTGTCAGTATACTCACAGGCAACTGCAAAATAATTTTGGATCAATGTCCGCCGGGAATCCTCTCCTTCGTCCATACCCACCGGTAGAGCAGAAGACCGGTTCCCGCGTCGGAAAGCACTGCGACGAAGAGTCACCGGCAAACGGTTTGCGACACATATGTTGTGTAAAATACAACATGCATTTACCATGCCGCAAACCTTCGCCGGTGAGTACAAAAGAGCACCGCCGGAAGTGTCTAAACATCGAAACCGGCTTTTAAGTACACCGAAGGCACGTTCAATTATTTGCCTCGATGCAATGTGTGTCTCTTGGTAACGTTTTTCTGCTCTACCGACAGGATTAGACAATGGGGTCAAGAGCCACGGTTTGTTTGGATAACCCGCATCGCCTATAGAAAATATAAAAAAAATGTTAGGTACTTGTAAAATAAATAAATAAATAATAATAATAAAAATCCAAAAAATTGAAATACATACCTAACAGCCAGCCACCAGGCATGTTTCCTGTTTCAGACTTGTCAAACAGCGATGACTGGCTTAGGATGAAGGAGTCGTGAGATGATCCAGGAAATCCCACAAAAATGTTCAAAAATCTCATGTTTACATCACAGACCGCCTGCACGTTCAGGGAATGGAACTGTTTTCGGTTCCGAAAACATTCCTCTGAATTCCGTGGCGGTCTGATCTGCACGTGGGTACAGTCAATCGCGCCCAGCACATTGGGAAATTTGTATTTGTTGAAAAACCCTAATTTGATCTCACGACATTCGCTGTCCGTCTCTGGAAATGTGATGTACTGGATCGTCAATTTGCGGAAAGCCCTAATGACCTGGGTTATACAGCGCGACAGTGTCGACTGTGAAAAACCGCATGTTTGAGACAGTGTAGGCTGGAATGTGCCTGACGCCAAAAAATGTAACGTCCCCAGCAGTTTCTGAAAACCGCTGATTGCACGATTTGTCCGTGCCCGAGGTTCCAAGTCGGCCTCCAACAGAGCGTACAGCGAATATATGTCGCGAGTCGATAAGCGATAATTTTGTATCACCTCGAACTCGCTGAGATCCTCCAGTTCACGCCTAGTGCGATACTGGCGTGGACGTGGAAATGAAACCCGCAATACTGGCTCACCCAATGCAGACATTTGCTGACCTGGATCCTGATGTTCATCAGCACTTTTTTCCTCCATCATGCTTGCAGCCAGCATGAACATCACAATCTGGTCAGAAAAAGGCTCCATCATTGTAGTCAGTACAAAAATAGGAATGTGTTTTAAAACGCAGGAATTTTCCTAAAAAAACGATTCCACAGAGCTGACTGTAAAATGGCTCCTTCTCCCTGTAGTCTCAAACCTGGGAGTGAGGAGATAGGAGGGGCTTTGCAGAAGTGTATCCTGGGTAAAACTGTGGAATCATGGGTAAATTTCCCTCAGGAGATTGAAGAAAAAAATATTCCTTTGAAAAATCAATTAAATAATACTTGTGAAGCAAAAAAAGACAAACCAAGTAGATAATCCTTTCAAATATAAATAGATATGCTATTAGCAATCCTCAAATATCAAAAAAAATCATGTACTAAAATTTTTTTTTTAGATCCCGCCAGTCAACTGAGGCGGACTGAAATAGTCGAATTTGCGGTCGAAAAGCACTGCAGGCGAATTTCCAAACTTGAATTGAATATGCTTTGGGCGAATTGCAGCATCTGTACCATTGCAGAAAAGCCGAATGCGAAAAAAGTCGAATTGCCAAAAGTCGAATTTTGAATGTCCGTTTTTTTGCGATAAGTACTGTACTGCATAGGCGAATTTATTTTTGGGGCGAAAAAGTTCCGGAATTCGACTATTTCTGAAATTCGACCGCAATTCGACTGCAATTGCATATACCCCTGTATGTGCTATAATGTATCAGGGGCATTGCAGTGTGTAGCATAATGTATAACGGGCATTGCGATTCCTGTCATAATGTGTCACAGGCATTACGGTGTGTGGCATAATGTGTCACAGGCATTACGGTGTGTGGCATAATGTGTCGGGGGCATTACAGTGTGTGCATATTGTGTCATGTGCATTATTGTGTGCGGCATAATGTCTAAGGGCCATTGCAGTATGTGGCATAATGTATACTGGGCATTACTATAAGGAGGAAAAATGACAAATAATGTAAGGGGCATGAATCAGGATTATTTTTCTTTCCTGTGGTGGCCAACGTATGGGCGTGCAGGTTGCAAAACTGGGGTATAAGGTAGTCTTTTCCTGCAATGCCACGCCCCTTTATGCGAAACCACGCCCATTCCAACGAAACCACACCCCTTTTTTGTCGCGCGCGCATATTTATCCCTTTCTTGCTCCCAATTATGGAGCATGAGGGGGGGGGAGGGGGGGCGCCGAAGAATTTTTTGGCTTGGGGGAGAAAAATTTCTAGTTACGCCACTGCATAGAGTGCATCCAAATGACTGATACCAAGTTTTAACTAGAGCATTTTAATGTCCGTCATATCTATTGGTCTGGGACAAAAAACGTCAAAGCTTCTCACTCGCCACCCACTGCAAACAGTCAAATTCAGAGCAGGAGTAGGGGAGCAGCAGACCCTACGAATCCCTCTCCTAGTAAATTTTGTGAAATGTAGCCCGCAGGCTACAATAGCTAGTGCTATCTAAAGATGGTGTCAGCTACCCCCTTCCCCAATGACTAATTAAACAATCCCCTCCTCCCCACACAATAAACCAAAGATACCCTGCAGCCCACTCCACTACCGCCACTGCCCTGCACCCCCTCCCTGCACACACTACTGCTGCGATCTTGCACCTCCTCCCTGCACACACTAAACTATCGCCACTATCCTGCACTCCCTTACACTACATTATACTACCACTGCTACGCTGCACCCCTCTCCCCACACAGACTACACTATCGCCGCTACCCTGCACCCCCCTCTCCGCACACACTACATGACACTAGGGCCGATACCCTGAACCCTTTTCCTGCACACACAACATTACACTACTACTGCTACCCTGCACCCCCTCCCCGAACACACACTACATTACACTCGTGCCGCTACCCTGAACCCTTTTCCTGCACACACTACATTACACTACCACTGCTACCCTGCACCCCCCTCCCCGCACACACTGCATTACACTAGTGCCGCTACCCTGGAACCTTTTCCTGCACGCACTACATTACACTACCACTACTACCCTGTACCCCCCTCCCCGCACACACTGCATTACACTAGTGCCGCTACCCTGGACCCTTTTCCTGCACACACTACATTACACTACCACTGCTAGCCTGCACCCCCTCCCTGCACACACTACATTACACTAGTGCCGCTACCCTGGACCCTTTTCCTGTACAAACTCTATTACACTACCACTGCTACCCTGCACCCCCCTCCCCACACACACTGCATTAAACTAGTGCCGCTACCCTGGACCCTTTTCCTGCACACACAACATTACACTACCACCACTACCCTGCACCCCCCCCCCCCCGCACACACTACATTACACTACTGCCGCTACCCTGAACCCTTTTCCTGCACACACTACATTACACTACCACTGCTACCCTGCACCCCCCTCCCCGCACACACTGCATTACACTAGTGCCGCTACCCTGGACCCTTTTCCTGCACACACAACATTACACTACCACTGCTACCCTGCACCCCCTCCCCGCGCACACACTACATTACACTCGTGCAGCTACTCTGAACCCTTTTCCTGCATACACTACATTACACTACCACTGCTACCCTGCACCCCCCTCCCCGCACACACTGCATTACGCTAGTGCCGCTACCCTGAATCCTTTTCCTGTGCACACTACATTACACTACCACAGCTACCATGCACCCCCTCCCCGCAAACACTACGTTACACTAGTGCCGCTACCCTGAACCCTTTTCCTGCACACACTACATTACACTACCACTGCTACCCTGCACCCCCCTCTCCGCACACACTGCATTACGCTAGTGCCGCTACCCTGAATCCTTTTCCTGTGCACACTACATTACACTACCACAGCTACCATGCACCCCCTCCCCGCAAACACTACGTTACACTAGTGCCGCTACCCTGAACCCTTTTCCTGCGCACACTACATTACACTACCACTGCTACCCTGCACCACCTCCCTGCACACACTACACTACCGCCGCTGCCCTGCACGCCTCTCCCTGCACACACTACACTTCCGTCACTACCCTGCCCCCCACACACTACATTGACGCTACCCTACATCCCCCTCCCTGCACACACTACACTATCGCCGTTGTACTGCACCCATCTCCCTGCACACACTACACAAAACTTACCTTCTCTGGCCGGCTTCTTTCTTCATGCAGGAACTAGTCCAACGGTCAGAGGATGCAGCAGCTGGGGACAGATGATAGTGGACCGCCGGAGCAGGTATTTCTTTGTTTTTCTTGCACCGCTGGGCTTTCAAAGCAGAAAACCAGCATGCAGCATACAGTCAATATGCCACTTCCGACCCCTTAGTACACACTGTTAATATGCCACTTTATCCACCCACCACAGCACACATTAATATGCCACTATATCACCCCCCACCCCTGTACACATTAATATGCCACTATATCGCCCCCCGCCCCAGCATATGTTAATATGCCACTTTACCCCCCACCCCCACCCCAGCACACATTAATATGCCACTTTATTATTTCCACCCCAGCACACATAATGTCCCTGCCTGAATCCACCATTGATGTGAGGGCAGGGGAGAAACGAGGGGCGGTGCTGAAGACGGTGATCGAGCGGAGGGGATAGAGGTGGGTAGAACGCTGCTGCCTGTCATTCTTCCAACGTCACGGTGCTGCGGGGAGGAGCAAGGCGGACAGGGAAGGGGAAAGGGGAGAACACTGGAGGAGGCAGAGGAGCTTCTGTTAATACTGCCGGTGCCACTGCCTGTCACTCAGTGTGACTAGGACAGGTGCAGGCTTCGGCAGCCGGTCGCAACAAAGCACATCAGTAAGTTACTGAAGCAGAGCGGGGAGAGTGCCTGTTGAACCCGGCGCCTCCCTGCTTTGCAGACGTTGCTGAGCAGCTAGCGCCGCCTCTGAGCGAGGGAGGGGCGCTCATTTCACCCAGCGGGCATGCATGCCAATCTAGAACCGGGGCCGCGCAACGCTATCGCTGTCGGGCATACACAGGGAGAGATCCGTGCTTAATATCTAAGCAATCTAGTCAGATTGCTTAGATTTCAAGCATGGATCTCTCCGTGTGTACCCCTCAAGGCTGGCCATTCACCTACAGATTTTTTTGTGTGATCTGGCTGGTTGGAACAAAAATCTGGTAATGGACGAGAGCAAATAACAATTGAGCATTTGCTCCGAAATGCCGGAAACTGACAAAACGTCCATTCAGACAAATTGGTTAAATCAAATGGATTTAACCAATTTGTCTGATTTACCATTTTTGTCTGTTTTTCTGTGTTTGGGAGCAAATGGTCAATTGTCATTTGCTCCCATCCATTACCAGATGTTGGGTCCAACCAGTCAGATCGGACAATAAATCTTTAGGTGTATGGGCAGCTTAAGACAGTACAGCAATTTATACATACTTGGGATAGGCATATGAATATCCAAAGGTTAAAGTTAGCCGAAAGAGGGCGAAACTGTGTTCCGTCAGTTCCATTTGGAGCCGGAACGCAGTTCCCCCTCCTCCGGCTCACCTAACCCAGGGAGAAGTCGGGCGCCCGCCGAGGTTTTGTTACCAGCGGGCGCCCGGCTTCTTCCTCTCAGTGAGCTCCGGCTTCCGGCTCAGACAGTGTGTGCATGCGGTGCTATGGGAGAGACGTCGTGACGTCTCTCCCATAAATCCGAACAGCGGAGGGCAGCAGAGGTCCGGAAGCAGAAGCGGGGCTGGTGAGTATTGTTTTGTTTTTGAGAAGCTGTATGTAAGCCACCCAAGTACTTAGTTGCTATCCCGTCCTTTTACAATCATGAGACATGAACCCTTCCCCGGAGCGCCCCTTGCTGTGAACACTGGGAAACAGGGGTCAGAGTGCTGCTCCGATATCACAACTGCTCACGTTATTGTTCCATGCAAAGTAACAGTGACGTAACATGGATTGACCTGATGACGCACGGATTACTTACACCTGTTACTTGCTGGAGGTACTTTCCAGCGGTAAACATCCACCTTATTTTTGTGTTACTTGTTGATGCATTACCAGACACCAGTTGCTGCCGTCAGAAAGCGCTGTTATTAGTTCTCATTAGTACAGCAAGTTACAGGCAGCAGAGGCTAGATGGCGCTGGTCCTGCT
Organism: Pseudophryne corroboree; assembly: GCF_028390025.1. NCBI lineage: Eukaryota > Metazoa > Chordata > Amphibia > Anura > Myobatrachidae > Pseudophryne > Pseudophryne corroboree. The sequence goes on along the minus strand of NC_086445.1, from coordinate 637,649,692 downwards.
GCTCAGTGCAAAGTTACAGGCAGCAGACGCTAGATGGCGCTGTACCTTCTCCTCAGTACATAGTTACAGGCAGCAGACGCTAGATGGCGCTGGTCCATTTCCTTAGTGCAGAGTTACAGGCAGCAGACGCTAGATGGCACTGGTCCATCTTAGTGCAGAGTTACAGGCAGCAGACGCTAGATGGCGCCGTACCTTCTCCTCAGTGCAGAGTTACAAGCTGCAGACGCTAGATGGCGCTGTACCTTCTCCTCAGTTCAGAGTTACAGGCAGCATACGCTAGATGGCGTTGTACCTTCTCCTCAGTTCAGCGTTACAGGTAGCAGACGCTAGATGGCGCTGGTCCATTTCCTTAGTGCAGAAATACAGGCAGCAGACGCTAGATGGCGCTGGTCCATCTTAGTGCAGAGTTACAGGCAGCAGACGCTAGATGGCGCCATACCTTCTCCTCAGTACAGAGTTACAGGCAACAGACGCTAGATGGCGCTGGTCCATCTCCTAAGTGCAGAGTTACAGGCAGCAGACGCTAGATGGCGCTGGTCCATTTCCTTAGTGCAGAGTTACAGGCAGCAGACGCTAGATGGCGCTGGTCCATCTCCTCAGTGCAGAGTTACAGGCAGCAGACGCTAGATGGCGCTGGTCCATCTTAGTGCAGAGTTACGGGCAGCAGACGGTAGATGGCGCCGTACCTTCTCCTCAGTACAGAGTTACAGGCAGCAGACGCTAGATGGCGCTGGTCCATCTCCTCAGTGCAGAGTTACAAGCAGAAGACGCTAGATGGCGCTGGTCCATCTCCTCAGTGCAGAGTTACAGGCAGCAGACGCTAGATGGCGCTGGTCCATCTCCTCAGTGCAGAGTTACAGGCAGCAGATGCTAGATGACGCTGGTCCATCTCCTCAGTGCAGAGTTACAGGCAGCAGACGCTAGATGCCGCTGGTCCATCTCCTCAGTGCAGAGTTACAGGCAGCAGATGCTAGATGGCGCTGGTCCATCTTCTCAGTGCAGAGTTACAGGCAGCAGATGCTAGATGGCGCTGGTCCATCTTCTCAGTGCAGAGTTACAGGCAGCAGACGCTTATTCAATTACATATTATATGTATCCTGTCATCCTACATCCTGTCACGTATTTTTATTACACTACTGCTTTATTATTTTACTTGCAGTTGTCATAAATAATAATACAACCGCAGAATGCTGTAATTATATATGTGGAATTAGTAAATATCCAGAGATAGTGTGACTGACCCCTACTGGAGAACGACAGGAAAACACTGCTACGTCTGTGTCATGCTGCATGTGGCCAGGCGAGGTCGCTCTGCTTGTTGCCAAACCTTTAGTTGTGTGATGCCGTGCTTGTAGGTGTCAGTGTGACTGCAGGAGCTGATGGCACAGAGCTCAGTCATAGGTGACATGATTACACTCATCCTGAGCAATAACAAGGACACCACCCATATAATACACAGCCTCTCTGCTTCTGTGTGCACTGACACAGGGACCTGCCTTCTCCTTGCACTAGTGCAGTGATAGGTGCTGGTGTTCATGCTGCTATGTAGCTGTGGGGAGAGCAGTGTTTCTGTAAAGGACACCAAGACTTATTCCAAATAATTGCAGAAGTAATAATACCAGTATTACCCTGTAATTCACATGTATAATAGATTTGCTAACTCTATTACTACTGTATGTGATTTTTTTCATTAGTTGATAACACATTATGGACCTATTTGTTTCTTGCTGTAACATTACACCGATGCTGTCTGCAGGGCCGGTGCTGGTGCCTCCTGAGCCATTTAGCTCACCGCACGTCCCTGGGTGCTAGGGTGTTCGGCGCCCTCCTGCAAACTAAAAATTTTGCGCCCTCCTACAAATACAGATGTGGTCGCTCTGATCCTACCCACACACAGTCGCCTCACGCTTGCGACTAGCTGCGTCTGAGACGTGGTTTATCAGGGATTTTGTTTTACCTGCCTCGGGCAGACGAAACCAAATCCCAGGAAACCGCCTTGTTTTCGCATGAAAGCACACAGGTTTCACTGAACCTGTGTGTTTTTGGTAGTAGAGGTATTTTTTTACGGCCGATCTAATTGGATAGCCTGTACAAAAATATTGGTGAAACATCAGGAAAATGTGCAAAAAACATCCCCGATGTTTTACTGCATCTAACTGGATACCTACCATAATGACTGATACCAAGTTTTAACTAGAGCATTTTAATGTCCGTCATATCTATTGGTCTGGGACAAAAAACGTCAAAGCTTCTCACTCGCCACCCACTGCAAACAGCCAAATTCGGAGCAGGAGTAGCGGAGCAGCAGACCCTACGAATCCCTCTCCTAGTAAATTTTGTGAAATGTAGCCCGCAGGCTACAATAGCTAGTGCTATCTAAAGATGGTGTCAGCTACCCCCTTCCCCAATGACTAATTAAACAATCCCCTCCTCCCCACACAATAAACCAAAGATACCCTGCAGCCCACTCCACTACCGCCACTGCCCTGCACCCCCTCCCTGCACACACTACTGCTGCGATCTTGCACCTCCTCCCTGCACACACTAAACTATCGCCACTATCCTGCACTCCCTTACACTACATTATACTACCACTGTTACGCTGCACCCCTCTCCCCACACAGACTACACTATCGCCGCTAACCTGCACCCCCCTATCCGCACACACTACATGACACTAGTGCCGCTACCCTGAACCCTTTTCCTGCACACACTACATTACACTACCATTGCTACCCTGCACCCCCCTCCCCGCACACACTGCATTACACTAGTGCCGCTACCCTGGACCCTTTTCCTGCACACACTACATTACACTACCACTGCTAGCCTGCACCCCCTCCCTGCACACACTACATTACACTCGTGCCGCTACCCTGGACCCTTTTCCTGTACAAACTCTATTACACTACCACTGCTACCCTGCACCCCCCTCCCCACACACACTGCATTAAACTAGTGCCGCTACCCTGGACCCTTTTCCTGCACACACAACATTACACTACCACTGCTACCCTGTACCCCCCTCCCCGCACACACTGCATTACACTAGTGCCGCTACCCTGGACCCTTTTCCTGCACACACTACATTACACTACCTCTGCTAGCCTGCACCCCCTCCCTGCACACACTACATTACACTAGTGCCGCTACCCTGGACCCTTTTCCTGTACAAACTCTATTACACTACCACTGTTACCCTGCACCCCCCTCCCAACACACACTGCATTAAACTAGTGCCGCTACCCTGGACCCTTTTGCTGCACACACAACATTACACTACCACTGCTAGCCTGCACACCCCCCCCCCCCCGCACACACTACATTACACTACTGCCGCTACCCTGAACCCTTTTCCTGCACACACTACACTACACTACCACTGCTACCCTGTACCACCGCCCCCGCACACACTGAATTACACTAGTGCCGCTACCCTGGACCCTTTTCCTGCACACACAACATTACACTACCACTGCTACCCTGCACCCCCTCCCCGCACACACTACATTACACTCGTGCAGCTACTTTGAACCCTTTTCCTGCACACACTACATTACACTACCACTGCTACCCTGCACCCCCCTCCCCGCACACACTGCATTACGCTAGTGCCGCTACCCTGAATCCTTTTCTTGTGCACACTACATTACACTACCACAGCTACCATGCACCCCTTCCCCGCAAACACTACGTTACACTAGTGCCGCTACCCTGAACCCTTTTCCTGCGCACACTACATTACACTACCACTGCTACCCTGCACCCCCCTCCTCGCACACACTACATTACACTAGTGCCACTACCCTGAACCCTTTTCCTGCGCACACTGCATTACACTACCACTGCTACCATGCACCCCACTCCCTGCACACACTGCATTACACTAGTGCCGCTACCCTGGACCCTTTTCCTGCACACACTAGATTGCACTACCACTGCTACCCTGCACCCCCCTCCCCGCACACACTGCATTACACTAGTGCCGCTACCCTGGACCCTTTTCCTGCACACACAACATTACACTACCACTGCTACCCTGCACCCCCTCCCCGCACACACTACATTACACTCGTGCAACTACTCTGAACCCTTTTCCTGCACACACTACATTACACTACCACTGCTACCCTGCACCCCCCTCCCCGCACACACTGCATTACGCTAGTGCCGCTACCCTGAACCCTTTTCCTGCGCACACTACATTACACTACCACTGCTACCCTGCACCACCTCCCTGCACACACTACACTACCGCCGCTGCCCTGCACGCCTCTCCCTGCACACACTACACTTCCGTCACTACCCTGCCCCCCACACACTACATTGACGCTACCCTACATCCCCCTCCCTGCACACACTACACTATCGCCGTTGTACTGCACCCCTCTCCCTGCACACACTACACAAAACTTACCTTCTCTGGCCGGCTTCTTTCTGCATGCAGGAATTAGTCCAACGGTCAGAGGATGCAGCAGCTGGGGACAGATGATAGTGGACCGCCGGAGCAGGTATTTCTTTGTTTTTCTTGCACCGCTGGGCTTTCAAAGCAGAAAACTAGCATGCAGCATACAGTCAATATGCCACTTCCGACCCCTTAGTACACACTGTTAATATGCCACTATATCCACCCACCACAGCACACATTAATATGCCACTATATCACCCCCCACCCCTGTACACATTAATATGCCACTATATCGCCCCCCGCCCCGCCCCAGCATATGTTAATATGCCACTTTACCCCCCACCCCCACCCCAGCACACATTAATATGCCACTTTATTTCTCTGACGTCCTAAGTGGATGCTGGGACTCCGTAAGGACCATGGGGAATAGCGGCTCCGCAGGAGACTGGGCACAACTAAAGAAAGCTTTAGGACTACCTGGTGTGCACTGGCTCCTCCCACTATGACCCTCCTCCAGACCTCAGTTAGACTCTTGTGCCCGGCTGAGCTGGATGCACACTAGGGGCTCTCCTGAGCTCCTAGAAAAGAAAGTATAATTTTAGGTTTTTTATTTTCAGTGAGATCTGCTGGCAACAGACTCACTGCTACGAGGGACTAAGGGGAGAAGAAGCGAACCTACCTGCTTGCAGCTAGCTTGGGCTTCTTAGGCTACTGGACACCATTAGCTCCAGAGGGATCGAACACAGGGCCCGACCTCGATCGTCCGGTCCCGGAGCCGCGCCACCGTCCCCCTTACAGAGCCAGAAGCAAGATGATGGTCCTGAAAATCGGCGGCAGAAGACTTCGGTCTTCAACAAGGTATCGCACAGCACTGCAGCTGTGCGCCATTGCTCCTCATGCACACCTCACACTCCGGTCACTGATGGGTGCAGGGCGCTGGGGGGGGGGGGGGCGCCCTGAGCAGCAATATTAACACCTTGGCTGGCAAAAAAATCACAATATATAGTCCTAGAGGCTATGTATGTGAAAAATACCCCTGCCAGAGATCCATAAAAAAGCGGGAGAAGTCCGCCGGAAAAGGGGAGGGGCTATCTCCCTCAGCACACTGGCGCCATTTTTCCCTCACAGCTCAACTGGAAGGATCGCTCCCAGGCTCTCCCCTGCAGTTTCTAGACTACAAAGGGTAAAAAAGAGAGGGGGGCACTAAATTTAGGCGCAGCAGTATATATATAAGCAGCTATAAGGGAAAATCACTCAGTTATAGTGTTCATCCCTGTGTTATATAGCGCTCTGGTGTGTGCTGGCATACTCTTTCTCTGTCTCCCCAAAGGGCTTTGTGGGGTCCTGTCCTCAGTCAGAGCATTCCCTGTGTGTGTGCGGTGTGTCGGTACGGCTGTGTCGACATGTTTGATGAGGAGGCTTATGTGGAGGCGGAGCAGATGCCGATACCCCCTGCGGGGCCGACACCTGAGTGGATGGATAGGTGGAAGGTATTAACCGACAGTGTCAACTCCTTACATAAAAGGCTGGATGACGTAACAGCTGTGGGACATCCGGCTTCTCAGCCCGCGCCTACCCAGGCGTCTCAAAGGCCATCAGGGGCTCAAAAACGCCCGCTACCTCAGATGGCAGACACAGATGTCGACACGGAGTCTGACTCCAGTGTCGACGAGGTTGAGACATATACACAATCCACTAGGTACATCCGTTGCATGATCTCGGCAATGAAAAATGTGTTACACATTTCTGACATTAACCCAAGTACCACAAAAAAGGGGTTTTATGTTTGGGGAGAAAAAGCAGCCAGTGTTTTGTTCCCCCATCAGATGAGTGAATGAAGTGTGTGAAGAAGCGTGTGTTCCCCCGATAAGAAACTGGTAATTTCTAAAAAGTTACTGATGGCGTACCCTTTCCCGCCAGAGGATAGGTCACGTTGGGAGATATCCCCTAGGGTGGATTAGGCGCTCACACGTTTGTCAAAAAAGGTGGCACTGCCGTCTTAGGATACGGCCACTTTGAAGGAGCCTGCTGATAAAAAGCAGGAGACTATCCTGAAGTCTGTATATACACACTCAGGTACTATATTGGGACCTGCAATTGCCTCAGCATGGATAGTGCTGCTACAGCGTGGTCTATTACCCTGTCAGGACAGGGATACTGGTTTGCTAACCATAGAGCATATTAAAGACGTTGTCTTATATATGAGGGATGCACAGAGGGATATTGTCGGCTGGCATCCAGAATTAATGCAATGTCCATTCTGCCAGGAGGGTATTAGGGACCCGGCAGTGGACAGGCGATGCTGCCTTTAGAAGGCACATGAAGATTCTGCCTTATAAGGGTGAGGAATTGTTTGGGGATGGTCTCTGGGACCTCGTATCCACAGCTACAGCTGGGAAAGAAAAATTTTTACCTCAGGTTTCCTCACAGCCTAAGAAAGCACCGTATTATCAGGTACAGTCCTTTAGGCTTCAGAAAAGCAAGCGGGTCAAAGGCGCTTCCTTTCTGCACAGAGACAAGGGAAGAGGGAAAAAGCTGCACCAGACAGCCAGTTCCCAGGATCAAAACTCTTCCCCCGCTTCCTCTGAGTCCACCGCATGACGCTGGGGCTCCACAGGTGGAGCCAGGTGCGGTGGGGGCGCGTCTCGGGAACTTCAGCGACCAGTGGGCTCGCTCACAGGTGGATCCCTGGGTTCTGCAAGTAGTATCACAAGGATACAAGCTGGAGTTCGAGGCGACTCCCCCTCGCCGTTACCTCAAATCAGCCTTGCCTGCTGCCCTCGAGGGGAGGTAGTACTGGCGGCAATTCACAAGCTGTACTCCAGCAGGTGATAATCAAGGTACCCCTCCTTCAAAAGGCCGGGGTTACTATTCCACAATGGTTGTGGTACCGAAACCAGACGGTTCGGTGAGACCCATTCTAAAATTGAAATCCTTGAACACTTATATACGAAGGTTCAAGTTCAAAATGGAATCGCTCAGGGCGGTTATTGCAAGCCTGGACGAAGGGGGTTACATGGTATCACTGGACATCGAGGATGCTTACCTGCATGTCCCCATTTACCCTCCTCACCAGGAGTACCTCAAAATTGTGGTACAGGACTGTCATTACCAATTCCAGACGTTGCCGTTGGTCTGTCCCCGGCACCGAGGATATTTACCAAGGTAATGGCCGAAATGATGATACTCCTTCGAAAAAAAGGGAGTTATAATTATCCCGTACTTGGACGATCTCCTTATAAAGGCGAGGTCCAGGGAGCAGTTGTTGGTCGGAGTAGCACTATCTCGTGAAGTGCTACAACAGCACGGCTGGATTCTGAATATTCCAGTCGCAGCTGGTTCCTACGACGCGTCTACTGTTCCTGGGTATGGTTCTGGACACAGAACAGGAAAAAGTGTTTCTCCCGGAGGAGAAGGCCAAGGAGTTGTCATCTCTAGTCAGAGACCTCCAAAAACAAATACAGGTGTCGGTGCATCAATGCACGCGAGTCCTGGGAAAGATGGTAGCTTCTTACGAAGAAATTCCATTCGGCAGGTTCCATGCAAGGATCTTCCAGTGGGATCTGTTGGACAAGTGGTCCGGGTCGCATCTTCAGATGCATCGGCTGATAACCCTGTCTCCAAGGACCAGGGTGTCGCTCTTGTGGTGGCTGCAGAGTGCTCATCTTCTAGAGGGCCGCAGATTCGGCATACAGGACTGGGTCCTGGTGACCACGGATGCCAGCCTTCGAGGCTGGGGGGGCAGTCACACAGGGAAGAAACTTCCAAGGACTATGGTCGAGTCAGGGGACTTCCCTACACATAAATATTCTGGAACTAAGGGCCATTCACAATGCCCTAAGTCAGGCTAGACCCCTGCTTCAACACCAGCCGGTGTTGATCCAGTCAGACATCACGGCGGTCGCCCATGTTAACCAACAGGGCAGCACAAGAAGCAGGATGGCGATGGCAGAAGCCACAAGGATTTTCCGATGGGCGGAAAATCATGTGTTAGCACTGTCAGCAGTGTTCATTCCCGGAGTGGACTACTGGGAAGCAGACTTTCTCAGCAGGCACGACCTCCACCCGGGAGAGTGGGGACTTCATCCAGAAGTCTTCCAAATGATTGTACACCATTGGGAAAGGCCACAGGTGGACATGATGGCGTCACGCCTCAACAAAAAGCTAAAAAGATATTGCGCCAGGTCAAGGAACCCTCAGGCGATAGCTGTGGACGCTCTGGTAACACCGTTCGGGGTACCAGTCGGTGTATGTGTTCCCTCCTCTGCCTCTCATACCCAAGGTACTGAGAATAATAAGAAGGAGAGGAGTAAGAACTATACTCGTGGTTCCGGATTGGCCAAGAAGAGCTTGGTACCCAGAACTTCAAAAAATGATCTCAGAGGACCCATGGCCTCTGCCGCTCAGACAGGACCTGCTGCAGCAGGGGCTCTGTCTGTTCCAAGACTTACCGCTGCTGCGTTTGACGGCATGGCGGTTGAACGCCGGATCCTGAAGGAAAAGGGCATTCCGGAGGAAGTCATCCCTACGCTGATTAAAGCTAGGAAAGAAGTGACCGCAAACCATTATCACCGCATATGGCGATAATATGTTGTGTGGTGTGAGGCCAGGAAGGCCCCAACGGAGGAATTTCAGTTGGGCCGTTTTCTGCACTTCCTACAGTCAGGGGTGACTAGGGGCCTAAAATTGGGTTCCATTAAGGTCCAGATTTCGGCTCTGTCGATTTTCTTCCAGAAAGAACTGGCTTCACTGCCTGAGGTTCAGACATTTGTTTAGGGAGTGCTGCATATTCAGCCCCCTTTTGTGCCTCCGGTGGCACCTTGGGATCACAACGTGGTGTTGGATTTCCTAAAGTCACATTGGTTTGAGCCACTAAAAACCGTGGATTTGAAATATCTCACGTGGAAAGTGGTCATGCTGTTGGCCTTGGCTTCGGCCAGGCGTGTGTCAGAATTGGCGGCTTTGTCATATAAAAGCCCTTATCGGATTTTCCATATGGATAGGGCAGAATTGAGGACTCGTCCCCAGTTTCTCCCTAAGGTGGTATCAGCTTTTCATTTGAACCAACCTATTGTAGTGCCTGCGGCTACTAAGGACTTGGAGGATTCCAAGTTGTTGGACGTAGTCAGGGCCCTGAAAAATTATGTTTCCAGGACAGCTAGTGTCAGGAAAACTGACTCGCTATTTATCCTGTATGCACCCAACATGCTGGGTGCTCCTGCTTCAAAGCAGACTATTGCTCGCTGGATTTGTAGTACGATTCAGCTTGCACATTCTGCGGCTGGACTGCCGCATCCTAGATCAGTGAAAGCCCATTCCACGAGGAAGGTGGGCTCTTCTTGGGCGGCTGCCCGAGGGGTCTCGGCTTTACAACTTTGCCGAGCAGCTACTTGGTCGGGGTCAAACACATTTGCTAAATTTTACAAGTTTGATACCCTGGCTGAGGAGGACCTAGAGTTTGCTCATTCGGTGCTGCAGAGTCATCCGCACTCTCCCGCCCGTTTGGGAGCTTTGGTATAATCCCCATGGTCCTTACGGAGTCCCAGCATCCACTTAGGACGTCAGAGAAAATAAGATTTTACTCACCGGTAAATCTATTTCTCGTAGTCCGTAGTGGATGCTGGGCGCCCAAGTGCGGATTGTCTGCAATACTTGTATATAGTTATTGTTAACTAAAGGGTTATTGTTGAGCCATCCGTTGAGAGGCTCAGTTATATTTCATACTGTTAACTGGGTATAGTATCACGAGTTATACGGTGTGATTGGTGTGGCTGGTATGAGTCTTACCCGGGATTCAAAATCCTTCCTTATTGTGTCAGCTCTTCCGGGCACAGTATCCTAACTGAGGTCTGGAGGAGGGTCATAGTGGGAGGAGCCAGTGCACACCAGGTAGTCCTAAAGCTTTCTTTAGTTGTGCCCAGTCTCCTGCGGAGCCGCTATTCCCCATGGTCCTTACGGAGTCCCAGCATCCACTACGGACTACGAGAAATAGATATACCGGTGAGTAAAATCTTATTTATTTCCACCCCAGTACACATTATGTCCCTGCCTGAATCCACCATTGATGTGAGGGCAGGGGAGAAACGAGGGGCAGTGCTGAAGACGGTGATCGAGCGGAGGGGATAGAGGTGGGTAGAACGCTGCTGCCTGTCATTCTTCCAACGTCACGGTGCTGCGGGGAGGAGCAAGGCGGACAGGGAAGGGGGAAAGGGGAGAACACTGGAGGAGGCAGAGGAGCTTCTGTTAATACTGCCGGTGCCACTGCCTATCACTCAGTGTGACTAGGACAGGTGCAGGCTTCGGCAGCCGGTCGCAACAAAGCGCATCAGTAAGTTACTGTAGCAGAGCGGGGAGAGTGCCTGTTGAACCCGGCGCCTCCCTGCTTTGCAGACGTTGCTGAGCAGCTAGCGCCGCCTCTGAGCGAGGGAGGGGCGCTCATTTCACCCAGCGGGCATGCATGCCAATCTAGAACCGGGGCCGCGCAACGCTATCGCTGTCGGGCATACACAGGGAGAGATCCGTGCTTAATATCTAAGCAATCTAGTCAGATTGCTTAGATTTCAAGCACGGATCTCTCTGTGTGTACCCCTCAAGGCTGGCCATTCACCTACAGATTTTTTGTGTGATCTGGCTGGTTGGAACAAAAATCTGGTAATGGACGAGAGCAAATAACAATTGAGCATTTGCTCCGAAATGCTGGAAAACTGACAAAACGTCCATTCAGACAAATTGGTTAAATCAAATGGATTTAACCAATTTGTCTGATTTACCATTTTTGTCTGTTTTTCTGTGTTTGGGAGCAAATGGTCAATTGTCATTTGCTCCCATCCATTACCAGATGTTGGGTCCAACCAGTCAGATCGGACAATAAATCTTTAGGTGTATGGGCAGCTTAAGACAGTACAGCAATTTATACATACTTGGGATAGGCATATGAATATCCAAAGGTTAAAGTGAGCCGAAAGAGGGCGAAACTGTGTTCCGTCAGTTCCATTTGGAGCCTGAACACAGTTCCCCCTCCTCCGGCTCACCTAACCCAGGGAGAAGTCGGGCGCCCGCCGAGGTTTTGTTACCAGCGGGCGCCCGGCTTCTTCCTCTCAGTGAGCTCCGGCTTCCGGCTCAGACAGTGTGTGCATGCGGTGCTATGGGAGAGACGTCGTGACGTCTCTCCCATAAATCCGAACAGCGCGGCGGCCAGTCGGAAGGCAGCAGAGGTCCGGAAGCAGAAGCGGGGCTGGTGAGTATTGTTTTTTTTTTGAGAAGCTGTATGTAAGCCACCCAAGTACTTAGTTGCTATCCCGTCCTTTTACAATCATGAGACATGAACCCTTCCCCGGAGCGCCCCTTGCTGTGAACACTGGGAAACAGGGGTCAGAGTGTTGCTCCGATATCACAACTGCTCACGTTATTGTTCCATGCATAGTAACAGTGACGTAACATGGATTGACCTGATGACGCACGGATTACTTACACCTGTTACTTGCTAGAGGTACTTTCCAGCGGTAAACATCCACATTATTTTGTGTTACTTGTTGATGCATTACCAGACACCAGTTGCTGCCGTCAGAAAGCGCTGTTATTAGTTCTCATTAGTACAGCAAGTTACAGGCAGCAGAGGCTAGATGGCGCTGGTCCTGCTGCTCAGTGCAAAGTTACAGGCAGCAGACGCTAGATGGCGCTGTACCGTCTCCTCAGTACATAGTTACAGGCAGCAGACGCTAGATGGCGCTGGTCCATTTCCTTAGTGCAGAGTTACAGGCAGCAGACGCTAGATGGCGCTGGTCCATTTCCTTAGTGCAGAAATACAGGCAGCAGACGCTAGATGGCGCTGGTCCATCTTAGTGCAGAGTTACAGGCAGCAGACGCTAGATGGCGCCATACCTTCTCCTCAGTACAGAGTTACAGGCAGCAGACGCTAGATGGCGCTGGTCCATCTCCTCAGTGCAGAGTTACAGGCAGCAGACGCTAGATGGCGCTGGTCCATTTCCTTAGTGCAGAGTTACAGGCAGCAGACGCTAGATGGCGCTGGTCCATCTCCTCAGTGCAGAGTTACAGGCAGCAGACGCTAGATGGCGCTGGTCCATCTTAGTGCAGAGTTACAGGCAGCAGACGCTAGATGGCGCCGTACCTTCTCCTCAGTACAGAGTTACAGGCAGCAGACGCTAGATGGCGCTGGTCCATCTCCTCAGTACAGAGTTACAGGCAGCAGACGCTAGATGGCGTTGTACCTTCTCCTCAGTACAGAGTTACAGGCAGCAGACGCTAGATGGCGCTGGTCCATCTCCTCAGTGCAGAGTTACAGGCAGCAGACGCTATATGGCGCTGGTCCATCTCCTCAGTGCAGAGTTACAGGCAGCAGACGCTAGATGGCGCTGGTCCATCTTAGTGCAGAGTTACAGGCAGCAGACGCTAGATGGCGCCGTACCTTCTCCTCAGTGCAGAGTTACAGGCAGCAGACGCTAGATGGCGCTGGTCCATCTCCTCAGTACAGAGTTACAGGCAGCAGACGCTAGATGGCGTTGTACCTTCTCCTCAGTACAGAGTTACAGGCAGCAGACGCTAGATGGCGCTGGTCCATCTCCTCAGTGCAGAGTTACAGGCAGCAGACGCTAGATGGCGCTGGTCCATCTCCTCAGTGCAGAGTTACAGGCAGCAGACGCTAGATGGCGCTGGTCCATCTCCTCAGTGCAGAGTTACAGGCAGCAGACGCTAGATGGCGCTGGTCCATCTTCTCAGTGCAGAGTTACAGGCAGCAGACGCTAGATGGCGCTGGTCCATCTCCTCAGTGCAGAGTTACAGGCAGCAGACGCTAGATGGCGCTGGTCCATCTCCTCAGTGCAGAGTTACAGGCAGCAGACGCTAGATGGCGCTGGTCCATCTTAGTGCAGAGTTACAGGCAGCAGACGCTAGATGGCGCTGGTCCATCTCCTCAGTGCAGAGTTACAGGCAGCAGACGCTAGATGGCGCTGGTCCATCTCCTCAGTACAGAGTTACAGGCAGCAGACGCTAGATGGCGCTGGTCCATCTCCTCAGTGCAGAGTTACAGGCAGCAGATGCTAGATGACGCTGGTCCATCTCCTCAGTGCAGAGTTACAGGCAGCAGACGCTAGATGCCGCTGGTCCATCTCCTCAGTGCAGAGTTACAGGCAGCAGATGCTAGATGGCGCTGGTCCATCTTCTCAGTGCAGAGTTACAGGCAGCAGATGCTAGATGGCGCTGGTCCATCTTCTCAGTGCAGAGTTACAGGCAGCAGACGCTTATTCAATTACATATTATATGTATCCTGTCATCCTACATCCTGTCACGTATTTTTATTACACTACTGCTTTATTATTTTACTTGCAGTTGTCATAAATAATAATACAAGCGCAGAATGCTGTAATTATATATGTGGAATTAGTAAATATCCAGAGATAGTGTGACTGACCCCTACTGGAGAACGACAGGAAAACACTGCTACGTCTGTGTCATGCTGCATGTGGCCAGGCGAGGTCGCTCTGCTTGTTGCCAAACCTTTAGTTGTGTGATGCCGTGCTTGTAGGTGTCAGTGTGACTGCAGGAGCTGATGGCACAGAGCTCAGTCATAGGTGACATGATTACACTCATCCTGAGCAATAACAAGGACACCACCCATATAATACACAGCCTCTCTGCTTCTGTGTGCACTGACACAGGGACCTGCCTTCTCCTTGCACTAGTGCAGTGATAGGTGCTGGTGTTCATGCTGCTAGGTAGCTGTGGGGAGAGCAGTGTTTCTGTAAAGGACACCAAGACTTATTCCAAATAATTACAGAAGTAATAATACCAGTATTACCCTGTAATTCACATGTATAATAGATTTGCTAACTCTATTACTACTGTATGTGATTTTTTTCATTAGTTGATAACACATTATGGACCTATTTGTTTCTTGCTGTAACATTACACAGACGCGGTCTGCAGGGCCGGTGCTGGTGCCTCCTGAGCCATTTAGCTCACCGCACGTCCCTGGGTGCTAGGGTGTTCGGCGCCCTCCTACAAATACAGATGTGGTCGCTCTGATCCTACCCACACGCAGTCGCCTCACGCTTGCGACTAGCTGCGTCTGAGACGTGGTTTATCAGGGATTTTGTTTTACCTGCCTCGGGCAGACAAAACCAAATCCCAGGAAACCGCCTTGTTTTCGCATGAAAACACACAGGTTTCACTGAACCTGTGTGTTTTTGGTAGTAGAGGTATTTTTTTTACGGCCGATCTAATTGGATAGCCTGTACAAAAATATTGGTGAAACATCAGGAAAATGTGCAAAAAACATCCCCGATGTTTTACTGCATCTAACTGGATACCCACCATAGAGTGCATCCAAATGACTGATACCAAGTTTTAACTAGAGCATTTTAATGTCCGTCATATCTATTGGTCTGGGACAAAAAACGTCAAAGCTTCTCACTCGCCACCCACTGCAAACAGCCAAATTCGGAGCAGGAATAGGGGAGCAGCAGACCCTACGAATCCCTCTCCTAGTAAATTTTGTGAAATGTAGCCCGCAGGCTACAATAGCTAGTGCTATCTAAAGATGGTGTCAGCTACCCCCTTCCCCAATGACTAATTAAACAATCCCCTCCTCCCCACACAATAAACCAAAGATACCTTGCAGCCCACTCCACCATACCTCCCAACGTTCTTTACTTGTGGAGCCGCCGCGCGCGCTCCCGAAAAGGGGGCGTGACCTATGAAAAGGGGCGTGGCTTCGCGGAGGACCCGCGATCGCGAGCCACGCCCCCATTTTTGTCACTGAGGGGGCATGCCCAGCGCTCTGTGAGCCGCTGGCATGCTCCCTCTCCCTCTGACTCCACTGAATAGACGCACAGCGTCTATTCACAGCGTCTATTCACCCCTGCTCTGCTAAGCAGAGCAGCGATTGACAGAGCCTCCCAACTGACCCCTCCACCGCGGAACACTGTGGCCCGCGGGTGGGACAGCGGGACAGTCCCCAAAAAACGGGACTGTCCCGCGAAAATCGGGACAGTTGGGAGGTATGCTCCACTACCGCCACTGCCCTGCACACCCTCCCTGCACACACTACTGCTGCCATCTTGCACCTCCTCCCTGCACACACTAAACTATCGCCACTATCCTGCACTCCCTTACACTACATTATACTACCACTGCTACGCTGCACCCCTCTCCCCACACAGACTACACTATCGCCGCTACCCTGCACCCCCCTCCACACACACACTGCATTACACTATCACAGCTACCCTGCACCCCCTCCCCGCACACACTACATTACACTCGTGCCGCTACCCTGCACCCCCTCCCCGCACACACTACATTAGACTCGTGCCGCTACCCTGGAACCTTTTCCTGCACACACTACATTACACTACCACTGCTACCCTGCACCCCCCTCCCCACACACACTGCATTACACTAGTGCCGCTACCCTGGAGCCTTTTCCTGCACACACTTCATTACACTACTACTGCTACCCTGTACCCCCCTCCCCACACACACTGCATTAAACTAGTGCCGCTACCCTGGATGCTTTTCCTGTACACACTACATTACGCTACCACTGATACCCTGCACCCCCCCCCCCCCCCCCCGCACACACTACATTACACTACTGCCGCTACCGTGAACCCTTTTCCTGCACACACTACATTATACTACCACTGATACCCTGTACCCCCCTCCCCGCACACACTGCATTACACTAGTGCAGCTACTCTGAACCCTTTTCCTGCACATACTACATTACACTACCACTGCTACCATGCACCCCCCCCTCTCTGCACACACTACATTACACTAATGCCGCTACCCTGAACCCTTTTCCTGCACACACTGCATTACACTACCACTGCTACCCTGCACCCCCCTCCCCACACACACAGCATTACGCTGGTGCCGCTACCCTGAATCCTTTTCCTGCACACACTACATTACACTACCACAGCTGCCCTGCACCCCCTGCCATCTGAGCTGTGTGTATATGCCATCTGCATTGTGTGTGTATATGCCATCTGTGCCTTTTTTTTTTTCTTGCTAAGAAATGATACACCACACACAGCAAAACAACGCAAAAAACATACATATACTTACCAGCGGAAGACAAGTAATGTTGCAATCAGCAAAAGGCTGACAAAAATAAAGAACCTACTCCGGCAAAAACAGAAAAAATAAGTAACACACCCCCTTGAGAAGTAAACACAATCACAGGAAAAATATAATTAATTCTAAAAATAACTTAGGTTAAAATTTACAAACCAACTCAGCACAAAACACACCAGTGTAAAAAAAAAAGTGATGTCAACCACACAACAAACATTCTTTATAAACAGCAAATGTACCCTTTAAGAGCAAACAATAAAACATACATTATTTGTGAAACACGCTGTGCGACTGCAAACCATCATATACAAAAAATGCATAAATAAGTAAAAATTTGAGATGAAGAAAAAATGCACTGCTTTGCACAATACCCAAAAATCCCCTTACACAACACACCTACAAACGGACATGTGTTACACAGACACGCTGTGCGAATGCAAGCAACCATTAGCACACCACATACATACCACCGCAAACACAGATGTAATTTGAAACAACACTCTACATGAAACATTACATAGCACATATTAGTCAAAGGAAATATGAGTACTTCTAATACATGTTTTAACTTGAAAACATATAAAAACCCACTTACCTTCAACACCAACAACACACTCTCTCTCCAACATCAACACCCACAAAACACAGATGCCTAGAGCCGCCTTAAATATGGAAATCAGTCAAATCAATTTTGCCAATTGTGTATGCATCACCTGTGTGAAATTACGTGAAGCATGCATATGTAACACCCTAAAATATAAATATTTACAGTTTATATATATATAATTATATGGTAATAAAAATAGATGGCTGAAAAGGGATCAATAGTTGTGGGATCTCTCATGGAGGGAAAGAAACAGTGGCCTCCGCACAGATGTAATTTAATTGATAAAACATTCCCCTCATGGAGGTGAGTTGGGATTTAATACCCAGCACAAATTGTATACACTGAATCCCCCAGCGCCACGAGCAGCGGCACGAGCAGGGACTAGAAGGAAGCAGACCGCTCGTGGCCGGGCGGTTAGAACCGTCCGGTGAAGACTGTGTAGTGAGCGGGTGACAGACGGGGACGGCTGCGTGAGCTTTGTACGCGGCTGAGAGTTCCCGGCTCCGGCGGGCGGCATACGCAGGAGAAGGTGAGGTCAGCGGGAGGCGGATTGGACTTACCGGAGGGAGAGAGGGAACGAAGACGCGGCGGTGGGAGTGACAGCGGTGAGCTCCCGGCTTCAGTACGGAGACGCTGTAAAGAGAAACGGAGTACCGGAGTGGCTGACGCCAGCAGGAGGAGTGAATAGTCTGCTTCGGGAGGTGGCTCCAGCAAAGGGGTGCTGCCCTCATCACCAAGTAAGGCAAGGGGAGGGATCGGCTGCCTCCTGTTTAACTCTAGCTAGGGATTGAACTGTCCTAGATCTGGAGCTGAGTTATGCCCACAGAATTGTCTTAGTCCCGCAAAGCACACGCTCTCAGTGGAAACTTCCAGCTACTTAGGAAAGCACATAAGATCCAAAATAGAAAGTGACATCTGAGTGTTAATAGCAAGCAGAGGCTGGTTATAATAGTGTCCAGCGATGACCAAAGTATGATAGAAAATTTATGCAGCTCACCGAACAGCTCCTCACACCCCTGATTAATGGTAGAGAAGAGTAAATTGAGACCCAGCCTTTCAGCTGTTTAACTGGTGGAAAGTTGCATTTGTTTTACATTGTCTCAGACACTTTCTCGCTGATATCGGAGCACACTTAATGTCCTTCGCTCTGCTGCAGGAAATATTGATTAGTGGACGAAGGCAGGGTGCGGACCGTTGACTAGCCAAATTTAAAGTCTGCTGCCACCCCAAGATATCACCCAGCACAGTATAGTTGAGTCTAGTGAATGTTCCGAGTCGGCTGTCAGAAGAGGAAGAGCTTACCCACCCCATATAACAACATACTGAGCAACCTAGAGTCAAGAATTCGAGTAGTACTCCAGAGACAGCTACAGGTTTGCGCATAATAAATTAAAGGTAACATCCGGATACGCAAGCTTAAGTTAGTGAGTTCAATGAACAGGACAGGATAGTACCCAAGTTGCGCTACCAAACCCGGGTTTGCACCGTTCAAGTATTTAATGTAGTAGCGCCATCTTTTACAATTCAGATACCGCATATGATTCAGGAGAACAGCTCATAATCCTCGGCTTCAGTGTTCTAACATTGGAAATAAGACGCTAAATTGATTGCTAGGAAGCATATCCCAGCCGAGCTACGTTACAATACCCGTTAGCCCCAGGATAGACTTGGAAGATGTTAGTAGTCCCTTGATTGCCTAGCCAGATGTTATGCTTTATTCAGACATTCCCATGTATAGATATGTAAATAAGTTTACAAGTTGATATAGAAAAGTCTACTTGGTACTATTGAAATGTCGAGAAATACAGAATAGAAAACGGGTGTGTTTACTAATCAAATTCTTTAGGTATTTGCTTCCTTGGGAAAGTGATGACTTGTTCCGGAGCAGTATAATAAATATTGTATCATTCTCAGGTGTTACATTTAAGACTAATAACAATTGATTTTATCTGTATTTTGGAATCTTCTTGCAATGGTAGTGTGGCAATCTGCAGGAATAAACTTGTTATTGAGTTCATCGGAACGAAAAGTGACAGTTACTATATGTGATTCATCGGATACCCGGTTCAAGTAGATAGTTACTTGGGGTGTCACACATACGCATGTATAAAGGCACCCTCAGAACCGTACGCACATGCTACCAGCACCATCGATCCCATTGCAGAGGAAATACGTTCCCTCAATACCCAGCTATCTGCAGCATTTGAAAAAAGCAGGCAATACTGAATGGCACAGCAACAAACAACACCTGGCTGTGCAGAGGAGGAAGGAGCAGGACCCAGTAGGCAGTTACCCCCATCTACCCAGCAAACAGAATAAAGGTGGGTACACACTAGAAAGATATATATGGAGATCAACTGATCTGCAGATATATCTATGGATGGATCGGGCAGTGTGCTGTGCATACACACTGCCCGATCCGTCGGGGACTGACGTCATGAACTGGGCGGGCATGTACACACGCCCGCCAAGTTCAGCTGTCAATCACCGCCGGCCGCCGCAGCATGTGTACGGATGGTCGGCCGACCACCGTACACACACAGCGACACGCCAATACATTGGTAGATATATTGGCCGTCGGCTGTGCTGCGGGGCTGACGCGATACGTCTGGGAACGACGGAGTTCACAGACGTATCGGCCGTACACACTGGCCGACAGACCCGCGATATATCGGCCGTTCAAGAGAACGGCCGATATATCGGCCAGTGTGTACGGGCCTTAAGAAGCTGGTCCCAGTTCTCTGGCTGAGGAAGATGTGAGTCAAAGAGAGGAAGAATCTGAGCTCAGTACCCAGACTCAACAATGTGGACCACAAACAGAAGCGGAAGTTGTCCCAAGTTCCCAGTCTACTCTATCGCAGCCAGGGAAAGAAGAAAAAAAAGACAACCCCCATTTGGCAGGAGGGAGTTGGACAATCCTGTCCCGCAAGCCATGGATAAAATCCACTATGCCCCAAAGAATATGAGCGCTGGAACCAAGGAGCGCATCTGGAGAGAAATTACCAACGCTGTGAATGTGGAGGCACCAATTGTCCGCACACCACAGGAAGTTAAGAGACGGTAAGTATATACTGATTCACGCTCTAACACACTAGTGGGTACATTTACTAAGATGGGAGTTCAATTTTAGGTGTGATGTTGCCTATAGCAACCAAGACAATTCCATATATTAACTTCTGGAAGATGCAAGAGAAATTATCAGTTTAATGTTTGGTTGCTATGGTCAACATTCTATCTTTAACTACAACTCCCATCTTACAATATTTACTGCTATGTATGTGTACAAGGAGAAGTAGGCCAAAGTAATGTAGTGTATGTTATTTGTGTTTGTTTGATGTATAGAATAACACCAATATCTCACAACAAAAAAAAAACATGGTATGTTAAACTTGACGGACAGATGAATAAAATGTCTAACTTAAAATAATGAAAGCAATGTTACAATTCTTTTTTTTTTTTAAACATTTCTTTCTTTATTGAAGCATTTCCGTAAAGAAATTAGCAGTAGTTATTACAGGAACATTGTGGGGAATAATAGAAAAAAACCCATAATGTAATAGATACAAAACATAATGCGTGATGTAGGGAGGAGTACAAAAAAGGGTAACATGTACAATATCATGGAATAACAAACGACACCCACAGGTACATTCTGGACCTTCAGAGAGATGGGAACACGACATGACTGCTAGCCAGCGCTAACAAAAGTTATGGGAGGGTCTCTGAGAAAAATTCTGGTTTCATACCAGAGTGTACTGTGAAAACATAAGCTAATGGCCTCTCTAGTATGGGTAGGTAATGTTTCAATAAAACTTTCCCATGTTGCGAAAAAGGATTCGGTGCGAGATTCTTTTTGGAGGGAGGCCTCCAACCAGTCCATATGACAGATAAAAAATAATTTTTCCTTGAATATTTCTAGAGTCGGGACGGAACTATGAACCCACATGTGCAAAACAGCTTTTCTAGCTGCCGATGAGATTGCTAAGAGTAATTTTTTAACGGCTTTGGGAGCTCTGGTACCAGGGGGTACAATGCCAAATATAGCCCATTCCGACGTAAAGGGGATGTAGTTCACTAAATGTAGGGAAGCAAAATGCCAAACTGCTAACCAGAACCGTCTTAATAGTGGACAGGCCCATAAACAATGATAAAGGTCTGCCGATTGATGGCCAGATTTGGGACAAGAAGGATTGCTCAAAAGGCCTATTAAGAAACCTCTATGGGGAGAAATATAGGATCTGTGAAAGATATAAAGATACATTTCCGTGTATTTAGCAGCGGGGAACATAGCTATTGAAAAATGTAGCATGTGCAGTAACCCATCAATATCTAAATTAGGAAAATTTTCCAACCATTGGGCTATCCCAGTTTTATATGTAGAATGGTCTATTATAGTGTGATGGTGTTTATAGTAAAAGGAAATAGCACCTTTGGATAGTTCCGGTCGCAATAACATTCGGTCCAGTTGATTATCCCAATCAGTCGCAGGTAATAGTCTGGAAACCGTGCTAACATAATGTTGGGCTTGAAAAAAAGCAAAGTTCTGGGGGCCAATATATGGGTATTTAGATAAGGCCTCCGCGTAAGATAATGGTTTATGGGATTCAAGATTGATTAGCTGGCCTATACTGCAAATTCCTAATGATTTCCATTCAGTGAAAGGATAGGTGGCCTCTCCATTTTGGAAACCCAGATTTTGTAAGAAAGGCAAGTGAATAGATAGGTGTTTGTGTAATTTATATTTATGTCTCAGGGATTGCCAAAACTTTCCTCGTAGTCATTAGGAGGGGATTATTAATTAAATCAGTAGAGATCTCAGCATCGGTTAAGTGTAGAAAAGCTATCAGGGACACATGAGGAATGAAATTTTGTTCGAGAAGTGAGTCAGTGTAAGTTTGGGTACTAGATAACCAGTCCTTGATATAGCGAACATGGGAAGCATAGCTATACGTCAGAATGTCTGGAAAATTAACTCCCCCGTTTGTTTTAGGTTGACCTAATTTAAATAGACCAATTCTCGCGCGCTTATTGTTCCAAATAAATTTCCTAAAGGCCGATGTTATCTGTAGGAGATCCTGTCTAGTCTAGTGTCTAGTCTAGTGTCATTTTAATTATATTTGTCCTTCCTAAAAAGGAAAGTTGTAAATGGACCATCGCCCCAAGATCCCCCGTAATTTTAGAGAGCGTTGTCTTGATATTAATATCATAGAGATTTGCAATGTTTTTGGGAAGGAGAATACCCAAATACGGGAGTTTCCTTCTCACCCAGTTCAAAGGTAAGTGTGCCGCCCACGAGGGTCTATAAAAGCCTTGTTTCAAATAAAGTGCACTAGATTTTTCAAAATTAATAAAAAAGCCAGAAAGAGACCCCACCCTATCAAGCAATTCTAGCAGCGGTTTAAGGGAGTGTTTAGGATTGGACATGTATATCAAAACATCATCCGCAAATGCAGTAAGTTTCACTTCCGTCGTACCAACCGATATACCTTTCAAGGTCGGCCAGGAGTCAATTATGCGAAGTAAGGGGTCAAGGGACAAATTAAAAAGTAGGGGAGATAAAGGGCAACCTTGGCGGGTGCCTCTAGACATAATAATGGGATCACTTCTTGTGCCGTTGACTAAAAGGAAAGTCGTGGGAGAGCTATAGAAGAACTTTATAAGATTAATGAAATCTGGGCCGAAATTACGAGTTAATAAAACTTTAAATAAAAAGGGCCAGGATACCGTATCAAAAGCTTTCTAAGCGTCAAGGCTCAGAAGCATATTGGGAATGGTGGGATTGTTGTTGGAAGCAATTATAGAAGCAATGGCTGTACGAATACCCTTAACTAATTGTCTGCCCCGGGTGAAACCTAGTTGGTGAGATGAGCAAAGAGAGGAGGAGAATATTTGTAGTCGGGAGGACATGATTTTGGACAGAATTTTAAAGTTCACGTTTAGCAAAGTAATGGGACGATAGGAACTCAACAGTGTAGGGTCGCGGTCGGGTTTTGGAATAAGGGTGGTAAAGGCAGCATTAAAAGAGGGATAGGATGGGCATTTTTTATGTATAGTGCGATAAAGTTCTAATAAAGTCGGTACAATGTCAGTAGATAGGATTTTAAAATAATCTCCCGAAAAACCATCCGGTCCCGGGGCTTTACATGTATGTAGGGAAGAGATTGCTGACCTTATTTTCTCTTCAGTAATTTCCGAGTCCAAAAGGTAAATTGGCCTCTCTGATAATATCGTCTAAAGACTCTGGGGTCAATGGTCTAGCGGAGTATAGATTACAATAATAGTCATGAAAGGCTCTAGATATGTCAGAAGTTCTTGTCAGACAAGAGGAAGTTCCAGTCTCTTTAATAGAGACGATATGGTTTCTCCGTTTATATCCTTTAGTTAGTGAGGCCAATAAACTTCCCGTCCTGGCACCCCACCTATAATATTTATTTTTCGTAAAGTCCAAACGCGATTGTGCTTGGGAAAGTAGGACATTTTCCAATACAGATTTAGCTTGATTATATATAGTGAATTTTTCTTCCAAGGGGTCTGCCACATATTCAGCAAATGTAGTCTGCAGTGTATGGGAGAGGGAACGATACTGGTCTATTTGAATTTTATTACGACCGGACACATATGAGATGATACTTCCTCGCATCACAGACTTCGATGATTCCCAGAAAAGAACCGGGTTGTCCCAGTGGGCAATGTTATTATCTACATAGTCCAGCCAGTTACGTTTTAAGTTGTCCTGGAATTTTTCTGATTGGAATAAATATGTTGGAAACTTCCAAGTGCGGTGTGTGGGACTCGTATGTGGTAGTCTAAATGAGAATTCAATCGGTGCATGATCCGAGACCAATATGTCAGCAATATTTGCTGAGGTCACCTCGGATATCAAAGAGTCCGCTACTAAAAAATAGTCTATGCGGGAGACCGTGTGGTGAACCCCCAAATGGAAGGTAAAAGATTTATCTGATGAATTAAAAAGTCTCCAGACATCAGTCACCTGGAGTCCCAACATAAATTTCACAAGTGTAGACCAGATTGTAGAATGTCGATTGGACGGAATTGCAGTTTTATCCAAGGTTGGGTCATGCACCGTATTGAAGTCACCTCCAATCATCAGTGGAAAAGCCTCCCGCTGTTGTATCAAGAAAGTTATCTGTGTCAAAAACTCAGATACCTGAGTATTGGGAGCGTATTTGTTTAAAAGTGTATATGTAGCGTCTACAATCTTAACATCTATCAATAAATATCGACCATTAGGGTCCGAGACAGTGTTTAAAATGGTGTATGGGAGGTGTCGTGCAAAGAGGATAGCCACCCCTCTAGTCTTATTGGCATATGGGGCAGAAAAACAATCGCTCAACCAACCAGCTCGAAGCGAAGAACCATCACCCTCCCTCCAGTGGGTCTCCCGCAGAAAAATATTGTCTGGGCTAAATTTCTTAAGGTGGGTTAAAATCCTTTGACAAAAAACAGAAAATAAGGTTTGTTGGCGCTGGGCAGAACTGTGTGAATGTAGATTGGAATCAGCAGCCACCTGGTAAGGAGGTAGCCAGCCTCCTCAACAATTAGCAATTAGAAACAAACAAACACCAGGTCGGCGCTTAAAATCCAATAATGCTGCCAAATGTAATAAAACAGTTTATTAAGCTAGCAAAGAAAATAAAAAATAAATAAAAAAAACACACAAAAATGTTTTTAAAATTAACTAATAATGGACCACAATATTAGATATCACATAAAACTTAGGTGTATTGCACCTCAGATAATAGCATATATATGCCTGGAATAAAAACATATAAGAGTGGGTCACCAGTTTTCACCTAAGCAACTTTCAATAAATTGAGATTGAGTTCTAAGTTGTTCAGTCTCTCACAGTTCAGAAAGAATAAGTCCTCCGGCTGATAAATTCAGCCTCTGTAACCATATATTTAAGGTATATTTTTCCACGTATTGGATATGAATTGAAAGAACCGTACGGTTTCAATTACTCACTGAATCGCTGTCTTTGCTTTCCTATACACGGTGGGTGATGCAAAGCCGCTCTCTATCACCCTTTGCACGGGTGAGACATCCGTCGGCGGCACCCGCAGGGATTAGTTGTTTTCTTTAGCACAGCACGGTGTTAATATACTGAACCGCCGTGTATCATCCCTGGTTTGAAAGTAGCTATGCTCAGCAAGACAAGCTGATGGTGTTAGAGATGTGAAGAAGTAGGAAGTCCGGTCTCATCACAAGCGGGCTAATTGCCGGCAACAGGTTACAGACAGCTTGATATTGTTAAAAGCTGGTATATTTCTCCTGTGAGCACTTTGGTAGTCTCAGTGATAGTCTCAGTGACCCGTCCTCTGTACCCTCAACGCGTTTCTCCGCACCCCAGGCGGCTTCTTCAAGAGGCAAAGTATTCTCTTCTGAGCACTTTCTATCTTTTATACCCTGTGCTTTGTAATTAGTGAGAATAGGTGTGTACAAAATCACATCAGGTGCACTCATTCATTACTCCCTTACACAGCCAGGGATTAGCTCAGAGGATCAGTTAATATGGTCCATTATAAAAATTATAATTCTACCCATAATAATGATATACAGCCTAATACAATTTGATCATAGTAATTAATATATAAAAGAAAATTGTTGCTAAGCGGACAGAA
Source organism: Pseudophryne corroboree (assembly GCF_028390025.1). NCBI lineage: Eukaryota > Metazoa > Chordata > Amphibia > Anura > Myobatrachidae > Pseudophryne > Pseudophryne corroboree. The sequence continues at coordinate 637,623,936 of NC_086445.1, read as the reverse complement.
CAAAATTACATAAGTTTATGAAAATCTATAAAGCCACATGTCTAAAAACACATACACCTCATAGAAATAGAATATACAGTCATTTCATTTCTTAATCACAGTAGTGACATAGCAATAGTGTAATAAAGCACTTTGAATACTTAAGATGTAATTTAATAAATGTTATATTGATATAGAAAAATTTTTGGGATCAGAAATAATTAACCAAAACGTAACATAATATTATGAAAATACACCCGCCCCTTAATAATATTGTGCCTATAAATCTATATAGCGGGGCCACAAATTAACTAAATAATAATATAATTATTTAAATTTTAAAAATATATTATTAAGTATACTTTATAATCCGGAACCAGAGATCTCAAATTAAATAGCTAAGCACCCAAAAAGCGCGATCAGACCTGAAAGATGGCATGCCGCTAGCTGTATAGGGGCAATGCCAAGTCAGATCGCGGTCATGGGAGCCGGCAAAGCACATTGAATTAACCAAATCAATTATACCATATAACAGAAAGAGAAGCTAATAAACTTCCGTTTCATCGGAACACAGACAGGGTCCACCATCCCGCCCCCCCATATGTGGGATCGGAACTAAAAAGACCGACCCAACCAACATCAGAAAAAACAAACAAAGATACAAAAGAATCTAAATAAATTCTAGATCGATTGTTTCATTTAACCCTTGTGGTTTCAATGTTTGTAATTTCCAAATCCATGCAGCTTCTTGACGACAGAGTGTTCTAAATCTATCTCCACCTCTGGGGGTAACCTTAATCTGTTCAAGCCCAATTACTTGGAGACAAGCAGGATTATTAGCATGAGCTTCTGCATAGTGACGGGAGACACTATGGTTCATATAGCCCTTAAGGATATTTCTCCTATGCTCCATAAAGCGTAATTTAAGTGCCCTAGTTGTTCGCCCAACATAATAAAGCTGGCACGAACACCGCAGTAAGTACACTACAAAATGCGTACTGCAATTAATAAAGGTTTGTATTTTAAATTCCTTTTTTGAAACAGACGAAGAGATTTGTTTGGTTTTATTAACAACATGAGTACATGTAGTACACCTGTTGTGATTACATCTAAAGAAACCAACTACTTTTGAACCCACTAATGTTTGTTGCTTACTCATCTCAGTATCATCACGAGACCTCTTGAAAAAGCTGGGAGCCAGTATGTTTCTAAGATTTTTTGCCTTTTTAAATATAATCGTAGGATTTGTAGGAAGAGCAGTACTCAATATCGGAACAGTCAACAATAACTTGTAATTGCGTTTGATTATACAAGAAATTTTATTCGCTTTTACGTTATATTTGGATTTAAAAGCCAATTTAAATTCATTTATTTTATGAGTTTTTTTCTTATCATTTTTAGATCTAGAGTTCTCAATAGGTTTTTTTAGGGGGGGATCTTGTACCCTTATATTACAGGAATTTTCATTCACATCTCCAACCTCACTAGCTAATGGTACACTTTTTATCTTAAGAATATTCTCCCTATTCAACGTCTGTGAATAAGCAATAGCCTCTTCTAATATGCCCTCAGGATAATCACGTTCCCTTAAAGAAGTGATAAGTTCCTCAGCTTGTTCAGCAAATGTGCAGTCTAGTGTGCAATTACGTCTAATCCTGTACAGTTGACTTTTAGGTACATTATTTAACCAGCTTTTCTTATGATTACTCGTATATGGGATGTAACTACAGGTGTCAACAGTTTTTTTATAAGATGACACTAACAGTTTTTCCTCTACCACCTCCACCGTAACGTCCAAAAAATTAATACGTGTGGGATGGTGTGTATGAGTGAAGGATAAACCATATTTATTATTATTAAGAAATTCAACAAAATTAGTAACTGTGTCAACATCCCCTTTCCAAATAAAAAACAGGTCGTCGATATAATGGACCATATTAACTGATCCTCTGAGCTAATCCCTGGCTGTGTAAGGGAGTAATGAATGAGTGCACCTGATGTGATTTTGTCCACACCTATTCTCACTAATTACAAAGCACAGGGTATAAAAGATAGAAAGTGCTCAGAAGAGAATACTTTGCCTCTTGAAGAAGCCGCCTGGGGTGCGGAGAAACGCGTTGAGGGTACAGAGAGGACGGGTCACTGAGACTATCACTGAGACTACCAAAGTGCTCACAGGAGAAATATACCAGCTTTTAACAATATCAAGCTGTCTGTAACCTGTTGCCGGCAATTAGCCCGCTTGTGATGAGACCGGACTTCCTACTTCTTCACATCTCTAACACCATCAGCTTGTCTTGCTGAGCATAGCTACTTTCAAACCAGGGATGATACACGGCGGTTCAGTATATTAACACCGTGCTGCGCTAAAGAAAACAACTAATCCCTGCGGGTGCCGCCGACGGATGTCTCACCCGTGCAAAGGGTGATAGAGAGCGGCTTTGCATCACCCACCGTGTATAGGAAAGCAAAGACAGCGATTCAGTGAGTAATTGAAACCGTACGGTTCTTTCAATTCATATCCAATACGTGGAAAAATATACCTTAAATATATGGTTACAGAGGCTGAATTTATCAGCCGGAGGACTTATTCTTTCTGAACTGTGAGAGACTGAACAACTTAGAACTCAATCTCAATTTATTGAAAGTTGCTTAGGTGAAAACTGGTGACCCACTCTTATATGTTTTTATTCCAGGCATATATATGCTATTATCTGAGGTGCAATACACCTAAGTTTTATGTGATATCTAATATTGTGGTCCATTATTAGTTAATTTTAAAAACATTTTTGTGTGTTTTTTTTTTTTTTTTTTTAATTTTCTTTGCTAGCTTAATAAACTGTTTTATTACATTTGGCAGCATTATTGGATTTTAAGCGCCGACCTGGTGTTTGTTTGTTTCTAATTGCTAATTGTTGAGGAGGCTTGGCTACCTCCTTACCAGGTGGCTGCTGATTCCAATCTACATTCACACAGTTCTGCCCAGCGCCAACAAACCTTATTTTCTGTTTTTTGTTCCAAATTGCCAGAGGTTTGGGCAGCAGGTCAGCACTGTGTTTATACAATATGAATGTTGCTTGCTATGCGGACAGAATACAGCGTAGACATGAAGTACTAAAGAAATACACTTCTGAGAATGTTAATAAGAAAAAAGACAATCCAGTGTATGATGGATTTTTTCAGGATTCTAGCAGACTCGAGGAATTATTGAAAGCAGAATGTAGACACTGGTGGGATAAAACCACCCTTACTAAATATATTGAAAACAACAAAATTCCTCGAGGTCTGCGGATCTTTAAGAGTCTATCATTTCAGGATAATCCGGAACTGAGAATACAGTGGGAGAATGTTTTAGATAAATGTTCTATGGCATTAATGCAATTATTAATTGATTATAGAGAATCCAAACTTATAGAGATTGAAAAAGAGATTAAGGTGGTACAAGAACAATTGGTTAAACATAAGGAGGAGCCATATTATAAAGAAAGAGAAATAATAGTCAATAAGAGAATAGAAGAGTATGAGAGAGAGACGATTGAGAGGAAGGAAAAGAAATTTGCCAGAGATTTATTGGATTATCAGTCTGATTGTGTAAGAAGTTTTTCCAAAAATCAGAAACGGGAAAAACCACTCAATCCTCTGAACTCCAACCAAGAAAAGTCTCAATATGATGGGAGAACAGAGTATGGGGGAAGAGACGAATATTATTCCCCTAGGTCTACTGTCCAATATCAAAACCGTGGAAGGAACCAGATGAGAAAATCTCATTCATATCCATCAGGATCACCTGGGTGGAGGGAAGTTCGGTACAATAAATGGGAGAAAAAACATCCCCATAATAATTATTATACTAAATCAAAATATGAGTCTAAAACCCATCAGGAGTCTTTTTTAGACCCAAACAGGAGATTAGGGGATCTAGCCCCCTCCCCTCATTTTCAACACTACAACAGATACGAACCCCTGGCAGGAACCCCAAAAAGAGCAAGGGAACCAGAAGAGGAAGACGAGGGGGACAGAGGGGGAGGAAGAAAGAACCAACGATTCCATTAGGTGCTGATACGGTTTTTAACCTCTCCTCCAAACCCCTTAATCAATTGGAAATCAAGGTATTAGCTAAGGGTATGAATTTTGCCCCCACTACAAAGCCAATTTTTTTTGAATTATTTATAGAACTCAATAGGTATGTTAGGAGTCTATGTAGAAAAAGGTTTTTTGCATGCACCAATAATATATCAGGACTTGAGACACAAGTAATATTAGATCGAGATGATCAATCAGGTCTGACTATACTTAATGAGTTACTTATAGAGAGTGCAGCGTGTGAAACCCAGGCTATATCAGAAACTTTGATTTTTGACATTAATGACACTCCAGAACCTTTGTTTAAAAATAAATCTCAATTTTATCCTTTACAACATAGGACTAGTGCTATTGAAACTTTTTATATTCAATCTTTGAATGATTTTCGAACTTTATGCGATACTAAGACACATTCGTGTTTATATAATCTAAATAGTGAGGAACGGAAAGTCCTTAAATTACTAGCTAATGATATGACACTCACAATTAAACCAGCAGATAAAGGGGGGGGACTAGTGGTCCAGGACACATGTGATTATCTAAAGGAGGCTAAACGCCAATTATCGGACAAAAATTTCTATCAAGCATTAACTGCAGACCCCTCCCGTAAATATCAGCTAGAACTAAAAAAGCTATTAGAAAATGCTAAATTTGAGGGTGTGATTACTCAGGATGAGTTTAATTTCCTCTACCCCCTCCACCCTATCGTCCCGACATACTATCACCTCCCTAAAATTCACAAGACACTTCACGATCCCCCGGGGCGACCTATTATTTCTGGGATAGGGGGTCTTACGTCTAATTTATCCTATTACGTTGATCACTTTTTACAACCTTGCGCAACATCTCTGAGGTCCCATATCCGAGATACCACTGAGTTTATTCAATTAGTTGAAGGCCATAAATGGACCTCTGATTATATATTAATCACCTGTGATGTGCAAGCTTTGTACACTAATATTCCACATGTTAAAGGAGTGCAAGCTGTGGATACTGCACTCATTAAAACCGGAATGGACTCGGAGATGAAACGCAATTTTATCACTTCCGCTATTTATTTTATTTTAACACACAATCACTTTTTGTTTGATCACTGTCACTATCTACAGGTACTCGGTACAGCGATGGGGACCAGGTTCGCACCGAGTTTCGCTAACATCTATATGGGTGACCTTGAACAGACTCTTATCTGGGAAGGCCCCTACTCTGCGAACCTGGTCCTCTACTGTCGCTATATCGACGACCTGTTTTTTATTTGGAAAGGGGATGTTGACACAGTTACTAATTTTGTTGAATTTCTTAATAATAATAAATATGGTTTATCCTTCACTCATACACACCATCCCACACGTATTAATTTTTTGGACGTTACGGTGGAGGTGGTAGAGGAAAAACTGTTAGTGTCATCTTATAAAAAAACTGTTGACACCTGTAGTTACATCCCATATACGAGTAATCATAAGAAAAGCTGGTTAAATAATGTACCTAAAAGTCAACTGTACAGGATTAGACGTAATTGCACACTAGACTGCACATTTGCTGAACAAGCTGAGGAACTTATCACTTCTTTAAGGGAACGTGATTATCCTGAGGGCATATTAGAAGAGGCTATTGCTTATTCACAGACGTTGAATAGGGAGAATATTCTTAAGATAAAAAGTGTACCATTAGCTAGTGAGGTTGGAGATGTGAATGAAAATTCCTGTAATATAAGGGTACAAGATCCCCCCCTAAAAAAACCTATTGAGAACTCTAGATCTAAAAATGATAAGAAAAAAACTCATAAAATAAATGAATTTAAATTGGCTTTTAAATCCAAATATAACGTAAAAGCGAATAAAATTTCTTGTATAATCAAACGCAATTACAAGTTATTGTTGACTGATCCGATATTGAGTACTGCTCTTCCTACAAATCCTACGATTATATTTAAAAAGGCAAAAAATCTTAGAAACATACTGGCTCCCAGCTTTTTCAAGAGGTCTCGTGATGATACTGAGATGAGTAAGCAACAAACATTAGTGGGTTCAAAAGTAGTTGGTTTCTTTAGATGTAATCACAACAGGTGTACTACATGTACTCATGTTGTTAATAAAACCAAACAAATCTCTTCGTCTGTTTCAAAAAAGGAATTTAAAATACAAACCTTTATTAATTGCAGTACGCATTTTGTAGTGTACTTACTGCGGTGTTCGTGCCAGCTTTATTATGTTGGGCGAACAACTAGGGCACTTAAATTACGCTTTATGGAGCATAGGAGAAATATCCTTAAGGGCTATATGAACCATAGTGTCTCCCGTCACTATGCAGAAGCTCATGCTAATAATCCTGCTTGTCTCCAAGTAATTGGGCTTGAACAGATTAAGGTTACCCCCAGAGGTGGAGATAGATTTAGAACACTCTGTCGTCAAGAAGCTGCATGGATTTGGAAATTACAAACATTGAAACCACAAGGGTTAAATGAAACAATCGATCTAGAATTTATTTAGATTCTTTTGTATCTTTGTTTGTTTTTTCTGATGTTGGTTGGGTCGGTCTTTTTAGTTCCGATCCCACATATGGGGGGGCGGGATGGTGGACCCTGTCTGTGTTCCGATGAAACGGAAGTTTATTGGCTTCTCTTTCTGTTATATGGTATAATTGATTTGGTTAATTCAATGTGCTTTGCCGGCTCCCATGACCGCGATCTGACTTGGCATTGCCCCTATACAGCTAGCGGCATGCCATCTTTCAGGTCTGATCGCGCTTTTTGGGTGCTTAGCTATTTAGTTTGAGATCTCTGGTTCCGGATTATAAAGTATACTTAATAATATATTTTTAAAATTTAAATAATTATATTATTATTTAGTTAATTTGTGGCCCCGCTATATAGATTTATAGGCACAATATTATTAAGGGGCGGGTGTATTTTCATAATATTATGTTACGTTTTGGTTAATTATTTCTGATCCCAAAAAATTTTCTATATCAATATAACATTTATTAAATTACATCTTAAGTATTCAAAGTGCTTTATTACACTATTGCTATGTCACTACTGTGATTAAGAAATGAAATGACTGTATATTCTATTTCTATGAGGTGTATGTGTTTTTAGACATGTGGCTTTATAGATTTTCATAAACTTATGTAATTTTGTTCTGTCCGCTTAGCAACAATTTTCTTTTATATATTAATTACTATGATCAAATTGTATTAGGCTGTATATCATTATTATGGGTAGAATTATAATTTTTATAATGGACCATATTAACTGATCCTCTGAGCTAATCCCTGGCTGTGTAAGGGAGTAATGAATGAGTGCACCTGATGTGATTTTGTACACACCTATTCTCACTAATTACAAAGCACAGGGTATAAAAGATAGAAAGTGCTCAGAAGAGAATACTTTGCCTCTTGAAGAAGCCGCCTGGGGTGCGGAGAAACGCGTTGAGGGTACAGAGAGGACGGGTCACTGAGACTATCACTGAGACTACCAAAGTGCTCACAGGAGAAATATACCAGCTTTTAACAATATCAAGCTGTCTGTAACCTGTTGCCGGCAATTAGCCCGCTTGTGATGAGACCGGACTTCCTACTTCTTCACATCTCTAACACCATCAGCTTGTCTTGCTGAGCATAGCTACTTTCAAACCAGGGATGATACACGGCGGTTCAGTATATTAACACCGTGCTGCGCTAAAGAAAACAACTAATCCCTGCGGGTGCCGCCGACGGATGTCTCACCCGTGCAAAGGGTGATAGAGAGCGGCTTTGCATCACCCACCGTGTATAGGAAAGCAAAGACAGCGATTCAGTGAGTAATTGAAACCGTACGGTTCTTTCAATTCATATCCAATACGTGGAAAAATATACCTTAAATATATGGTTACAGAGGCTGAATTTATCAGCCGGAGGACTTATTCTTGCTGAACTGTGAGAGACTGAACAACTTAGAACTCAATCTCAATTTATTGAAAGTTGCTTAGGTGAAAACTGGTGACCCACTCTTATATGTTTTTATTCCAGGCATATATATGCTATTATCTGAGGTGCAATACACCTAAGTTTTATGTGATATCTAATATTGTGGTCCATTATTAGTTAATTTTAAAAACATTTTTGTGTGTTTTTTTTTATTTTATTTTTTTATTTTCTTTGCTAGCTTAATAAACTGTTTTATTACATTTGGTAGCATTATTGGATTTTAAGCGCCGACCTGGTGTTTGTTTGTTTCTAAAATCCTTTGACGCTTAATGGGAGAATTGAGCCCTCCAACATTCCATGAAAGACATTTGATTGAGTTGTGGGGGGGTGAGTACGGTAAATTGTAGGTATTATTTGCCATCAACCAATTCCAATCTTCGCTGCGCAAGGTCTGTAGTGCAATCTCATAGATATATGGCGGGGTCCCCTATCCCAGCGAGTAGGGGGCAACCCACAAAACACAGTCACGGCTACGTGTTCCCCTCCCTCCACCACCATTGCACCGAAGTGCAACACAAAAAATTGATAGTATAGCAGTTTCAACATATCACAAGTACCAAAAGACATAGAATCATGCTTCAATAACCTTTTCTGAATTTTCTCAAACCAAAAATTGTCTTGGAGGGTCACAGTAACGGCACTGCGACCAACCATTAGAATCAACAAAAAATAAACAGTGAATAGAAAAAGGAAAGCCAGTTTCCTAAATGATAACATAACAACCATTATCCCAGGAGAGGCGTATGAAAAGCAAAACCCCGACCCCCACCGCCAAATGGATAATAGAACTAAGAAAGAAGAACATCACATATTTCAGCATAAACATTCAGCGATTGGGAGACCTCAGGGATGATGCTACTGGTGAACTCAGTGGAGAGGGAGAGGGCAAAAAGTGTCTACGGGCCTCGTCTGGGTCATCAAAAAATAATGTACGGCCATTATCAGTGACCCTCAACTTAGCAGGGTAAAGAAGGGCAAAACATTTTTGCGATTCCACTAGGAATTTGCAGACTGGTGAGAATGCCCTGCGTTTTTGGGTAACCACCACTTAAAAATCCTGAAAAATTATGATGCGGTTACCGTCAATGACCAATTTGCCCAATTTCTTATATGCTCGTAATATTATTTCCTTCGTCCTATAATCAAAGTAGCGGGCTACCACCGGTCTAGGAGTAGGATTAGGACCATCCCTCTCAATCCCCACCCTATGGACTCTCTCAACCTGGGGAAACTCCATCTTGTCAGAAATACAAAGAGCAGGAATCAATTGAGATGCCAGGTAGTCTCCCAGGAGGGAGGGTTTGATATGTTCCGGGATACCAATAAAACGGAGGTTACGCCTACGGTTCCTATTCTCTAGATCATCTAGCTTTTCTTGGAGCTCCCGAATCATGCCAATGGACGAGTCAACCGAGGACTCCACATTGTGGACCGTGTCCTCTAAGTCACTAACTCTCTACTCCACCTCCGATATTCTCGAAGTATTTGAGGCCACTTCTCGTAGGGTGGACTGAAACAAATCTCTAAATTTGTCTAATTTCCTATCAATATGGGGCATGAGTACCTATAGAATTTCATTAGCAGTTTGAGACACCGGGGGTATCGTGTCAGGTTGGGGTGTAGGGCAAGATTCCCAGCCATATTCATTGTGGGTTGCGAATGAGAAGGGGAAAAACCACAGTTTTTTTGTGACATCTTTTTGACCATATTGTCAGAAACAGTCCTATTTAGAAACCTCTCCATCAATTATTAAGTGCCTAGGAGGGAAGATCCAGAAGGATCGGACACGGTTCACCAGTAAATAGAAGTATCAGATGTAATACATCTGAAATCGTAAAGTATAACGCCCCAAAGGGATAAGTAAAATTTCACATTACAAAATATAAGTATCACACTCCCTGACTACAGAGTAACTGATCTACGAGTAACAGACACAGATAGTAGGGATGATGTGTTGTTAACACCAAAATGGTGAATATCACAAATAAAGGAATAATAATGAACAAAATAACTGAGGAAAAAAATAAATACAAAAATAAAATAAAAATAAAATAAAAAATTATATATAAAGATATAAATAAAAAATATATAGGCACTACCGGTATATAAAGATGTACGAGTACAGCCTATATAGAGACAGTATGGAGAAACAGATGAGAACAGGTGAGAACAAGTGGATGGAGATGGGAGATAGAGCTACAGGAGGGGAGAGGACAACGCAATAGAGGGGAACAGAAAAAAGAAGGGTAAGAGGAGGAAAAAAAAAGTATAATCAACAGAGGGGGGCACGTCAATGGTACCAAGCAGGACCTCAGTGGAGAGCAGTTCAGCAATGTCCTGTCATCTCCGCAGTGTCCAAGGTCAATGGCAGCAGCCGCAGGGGTCCAGGACCACAGTACCCAAACGGCAGCACCACAAGTCCAGGGCACCACAGCAGAGCCAGAGATGCAGTACGGTCGGCCACCCAGAAGTTCAACATGGCTGTAGGTGATGCGGAGGTAAGCCAGTAAGGGCAGAAGACTAGGGAGGCTGCAGGGTTATTAGGACTTCTCAGGAGGAATGTAGCCGCAGGTCAGACAGCAAGCACATAGGTACATCCGCAGCGGGAATAATAAAAGCCATATATGACCCACATGTGCATGGTGGGAGTATAAGGGTCTCCAGTAGCAATAGCCCCGTCAGCCAGGTCCCCCCAAGTAGCGTAGAGGCACAGCAAGATTCATGGGCTGTGTAATTAGCCAGGCACAGCTCTCCACACAGGGCAGCCCTCGTTACAGCAGAGCAGGCGTGGGGGTAGCACTGTATAGGTGGGAGATCAGGGAGGCTGCAGGATCAATGGGTCCCATTAGGGGGAATGCAGCCACGGGTCAGAGAGCAGGCTAAACTGGTAGCCAGAACCCTCAAGCTTGTGGTGTGAGTATAGGGTTCTCCAGCCCGGCCTTCTCGCAGTAACCTCGCTAGCCAGGTCCCCCCAAATAGTGTGCAAGCACAGCAGGAGTGAGGGCTCTGCAGCTCTCACATCACACCTCCGGACAGCCAGCACAACACACTAGGCAGCCCTTATATCAGTACAGCGGGCGGGCACAGACAGTCAGCCATTGGGAGAAGCGCGCACGCGGGGGGGGGGGGACACTCACACGGGGCAGCAGCTGGGCAGTAGTAATACCAGGTGACCTCTCGCCGGAGGATTGGGAGAATATCAGGTGTGCGTGTCAGGATCAGCGTCCCTGGAGATATCTGTGGGAGTATGCAGGGGGGAAAGAAGAGCCACCAGAGTCAGCCTACCATACGCTTTTACAAGGCAGGAGGTGTTTGGGGACACCGTCACTCCGTTGCTCCATACAAGGCCCCCAAACTTCAGTACCAGCCAGTCTCACACTGTAAGCGTGTGAGGATGAAGAGAGCCACAGCCAGTGGAGAAGATGTAGCGGGCAGCCGCCAGCGGAAGCCAGCAGGGAGGAGAGGAGACCCGTCAGGACCTCACACTCCAGCGCCTCACGCCAGCGTCCGCGGTCAGCCCACTCAGCAGTGCACGAGCCCACAGCCGGACAGTGCACAGCCCCACAGCGGCAGGGCTCAAGCGCAGGAGGGAGCGCCTCATACGGATCCAGCAAGGCAGGAAGTCTGATCCGGTAACCGCCGCCACCCGCAAGAGGAGCCAGTCACGTGGAGGCAAGTGGGCAGAGAGAGTCAGCCGCTGGACGTTGAGAGAGAGAGCCTCCGGTCCTAACAGCTGCGCCGATCAATTCCGAGGTCTCCCCCAGGTAAGAGGATGCAGGCGGTACGGGTACAGGGACAAGGAGAGGGATAACCCCAGCCGCGGACAGCCGAGTTCACATGGCGCACCAGCAAGATGGCACCAAGTAGATTTTCAGCTCAGGGGGGCTAAACGTTTAGCCAGACTCCGGGGTGAGGAAAGACTTTGCTCCATGTTCACAGACAGTCCAGACGTGCCTTGCCTGCTCACCCTTCCAGATATATAAGTTACACGGCCGGGCAGCAGTTGAATAGTCACCTGGAAGGATTTTACAGGGACGCCAGACACAGAGCCGAGTAAAAAGCGGCCTTCATGGAAGCCCCGCCCACCAGAAGTCCAATGTTACAATTCTATATAAAAATATGTATGCTAATTGTTGGTGTAAATCTGTAGATGGGCTGACTTCAAGTGCCGGCTGAAGGGTAAAATGTCTGCGTGATGGAGATCTGCAAGGGAAACTGGTGGAGGCAGACTTCCTGAGAGACTGGAATACACGGCTTTGGAGGAGCTTGCCTTGGGCTGCGTGGCCGATAAGGAGGTGGCAGGCATGTCCGAGATGGACACAGACATGCCTGCCCTTGAATCTCTGCATGTCTTGCCAGGTTAAAATTTTATTAATATGTTAATAAATGTAAGCTGATTTACAATTGGGACTAATAATGTTATTTTTTTTTGTCTCCTTTTCAAAACACAGCACAGGAGGTGCAGCTCACCGAGGCTGGGGAGGGTGTTTTTGAAACCATCTCTGATGTGGGCCCAGTCAAGCCCACCACCCCGGGAACACACAAGGCACCCCCCAACCAACTCTCCAGGAGCTTCTGTTGGCCATCCGACACCAAGGCCAACCTAACGAGTTTCACCAACAGATGCTCCTGGAGGTCTGTGAGCTCACCTATACTGTGCGTCAAGGCATGTGTGAGGTAACCTCCATTCTTTGACCCATTGCCCAAGGCATGCTGGCCATCCATGGCCAGACTCTCAAGGAGCCAGCAACACCTGCCCCATCCCCTAGCCCTGCCCAGGAACAACATCTCACTGGACAGGGCCCTCGCAGATCCACACGCAGAAGCCATTCCCCAGAACCAACCCTTCAGCCAGCAAAAAAAAGGGGAAGACAGTGATTTTTCTCCCCAGATGCACTCCTTGGTTCCTGACACATATTCTTTGGGACATAGTGGATTTGTTCCATGGTGTGCAGAACAAGAATGTCCAAATCCATCCTGCCAAATGGGGTTTCTTTTTTCTCTCTCTTTACCTGGCTGCAATTGAGTAGACTGTGAATTTGGGTCAGCTTCCTCTTCTGTTTCTGGGCCTGATTGTTGTGTCTGGGTACTCGGCCCAGTTTCTTCTTCTGTCTGGCTCACATATTCCTCATCCAGGGTACTTGGACCAGCTTTTTGTTCTGTTTGTTGCAGAGATTGGGGTAACTGCCTACTGGGTACTGTAAGCTTGTTCTCTGCACAGCCAGGTACTTGTTTTGTGAGTATTTAGCTAGAAAATGCTGCTTGCGATTCAATTTGCAGTAGCGATCAGATCTGAATTACCCCCATAGTGAGGGCTATCAAGGAGACCGTGGCTCCTTTGATGCTAGAGCAGGTGGATTCCTTCAAACAAGCTCTGAAGGAGGCTGATGAAAGTTTTGTGCCGCTGACACAGGGAGGCCATTCTAATGAGATACGACTGGGTGAGACTTTTTCTGATGTTTCAGACCTTAAGCAGCATTATGATGTTATTTATAAATAGTGGAGGTGCTACATGACTGAAATCCTAAAAAAAACTGCAAATTGTGATAAGAATATCCCGATTGGTAAGTATCTACTTTATATTTATTCAATTAATATAAGATGGGGAGGCATTGTGCAGAGTCATAGGAATTCAAGATGGTAACTGTAAATCAAAATGGCATCATACACTGGAATTGTTTGCAATTTTCTTACTATCCATCATACAAAAGTGTGTTTGATGGCAATTTTGATGTTTTGTAGATTAAAAACTTAATGTTTAATATCAGAAATAGGCTTAAAATCAATATAGGAGAGTTATTAAAATAGTTTTGACGCTTATAGGGGTATATGCAATTAGCGGCGAATCGCGGCAATTTTTCGGCCGTTTTTTAATTTGACACAATTCGACCGTCTAATTTCGGCAAGTGGGTGCCGAAATTGACCATATTCAATAAAAAACGGATTTGACAGTCCAGCTGACGAAAAACGGCCGATTTGACGGATTTTGTTCCGATTTTAAAAAACGGGAAAAAACCCGGAAAAAAATTGCGTGGGATCCCCCCTCCAAAGCATAACCAGCCTCGGGCTCTTCGAGCTGGTTCTGGTTCTAAAAATCCGGGGGAAAAATGGACAGGGGATCCCCCGTATTTTTAAAACCAGCACCGGGCTCTGCGCCTGATGCTGGTGGAAAAAATACGGGGGACAAAAAGAGTAGGGGTCCCCCGTATTTTTTACACCAGCATCGGGCTCCACTAGCTGGACAGATAATGCCACAGCCGGGGGTCACTTTTATACAGCGCCCTGCGGCCGTGGCATTAAATATCCAACTAGTCACCCCTGGCCGGGGTACCCTGGGGGAGTGGGGACCCCTTCAATCAAGGGGTCCCCCCCCAGCCACCCAAGGGCCAGGGGTGAAGCCCGAGGCTGTCCCCCCCATCCAAGGGCTGCGGATGGGGGGCTGATAGCCTTGAGAAAATTGAAAGAATATTGTTTTTTCCAGTAGTACTACAAGTCCCAGCAAGCCTCCCCCGCAAGCTGGTACTTGGAGAACCACAAGTACCAGCATGCGGGAGAAAAACGGGCCAGCTGGTACCTGTAGTACTACTGGGGAAAAAATACCCAAATAAAAACAGGAGACACACACCTTGAGAGTAAAACTTTATTTCACACCTGCCGACACACACATACTTACCTATGTTGACCCGTCGACTGCCACGTCTCCTGATCCGACGATCCGGGGTACCTGTGAATAAAATTATACTCACCTCAATCCAGTGTCCAGATATAAATCCTCGTACTTGGCAAAAAAAATAAACGAACACCCGGATCAGCGGACTGAAAGGGGTAGGCTTGCTGGGACTTGTAGTACTACAGGAAAAAACAATATTCTTGTCATTTTCTCAGGGCTATCAGCCCCCCATCCGCAGCCCTTGGATGGGGGGGACAGCCTCGGGCTTCACCCCTGGCCCTTGGGTGGCTGGGGGGGGGACCCCTTGATTGAAGGGGTCCCCACTCCCCCAGGGTACCCCGGCCAGGGGTGACTAGTTCGATATTTAATGCCACGGCCGCAGGGCGCTGTATAAAAGTGACCCCCGGCTGTGGCATTATCTGTCCAGCTAGTGGAGCCCGATGCTGGTGTAAAAAATACGGGGGACCCCTACTCTTTTTGGGTTCCGGTATGAATGGTCGACCATGTTATGGTCGACAGTCATTAGGTCGACCACTATTGGGCGACATTGACATGGTCGACATGGACACATGGTCGACACATGAAAGGTCGACATATGAAAAGGTCGACATGAGTTTTTTAACTTTTTTTGGTGTCGTTTTTTGCGTAAAGTGACTGGGAACCCCAATTAGTGCACCGCGTCCCCTCGCATGGCTCGCCATGCTTCGGGCATGGTGCCTTTGCTCCGCTACCGCTTCGCTCGGCACACTTTACCATTCCAATCGTAGTCCATGTGGATCGTAAAGTATGGAAAAGTTCCCCAAAAGAAAAAAAAGTTAAAAAACTCACGTCGACCTTTTCATGTGTCGACCATTTTCATGTGTCGACCATGTGTCCATGTCGACCATGTCAATGTCGACCAATAGTGGTCGACCTAATGACTGTCGACCAAAACATGGTCGACCATGTGAACGGATACCCTCTTTTTGTCCCCCGTATTTTTTGCACCAGCACCAGGCGCAGAGCCCGGTGCTGGTTTTAAAAATACGGGGGATCCCCTGTCCATTTTTCCCCTGGATTTTTAGAACCAGGACCGGCTCGAAGAGCCCGAGGCTGGTTATGCTTTGGAGGGGGGACCCCATGCCATATTTTTCCGGGATTTTACCATTCCATCTAAAAAAAAAAAATAAAAAAAAAATATATTTCTAAAAATATATAAATAATACTTGTGCCTCCCAAAAAGACAAACCAAGTACCTAATCCCTTCTAATATAAATAGATATGCTATTACCAATAAAAAAAACACCAAAAAAACATGTTTTAAATTTTTTTTATTAGATTCACCCAGCAAAGTGTGGCGGATTGAAAATGACGAATTTACTGTCTAAAAGCACTGTTGTCGAATTTCCAAACTTCAATTGAATATACTTTTGGCGAATTGCCGCATTTGTACCATTGCAGAAATGTCGAATTTGACAAATGTCGAATTTCAAAAAGTCGAATTTTGAAAGTCCTTTTTTTGACGAAAAGTACTGAATTGCATTGTCGATTTTTTTTTTTTTGGCGAAAAAGTCCCGTTTTTCGACAATTTCGGGAATTCGACCGCAATTGCATATACCCCATAGTGAGTAAAATGAAAGAAATGGATAAATAACAAAAGTTTATATTTATTAATACCTAGTTATACAAGATATAAAAAAAAAAAAAAAAAAAATGAATATTACATTTAAAGTAATAGGGGTGAATTTAGAAACTTCAGGTTGTATTATGTCATTTGTCACATTTGTTTTTGCAGTTGCACATTAATGTGCAAGATAGTCCAACTTTTCTACAGCCACACTTATTTTTACAGATTTTGCTCATACATTTTATTAACTCTTTACAAGAATCTGCAATCTCTGGCAACTCCGACCATTTTATTTTGCATGATAAATCATCCAACCACCATCCCCATTCGTTTGGAGAGGGTGGACATATCAAGTAAAACATGCTGTTATAGTGCACCCTTGATTGGTGGCAGCTTTTCAAGAGGATGATTTTTTGTCATACTTGTCTTGCATCACTGACACTTAGGCTGTTACTTGTTGAACAGTACAACAATACTACAAATTTTTCAAAAATATTTTAAATATTGTCAGGAATGGAAGTTTGCGGTTTTGATATGAATGAAAATGCAGTAGTAGCTTCTTTAAAGAGAATCCATGTCTTCCAAGTAGACTTTTTTTGTCTTTCCTGTGAAACCAGGATTATTATCGCAGCTTGTAAAAGTATGAAATCCTAGTAAAGCAATAACCTTTTCTCTTCCAATTGCTGCAGTTATAGCATGAACGGGAATAAATCTGTATTTTTTCCCTGTTCCAAATGCAATCCAAATAGTTTCATGGCATTTATCTGACAGAGTAAAGAAGTATGCAATTGCTAAAACTAATACATCAGTATCTACAGAGCGTATAACAATATTTTTTAATCCGTTTTCTACCATGTCTTTGAAATGCAGTATTATCCTTGAATCATCAGCTTCTTCATGACCAGGACAAATCACTCCAATTAAGGAACTTAGAAGGACATTTACTAAGCAGTGATAAGAGCGGAAAAGTGAGCCAGTGGAGAAATTGCCCCATCAACCAATCAGCAGCTCTGTATCATTTTATAGTATGTAAATTATGGCTGTTACTTCAATGCTGATTGGTTGCCATCGGCAACTTCTCCACTGGCTCACTTCTGAGCTCTTATCACTGCTTAGTAAATGTCCCCCATAGAGTAGTAACTCTTTAACTTCTTCACTTGAAGTGGTCATAACGTGTTTTTTTTTTTTAATGGTATTTATTGCTAATGTTCCAAGTAGATTAAAGAACTCTTCTTTGTTACTTGAATTTCTTAAGAAATCTTGCCAATTTCTAGGTAATTTGACATGCAGTAGCACTTGTCTCCTGGTTCCTGCACCTCTCTTCTGTCTGGTTTCACATTTAATGCTTGGTGTAATATATCTATCCCAAATCGAATCAATTCTTTGGCAGCCAAAACTGTCAATGTCGTTACATATGTGAGAATGAAATGTGTAAATGTACAGTAGTAATCATTAAATGTCTTTGAAGACTGACGAGGCTCTGTCAGTTTGATGCCTCAATGTATTTCCAGTTGGGTTACGTGATTGTACATTAAAACAAAGCAGCTGTAATATCGTGAGAGATGGTTGAGTAACAACTTCATTGGCTTCAATATTTGCTCCATACACAGGTAACAGCATATTTACGATAGCGAGCAGGGAGCGTGGAACAGACTAAGGGGGACATTTACTAAGCAGTAATTAGAGCGGAGAAGTGAGCCAGTGGATAAGTGGCTCCATCAACCAATCAGCAGCTCTGTATCATTTTATAATATGCAAATTATAGATGTTACTTCAGTGGTGATTGGTTGCCATGGGCAACCTCTCCACTGTCTCACTTTTCTGCTCTTAGCACTGCATAGTAAATGTCCCCCTTAAACACTGGAAATTGATTATCAAAGTCACCATTGAATGAGTTTTGTATATTGAAGCATATCTTTTCTTACCACTTTCACAACACGCAATAAAGCAAGTTCATCTTCATTATGATCATCTTTACATGCTTGCAACATGGCGTCACCAACAGTTTTGTCATATGCTAAAATATACGCTCTACCAGACATGCAAGCCATCATGTATGGGAAGTGTGCAAGAATCCTCTGTCGTAAACGTGAAGTGTGTACATCAAGCATACATAATTGCTCATCTGTTCCTATAAGCTGGTTTAATCACTCTTTAAACATTTTTGTCAGGAAACTCATCTTAAAAACTGGTTGACTGTCGTTTGAATCTTTCATACATTTCTCCACAAAATTTACCAATTCTGCGAAAACTACACTCTGACATATTTGAACGCTATTGTTTTTTTCTGGCATTTCATTACTCCGAGACTTGTTGTACAGTGCTGCTAGGCATTTTGTGTGGTATTTTGCTTCTTGAGCAATCATGTTAACACTACTCAGTTTTGCAATTAGAACACTATTTCCTTGTTTGATGGCGTACTTTCTTATCATTTGGTCTACATGCAGCATAGTCACATTAAATAGATGATCCTTATTTTTTTTTTTTTGCAAATAGTTTTTATTGAAGTTTCGAAATAGGCAAAAAACAAGAAATTGCAGAAACATTACTATATCATCTAGTACCATCAGAGAAACATCCTCTGGAGAAACTCAGTACCACGTACAACAGAAAGACCCGTAAAGGGAGATATCTCTCCTCCACATATGCATCTCGTCTCCAGAGAAAGAAATATAAATAAGGCATAAAGGAGTATGGTCTAATACATTTCGTGGATTACAACTTCTTGAAGCAAAAGAGAAAGAGTAGAAGTAGTAGAGGAAAGAAGGGTAGCGGGAGGTAGGGAGAAAAAGATAGGGATTAGGAGTAGTGTTACTCTCAATGTAGAGGAGTAAAGGAAAGATAGCGTAGAAAGACAAGGTTTGGGAAGGGGGGGGGGGGCCTTCTCCTCCCAACCAAAGGAGCTTTAACCGTGATTTATATCATATAACTACTGGAGGCATGGCGGATGGGTTTCTCTTAAAGAGAGGATTTGTGATGTGTTGTGTCTTTGTATTCCAGCCATGGGCTCCAAGTAGCTACGAAGGAAGTGTTTCTCGTTTCCAAAGATAGAATAAGGTCTTCCATTGCCATATAGTGATCTAAGCGGGCCGTCCATTCACTCATAGTGGGGGACACTGTTGATTTCCAGTGGACTGGGATCACTGCCTTAGAGGCACTCAAAATATGGCGAAGTAGTGATTTCTTAAGGTGATGTCTAGGTATACGCGTGTGATTTAATAACCAAAAACCCGGGCAAAAGGGTAAGTCTTCCCCCAGGATAATGCTAGCTGTCTCCACCACCTTGCGCCAAAATGGTTGCAAAAGCGAGCATTCCCACCATATATGTAGTGGGGTACCTAATGCGGTCCCGCATCTCCAGCACGTGTTGGGTACTCCAGGATAAATTTTCGCAAGGATATTTGGGCATCTATACCACCTTGTAAGTACCTTGTAGTGAGTTTCCAAGACTAGCACATTTGTAGTTAATGAGAAGGTATTTTTATAAACACCTTCCCAATCGTCTGTGGTCACCAAACCCCCCAAGTCCAGCTCCCAATCCCTGACAAATTTCGGTTGGGAAGAAAATCTATGGTTCAAGATCCATTTGTAGAACGTGGAGAGAGTGTGTCTAGGGTATGTGTGGGAGAGGCACATCTGTTCAAATAGAGTCAGTGCTCGTATACCCTTTCCAGAAGAGCAAAAGGTCTGTAGATAATGTTTAATTTGGAGATATCTCCAGATTTCCTTATTGGGTAAATTCCATTTATTTTGCAGTTCGGGAAAAGGTATTATACCAGATGAGTCTAGCAGTTGATTAGTTCTCAGGATGCCCCTTTCCTGCCACAAATAGAACGACAGGGAGTGATACCCTGGGGGGAACTCTGGATTCCCAAACAACGGTGCGAGTGGGGAGGGGTGTGCTGAAAGATGCGGGAGGGAGCGTAAAAGGCGCCAGCACGAAAAGATGGGGCCAGCTAGTGGGTGCAATACCTGGGGGACCTTAGAAAGCCAGGGGGAGTTCTGGTTAAGAGAGGGAAGAGAGGCCAGTTCAATGTCTACCCATTGTTTCCTGTGGAGTTCTCTACTCCACTCCATGACCCTCGTAAGGAGTACTGCATGGTAGTAGGATAGAAAGTGGGGGAGCTGGAGGCCTCCCTGATGTTTTCGTCTAAAGAGGATCTCATGCTTAAATCGGGGTTTACGCCCCGCCCAAATGTAGTCTCTGATCTTTCGTTGTAGTAAGAGAAACCATGGTCGAGGGATAGTGACCGGCAGAGTTTGTAGTAGATAAAGAATTCTGGGCAAAATATTCATTTTGATTACCGCTATTCTCCCTATCCATGAGATTTTTTTCCCACCCCATTTGGAGAGGTCAGATTGAAGTTTTGATAGTAACGGGGGGAAATTTAATTGGTAAATCTGGGAAAGATCCCTGTGTAGGATTACTCCTAGATATTTTAATTGTGTTGGGTGCCATGCAAAGGGCGAGATAGATTGTAATACTTGGAGGCTGGTCTGGTCTAGTGTTAAATTCATTGCTGTAGATTTTGACAAATTAATTTTAAAATTGGAGAGAGTTCCAAAACGCTTGAACTCTTTAAGAAGGTTGGGTATAGAGGTCAAGGGATTAGAGATCACTGCAAGGAGGTCATCTGCAAACAGGGCAAGCTTGTACTCCTTCGTCCCTACCTGCATCCCTGTGATGTCAACATTCTGGCGGATGGCCCTCGCCAGGGCCTCCATGCAAAGCACAAAAATAAGTGGTGACAGAGGACACCCCTGGCGAGTGCCATTCCGTATCTGGAACGGGTCTGATAGTTCACCATTGATACGAACGCGTGCAGCGGGGCCGGAGTACAGGGCCCTAATTCTCTGGAGGCCTACCCTGCCCATGCCCATGTGCTCCAACACCCCCAGCAGGAAATCCCAGTCCACTCTGTCAAACGCTTTTTCTGCGTCTGTTGAGAGGAGGATGGAGGGGGATTTACAAGTTGATGCGTAATAAATTAAATCCAGCACCTTCGTGGTGTTGTCCCTGGCCTCGCGGCCCGGAACGAAACCCACCTGGTCCGAGTGTATTAGTTTTGGGAGTAAGAGTTTTAAGCGATTCACCATTAATTTGGCGAATAGCTTCAAGTCCACATTTAGCAGGGAAATGGGTCTATAGCTAGAACATTGTGACGGGTCTTTGCCCTCCTTATGAATCACTGTGATATGTGCTAACATAGACTGGGGGGAGAAGAGGGACTGGTCTGAAACCTGATTAAAGGCTCTAAGCATCAGAGGTAGCAAAACATCCCCAAATGTCTTATAATATGCTAAAGAGAAGCCGTCAGGGCCCGGACTCCTGCCATTCGGGGTGGCTTTGACAGCCTCTTCAAGCTCTGCAAGAGTGTAGGGGTTCTCAAGTGACTCGACTTCTTCAGGTGCAAGAGTGGGGAAATTAATTTCACGTAAGAACTCTGCAATAGAGGCCTTTCGGGAGAGGTCAGATTCTGCCTCCGTGGGGTCTCTTAGATTGTATAACTGGGTGTAATAGTGTCGGAAGGCTGCTGCTATCTCAGTCGTGGTGTGTTGTGTTGTTCCCGTATGTGATTTTACTTTAGGTATAAACGATGCCGCGCGCTGGGCCTGGAGAGCCCGCGCCAGTAGCTTCCCAGGCTTGTTCCCCCATAGAAAATAACGACTACGGCATTTCCTAGCTTCTAACTTCAATCTGTGGGACATAAGCGAGTCCAATTCCTTCCGCGCCTTTAGTAATGATTGGAGGTTGTCATCAGACATGGTAGATTTATGGAGAAGTTCTAAGGCTTGAATTTTTTGTAGCAAGGCCTCCCGTGCCGCCATATGTTGTCTTTTCCTATGGGCGCCCAGTTGAATAAGTTTTCCCCTTATTACACATTTATGGGCTTCCCAAACTACCACTTTAGAGATTCCGTCTGTGTCGTTAACTTCGATATAGTTGGCTATAGCCTCCCTTATCTGCTGCTGGCAAACAGGATCCTGGATGATCATCTCGTTTAGTCGCCACGTGTAGGAATTCGGGCGCGCAGGGGACAGACGTATTCCCAAAGAGACAGGAGCATGGTCTGTCCAGGACATGTTGCCCACAGCAGATGCCTCAGCCAGGTGCAAAAATCTATGCGGGATAAATAAGTAGTCAATCCTAGTGTAAGTATTGTGGGGGTGTGAATAAAAGGTAAAATCTCGAGAGGAGGGGTGTTGTATCCTCCAGACATCCATGAGTTGAAAGTTATGTAGAGTCCTCCTAACCCTACGGTGCAATTTGTCCGAATACCTAGGGGAGGGGTTGGAGGAGTCTAGTCTGGGTTCCAAGGACCAGTTTAAATCCCCGCCAAAGAGCAGAACCCCATTAATGTGGGGTTGGGCTTGTGTGAGAATTCTTTCCAAAAAGCCCGGCTGTGTCTTGTTGGGGGCATAAACATTAAGAAAGGTAAAAGCTCTATTGGCGATAGTGCAGTTTATAAGCAGAGCCCTGCCAGGGACAAGTTTAAGGCAAACTACATCTGCCAGGGCGACATGTCTGGCAAATAGAATCGCTACACCCAGAGTCTTACCCTCCACGTTATTGGAGAAATACCCTGTAGGGAAGTCTCGATTCCCGAGAGAGGGGGCCACCCCCTCTTTAAAGTGGGTTTCTTGCACAAAGGCAACGTCTGCTTTTTCGGCTTTCAATTCTCGTAAGGCCCTTGACCTCTTCTCAGGAATGTTGAGTCCCCTGGCATTAATAGAAACTACTTTTAGTAACGCCATTTACCTGTTCCAAAAAGAAATAGTAAGTCTGGTCTGACAACGGTCCCATCGGCATAGGGTAGGGCTTGGGCGTTGGTGTGCCTAGGTAGTTTTGGAAGGGAGGAGAGAACCTGAAGAAGAAAAGGGGAGAAAGTAGCGGACAGAAGAAGAACAATAGAACAGAAAAGCAAAACAATATAGAACATTTGAACAAATGAAGACATAACACCGCTCCTGGTGAAACGGACGACGGGGACAGTGTTCCCGTCGATCGTACCAGGACCAAACATTGCGGTGTAAGTGGGGTAACAAGGGAGGGACGGATCGGCCCTCCAACACGAACTGTGTCAGTGTAACATATTTAGCGACCACAACAATATGAACATTGCATGTCACAACAATAAGGGCAATACTGTAACCAAACTATGGTAATGCAGTCGAGACCGTGACAAAGTTGCTTCTATCTCACTCTATTCGGGGGACTGAGATGACTAGGTCCCTCGGGCATAATGTGACTATCGAATATAGAGACGGTGATCCGAGAGGCATCGTGTCCCACAACCTCAGGGTGCCTCAAGGGAGGGAGTCTTTCTGTAGGAGTCGTGGCCCCTCCCGCAGTGACTCGACATATTGAAGCAGTCCTCTTTATTCCAATCACTCGTGGGTAGTAAGAAAAAGATGCCACTCCAAAGGTGGGGTGCTTAGGTCTTCGTAGCCGAGTGGGATGGTGAAGATAACGGGGACGGAAGGGAGCGATTCCGTTTCTGTGCTGCTGAGGGGGATCCCACAGTCTGAAAAGGTATATCAGCCTGGGGGGGTTGGGGGGGGCGAATCCTCGAGCCTACGGATTGCCATTCGGGGACCTGTACTGGATCAATAGATAGGGTGGAGCAGAAGGGGGCGACATCCTCAGGGGTCCTGATCGTTGCAGACCGGCCATCATTAGTTGCTGTGATGCTGAAGGGAAATCCCCATCTGTATTTGATGTTGTTTTTGCGGAGGGCATCTGTTAGTGGTTTTAATTGGCGTCTAGACTGTAGGGTGTGGCGAGAAAGGTCCTGAAAGACCTGGATAGGTGAGCCGTTGAAGTCTAGGTCACCAGCGTTACGAAGTTTCCTGATTATCTCTTCTTTTTGGCTGTAGTAGTGTAGACGGCAAATAATGTCTCTTGGACGGTCGGACTGCAAGCCTCTGGGGCGCAGTGCTCTGTGTGCCCTGTCAAAGACGATGGGGTCGTTCGGGTCGGTTTCCAGGACTGCACCAAAGATCTTATTAAGGGCATCCGGGATGCTTTGCTGTGGTATGTCTTCAGGGATGCCCCTCACCCGCAGGTTGTTCCTACGACCCCTGTTGTCTATATCATCAAGATGGTCGTGCAACTTCTGAATCTCCTCTGCTTGAAGTCTGATCGTATCCACCAATGCGTGTTGGAAAGCGTTGGAGTCATCTCCCCTGGTCTCCAATATTTCAATGCGAGAGCCCAGCTGAGTCAGTTCCGACCGGAGTGAGGACACCTCAGAGTGGACCACATCTCGCAGTTTACTCTCCAAAGATGTGAAGTCCGCTTTAGTGGGCAGGGTCTGCAGGAGGGCGAGAACCTTCTGCATGTCCTGCTGTCCAGCGGGGCTCCTATCTGGTGTAATCACCCTGGGTTCGCCTTGCTTCTCTAACCTCTCAGCATGTGCCGGAGAGGAAGGCGTCGATGGAGTCGCCATATCTGTATCTTTCCGGAGATTGAGAAACCTTCTTAAATCTGCACGGGGGGTGACGCCAGACTGGCAAGCAGAGGTTTTCACTCCCCTACGTTTCCTGCGACTCATGGGTGGTAGGAAGGGGATTTGGGCGTCGGAACCTGCACGGCCAGTACTGGAGCAGGGGTGTCGGGCGACCCAGTACTTCAGGTCACACCTTGATTACTCCCCCGGACCCATATCCCAGGGCTTGGGGCTGATATTCACAAATCCCTATGTCGCCACCTTGTAGAAGAGAGTGTCATATGCAGTGGTGAGTGCGTTCGGTAAGTCGCTTAATTACGGACATGCCCGGGTGGATGCGTTATCATGTCGGACCTAGCGAGAGACTGCTGAGTCCGCAAGACAGATCTGTGGTCGTTTGGGTGGTAGAACGTGTCAGAAGGCGTCAGCCGGCATCCCTCGAGGCGGCCCTACATGGCGGCAGGAGGAGGCATCTATTTTCTTTTGAGTGGAGACTTGCTGGTCGTACTACGGTGAATATTCATAGGCAAGGTGCTTTGTTATAATACAGACAAGTATAACAATAGGAGAGGTGAGATGTGATAGGGATCCACAAGGGGGAGCCTCACTTCTCTATGACGGGCTAAGAATGTGCATTCAGGGTTAGGCTGGAGTTCTGTGTCGGCAGCTCCCTTCTCCGACACCTTAGTTGGCCGCAGGGCTAGAAATCCCCCCAGTTCAGCTACCCTTATTGTGGGTGCTTTTCTAGGCTGCTATTCCTGGCTGTTAGAGGTGACTGCCAGGATCCAAGATGGCGCCGCCAGGTCACCTGCTTCAGGTGCCTGTTATATGCCCCATATATATATATATATAGACCCCTCTTGCGGGGTACTCTCAGTGGTGGCAGTGGCTTGGGTCTCCGGAGCCCAGGAGGGGTCCCAGGAGACTCGCGAGTGCAGCGGCGGCCGCGTTCAGCCCCGGCAGCGGCACCACGTGACCGGCGTCTCCTGCACCAAGCTGACCGCCGGGTACACGGGGGATCGCCGCACCGCGCGGCTCGGCCAGGGAGAGACTCACCCAGGGAAGAAGCAGAGTGGTGAGTGGTGTGGGGGATCCAGGGGTGATGGGGACAGCTCCTTCTCGGCCCTCCGCCGCAGGGCGCCGAACTTCCGGTCTGGGGCTGCTCCGAGCGCGAGGTCCCGGCTCCAGCTAGCAGGGTAGGCCGCAACCCGCACGGGTACAGGGGGCACCCGCCGGCTCCGCAACCGCCCTGGTCGATGCTTGGGGGGCCCAGGTAGATAGATGGGGGGTAATAATTCCCCGAGTAAAAAGCAATTTAGCAGTTAAAACTGCTATTGACTCAGGAGCTCGTGTGCTGCACAGCCTCCTGCATCCACGACCAGGCCACGCCCCCCGATCCTTATTTTTTGCATAACCATCGCAAAAGAAGCCCGCATCTGAAGAAGTTGATAATCGATTACGACGTCCAGGCAATGCTGATGGCAAGTCTTCATTCTTTCCTTCAGAAAGTGTCCTTTTTTTGGCTCTTTCAAACATTGTCGAATTATATTTTAATGCACTTTTTGTGCCACCTGGCGTGTCTTTTTAAAAGTGTATCTTCTATTCCACTACTGTCTTCATCAAATATCTTTGTATTAATATCCATGGGTAAGGCATCAATACTGTCAAAGTTGCATACGTTTTTCGCAAGTGTTGCATAGCCAGCGTTACGTGAAGCCACGTTAGTATTATTTGCAGGACAGATAACATTTTCATCACTTGGGCTTTGGCACAGTATACAAATTGTCCACTCAACACTTTTTGATTTCACCTCACACAAGTCACTCTGAGAAACTAATCGGAATCGCTTTGCCATATTTAGTGTTTCACCTTCACATTCTCAAACCTGAAACAACATAAACACAGCATATTATACCTAAAAAGGCCTAAATTCATTGTTTTAAAAAGTAGACTAACTCTGAAGTTGCGATAAGAACAATCACTTGCACATAGGAAGGCCATCAATATGTCCTCATGTACTGATTCTTAGCCTATTTTTAACATGAAAAATTACATCCTTGACTGGAAAAGCATATAAATAAATTGATACCAAACACTCTCATGTATGATATGGAGTAAGAAAGTAAAATGACAATCCCAATATGTGACGTCATTTTGGGATTACAGTCACCATATTGAATTCACCTCACTTTGGGTGATGCCTCCCATCTTAATTGCATTGTTTATTCATAAGCTGCATTTCTACCAAAGGGGATATTCTTATCACAATTTGCAGTTTTTTATACCTAGCACCTCCACTAAAACAGGGATCCAGTCTTTAGGTTGACAGTAAGTAGGTCGCCACTGTCTAGGTCGACCACTATTGGTCGACAGTAAGTAGGTCGACATGGTTTCTAGGTCGATATGGACTCTAGGTTGACATGACAAAAGGTCAACATGAGTTTTTCACTTCTTTTTTTTCTTTCATTTTTTTTCATGTTTGAACTTTTTCATACTTTCCGATCCACGTGGACTACAGTTGGGAATGGTAACCTGTGCCGAGTGCAGCGGTAGCAGAGTGAGGCACCTTGCCTTTCGCTTGCCATGCAAGGGGGACATCGAGCACTAATTGGGGTTCCTGGTCACTGTGCAGAGAAAACGACACCAAAAAAGTAAAAAAAACTCATGTCAACCTTTTGTCATGTCGACCTAGAGTGCCTATCAACCTAGAAACCATGTCGACCTACTTACTATCAACCAATAGTGGTCAACCTAGACACTGTCGACCTAAGTCTAATCTACCTAACATACCACACCCACTAAAACAGCATCTGCATGTTTTGAACAAAGTTGATGACCTTCAAAATCTCAGGAACAACCTCCGCATTGTTGGTTTGCCTGTGTCTGTTAAGGGAGAGGCCTTGTCACATTTTATCACCGTCACACTCCTGGAGATGCTACAGATTTCTGATACCTGCGCTGACCTAGTTGTGGAGCTAGCTCATCGCATTGGCCTCCCCCGGATGGACTCTGGGGGTTGCCCTACAGTCACCATATTCCGCTGTCTTAACTTTCTTCGCCGGGAGGCGCTGTGGCAGGCTTCCAGGTGGAACCTTTCCATTGTCTGGGAGGGCCACAAACTATTTATATTCCAATACTATTCTGCTGAACTGAACAGGGCTAGTATTGTCTGCATAGTCACACCACCCCCCTCCAGCATGTTACGAAACTTCACAAATTTAGCCAAATAAGCAGGGAACCTCCACGGCCTATAGGAACCAGTGTTGATTACAGGAGAAAGGGAGAACCAAGTCAGGGCATGGTCGAAGAGGCACACAGGTTCAATCTGAGAATCATCAACTTTAGAGAGCAACCCAGCAGAAAGCAAAACGTAATCTATGCGGGACAGCATGGCATGAGCAGCAGACAAACAAGTGAACTCCTTATCAGTCGGGTGGAAGGATCTCCATACATCAATAAGATGAAGGTAAGAGGACAACTGGGTAATACCAATAGGTACAGGGCGTCGGTGTTTGATAGGTAAACGCTGCCAATCCATATAGTCAGAGGCACTATATTAAAATCACAACCCAAAATTAAAGTGGTATCAATTATTTTGAGTAGGCATTAGAAGCATATAAATTACAAAGTGTGTATTTCTCCCCAAATATAGTAACCTGTGAAATTACATAACGGCCATTAGGGACGGTGTAAAATCAATGTAGCTGAGGAGCAGTTTCTTTTTTAATAAGTGACCACCCAACGTTTCTTAGACGAGTAGGAAGCAACAGACAGTACCATGTAACCCACAGCGTTAAGTTTCATGACCTCCAGCTGTAACAAATTGACAGGCAGAGGCGATCGAAATTTTGGCGTCCCCCCGCAGAAATTGCGGGCACATGCGCTGTAGAGCCTGCTGCGCATGCACCCCCGGCCCCTCAGCAAAAATTCCGTATGAATCGCTACTTGCGATTCATACTGAATTTGCCCCCTAATCCACAAGTTCTCAAACTCTGTCCTTGGAACCCCACACAGTGCATGTTTTGCAGGTCTCCTCACAGAATTACAAGTGAAATAATTAGCTCCACCTCTGAACCTTTTAAAATGTATCAGTGAGTAATTAATTAACTTCTGCATCTGCTGGGTTACCTGCAAAAAATGCACTGTGTGGGGTCCTGAGCACCAGTTTGAGAACCTATGATCTAATCACCCATATAGTGATTCATCAGCTACAAGGAACTCTGGTCTTCTGCTGTACTGTTAACCCTTGTAATCCCTGCATTCCAGTTTTTTTTTTTGCATCAATAGTTTTAATGAATCACGGAAAAGGGAGGGATACAGAAAGTAGAAAGGGGAAAATAAGGAGAAAAATAAAATAAAACAAGGAAAACAAAAAATGGAAGGGAGAGTCCATAGACCAACTTCCACATTGGTTACATATACATAAACATAAACACATACATTACATCACACAAAGAAAACAGGCACAATACAAAATGCCAAAGCAAACAGTAAAGGGCCATACACACTAGACAATGATTGTGAACGATATATCGTTCACATCGTCTAGTGTGTATGGCCCTAGCGATGGCCGATGCGCGCACCCGTGTTCGGGGTGATAAAATCTGAATGACGAAACGCGTTGGCCAACCTGGCAGTGACCTCATACCAAGTTAAGCTAAAATCTTTTTACATATTCTAACTGGTATTATATTGTATTGTGTATACTGTTTTTATCCCATTTTTTAAGGAGATTTGCTGCTCAAATTTTATTAAATTTTATTATAGCTGTTAATCCATTTTTTATTTCTGTTTAATGTGTTAATAAATTTATTAGATCTACTGATTTTGATTATTCTTTTATCATATTATATATATATATATATATATATTTTTAGAACTACTTACTTTTATTGAATCTCTCTAAGACACCATTGGTCGCTATATCCCCCACCCCCCTGTGTGTTATTAATCTCTTGCTACAGGGAACCACCATCCCTGTTTTTGGGGGACAGCTGACGCCCTGTATTAACCCTTAGGGAGTTTCATTTATTTTGGATATATTTATACCTTTGGTTCTTAAATTGCTGTTGTTGTACACAAGTGGCGCAATAATCTCTTTTCTATTCTGATATATATATATAAAAAAAAAAAAAATATATATATATATATATATATATATTATAATATGAGGCAAGCAGCACACATAGCAATCCAGCAGGCGGAGTGCAAGGCTCATAAAGGTTTCAATATAGACAAAGATAGCCAACAACATCCAATTCAATGAAAAAAATCACATAGTATTTATTACTGCATGTAGCAATGAAAAAGTGCAGTGCATTTCAAAAAAGTGCATCAAAGCATAGGAGACTGGATATTGACATATAATCAAAAAACATCATAAAAGTAGTACTTATTCAAAAGATGTCAGGGTGGTAAAGCAGTACCATTCATTCTAAAAGGTTTAACAGCTCGACAGCCGTTTCGGTGCTACAACAGCCCCTTAGTCATGAGCATAATAAACAATTGCATAGCCATATCCTATATACACAGAACATGACTTAATCTATAAATTTACCTGTGGACAACAAACTACACCTGCGACCCCAGTTCCACGAGACCGGAAGTGCGTCGAATGACAATAGAACAGAACAGGAAGTTGTCCAAGGTTGGCAGGACAACCCAGCAACACTGTGAGTCCCATAATATTAGGTATGGTTCCCAAAGACTGGCATATAGCGGAAGTAGTGCCTATATTAAAAAAGGGAAGTAAAGCTGAACCAGGTAATTATAAACCAGTTAGTCTTACATCTCTAGTGGGGAAAGTATTGGAAGGTATTCTAAGAGATAGTATTCAGAAGTTCCTTGAAGTCAATAAGGTCATTAAAAGGAATCAACATGGGTTTATGAAGGACAGATCCTGTCAAACCAACTTACTTGGCTTTTATGAAACAGTAACGCGCAAACCTAGATCAGGGTAAAGAGGTGGATGTAATCTTTTTAGATTTTGCCAAAGCATTCGACACTGTACCACACATGAGACTTATCTACACGCTACAAGAAACAGGGCTAGGAAGCACAATATGCACTTGGGTCAAAAACTGGTTAGATAATAGGTAGCAGCGCGTTGTGGTTAATGGGATCTTTTTCAAATTGGACTGAAGTGCTAAGTGGTGTGCCGCAATGCTCAGTATTAGGACTGCTATTGTTCAATATTTTCATTAACGACCTAACAGAAGGTCTAGAGAGCATGGTGTCAATTATTGCAGATGATCCCAAATTATGTAAAGTTATAAATGCGGAGGGGGATGCTGAGTCGCTTCAGAACAACTTCGTTAAATTAGAAGCTTGGGCAGCGAAATGGAGAATGCGCTTCAATACAGACAAGTGTAAGGTAATGCACTGTGGTAACAAGAACAAAAATAACACCTACCTACTAAATGGGGTAAAATTAGTGGATTCTGTACTGGAAAAGGACTTATGTGTCCTCATAGATAGCAAACTAAGCAGTAGTACCCAAAGTAGGACTGCAGCAAAGAAGGCTAATAAGATATTAGCATGCATAAAACGGGGAATTGATGCTAGGGACGAGAGTATTTTACTCCCGTTATATAAATCACTTGTGAGGCCACACCTTGAATACTGTGTACAATTCTGGGCACCTTACTACAAAAAGGATATCCTGGAGCTAGAAAAGGTTCAGAGGCGGACGACCAAACTAATTAAGGGTATGGAGACGCTGGAATACGATCAACATTTACAAATATATAAGGGGACAATGGCCCTCATTCCGAGTCGTTCGCTCGGTATTTTTCATCGCATCGCAGTGAAATTCCGCTTAGTGCGCATGCGCAATATTCGCACTGCGACTGCGCCAAGTATCTTTGCTATGAAGAAAGTATTTTTACTCACGGCTTTTTCATCGCTCCGGCGATCGTAATGTGATTGACAGGAAATGGGTGTTACTGGGCGGAAACACGGCGTTTTATGGGCGTGTGGCTGAAAACGCTACCGTTTCCGGAAAAAACGCAGGAGTGGCCGGAGAAACGGGGGAGTGGTTGGGCGAACGCTGGGTGTGTTTGTGACGTCAAACCAGGAACGACAAGCACTGAACTGATCGCACAGGCAGAGTAAGTCTGGAGCTACTCTAAAACTGCTAAGTAGTTTGTGATCGCAATATTGCGAATACATCGGTCGCAATTTTAAGATGCTAAGATACACTCCCAGTAGGCGGCGGCTTAGCGTGTGTAACTCTGCTAAATTCGCCTTGCGACCGATCAACTCGGAATGAGGGCCAATATACAGATCTTGCGCAGGACCTGTTTTTGGTTAGATCAATACAGAGAACTCATGGACACTCGCTCAGGTTAGAGGAGAGGAGATTTCGCACAATACGGTGTAAAGGCTTTTTTACGGTAAGGACGATACGTGTTTGGAATTCCCTGCCTGAGGGAGTTGTAATGGCCGACTCAGTTAACACATTTAAGAATGGGTTAGATAAATTCCTAATGGATAATGATATCCAGGGTTATGGGGCATAGTCACGCACTATCGTTATTATAAAAAAGAGGGGTAAAATGCAACGGCAGTCATCAACTTCAGTCAAAATTTTATACAAAATAATCGTGCATAGGAGACCACAAATAGGTTGAACTCGATGGACAATTGTCTTTTTTCAACCTTAGATACTATGTTACTATGTTACTGTTTTGTTCATATGTTTGTAAATCCAGTCATAAGGACTCAGAGACATGTGAGTTCACTGCTGTGCTGTTTATTCCATCACCAACTCCAGACACACTGCACACTGGACCACCCACTTCCCAGCATCCCCCTGGTCCCAGGGACCATCACTGAAGATTCAGGCTTACACATATTAGTAAGGGAGTGTCTACAAATATTAAGCATTCTAATACACTAACATCACATCCTCTTTTCTTTAAAGATAAGCCCTGTGCGCTTCAATGCAACAATTAACAACGTCATATTAAGAACATCATCTAACACATTTCAATGAGTCTCTCAGGTCTGCGTATTTCCCTTTTGGGTCTTTCATACACAGTCTGCGTTTCATCGACCATGTTGGACCTTTCTAGAATCGTGGTTTGTTCACCATTATCAGGATCATCATACATGTCAGATGAAGGGTATTCTTCAGTCATGTTGTCTTCATTATGGTTAGGTTGAGATCTTAAATCCACCCAATTTCTTCTTAAGGTGGGTACACACTGATAGATATATCTGCAGATCAATTGATCTGCAGATATATCTATCTATGGACGGATCAAGCAGTGTGTTCAGCATACACACTGCCCGATCCGTCGGGGACTGACGTCATGAACTGGGCGGGCGTGTACACATGCCCGCCCAGATCAGCTGTCAATCACCGCCGGCCGCCGCAGCATGTGTACGGGCGGTCGGCCGACCCCCCCGTACACACACAGCGACGCGCCAATATATCGGTAGATATATTGGCCGTCGGCTGTGCTGCGCGGCCGACGCGATACGTCTGTGAACGACGGAGTTCACAGACGTATCGGCTGTACACACTGGCCGACGGTCCCGCGATATATCGGCCGTTCAGGAGAACGGCCGATATATCGACCAGTGTGTACGGGCCTTTACTTCCGTTCCACGCTCTGTACGTATAGTATAAGATCTTGGTGCTACTTGTGCTTCCACAATACCTTTCTGCACCCAAATACCTTTCTCGTGATCTCTGAGACGGACTTGGTCACCTGATTTTAGATCAGATAAGCTTTTTGCTCGCCTGTCATGGAACAGTTTCTGTTGCGCCTATTGATGTTCCTTACTCAGTCTGACCAACGCTGAGTTATGTGTATTAAGCAGTTCATAATGTATCGGGAGATTTGCTCTAATCCTCCTTCCCATCAGCATTTGTGCAGGAGAAAGTCCATTCTGTAAAGGTGTACTGCGGTAGATTAAAAGACTTTTGTAGAAATCTTCTTTACCTTCTTGAGCTTTTTTCATGAGACTCTTTACAGTTTTTACTGAACTTTCCACCAACCCATTTGAGCATGGATAGTGGGGACTTGACGTAGTATGGATAAATTCCCACTCATCAGCAAATTGTCTAAATTCAGCACTGGAAAACTGAGGACCATTGTCAGTGAACACTTCCATAGGAACACCATGCCTTGCAAAGATTGACTTCATGCAATTGATTACGGCTTTACTAGTAGTTGTATGTAGTGTCTTCACCTCAAGGTTGTTAGAGTAATAATCAGTCACGACAATGTACATTTTCCCATTACAAGCAAACAAATCTGCGCCAACTTTCTGGTACGGTCTCTCTGGCACTGCGTGAGGACTCAGTGGCTCGACTCGTTGTTTCGGTCTATACGTAAGACATAATTCACATGTAGCTGTAGTCTGTGCTATGTCTTGGTTCATTCTTGGCCAATACATAACTTCACGCGCTCTCCACTTACATTTTTCTTCTCCTAAGTGGCCTTCATGTATCTTGCACAGCATAGTTTTTCTTAGTCGTGCAGGTATGACAAACCTATTGCCTTTGTAAATAATACCATCGACAACTGTAAGGTCACTGCGGTACATCCAATAATCATGGATAGACAGCGGGCACGCATGTTTTTCTGCTGGCCAACCTTTCAGAATGATATCTTTCAACACTTTCATTGTGTCATCCGTCTCAGTTTCTTTCCTAATCTGTTCTTGTCTTGCAAGAGACACTGGTAGAGAAGCTATGATCAAATTAACATAGGCTTCTATATCTTCATCCATCAGACTTTTGGAACCTTCACTTTTGTCCACAGCACGAGAAAGTGTATCAGCAATGTACATGTATTTGCCGGGACAGTACAGCAAATGTACATCATATTTCTGTAGTCTGATAAGCATTCGTTGAATTCTCATGGGACAGTCATACAATGATTTAGTCATGATAGCTACCAATGGCTTGTGGTCAGTTTCCACTGTAAATGTTTGACCATACACAAACTGATGAAATCGCTCACATGCATATGTGATCGCTAGAAGTTCTTTTTCTATCTGAGCATACCTTGTTTCAGCACTTGTCAGTGCTCTTGATGCATAGATTACTGGTTGCCATGTATCCTCATGTTCTTGTAACAGCACTGAGCCTAGGCCAAATTGCGAAGCATCTGCTGAAATTCTTATTATTTTCGCAGGATCAAAGAATTTTAGCACCGGTTGCTCTGTAATGATCTGTTTCAAGTTTTGCCAATTTTCTTCTTGTGACCACATCCACTCGTTATCTTTGTCCAAAAACCATCTAAGAGAGGCTGTTCGTTCAGAGAGTTGAGAAATAAACTTTACTAAGTAAGTAATCATTCCTAGGAATCTTCTGACGTCGTCTTTGTTGTTAGGACGTTCCATGTTCACTATGGCTGACATTTTCCTTGGGTCTGGTTTTACACCTTGATCCGAGACCACGTCACCCATAAAGGTAAGTGTATTCACGCCAATTTCACATTTGTCCTTGTTTAGCTTTAGATTCACTTTCTTGACAAGTTCCATTACTTGTCTCAATCTAGAATCATGTTCTTCCTTTATAGATCTCCAGACAATAATGTCATCCATCATTGTTTCAACACCTGGAATATGTTCAAAAATCATGTGTATCTTTTTGTGATATACTTCTGGAGCAGACAATATTGCATATGGTAGTCGAAGAAATCTGTATCGACCTTCTGGTGTATTAAATGTACAAAGCTTTGAGCTGGCCTCATCTAGCTTCATTTGCCAGAATCCTGAAGATGCGTCCAATTTACTGAACCATTTTGCTCCCGCAAATTGCGACATGATTTTATCTCTGGTTGGTAGTTTGAAATGTTCTCGTTTAATAGCTTTGTTTAAATCTCTGTTGTCTAGACATATTCTGAGTTGTCCATTTTTCTTTTCAACAATTACTAAGGAGCTTACCCATTCAGTAGGCTCATCAACTTTCTGTATCACTCCCAAGTCTTCCATGTGATTTAACTCTTGTTTCAGTTTTTCTCTCAGCCCAAACGGCACTTTTCTACAGGGGTGTATCACTGAAGAAACTTGCGTGTCTATATTTATTTTATGCTCTCAAGGCAAACAACCTAGACCTTCAATCAAGTCTCTGTATTCTGTAAACATTGATTTGCAGTCATCTTCTACTTATGATGTCACCATAAAAACTTTCTTTAGCAAGCTTAGTTTCTCACAGGAACTTAATCCTAGAATCGGTTGCATATTTTTATCCACAATCAGTAGAGATGTTTTAAACTGTTGTCCCTTATATTTCAGTGTCACTAAGCATGTACCTTTCACAGGAATTTCCTACCCAGTGTTCCCTGTAACTTTCACTTTGGCTAGATGAATTTTAGGTTTTACTCTAAAAGTCTTATAGTCTTGAAACAATATTAAATTCACCTGCGCGCCAGTATCAAGCTTAAAGGGAATGACAATCTCGTTCACAGTTAAAGGGACAATCCATTCTTATCTGCACTGCAAAGTTCAATGCAATCCACAAAGAATTCCTCTGTTTGTTTAACAGCATGCACATTGGTTGTTTCACTTTTCATTTTACAGCATTTGGCAAAGTGATTATGTCCACCACATTTCATACAGGTTTTACAATAAGCCGGGCACATTTTAGGATTGTGAGCATTTCCACATCTACTACACATTTCCTTATTAGACTGTGGCTTATACTGCTTCATTCTTGAGAATGGAGGTTTGCTTGGCTCTGTTTTCTGCACTACATGGACAGCAGCATCAACTTCCTTGTGTAACGTTTTGGCTTGAAATCTAGTTATTTCTGCAGATCTACACATAGTCACTGCCTTGTCTAGTGTTAGGTCTTGCTCTCTCAGCAGTCTCTCTCTGAGTCCATTATCAGGTATTCCACAGACAATACGATCTCTAATCAGTGAATCCTTTAAATCACCAAACTCACAGGTTTTACTGAGTGATTCAGCTCTGTAATATACTGATCAAATCCATCTACAGACTTCTGATCACATGTGAAAAACTTATATCTTTCATATGTCACATTTTTCCTTGGCACAAAGTAATCTTCAAACTTTTGCATTATAGAAGATAGCACCATATTCTGCCCCTCATCAAACTGAAAACTATTATAAATGTCCAGCACATCCTCTCCTATCACATGGAGGAAAATGGATGCCTTAGTTTCGTCAGCCTCTGTATCAGCTCCACATGCAGCAAGATATATATTAAACCTTTGCTTAAATCTTTTCCAGTTTTCAGACAAGTTACCAGACATCAGCATGCCGGTTGGAGGAGCCAGTTTATCCATGGTTACTCACTGTTTGAAGAGAGGAGCACACAGCAGGCTTTGCAGACACTGAGTATCATAGCCTTACAGACTTCTGCAAGATTCTTTCACACTCTGAGAGCACTAGCAGTCCAAGTTAAACTTCTTCTGACACCATGTTTTGTTCATATGTTTGTAAATCCAGTCATAAGGACACAGAGACATGTGAGTTCACTGCTGTGCTGTTTATTCCATCACCAACTCCAGACACACTGCACACTGAACCACCCAATTCCCAGCATTTCCCTGGTCCCAGGGACCATCACTGAATATTCAGGCTTACACATATTAGTAAGGGAGTGTCTACAAATATTAAGCATTCTAATACACTAATATCACAGTTACTATGTTACACAACCGGAAGTGACGTGGCCAGACAGGAAGTGACGGTCACGTCACCAAGCAACAGGGGAGCGATGCAGGAAGTGGTCCCATGTTGTCAAAACGTAATATACTAGATCCCATTTAACTGGAAGTGATGCAGCAAATAATCCTGAGTTGTCCGGGCAACGAAAAGCATAATATAATGGGTCCTGTATAGCCGAAAATCACTCAGCCAAAATAGTGGCAGTGCTACCACAGAAACCATATTAATATATCTCAATAAAGAGCAGTTACCATGGTGACCCAGTATAAAACACTAGTAAACGCACGTATAAGCAACTTGTTCAAATATGAATAATATATTAAATATCATTACCATTCTGTGCATATTCAAAGATCGTCATACAAACATAACACAAGCACATACAAACAAATAGAGAACATCAATATATGAAAAAAGAAGAGCAGCCATATTAGTACACAATATATATATCTATGTACCTGTCAGAGCAGGCTGTGTTTGTGGATCCGTTGGACTCTCACCAACCGAAGGAGCAGATGCCCCTGAGTGCTGGAAACAAGGAGGACGAAGATAATTCCTTTTCATATATTTATTAAGGATAACAGATCAGAATGAGACTATAGGAAGACTGAGACTAATTAGTTCAGGATTGGGAAACTAGGGAATGAAGTCACTGAATAATACAAAGCCAAGATTGATATAAAGACGAGACTGAAGAAATGTGAAGTTGAGTTGTTGAGTGATGCGAAGGCGAGGCTGAAGAACTGTGAAGACTGTTAGCCGGATGATGTGAAAATGTGAATGTGGAACTGTGAAGACTGGTTGCTGGATGATGCAAGGACGTGAATGAAGAACAGAGAAGACTGGTTGCTGGATTATGCGAAGACGTGAATGAAGAACAGTGAAGACTGGTTGCTGGATGATGCGAAGACGTGAATGAAGAACTGTGAAGACTGGTTGCAGGATGATGCAAAGGCGTGAATGAAGAACTGTGAAGACTGGTTGCAGGATGATGCGAAGACGAGAATGAAGAGCACAGCTGGCGAACCACCGCGAGAATCCTGCGGAATCCGAAGGCACCGGTGGGAGAGCGGAGGCACCGTTGGGAGAGTGGTTGACCGTGACCGCGCACTGTAGAGCTGGCGAGCGTTGTGCAGCGAGAGTCGGCTGAGAACTCGGAGAGCCTGATGGGGCCAAATAACAAGAGACACACAGAACAAACTGCGGGAGCACAGAGCTAAGGCACAGAGTAACCACAACAAAGCACTGGCACAGAATGCAATAATCCCAGCCTATTTATAGGCAGCAGGAAAACAGGATTGGCTGACACTCACCCATCACGCTCATTGGTGCTGCCCTTGGTCTCCAACATGGCCGCTCCCAGCACTGCAGACACGCCAGGAAACTGCAGGCTACTAGGTCCTGCCTTCAGCCTCTGGAAGCTGTCACTCCTGCCGCTGACCCAGCCACGTCCCTGTGCGGCCACAGAGCGCGTCATCGGCAGAGGATGGATCCCAGGACCTGTAGCGATAAGCACCCGCTGTGTGACAATACCCCTCCCTCTGAGGGTGGTCTCCGAACACCTTCGAGCTTTGTTACCATTTTTGGAGTGAAAGTTCTGAATTAACCTTGGAGCGTGGACATCCTCAGCGAAAACCCAAGACTTCTCCTCAGGTCCATACCCTTTCCAGTCGAGAAGATATTGAAGACGTCCATAACGATGACGAGAGTCTAGAATGTCTCTAACCTCAAATTCTTCATATTGTAAATTGCGAATTTTAGGAGGTTTGGGCAAGGCTGTACGAAATTTGTTGAGAATCAAAGGCTTCAGAAGTGATATGTGAAAGGCATTAAGTATCTTGAAGGAAGACGGCAGTTTGACTTTATAAGACACAGGATTAAGCACTCTTTCTATAGGAAAAGGACCAATGTACCAGGGCGCAAATTTCATGGAGGGTACTTTGAACTTGAGATTGCGAGTAGATATCCAGACTTGGTCCCCCACCTTGTAACTGGGCACTGCCTTTCATCTTCTATCAGTGAAGGATTTAGAACGTATGGGAGTTTTAACTAAAGACTTGCGTACTTGAGTCCAAATCTTAGAAAGTTGCTTGAGAGCTTAGGGGGTCCTTCCGACCCGTTCGCACGCAGTGGTTCATTGCTGTAGTGCGAACGGGTCGGGACTGCGCCTGCGTGGCGGCTGCAATGCGGAAAAAGTGATCGCAGCGGCGATCGCAAGAAGACTGACAGACGGGAGGCGTTCCGGGATGTCAACTGGTGGTGAGGCGAACGCAGGTATGTCCAGATGTTTGGAGGGCGGATGTCTGACGTCAATTCCAGGACCTTCGTCGCTGGATCCGTTGCACAGGGTAAGTAAGTCTTACACTGGTTGTCATGATTGGATGCCATTCTGACGCCAGAATGTGCATAACTGCAAATAATATTGTATTGATCAATCTCTGCAAATGCCCTGTGTGTGGTTATGTATAAATCCTGTTTGAAAAGGTCATAGGAGACTTTGCCCTGATGTGCCACTGCTCCCATGCTGATCTTATAGGGGGAGGTGTCATGATCCAGGCTATTTCAAGTAGGAATAGGCCTGTTAATAAGTAGTGTGATATCAATATAGATGATACCAGGATATCCGAGTGACGTATCATTGGATGCCAATTCATCTGGGTTATATCGAAATGGGCATGATTGAAATTCGTGTTTCAATTGATGTATCAATGTACCATTGTATTATACCAGTCAAGTGTCTTTGCGGTACTAATTCCAATGAGGCAGAACAAACTGCAAGACGCATGGGAAGGTCCATGCACGGTACTCCAGTGTGTACCTGATGTGAACTATGTCATTGCCAGAGATGAGGGCAGGAAGAGACATAGGGTACCTCACATCAATATGCTAAAGGCCTACCAAGGCAGGAACACCTGCGTTTGCAGCCTCCCAGAGAAGGACCAGGAACCGGACCCACTGTTAGACTGACAGCTGCGTCTGCGTCAGGGGGTATCATCTAGGTCTGAAGACACGCACAGCTGTTATAATCTCAGCGTGGCCACTGCTAAGTATACCATCTTGCTTAAACTCTAAAAGCTAAAAAGAGTGGATATATAATCATTGCATATAAGGAACTCTGCATTAATAAGCTTTGCACTAACAAGCTTTTCTGCTTTGAACTCTCAAACTCTATAAAAGCTGACTGAATCTTTATGCTTTGAACTTTCAATCCAAGTCTGTTGTATGGGTGTGATAAGCTATTACTAACCCAGAATGCACTAATTAAGCGTACTAAACTCCGGAGTGGCTATATGAAATGTTTAACTATTTTTAATTAATATATACCGGCCGTGTGATATTTGTTTGTTTGTTATTAAATGTTGTGTTTATAAATATACATTGATTTGGACAGCGCTTCATTTTATTATACATATGCGTCAGGGGGTACCCTGACAGATGCCCAGTATGGAGAGGAGCTGACAGAGGTGCAGCAGAGTCAGCTGTCTGACGCCTTGCGCCCCTACCATACCTGCTTCACAGAGAGGCTAGGAAAAACACGCCTAGGCACCCACCAGGTAGACCCAGGTCACCACACACCCCTGAGACAGTCAGAGTACAGAGGCACATTGGGGGTGTTACATGCAATATGGTGGGAGGTGGATGAGATGCTAAGTCTAGAGATAATACAGAAGTCCTGGAGTTAATGGGCTATGCCCGTAGTGCTGGACCCAACATGGTAACTGCGACGATCCGTCTCAACAGGGAGATGACAGCAGTCCATCCAGGCAAGGTGCCGACAAATGTCAGGGCACAGCATAGAGACTGTGGCTTCAGGTGCCAACTGCTCTCATGCTGATTTTAGAAAGGGGAGGTGTCATGATTGGGCACCATTCTGACGCCAGAATGTGCATAACTGCAAATAATATTGTATTGATCAATCTCAGCAAATGCCCCGTGTGTGAGTATGTATAAATCCTGTGTGAAAAGGTCATAGGAGACTTTGGCCTGACGTGTCACTGCTCCCATGCTGATCTTATAGGGGGAGGTGTCATGATCCAGACTATTTCAAGTAGAAATAGGCCTGTTAATAAGTAGTGTGATATCAATATAGATGATACCAGGATATCCGAGTGATGTATCAATGGATGTGATGCCACTGCATCTGGATTATATCGAAATGGTCATGATTGAAACTCGTATTATTCCAATTGATGTATCAATGTACCATTGTATTATACCAGTCAAGTGTCTTTGCATGTTAAATGGTAGAGACTTAATGGATCTGCTTGTATAGAGCTGTTTACAGTACAGAGGTGTCAGGTACCCTTTGATGCAGGGACCCAAAGATGGTTGGGAGAATGCATTTGTAAGTTGAAAACACTAGCACAGAGCTTCGAACAAGCAATTAAAAGATAAGGCAATTCGGCCTGCTAGTATTTCTTAGAGACCCCACAGTATAAGTTATAACAGTGTCTTAGTATGATTGATAAATCTGATTGCCCAGTTTCAAAAGGAAGGGGAAGAGTAATTAGCCAGCCCCTGCGTATATGACCAAGAGACCCCATGTTACAGTTGAATGTACACAATTAACTCTGATCTGGATAAGGTTAAAATGAACTCTCCACGGGGAGGGGGGCTGAACGGGCAACCTGAGTTTTAAATAGGAGAAACACAGGCTGCAAAGCGTGCATTATCAAGGAAGCGAGTCAAGAAAGCATCCTGGCTCTGTAATGTCCCGAATATCTGAAGAGGCTTCACTTCATCCCATCATTCTACTCTGCATGTGTGCTAGGATCTGTAAGTTTATCTTCCTTTTTTCATTTTCTTGAAATTGTTTTTTCTGATGTGACTTTTTATCATTATATTCTTGTAATTTTCTTTTTTCTGTAACATAAGCTTTGAAGTGTTTTACTTTAATTAAATAATCAATTTTAGATCTGGTTTCTGTTGTGTATCCAACCCAACTCTCTGAAAGAGGCATTACCAAAATATTAATAATTCTGGGTGCAGGCAAAAGCCATAAGTTTGCCTTGGGTCATACACTAAACGTTTGTACTTTGGCTGGTGGCAGTGACCATGTTGAAATTAACGCACACACTCAGGTATCCAGTAGCGGTGTCACGTGGCAGGGATTCGCAGATTGGCATATCTGGGGAATCGCCGTGCCTAGGATCGTGACACTGGTCTTCTTTTGCTCAAAACTTTTTTTGCATAGCAGGCCTGCACAAGCGTTTGCAGCCTTGCTATGCAAAAAATCCCTCCCCATAGGCAGCATCTAGTTGATCACACGGGCTGCAAAAAATAGCTTTGTGCGATCAACTTGAAATGAGGGCCTAAAGGTGCATACACACGGAGAGATTTTGACTATGAGAGATTTTGACTAACTTTTCCCTTGAACTGGCAGTAGGAGATTTTGACTAACTTTACCAGAGATTTTGTCTAACTATGCAAGAGATTTTGGCTATGGGAGATTTTGGCTATGGGAGATTTTGACTATCTCATTTAAATAAGGGGATGAGTGTCATATATAGGACGATTTTACAGGGTGGCTGGTATTTAAATAGCTAAAAGTTTAAAAAAAAATTTGCGTGGGGTCCCCCCTCCTATGTAAAACCAGCCTCGGGCTCTTTGAGCCAGTCCTGGTTGTTAAAATACAGAGGAAAAAATGAGTAGGGTTCCCCCATATTTAGACAACCAGCACCGGGCTCTGCGTCCGGTCCTGGTTTAAAAAATACGGGGGACAAAAGACATAAGGGTCCCCCGTATTTTTAAAACCAGCACCGGGCTCCACTAGCCAGGGAGATAATGCCACAGCCGGGGGACACTTTTATATTGGTCCCTGCGGCCGTGCCATTACCCCCCCAACTAGTCACCCCTGGCCGGGGTACACTGGAGGAGTGAGGACCCCTTAAATCAAGGAGTCCCCCCCTCCAGCCACCCAAGGGCCAGGGGTGAAGCCCGAGGCTGTCCCCCCCATCCGTGGCCCGGTGGATGGGAGGCTGATAGCCTTTCAATAGTAATATTGTTCTTTACAGGAGGCCTACAGGTCCCAGCAAGCCTGCCCCAGCATGTTGGCACTTGGAGAACCACAAGTGCCAGCATGCCCGGACATAAAGGGCCCGCTGGCACCTGTAGTCCACCTGTAAAGAAAATATAAAAAAAAAAACACAACACATTCTTTTAAAAATCCTTTATTAAACTGGGTCTTCACCTGGGGGCGGCGGCCTTTAAGCTCTTTTGCATGGCCGCCGCCTTCCCAGGGCTTCCGGCGTCTTCACCTGGGGGGGCGCCACCTCCCCAGGGCTTCTGGGGTCTTGCTCCGGCGTCTTCACCTGGTGGGCGGCGGCTGCTAAGCTCTTTTGCATAGCCGCCGCCCATCCAGGACTTCCACGGCGTC
Source organism: Pseudophryne corroboree (assembly GCF_028390025.1). Classification (NCBI taxonomy): domain Eukaryota; kingdom Metazoa; phylum Chordata; class Amphibia; order Anura; family Myobatrachidae; genus Pseudophryne; species Pseudophryne corroboree. The sequence continues at coordinate 637,580,150 of NC_086445.1, read as the reverse complement.
TTCAGGAGCTCTTCTCCGCTCCTCCTCCGCCGTCGGACTGACAGCCGCTGCCTCGCGCTGACTTATATAAGTCAGCGGGAGGGGGCGGGGCGATGACGCGGCGAGCCGTGATTGGCTCGCGGCGGCCATCTTGAATTTCAAAAATGACGCTGAGGCGCCATTTTTGAAACTGGTACCGCTCCGCTGCCAAACTCTGCAATAGAAAGGTAAATTTCCCCCGCCCGCACCGCTGCCGCAACCCGCCGCCGCCCACACCGCCACCGCAACCCGCCGCCGCCCGCACCGCCGCCACAACCCGCCGCCACAACCCGCCGCCGCCCGCACCACCGCCGCTTGCACATCGCTATCGCTGGGAAAAATCGCTGGCCTCTTAAAGTGTTAGCGATTTTGACTAACTTTTGCAGCGACATAGCCAAAATTGACTTGCCTGTACTTACTATTTTTCCCAGCGATAGCGACCTAGCGGGGACGCGCATCGCTATCGCTGGCTGTGTACACACGGAGCGATCTGCACTAACTTTCTGAGCGATTTTGACTATATAGTCAAAATCGCTCAGTTATATCGCTCCGTGTGTATGCACCTTAAGTCAGCTGCTGGCACTTCCTGAGTTGGTAGAGGTTGAAATTGTGGTACTCACGGAAGGAAACCATAGTTGACATGGAACGGCATGGATTCAGAAGATGAATGAAAGAGATTATTATGAGCGAATTCTGCTAGCGGAAGATAGTCCGACCAATCATCTTGTGAAGAGGAAATATATAAACGAAGGCAGGTTTCAAGATCTTGATTTTTTTTAAGTCAAGTATTTTTTATTGATTTTTGCTTCAAATAAAACAAACATTACAAATAACAAACACAAACAGTAATACTAACTGTAACAAATGCCATCAATAAACAGACAAATTGAGTTCAAAAGGTTTTTGTGTGCGTGTCGAATCATTATGCATACAGTTCCAGGGTAAATAATACAAAAAACAGGAAATTTAAGTGCTTAGCAGAGGTCTGCTCAGCCGTGAGCTACACCATCGATCCCATCTCTCCGTAAATCGAGAGGCGGAGCCCCGTACCTTGTACATATGTCTCTCATGCCTGACCACATGATTCACCAATGCCCTCCATTGTTCCACCTTAGGTAGGTCAGCCGAGAACCAAACCCTCGCAATAACAACTTTTGCAAGCGTAGTGAGGCATAAAACATATCTGTACTACATAACAGAGTGAGTTTCTTCAAGATCTAATCCAAACATACATATACCAGGATTTAATGTAGGGAGGGACGGAGCAGTCAGAATTATATCATGCCACACCTTACTCCAAAAGAGAGAAATCGCAGGACATTCCCACAGCAGGTGCCAGAATCCGGCATCAGCAGCCTGGCATCTGGGGCAGCAAGAGTTTTCCCTAAGACCAGCCCTATGCATAGTAACAGGAGTGCGATATACTCTGTGCAAAACATAAAAAAAACTTGTTTATAGCTATATTTAAGGGAACCTACAATTTGGAGCCACTGTTCATGGGACAAAGGTCCCAAATCAGCCTATCACTTAATGCGAAGACTATTCAAATGATCAGGACTAAATCTATCATTTAGAGCAGCGTATAGGAGAGATACTTTTCCCCATTGATTAAGAGAGGTGAGCAATGCTTTAACTGGTGAGTCCAAAATCGCTGGTGGGCCATGAGGAAATTGGGCCTGCACAGCATGGCGAAGCTGAAAATACCAAAACAGAGCAGTGTTAGGTATATCAAATTCGATTTTCAGTTGTTGGAAAGATTTGAGCACATCGTCATGGTACAGCTGATGCAGAGATATTACACCCTTAGTAATCCATACATTGTCTAAAGATAACCTATACAGCTCAGAGTATGCATCATTGAACCATAACGGAGTACAGGCATCCTGCCCCGACCACTCATATAAGGTGTGAGCATATCGCCAAATTAGTAAGGCCTGACGCAACAGGGGAGGTAAACCAGAAGCCGAATGACCAGAGAGGAGAAGCTGAAGAGGAGAAAGGGAGAAAGCAGGAGAACACTCCATCCGCTCAGCCAGAAAACCCCGCAGTGTTGGGTCTAGAGATTCCCCAGTCCACTCGCGCAACTGAGACAATTGTGCCGCCACATAATATAGTCGTAGATTAGGAAGACTCGCACCTCCCGAGAGTTGTGACCTACATAGCGTCTTAATAGAGACTCGTGATGGTCTATCACCCCATATAAATGAAGACGGAACGCCCTCAATGACAGTTAAAACGAGTTTTATGGTAAGAACTTGCCTTTGTTAAAAATCTTTCTGCGAGGTACACTGGGCTCCACAAGGAATGGAAAATGGGGGTGTAGAGTAGGATCTTGATACCTCGCAGAAAGAGTTTTAACAAAGGTAAGTTCTTACCATAAAACTCGTTTTCTGCTGCGGGGTACACTGGGCTCCACAAGGAATGGACAATGGGGATGTCCTAAAGCAGTTTCTTATGGGAGGGGACGCACTGTAGCGGGCACAAGAACCCGGTGTCCAAAGGAAGCATCCTGGGAAGCGGCAGTATCGAAGGCATAGAACCTTATGAAAGTGTTCACAGAGGACCACGTAGCCGCCTTGCACAATTGTTGGAGGGTCGCACCACATTGGGCCGCCCAAGAAGGTCCAACAGACCGAGTAGAATGGGCCTTAATGTGATCAGGAGCAGAGAGACCAGCCTTCACATAAGCATGTGCAATCACCATTCTAATCCATCTGGCCAGAGTTTGCTTGTGAGCAGGCCAGCCCCGTTTGTGAAACCCAAACACAACAAAAAGAGAATCAGATTTCCTAATAGGAGCAGTTCTCTTCACATAGATACGGAGAGCCGTACCACACCCAAAGACCGCTCTTTGGGAGACAGATCAGGAGAAACAAGTGCCGGAACTACAATGTCCTGATTAAGGTGGAATGAAGAAACCACCTTAGGTAGATAGCCGGGACGAGTCCTAAGAACCGCCCGGTCACTGTGAAATATCAGATATGGGGAACTACAGGACAAGGCACCCAAATCCGACACTCTTCTAGCTGAAGCAATAGCCAGCAGAAACACGACCTTAAGGGAAAGCCACTTAAGGTCAGCTGAACCAAGAGGTTCAAACGGAGACTCTTGTAACGCCTCCAAAACCACCGACAAGTCCCAAGGAGCCACAGGCGGGACATAGGGAGGTTGGATACGCAACACGCCCTGAGTAAAGGTATGCACATCAGGTAAGGTCGCAATTTTTCTCTCTGAAACCACACCGACAAGGCAGATATTTGAACCTTGAGGGAGGCCAGATGCAGGCCTAAGTCCAGGCCCTGCTGAAGAAAAGCCAACAACTTAGCTCTACTAAACTTGGAAGCGTCATAATCGTTAGATGCGCACCAAACAAAGTAAGAATGCCAGACCCTATAGTAAATCCGAGCCGAAGCCGGTTTCCAGGCCCGCAACATACCTGTAGTTTGAATGACCGCCTCAGAAAACCCTTTAGCCCTCAAGACGGAAGCTTCAAGAGCCACGCCGTCAAAGACAGCCGGGCTAGGTCCTGGTAGACACAGGGGCCCTGAACGAGGAGGTCTGGGCGTTGTGGAAGTAGAATTGGACGCTCTGACGATAGGCCTTGCAGGTCTGAGAACCAGTGCCGTCTGGGCCACGCTGGAGCTATGGGAAGCAGAATTCCTTTTTCTTGCTTGAACTTCCGAATTACCCTGGGCATGAGTGACACCGGAGGGAACACGTACGGCAGCCGAAACCTCCACGGTACCGCCAGCGCATCCACGAATGCTGCTTGAGGATCCCTTGTCCTTGCTCCGAAGACCGGAACCTTGTAATTGTGTCGAGACGCCATCAGATCTACGTCTGGAAGGCCCCACCTTTCCACTAGGAGTTAAAACACTTCTGGGTGGAGGCCCCACTCGCCGGCATGCACGTCCTGACGACTGAGAAAGTCCGCTTCCCAATTCAGGACTCCCGGAATGAATATTGCCGATATGGCCGGTAGATGGTGTTCTGCCCACTGTAGAATCCGTGAGACTTCCTTCATTGCTAGGCAGCTTCGAGTGCCGCCTTGAGGATTTATGTAAGCCACTGTGGTGGCATTGTCCGACTGTACTTGAACAGGATGGTTCTGAATTAAATGCTGGGCTAGGTTCAAGGCATTGAAGACCGCCCGCAACTCCAGAATATTGATCGAGAGGAGGGACTCCTCCTTGGTCCACCGCCCCTGAAGGGAGTGTTGCTCCAGCACCGCGCCCTAAACTCTTAGACTGGCATCTGTCGTCAACAGGACCCAGTCGGATATCCAGAACGGACGCCCCCTGCACAGTTGTTGGTCCCGGAGCCACCAGAGCAGCGACAGACGGACCTCCGGAGTCAATGAGATCATTTGAGACCTTATCCGGTGAGGCAGGCTGTCCCATTTGGCTAGAATCAGCCTCTGGAGAGGGCGAGAGTGAAATTGAGCGTACTCCACCATGTCGAATGTTGACACCATGAGGCCCAGCACCTGCATTGCCGAATGTATCGACACTTGCAGACGAGATAGGAAGCAACGAATCCTGTCCTGAAGTTTCAGGACTTTCTCCTGAGACAGGAACAACCGCTGGTTGTGAGTGTCCAATAGTGCTCCCAGATGCACCATGCTCTGAGCAGGGATCAGGGATGACTTCTTCCAGTTGATGAGCCACCCGTGGGCTTGCAGAAACCGGACCGTCACATCTAGATGACGCAGGAGAAGTTCTGGGGAATTTGCCAGGATTAACAAGTCGTCCAAATACGGCAGTATCCTGACCCCTTGACGGTGGAGTACCACCGTCATCACCGACATGACTTTTGTAAAGACTCGCGGAGCCGTTGTTAAACCAAAAGGTAACGCCCAAAACTGGTAATGGCAGTTGCCAATCGCAAATCTCAGGTATTGCTGATGAGACACTGCTATAGGAATATGCAGGTAAGCATCCTGTATATCCAGGAAGACCATGAAGTCCCAAGGTTCCCAGGCCAGAACTATAGAGTGAAGGGTTTCCATCTGGAACTTGGAAACCTTCACAAACCTGTTCAATGCCTTGAGGTTCAGAATGGGCCGGGAGGACCCATTCGGTTTCGGGACTAGAAACAGCGGAGAATAGTACCCCCGGCCCCTCTGCGCAAGAGGCACCTGTACTACGACTCCTGTATCCAGGAGGGTCTGTACCACCGAATGTAGAGTGCTTGCCTTTGTCTTGTCCAACAGGACATCTGTCTGGCAAAATCGATGAGGGGGTCGGTTTTTGAAGGCTATGGCGTAACCTCGAGTAACGACTTCCCGTACCCAGGCATCTGAAGTGGTCTTCAACCATTCCTGGGTATACCCTAGAAGCTGGCCCCCCACCTTGGTATCCCCCAGAGGGAGGCCCGCCCCGTCATGCGGCAGGCTTATCTGTCTTGGAAGCTGGCTGACGGGCCGCCCAGGCTCTTTTGGGTTTAGGCTTACCAGGTTTGGAAGTGCGGGCCTGCTTGTTGTATGCCTGACCTTTTGCTTTACCTGAAGGACGAAAGGAAAGGAAGTACTTTTAGCCTTCGACACAGAAGGAGCAGTACTTGGCAGACAGGCAGTTTTGGCAGTAGCCAAGTCAGCCACAATCTTATTTAAATCCTCCCCAAACAGAATATCTCCCTTAAAAGGGAGTACCTCCAGGATTTTTCTAGAATCCAGATCCACAGACCAGGATCTCAGCCACAATATCCGGCAAGCCAGGACTGACGTAGTAGATGCCTTGTCTGCCAGGATACCGGCATCAGAAGCCGCCTCTTTAATATAACGAGAAGCTGTGACAATATAAGACAAGCATTGTCTGGCATGGTCAGAGGAGATTTCAGCATCTAACTCCAAGGCCCATGCTTCAATGGCCTCTGCAGCCCAAGTAGCTGCAATAGTGGGCCTTTGTGCAGCACCCGTGAGGGTGTAAATCGCTTTCAGACAACCCTCCACACGTTTATCCGTAGGCTCTTTTAGAGATGTAACGGTGGTGACCGGTAGAGCTGAGGAAACCACCATCCTAGCCACATGTGAGTCCACTGGAGGAGGCGTTTCCCAATTCTTAGACAGCTCCGGCGCGAGGGGATAGCGAGCCAGCATCTTCTTTTGAGGCACAAACTTCGTACCCGGGTTTTCCCAGGGTTCCTGACGTATATCAATTAGGTGGTCAGAGTGAGGTAAAACTTGTTTAATCACCTTCTGACGCTTGAACCTATCTGGTTTCTTAGGAGGAACGGATGGCTCGGGATCATTCGTAATCTGTAAAATTAACTTAATAGCCTCCAAAAGATCAGGAACATCCACATGTAAACCACCCTCCCCATCAGCCGTATCTGAGTCAGAACCTGTGGGGTCAGAGTAAGTGCCGTCTTCATCCGACGAGGTGTCAGTGACAGCAGTGGATTGTGAGGAGACAAGCGCTCGCTTAGAGGACCCCTTGGACGTAGGCGAGCGACGGTCAGACTTTTTAGTAGTCAGGGACTGGTTCAACTTCTTTATTTGAGCAGATAAATCGTCCGCCCACGGCGGGTTAGCTGTAGGGACCACAAATGGTTGCACCGGCATTGGGGGTCCCATAGGGGGTGTTAGTTTATGAACTAGCGTATGCAGAAGCGTGGAAAAAGCGGCCCACGGCGGGTCATTATTTGCCCCCGTTGCCACCGTCCCACTGGGGGGCAAGGAGCCCCCAGAACCAGAGCCCAAAGCTGCTATATTCTCCTCATAGGTATCTGCGGCTTCAGCAACACCGGCAGTGTGTTCAGCCCCAGAACCGTTACCCTCAGGAGCAGACATAATATAACTTGCAGTATCAGGTAACACAGTAAAATTTGTCAGCAGCACAATACCTCTACCCCAAACCCCTGCGCAGTGTAGTCAGCACCAGCAGAGATAAAGGAGAGATATGGTGACTAAATCACAGAGAAAAATATGTAATACAGTATATCTTTGTGAAAATCCTATATTAGATAAAACCTGACGCACCAAGCCCCCCAGGTTATAGAATATAGGGATAGCAGGTTGAGTGAAAGACACAAAATGGACACCACTCAGCTATCAAATGCACACACAAATAGTCACAGTCTGTACAATGCAGAGGTTATTACTAACAATAATACTGCGCTGGACTAGCTTACACAGCTATATAACAATAGATATAACAGTACACAGTAAGAACTGGATGTATATCACAGGGTAATTGTACTAGGAAACCCTGACTAAGTGCACTCTTTCTTAACTAACACTGACTAAAAAAGGCAGGTATAATACTTAAGTGTCTTGTAAAGTCACAGCACTGACAACCAGGCGGCTTTACATAGGAGGATTTGCCCAAGCATTCCCAGGAACAGTGAGCTGAGGGATAATGGCGCCCAGACACTGCCAGGGAGTGAGGGAGAGACAGATATGCAGCTCCAGGGCGGGAACATTTGCAGAAAATGGCGCCCTGGGGCAGGGGGAGGGGCTTCAGGTCCAAGCTCTATTCCCCTGCTGGCAAAACCACCGGGTACTGCGGGCTCTAATAAAACGGTTTATAGAGAAAACCTGACCTGTCCCATGCCCTGGTGATCTAGTGGGATCGCTTGTACTGCCACAATGTCCACCCCAGCGCGCGCGGCCCGCCTCCCACTGACCGCGCCGGATCGTGATAAAGACCGGGTCCCGCAAGCGGGACCCACTTACCACCTCCCGAAGCGCGGCCACGCGATCCCGGAGAGCCCCCATCGTGTGTGCCTGAAGAAGAAAACCGGAGCCTCCTGCTGTAGTTACCCGGCAACCAGGGCTCGGGAGTGTACAGCGCCGCTGGGGAGAGCCGAAGCTGCAGCCGTGAATGTCCACTGACATGTAACACTGCTGCTGCCCTTGAAGTCTTCACTTTTTTCCTCAGAAAAAAAAAGCTCTTCTTAGGGCTGCCTGGAGCAGCCCCTCTGTTAAGTGCCTGCTACTGCAGCACCAACTACAAAACTGAGATCCTGTGCAGGGAGGCGGGGTGATATAGGAGGCGGCGCTATGCATTCTGGGAACAGTCAAAGCTTTAAGTCTGTTGGTGCCTCGGATCAAGATCCTACTCTACACCCCCATTGTCCATTCCTTGTGGAGCCCAGTGTACCCCGCAGCAGAAAATCTTTTTCGGGAGATATACTGGAGAATTGTGTAAGGCATAGAGGAACTGCATTACCATTTTAAATAAGTTAACCCGACCCAAAACAGACAGTGGTAGTTTTTTCCAGCTATGGGCCCTTTCTTTAAAGGTTGCCAAAATGGGGTCTATGTTTTGGGTCACATAACTTTGTGCCATGGGCGTGATCCAGATACCTAAGTACTTGAACCTCAGCGTCCATCGTAAGGGGTGCACCCTCTGCGTGTCCTCAGGGAAAAGACCAGAAATGCGAAAAATGTGTGACTTATTCCAATTAATTAACAGACCAGAAAAAACTCCAAAATCCCCTACTACCTGCAACACAGCTTGTAAGGAGTCCTCGGAGTCCCGCAAGAAAAGGAGCATATCATCTGCGTATAGAGCCACTACATCGACATGACCCCCAACCTGAATCCCCTTAAACCTATTATTAGTGCGTAACAGGCCAGCCAATGGTTCCACGGCTATTGCAAATAGCGCAGGGGATAGGGGGCAACCCTGCAGAGTGCCCCTCTCCAATGCAAAGATCTCAGACGTAAAACCATTGGCTGTCACACGGGCCACGGGCAAAGAATACAGTAACTTGAGAAATCAAATAAAACGAGGGCCAAAAGCAAATTTCTCAAGCACCTCCCACAGATATGACCACTCCACTGAATCGAACGCTTTGGCCGCGTTGAGAGACACCACCACCGCATCCGACTCTACTAAATCTCTCCTCTGCAAATGACAAAACAGTCTACGCAAATTTTGGGCAGTGGATTTGCCTGGCATAAACCCTGTCTGGTCCGGGTGAATTAGTGTTGTGATAACCAGATTCAATCTAGTAGCCAAGATCTTTCCCAGAATCTTGACATCAGTGTTTAGGAGGGAAATGGGTCGGTAATACTCGGGTAGTTGGGGTTTTTTCCCCGGTTTTAATAAAACAATTATATAGGCCTCAGCCATAGAGCGTGGGAGAGTCCCATCCTCAAATAATGAGTCAAACAATCGTAGAAGATAGGGGGAAAGAAATTTACTATATTTTTTATAGACCTCACCCGGAAGTCCATCACAACCAGGAGCCTTAGACGCCGGAAGAGACAGAACCGCAGCCTCCACCTCCTCCAACGTAAACTGTCCATCCAAGGCCTCAGAGTCTTCCCGGGACAGACAGAGCAAATCCAACTGAGCCAAATATTCCCTCAATTGATCACTGGAGTAAGTGGCTCGGGAGGCATATAATGAGGAGTAATAACTACGAAACGTCTCCGACACCTCTGAGCCAGAATAACATAATTGATCATTAGAATTCCTCACACATTGAATTACATTTCTAGTTATTTCAGACCGAGCCAAAAAAGCCAAGTAACTGCCATTTATCTCGGCCTGAAAATATTGTTCATGTCCCGCAAAAAGGAATCTACGCCAGGATATCTCGAATAAGCAATCGGACCACTCTGCCTGTGCGTCCCGCCACAACAGTTCATCAGACCGTAAATGTGTACTAATATAGCGGGACTCCAGCCGCATCTCCTCCTTCTTACTAAACAATTTAACCTCAGAGATTCGTTTTATGAAGGAGCCTCGCATGAACGCCTTGAAAGCATCATGTTTAATCGAAAAATCATCATACGGCAAGTTGTCTACCTGGAACCCCTCCCAGGCAGCGATCAGATCCGCACCCTCCCCCAACAAAGTTAGCCAAAAGGGATTAAGTTTTCACATTTTCGCACCCCACTCCCAACCAATATTAACTGTAAGGGATACAGGAGAGTGATCCGATATACCTCTAGGGAGATAATCCACCGCTAGTACAGCAGGGGATAAATCAGGAGAAATCAAAATCAAATCTATACGCGAAAAAGTATGATAGGTAGCGGATTGCAAGAGAACTGACTAGCCATGGGATTGCGGCTTCTCCAAATATCTACAAGCCCCAGCTCCCCCACCAACCGTGCAAACAGTGTAGAAGACACCGAAGGGGGAGGGGAGACAATCGATTCCCTCCACCTGTCTAGGGTATGATCCATAACGTTGTTAAAATCTCCCAAACATATCACAGGGGTAGCAGGGGATTGGGCGAGAAATCGGGCAGCGTGTCGGAGAACCTCATTGTTATATGGCGGGGGAACCAGTGGCGTAACTACTGCCCCCGCAGTCCTCGCAGTGGCTTGGGGACGAGGGGCTGTGGGGGCGCCACTGATTTAGAACAGATTGACATGCAGACGAGCGTCCGCATGTCAATCTGCGGTCTCCTCTCCCTCCCTGCTGTGTTGGAGGGACACGGAACGCACATCGCGCGTCTCTCCTGTGTCCCTCCCTGGCTCTCCCCCGGCCGGTCTAAGGAAGTGCCGTTCGTGAGCTCTGATTGGCTCACGAACCGGCACTTCCTTTATTAGACCAGCCGGGGGGAGAGCCAGGAGGGACGCAGGAGAGACGCGCGATGCGCTCCGTGTCCCTCCAACACATGGGGGGGGAGCAGGCACTTGGGGCATATACCTGGCACTGTGGGCATATACCTGGCACTGGGGGCATATACCTGGCACTGTGGGGGGAAGATCTGGCACTTGGGGCATATACCTGGCACTGGGGGCATATACCTGGCACTGCGGGGGGAAGATCTGGCACTGGGGGCATATACCTGGCACTGTGGGGGGCAGATCTGGCACTGGGGGCATGTGGGGGGGGGGAAGATCTGGCACCGGGGGCATATACCTGGCACTGTGGGGGGCAGATCTGGCACTGGGGGCATATACCTGGCACTGTGGGGGGCAGATCTGGCACTGGGGGCATATACCTGGCACTGTGGGGGGGGAAGATCTGGCACTGGGGGCATATACCTGGCACTGTGGGGGGCAGATCTGGCACTGGGGGCATATACCTGGCACTGTGGGGGGAAGATCTGGCACTGGGGGCATATACCTGGCACTGTGGGGGCAGATCTGGCACTGGGGGCATATACCTGGCACTGTGGGGGCAGATCTGGCACTGGGGGCATATACCTGGCACTGTGGGGGCAGATCTGGCACTGGGGGCATATACCTGGCACTGTGGGGGGAAGATCTGGCACTGGAGGCATATACCTGGCACTGTGGGGGCAGATCTGGCACTGGGGGCATATACCTGGCACTGTGGGGGCAGATCTGGCACTGGGGGCATATACCTGGCACTGTGGGGGCAGATCTGGCACTGGGGGCATATACCTGGCACTGTGGGGGCAGATCTGGCACTGGGGGCATATACCTGGCACTGTGGGGGCAGATCTGGCACTGGGGGCATATACCTGGCACTGTGGGGGGAAGATCTGGCACTGGAGGCATATACCTGGCACTGTGGGGGCAGATCTGGCACTGGGGGCATATACCTGGCACTGTGGGGGGGGGGAGATCTGGCACTGGGGGCATATACCTGGCACTGTGGGGGCAGATCTGGCACTGGGGGCATATACCTGGCACTGTGGGGGCAGATCTGGCACTGGGGGCATATACCTGGCACTGTGGGGGCAGATCTGGCACTGGGGGCATATACCTGGCACTGTGGGGGGAAGATCTGGCACTGGAGGCATATACCTGGCTCTGTGGGGGCAGATCTGGCACTGGGGGCATATACCTGGCACTGTGGGGGCAGATCTGGCACTGGGGGCATATACCTGGCACTGTGGGGGCAGATCTGGCACTGGGGGCATATACCTGGCACTGTGGGGGAAGATCTGGCACTGGAGGCATATACCTGGCACTGTGGGGGCAGATCTGGCACTGGGGGCATATACCTGGCACTGTGGGGGCAGATCTGGCACTGGGGGCATATACCTGGCACTGTGGGGGCAGATCTGGCACTGGGGGCATATACCTGGCACTGTGGGGGGAAGATCTGGCACTGGAGGCATATACCTGGCACTGTGGGGGAATATCTGGCACTGGGGGCATATACCTGGCACTGTGGGGGAATATTTGGCACTGGGGGGAGCAGGCACTGAGGGGGCATATGTGGCACTGTGGGGGAATATTTGGCACTGGGGGGAGCAGGCACTGAGGGGGCATATGTTGCACTGGGGGGGGGGGTATATGTGGCACTGGGGGCATGTACCTGGCACTGTGGGGGAATATCTGGCACTAGGGGCATATACCTGGCACTGTGGGGGAATATCTGGCACTGGAGGCATATGTGGCACTGGGAGCATGGCCCTAGCAACAAGCACTACCCCCTAGCAACGAGCATGACACCCAGTGCATGAAACCCCTGGCAACGAGCATGACACCCTGAGCATGAAAACCCCTGGCACCGTGCATGGAACCAAGAGCATGAAACCCCTGGCAACGAGCAGGTAATTTAAAAGTAATTAGAAGCCTTAATGTAGAACTTAATGTGTAATGGGCATTACGGTGTGTGTCATTATGTATCAGGCATTACGGTGTGTTGTATACTATATCATGGGCATTGTGGTATGTGGTATAATGTCTCAGGATCATTGTGGTGTGTGTCATACTGTGTCACAGACATTGTATGTGCTATAATGTATCAGGGGCATTGCAGTGTGTAGCATAATGTATAACGGGCATTGCAATTCCTGTCATAATGTGTCACAGGCATTACGGTGTGTGGCATAATGTGTCACAGGCATTACGGTGTGTGGCATAATGTGTCGGGGGCATTATGGTGTGTGCATATTGTGTCATGTGCATTATTATTGTGTGTGGAATAATGTCTGAGGGCCTTTGCAGTATGTGGAATAATGTATACTGGGCATTACTATAAGGAGGAAAAATGACAAATAATGTAAGGGGCATGAATCAGGATTATTTTTCTTTCCTGTGGTGGCCAACGTCTGGGCGTGCAGGTTGCAACACTGGGGTATAAGGTAGTCTTTTCCTGCAATGCCACGCCCTCCACGCAAAGCCACGTCCATTTTGACAAAGCCACATCCCCTTTTTGCCGGTGCGTGCCTGAGGCGCGCGCATTTTTCTACCTTTGATAGTGCCAATTACAGGGGGTATGGGGGGGGGGCGCCGAAGGATTTTTTGGCTTGGGGAGAAAAATTTCTAGTTACGCCACTGGGGGTACGTAAACAGCGAATACATGAAACAATTTACGATTAATATGGGCATGCAGGAAGACGTATCTTCCTTATTGATCCGTTTCACAAACGTCTAGATGAAATTGTATGGACTTTCTAATCAGCACAGAGACACCTCTAGCGTTACCGGAGAAAGTGGAATGGTACACATGACTAACCCAGGGTTTCTTGAGACACCCTACTACTAAACAAATGAGTTTCAGAGAGGCAAATTATATCTGCCCGATATTTTTTAACCTGAGTCAGGACTAGCGATCTTTTTATCTTTTCATTCAAACCCCGAACGTTCCAGCTGAGCAGATGGAGCCCCTCAGAAACAAAAGGCATAGAAATCACATCAGAAAAGGGCGACAGGATAGAGCAGAGAGACAGACATCAAAATATGGCAGTTTAGTATAGCAAGGCCGTGCAAACAATGAACATAGCAGAACACGCACATAAACGAGAGATGATGGCTTGAAAAAAAACAAAGTAACCCCACCCACACCCACCCTGTATACCTGGATCCCATAACTCCCACCGAACTAACTAAACTAAGGGATAGGGGCCTAACCAAAAAAAAAGAAGCCCCTACACTATTTCAGCAAGGACTCTCCAAAGATTACAGAAAAAAAATAGTACCCTAACCCTGAGTAAACACAGAGCCGGCCCTAGGTATAGGCAAACTAGGCAAATGCCTAGGGCATTTGGTATTACTAGGGGTACCATCAGTTTCTGCTGATTAAAATGATATGCGGCATGCCTATATTCTGTGTGTAGCATTTCATATGCAGATACAGCCACAGTCTCACACAGTATATAGACATGCTGCATATCATTTTAATCAGTAGAAGCTGCTTGTGTACCCTAGCCACATAGCAATGCAAATAAGATGCATTTTCATCAAAAAAGGCACCTGACGTTAGCAGAGCTGCCAGCTGACTCACGCCAGGCATCTCCTGCTGCATGGCGCATTGAGGCAAGATGTATGAGGACATATCTATATCCAAGCAGAGGCAGAGGTCACAGTGTTAGCGGCTGTGTGAGTGCTGTGTGTGGGTTGGTTGGTTGTGCAGTAGTGTTCGGCATATGTGTAAGGGGCATTATGCATGTCGTGTTTAAATGCATATGTGTAAGAGGCACTATGTGTGTCATATGTATAAGGGCATTAATAATGTGCGGCTTATGTGTAAGGGACATTATGTGTATAAGGGTATTAATAAAGGTTGGCATAATGTGTTAGGCGCATTATGTTTATAAGGACATCAATAATGTGTGTCATATGTGTAAGGGGCATTACTGTGTGGTATTATGTGTATAAAGGCATTACTAATGTGTGGCATGATGTGTATAAAGTGCTCTACTGTGTGGCATTACATGTAGAAAGGGCACTATTGTGTGGTGTAATGTGAAAAAAGGGCAATATAGTGTGGTGTAATGTGAATAAGGGGCACTACTGTGAGGAGTAATGTTTATAAGGTAAAGTGGTACTACTGTGTAATGTAACATTAATAATGGACACTATCGCATGATATAATGTGAATAAAGTTGCAGTACTGTGTGGTATAATTTGAACTGGGGGTACTATTGTGTGGCCATGCCCCTTGCCAGCAAAAACATGTCTCTTTTTAGGCTGTGCAACGAATGTGTGCACTGTTCCTATGTTAAATATAGGGGGTAGGAACACCAAAATAAGGACTGCTATGGGTGAGGGGTGATGGTGCTGGGAAAGGGGTGCAGGGTCAGAGTTGGAACTAGTGGCAGTGCTAGGGGGCACCAGCCAAAATCTTGTCTAGGGCATCATATTGGTTAGGGCCGGCTCTGAGTAAACATATCAGGTGACGAATTCCAATATAGAAACAGACACAGCGGTGGTTGCCAAGCATTGCCTCAGTAGATTGTTGCACATATACCCACAGTATTATCTAAATAACAGGAATATTCCATATGTCAGGCATAAACGGCAATAAGAAAAATAAAAAAGGAATAAACCAGCAGCTGTAGCTGTACAATAAAATAACATATCAACGAGGAGGACGTGGCTGTCGTTCCAGCCAATCACCAGCGTCTTGAGGAGAGGAAAAAAAGTGAGTAGTGTTGTTAAACACTACCCGCAACCTGGCTGGAAACAGCATAGAGTACTGAATATTACGGTCCCGGAGTTCACGTTTGACATGCAGAAATTGTGACCGACTCTTCTGCACCTCCAGGGCAAAATCAGGAAAGACGGATATATTATGTCCATCAAATTGGATAGGGTCCTGCGTCCGGGCCAGACGAAGTATGGCATCACGGTCTTTAAAGTGTAGGAAGCGTGAAATAAAAGTCCTAGCCGGGGCCCCCGGTGGTGGTGGTCTAGGCGGGAGTCTGTGTGCTCGCTCCACCGCGAATTGAGAGGTAAATGCATCCTTACCAAATAATTTAACAAGCCACTCTTCAAGAACTGACTCCGGGGCGGTGCCCTGTGCTCTCTCTGGGAGCCCAGCAAACTGAACGTTGTTGCGTCGCAATCTCCCCTCTATATCCGACATTTTGGCTTGCATAGAAACCATCTGGGTAGACAAGTCATCCACTTTCGTCTGTAGGGGTGCCGCAGCATCTTCCAGAGCTGATATCCGATGTTCAGTTTCACCCACTCTCTCCCGGATTTTCTGTAGATCTTGTCTAAGTAGATAGACATCCACCTGTACTTGCCCGATCCTATCAGTGACCCTCTGCTCAGACGCAGAAATTGCCTGCATTTGCTGGGTAGAATGTACTTGTTCGGTGGGGTCAGAGGCAACGACCTCAGCAGCAGGAGAGGATGGGTTAGTATCTCCCTGTCTCGTAGAATGAGATGCCTGGCGCGACCTGGTGAATTTCTCCAATTTCGCAGCTGCGTTCGCCGCACTTTGACCCCCTCTCACCATTTTAGCACTGGACTTGGAGTCAAACCCCAATGTTATTACAGCAAAAAAGTCCCCAGACAGTACAGGGCCAGCACATGGGTCAGAGCAGTTCAGGCTGGGTCAGAAAGGATAAACAATAAAATATCAGATCAGTCTTGTGGACACAGGTTAGATCGCACTGGGGACAATGAAGTGGGAGCCTGAGTGATAAAGCACAGACTAGACTTAGGAACACAGTTGCACCAATATTAGAATTGTAGTCTGCCAGTCATGCACAGAGAACTTTGGAAGTGTGGGAAACTGTAGTCACTGCACACCCCTGTATATAGGCCCTCATTCCGAGTTGATCGCTCGGTATTTTTCATCGCATCGCAGTGAAATTCCGCTTAGTACGCATGCGCAATATTCGCACTGCGACTGCGCCAAGTAATTTTACAATGGAGATAGTATTTTTACTCACTGCTTTTTCATCGCTCCGGCGATCGTAATGTGATTGACAGGAAATGGGTGTTACTGGGCGGAAACAGGCCGTTTTATGGGCGTGCGGGAAAAAACGCTACCGTTTCCGGAAAAAACGCAGGAGTGGCCGGGGAAACGGGGGAGTGTCTGGGCGAACGCTGGGTGTGTTTGTGACGTCAAAACAGGAACGACAAGCACTGAACTGATCGCACAGGCAGAGTAAGTCTGAAGCTACTCTGAAACTGCTAAGTAGTTAGTAATCGCAATATTGCGAATACATCGGTCGCAATTTTAAGAAGCTAAGATTCACTCCCAGTAGGCGGCGGCTTAGCGTGTGTAACTCTGCTAAAATCGCCTTGCGAGCGATCAACTCGGAATGAGGGCCATAGTAATTAAGCCCAGGAGGGAGAGAGAGAGGCAGCCCCAGCCACAGCATGCTCCGCTGCACAGCACCACAGGGAGGGAGGATAGCTGGAGCAGAGGAAGGGAGACGGAGGTTTCGCAGGCTTTTCCCACCACGCTCAGCCGCCCATCCTACCTCCGTCCGTCACTCGGACAGGCACCGCCGCTACTTCGCCCGCAGGTCAGGGCCTCCCGAAGCGCGGCCACCAGCCGGAGGATCAGTCAGCTGCCGTCCCCGAACGCGCTGCCACACGCCGTCCCGGAAGCTGCAGCAATGGCGAGTTGAGAGACAGGGAGCCGGGCCGGAACGCTGGAGAAGCCACAGCCGCAGCACCACGCCGCACACAGGGTCAGTGTTAGCAGCAGCAGAGTCAGCTCGTATTCAGCCACCAGCAGGCAAGTCCCAGGAGTCACAGGTTAGGGTAGAAGGATATTACAGCAGGATAGTAGTGGAGAGCTTACACTGCAAGCAGCTACTCCATGCCGATCCAAGCCACGCCCCCCTCAAGATCTTGATTTACTCGTTCTGTTTGTCCATCCGACTGGGGATGATATGCCGAAGAATTATTCAGTTTGATGCTTAGGGAACAACAAAGTGCTTTCCAAATTTTGACCACAAATTGCGTGCCCCGATCTGAAACAATTTCTAAAGGAAGACCATGCAGCTTGAAGATCTCGGAGATGAATAATTTGGCAAGTACCGGGGCCGAGGGCAGTCCTGTTAGAGTAATGAAATGCGCCATTTTTTAAAAATCTTTCCACCACTACCCAGATGGTATTTCGTCCCTTCGACGGGGGTAACTCAGTTATAAAATCCATCGAGATATGGGTCTAAGGCTTTTCAGGTATGGATAACGGATGTAGCAAACCAGGTGGCGGGCCCTTGGGATTTTTGTGTTGGGCGCATTTAGGACAAGCGGCTATAAATTCTTGAGCATCAGTTCTAAAACGTGGCCACCAGTAGGACCGTTGAATGAATTCAAGAGTCTTGCGGACCCCAGGGTGACCCATAAAAGATGAAGCATGAGCCCGAGTTAATAGCGTTTCTGGAGATTTGGGGCAACAAATGTTCCACCCCTTTTTGCAACAAATGTTTTTCCAGGTGGGGGTACAGGAACTGAAGAAATCTGAGTCATTAAGAAAGATGTTGGACTTACAATAGCTTGTTCACTTTTTAGATCATTGGATTCAGAAGAATTGAAGGACCGGGAGATGGCATCAGCTTTCTTTTTTTTATATATATATTTTTTTTATTGAAGCAAATGCATTTGACAGGTTTCATAAATCAGGATTAAGTCGCTAAATATGACAGAACCGCATATATTACAAAGAAGTTGGTTAGGCAAGTGACAAGTTGTAATATGAACAGTTTACAGTAGTATATGTCAAACACAAACTAAAGGAATAGTGCATTGCTCCGAACACCTTTTTTTCCTTATTTCCCAACCAAAATGGGGAGAGCATGAGCTATGGTCGTAGCCCATGGTCATAGAAGAAACTCCCAAAAAATTTAAAACTATCTATATGGTTTAAACTGTATTCTATTAAGGGTTAAATAAAAATATCTGGAAAACAACTGGAGGTGTTATTGAACAGAAAATAAATCTCCTCTGGGGAACAACAGTGCTAAGAGAGCCCTACTAAATATACTAATATAAAAAAAACAACAACAACAACACATAAATGTACTCTCTTCCCTTTTTCCCCTCTGTCTTCCAAAGGTCAAAGTGGCTGTATCCAGGGAGGCCTTATGACACAATCTAAAGTACTAACGAAAGGTACAAAAAATTATACAACCCCACACATACGGGTAGGCGTAACGATAACTATCTGGTAAGGCCTAATTGGTCAGAGTAGCAGGACATGGCAGATCTATAAAAATAAACACCTATTAACTAGTCTAAAATGAGAAAAAGAAAATAAATATATTTAAATTAACCTGGGACTTGAAGATTGAAGTATCACATAAATCCTGCTAGAGAGTTGGCAAAGTTATAACATAAGAAGTATTTGCAATAAAAATGGTAACCAACCAATCACATAGCAAAAGCAGTGTTATCACAAATATATAGTTAGCAGGGAGAGAGGAATAGAACACACATCATTAACCATCCCTTCATGTAATTGCCCCTAATGGGCTTAAATAAAAAGGTAAAATAAACATAGAGAGGGGTGAAAAACAATAGCACAAGAAGGAGTACCATGATACAAGTATGGACGGGGTTAATATAAAGTCGTAAATAACAAAGTGAGAAGCAAAGGTGTCACTTGGTGACCTCTGAGATGATCCCTGCAGAGACTGAACTGATAGCAGCTCCAGAGCATATTGTATAGTCTGCATTGAGTGAAGTGTCGGCACCATTGTGTCCTCTTGTCCTGAGACTGAGACACCGTCCATCCATGGGTTAGGGTGCGAGCTATCCAGAGTATAGAGGAGGTTAGACATGGGGGTATCAACCCCCTCCAGGTGCTGGGGACAGCAAGCAGTGGGATCAGGAGAAATTTCAGTAGTGGACACATCCGCAGACCAAAATGTAGGAACCTTAGAGTCCACCATAGCGTCCATTCGAGGTAGCAGACAATTGATTCGGTCGTCCAAATATGGTAGTAGAAGATCACTCAGTTCCTCAGCTAATCGATGAAGTGCTTCAGTAGCCATATTCAGTGAATAGGGGTTGCTTTTGGTAACTGGAGAGAGAGATGTAGGGGAGGCACCTCAGCTCCGACCAGCAGTAAATCGTGATGACAACCCAGCAGGGAGATCCAATATCTCCCACATAACACAGAGATATCTAACGTAGGCTGCAGTGTCCCAAACAGCATGTGTGTTACAGTCTGTCCCCTCTAGGTTAAGCAGGCAGAAGTAGCAGAGCCCGCAGGTTTACTCGAGTGGGAGTCCCGTTTCGGCAGTCCAGCGCAGATCGCTACGGGCCAATAGTTCCCTGGGCGCGAGTCGTCCTCCTCACAAGCAGGGCACAGAGTCGTCGCCGCCCAGGCGATAGGTGGGGAGGAGGTAGGAGAGCAAGACAGTTTGGCTGGCAGGTTCGATGCCAAGAAGCACCGCAAGTGAAGGCACCCTCGTCGCCACGCCTGCTTTCGCGCCAAATTATGGCGGTCATACATGCCACTACGATTAGTGGCCAGACTCCGGTAGATATACCTTTTCTCTCCCAGATATAGACACCAACGTATTGTGCAGCCTGTTGTCAGTCCGATGCTTCAGTTTATTCCTTCCAAACTGCAGTGTAACGCTGAATGGAGGCGGATTCCAGGTGCCTTCTCCAGGAGAGCAACTAAAAAGCGGCCATACTGGATGCCCCGCCTACCGGAAGTCGGCATCAGCTTTCTTATTCAAGGATCCTGGGCGATAAGTGAGGTTAAAGTTAAACCGGGTGGAAAAGAGAGCCCATCTTGTTTGCCGTGGATTGAGACATGTATACTGTGATGGGATGTTGAGCTCCTTCTAAAAGATATCTCCATTCTTCGAATGCTAACTTAATGGCAAGCAATTCCTGCTCCCCGATGGTGTAGTTTTGTTCGGCAGGCAGGAATCTTCGAGAATAATAACCGCATGGATGGACCTTCTTGTCCTCGTAAACTTGGGATAAAACAGCCCCAACTGCCTCTGTGGAAGCATCCACCTCCATGAGAAATGGACAATTAAGGTCAGGTTGACGAAGAATGGGAGCAGACGTGAAGGCTTATTTCAAACCGAGGAGGGCTTTAGCAGCTTCAGGAGTCCAATTTGAGGCATCCGCTCCTTTATACGTTAAGGCCGTGATGGGTGCGACCAAGGTGGAGTAACTCTTAATAAATTCCCTGCAGAAATTGGCGAAGCCAACAAAGTGTTGAATCCCTTTGAGAGTCGTGGGAGCTGACCAGTCACGAATAGCTTGAACTTTGGCAGGATCCATCCGTAGCTCTGATCCGGAAATGATGAAACCCAAAATGGAATGGATGCTACCTCGAAGGTACATTTCTCCAATTTACAGTATAATCGATTCTTTCTCAGATGAGTTAACACTTCCTTGACTTGAAGACGGTGAGACTCTAGATCTTTGGAGAATATTAGGATTTCATCTAAGTATACCATCTAGCATTTATAGATAAGATCCCGAAAGAGTTCATTCACATAACTTTGGAAAACTGCTGGAGCATTACAGAGACCAAACAGCATTACGAGATACTCGTAATGCCCATCCAGAGTATTAAAGGCATTTTCCATTCATCCCCTGCATGGATTCTACTCAAGTTATAAGCGCCTCGAAAATAAAGTTTAGTAAAAACTGTGGCCCCCTTCACTCGATCGAACAATTCAGGGATCAGTGGAAGTGGATACCGATTTTTCATAGTGATCTCATTGAGTCTGCGGTAGTCAATACATGGTCGCAGGCCACCATCTTTTCTCTTGACAAAAAAGAATCCGGTCCCTGCAGGAGATGACGATGGTCTAATAAAGCCTTTGGCCAAATTCTCTTGCATGTAGTCAGCCATAGCCTGAGACTCAGGGATATATAACAGGTAAATTCGACCTCTGGGAGGAGTCCTACCCGGCACCAGAACAATCAGGCAATCCCATTCACAGTGAGGTGGTAAAGAATCTGCCCCTTGCTTACTGAAGACGTCTAGGTAAGACTGGTAAACTGTGGGTAATTCGGAGACATGAACTGAACAAAGAGGTTTAACTGAGGCCAAGCAAGCATTGGTGCAAGATTATCCCCAGGATTGGATCTCCATAGTTCGCCAACAGAGTTTTGGATTATGTTTTTGTAACCAAGGTAATCTGAAAATCACGTCATGAGAGGCTTTGGGAATCATGAGAAAGGAGATATATTCGGAGTGTTATACGCCTACTTTCATTCTAAGATAAGTAGTTTGAAAGGTGATTATGCCTTCAGGGATTCGACCGCAGTAACAGAAATTGCCTGTTCAAAGGGCACAGTCCGAATCTTAAATTGCTGGACGATGGTGGAAGAAATGGAGTTCCCAGCTGCTCCGGAGTCTAATAAAGCTGAGACAAAGAGGACAGAAGATGGAACTTCCAAATAAATGGGCAAAGTTGTCTCCTTTCCTGGAGAAAGCTAGGAGTAGGAGTTTTCCGGCCGGAGTTTACAGGACTTCACGAAGTGATCTGAAGAGCCGCAATACATACAGAGGTTCCCCTGACGGCGACGAGAACGCTCTTCTTCTGAAAGCCGAGAGCGACCGATTTGCATCGGCTCTTCAGTTGCTGGAGCAGGTGGAGATGAAGAAGGATCTTGCTGAGGTCTTAACTGGAAACTAAGACTTGGACGTTCGACCTTAGATTTCTCCAGACAGCGTTCCCTATACCGCAAGTCCAGTTTGTTACAAGTAGAAATCAGTTCATCCAATTTCGTGGGCACATCCCTAACCGTCAAGTCATCCTTAATCCTGTCAGAAAGGGCGTTCCAAAACGCAGCGATTAAGGCCTCCTCATTCCAATTCAATTCAGAAGACAAAGTACGGAACTGGATCACATACTGACTGACAGGACGCGAACCCTTTTGAAGACGAAGGATTTCAAGGGACGCTGAGGTGGTTTGGCCCAGCTCGTCGAAGATCTTCCTGAATGAAGAAACAAATTCAGCATAATTGTAGAGGATTGGGTCCCCTCTCTGCCAAAGCGGAGATGCCCACTCCAATGCTTGACCAGTGAGGAGAGAAATAATATATGCGATCTTTGTGCGGACCGATGGGGAAATTGGCCGACTGAAGCTCAAACTGGATTTCGCACTGGTTAAAGAATCCCCTACAAAGTTTCGGAGAGCCATAGAACTTGCTAGGTGGAGGTAGCTGCAGTCGTGATGTTGAGACTGTCGCCGGAGGAACTACTGCAGAGGAAGAGACTACAGGAGCCGGGGACTGTGGGGCCCTAATGGCCGCGTGAAGAGCCTCTAACCGGTCTGACATGGTTTGCATCAATTGAACAATTTGCAACTGAGTGAACTCCTGAATTTCCAGGCGTGAGAGAATGTGAGCCGTAGCATCGCCTCCAGAGGCCTGGTCGCCTATCGGATCCATGTGACCAGTGCATACTGTCAGAACAGGCTGTGTTTGTGGATCCATTGGAATCTGACCAACTGAAGGAGCAGATGTCCCTGAGTGCTGGAAACAAGGAGGATGAGGATAATTCCTTTTCATATATTTATTAAGGATAACAGATCAGAATGAGACTGTAGGAAGACTGAGACTAATTAGTTCAGGATTGGGAAACTGCAGGGAATAAAGTCACTGAATGATACGAGGGTGAGATTGAAGAACTGTGAGGAATATACTTAGGTTGATATAAAGACGAGACTGAAGAACTGTGAAGTTGAGTTGTTGAGTGATGCGAAGACGAGGCTGAAGAACTGTGAAGACTGTTAGCCGGATGATGTGAAAACGTGAATGTGGAATAGTGAAGACTGGTTGCTGGATGATGCAAATCTGTGAATGAAGAATAGTGAAGACTGGTTGCTGGATGATGCGAAGACGTGGATGAAGAACTGTGAAGACTGGTTGCTGGATGAAGCGAAGACGTGAATGAAGAACTGTGAAGACTGGTTGCAGGATGATGCAAAGACGTGAATGAAAAACTGTGAAGACAGGTTGCAGGATGATGTGAAGATGAGAATGAAGAGCATAGGCTTGGGTTGACTGGCGAACCACAGTGAGAATCCTACGGAATCAGAAGGCATCGGTGGGAGAGCGGTTGACCGTGACTGCACACTGGAGAGCTGGCGAGCGTTGTGCAGCAAGAGTCGGCTGAGATCTCGGAGAGCCTGACGGGACCAATTAACAAGAGACGCACAGACCAAACTGCGGGAGCACAGAGCTAATGCACAGAGTAACACAACAAAGCACTGGCACAGAATGCAATAATCCCAGCCTATTTATAGGCAGCAGGGAAACAGGATTGGCTGACACTCACCCATCACGCTCATTGGTGCTACCCTTGGTCTCCAACATGGCCGCTCCCAGCACTGCAGGTCCTCCCTCCAGCCTCCGGAAGCCGTCACTCCCGCCGTCGATCCAGCCGTGTTCCTGTACGGCCAAAGAGTGCCGCAGGCAGACGCAACGGCAGAGGATGGATCCCGGGACCTGCGGTGGTAAGCACCTGCCACGTGACAGTACCACCATCAGGTTCACATAACTATTCCTATAAAAAAAAACAATTTAGAGACTGTGCCTCGTTGAGACCATGAGATTAATTTATCCTATGAGCACATTTGATCCCCCTATTAACAATCCTTCTATAGAGACCTTCATTAGGCTAGTCCAGGCCTGGCCAACCTGTGGCTCTCCAGCTGTTGTAAAACTACAAGTCCCATCATGCTTTGCCACAGTTTTTCTATTAGGGAATGCTAAAACTCTGGCAGGGCATGCTGGGATGTGTAGTTTCACAACATCTGGAGAGCCACAGGTTGGCCAGGCCTGGGCTAGTCAAACGTGATTGTTCTTCCTTTATCTCTAAACAAAAGATCTCCTATTCTAATTTGACTAAAATGGAGAATTTAGCTATTAACTCATTGCAAGACAATATGGAATTGGTAATTCGCCCCTCTGACAAAGGGGGCGGTATTGTGTTGCTCAATAGAGCTGATTATGTTTTTGAGATAAAGAGACAACTTGCTGACACAGAATGTTATATAATGTTGACCTATGACCCCACCTATGCCTATAAGAAGGAGATAGATGCAATTATTAATTTAGGACTAGCCAATAGATGGATAGACGAACCAAATTCACAGTTTTTGACTCGGACACATCCCAGGACACCATTAATCTATGTAATGCTGAAAATTCACAAAACTTTGATACGGCCACCTGGTAGGCTTATTATTTCATCATGTGGGTCACTTTGTCAACCCCTTTCGTAGTACATAGATTTCTGGTTACAACCGGTAGTACAAAAAATGAGCTATTTTTTTAAGGGATACATCAGATTTTATTTGTAAACTTAATGCACTTGGCACTTTACCAAAATCCTGCTTATTGGTAACCCTTGATATAACCAGTTTGTATACCAACATTAAACATAGTGATGGTGCGGGTGCTTGTCTCCGCCAGTTCACACTACAAAGGCCCTGATATTAATTTTAAGTTGTTATTGTTAGAAGTGATTTCCTGTTTGAAAACTCGCATTACTTGCAGCTGAGGGGGACGGCGATGGGGTCCAATGTGGCTCCATCGTACGCCAACCTCTTCATGCATCTATTTGAGAAATAACACATTATGTCACACCCTTTCTTTTCGCAATTTATATATTTTTATGTAAGATATATAGACGATTTGTTTATGGTGTGGACTGGCAGAATCAACCACCTTATGGAGTTCATTGATGTCCTCAACTCACTCGATACCACCATCAGGTTCAGTTTCCTTTAGTGAAACGGTGATTATTTGGATGTATGTGTCCTTTTGCAATAAGGCGCTCTTTCCACTAAAATCTTTTAGGAAAGAAATGGATAAAAACACATTACTTATGGCAGACAGCTTTCACCCTGAACCCCTGAAATGTGGATTACCACTATCACAACTGCTTAGGGTGGTACGTATTACCTTAGACGCCAATTAACTTCTACAAACCCTGAAGGATATGGGCGCAAGGTTTATAGATAGGGGCTATGCAGAGCAAGAAATTCAAGATGTCGTTTCTCACTGTATGAATTTATTACGAGATCAAACCTTGAAATGTCGCAAATGCGACAATGATACAGACAGATTGATGTTTTCAATTACATTTTCTATTTCCTCTAAGCACATTCATGAGACTATTCTGAAACATTGGCACACAGTCCAGTCGGATGAGACCATTGGACCTTTTTGCCAGAAGAACCCCCTTTTTTGCTATAAAAGGAGTCAAAACATCAAAGACATTGTAGCCAAATCAGATATTGGGCCTATTATTGCAACCCAAGAATGGAGTATATAGATGTCATGGGTGTGTAAATTGCCAATGTTTGTGCTTGGGGGATAAGTTTGGGAATCCCGTTAAAGGTACTGTATACAACATAAAACACCATTTGGACTGTGATAGTTGGTTTGTAATATATGTGATTATATGTCCCTGCAACAAAGTTTATGTGGGGAAAACTATTCGCTCACTTAAAGAACGGATCTCTATGCATCAGTCATCTATTAAAAAGGCTACAGTGAAATTGGACTCTAACACTGCTCCAGTGGCGAGACATTTCCAGCTACATAAACATACACTCAGGGAATTTCGTTGTTTGCCAATTGACCATATTCTGCCCCTCGGAAGAGGTGGGGATCGGAATAAACTCCTTCTGCCGAAGGAATATATGTGGATTTATCGCCTTAATGCTGTTAGTCCTAATGGTCTCAACAAGGCACAGTCTCTAAATTGTTTTTTATAGGAATAGTTATGTGAACCTGATGGTGGTACATAACGATATATATTGTGTACTAATATGGCTGCTCTTCTTTTTTCATATATTGATGTTCTCTATTTGTTTGTATGTGTTTGTATTATGTTTGTATGACCATCTTTGAATACGCACAGAACAGTAATGATATTTAATATATTATTCATATTTGAACAAGTTGCTTATACATGAGTTTACTAGTGTTTTATACTGGGGCACCATGGTAACTGCTCCTTGTTGAGATATATTAATATAGTTTCTGTGGTAGCGCTGCTGCTATTTTGGCCATGTGATTTTCGGTTATACGGGATCCATTATATTATGCTTTTGGTTGCCCGAACAACGCGGGATTATTTGCCGCATCACTTCCAGTTACATGGGATCTAGTATATTACTTTTCACTACACGGAACCACTTCCTGCATGGTTGTGTCTATGTTGCCTTCGTGCAAAGGACCTGGACGTGACAAAACGAGTGGGCAGGAGACAACTTCCGCCCTTACAGCTCCTAATTGTTTCCTTCGTTCTCCGTTCGTTTAGGGTATTTTTTTTTTTCTATGCAGCATTGGACCCCTCGCGGGCTCGCTTCGCTCGCCACGCATCGGGCTCGGTGTCTCGCTTCGCTCGCCACACTTTTCTATTCCAAACAGATTGTGTCATGGACCCAGGGGGTTATGGGAAAGGTCCTTAGTGCGAAGAGAATCTAGACGCAACCCTTCCTGCATCGCTCCCCTGTTGCTCGGTGACACGATCGTCACTTCCTGTCCGGCCGCGTCACTTCCAGTTGTGCGGGACTCACATGGTTGCTGGGTTGTCCTGACAACCTGGGACAACTTCCGGTTTTGTTCTATTGTCATTTGACGAACTTCCGGTCTTGTGGAAGTGGGGTCTCAGGTGTAGTTTGTTGTTCACAGGTATGTTTACTAAGTCATGTTCTGTGTATATAGGAGATGGCTATGCAATTGTTTATATGCTCATGACTAAGGGGCTGTTGTAGCACACAAACGGCTGTCGAGCTGTTAAACCTTTTAGGATGAATGGCACTGCTTTACCACCCTGACATCTTTTGGATAAGTACTCCTGTTATGATATTTTTTGGTTATGATATGTCAATATCCAGTCTCCTATGCTTTGATGCACTTTTTTGAAATGCACTGCACTTTTTCATTGCTACATGCAGTAATAAATACTATGTGATTTTTTTCATTGAATTGGATGTTGCTATCTATCTTTGTCTCTCTCTCTCTCTCTCTCTATATATATATATATCTATATATATATATATCTATATATATATATATATATATATATATATATATATATAACGCGTTGAGTGTTTATACGTATGTATGACTATTAACAGATAAGCTGTTTTTTTTATCTTTACATTGTATGGACAACTATTTTACTATTAGGACCAGTTCTGAATAAATGTGTATATTTAAAAAAAAAAACGTATTGCACTATTGGTCCTTTCTGCTTTTATCCTTTATGTGTGAAGTTAAAACCGGGGAGAAGCACCACCAGGACAACTTTGATGAAAAATATCCCTGGGGGTCATTCCGAGTTGTTCGCTCGGTAAAAATCTTCGCATCGCAGCGATTTTCCGCTTAAGGCGCATGCGCAATGTCCGCAATGCGACTGCGCCAAGTAAATTTGCTATGCACTTCGGAATTTTACTAACGGCATTTTCATCTTTCTGGCGATCGTAATGTGATTGACAGGAAATGGGTGTTACTGGGCGGAAACAGGCAGTTTTATGGGCGTGTGGGAAAAAACGCTACCGTTTCCGGAAAAAACGCAGGAGTGGCTGGAGAAACGGGGGAGTGTCTGGGCGAACGCTGGGTGTGTTTGTGATGTCAAACCAGGAACGACAAGCAGTGAAATGATCGCAGATGCCGAGTAAGTCTGAAGCTACTCAGAAACTGCTACGAGGTATGTAATCGCAATATTGCGAATACATCGTTCGCAATTTTAAGATGCTAAGATTCACTCCCAGTAGGCGGCGGCTTAGCATGAGCAAATCTGCTAAAATCCGCTTGCGAACAACTCGGAATGACCCCCCCTATTATACATTGAAAACGTGATATTATGCTATTCAATTAGGTGGTTGGAATTCCACCAACTAAGGTACACCTTGAATTCACTGGGGTGATACTAAAGGTGGAGGTCACAATATATGTGAGATACTGCACTAGGAGGCGCCTATTCTCATTTTTTGTCTTTTAGATTTTCAAACGGTTAGCCTGAACAGCAAACCACTGGAGAAAAGGGCTGCCACCCCATATAAACGATAATAATGTAATATCACACTTGAATCCAATAAACAGCATTCATAGCTTGCATGCTTATTTTATAAATCAACTGGAAATAACTTTTACTGTTGCAACTAAGCATTAACAACACAAAAATCAATTGGAAATAATATACACTGATGCAACATCTAAGAGTTAATACACAGGAGGCTTTTCAATGATTAAACACCGCTTATAACTCATTTGTAAGCTTATTTTATATAAAACAACATCAGAAGGGGATGAACAGTGGGTGTTTCAGGGTGTGGTTAGAGGCGGACTTTACATATTTAGGGGCGTTTCCACCTGTCACTTTGCGTTTGACGGAATATGGTGCTCTCTCTACTCACCTCCCAAACAGGGAAATGGTGAATGCCATGCTGGATCAGCTCCCTGCAGCGACCTCTGCAACTGAGGAGCTGTGTAAGTGCGTCCCCATACGGGAAGGGGGGGATGGGGGGAATGTCTGTAACAGGCTGTCGCCTGGGAGGGAGAGGTCACTGCCAGCTTCTCGTACGAAGATGCTGCTGCTCCCGGACTGATAGGAGGCTGTCAGCGCTGCTTCACGTGCTCTACCGAATATAGGCATGCTGCATATAATTTAAATCAGCATAGAGATGAGACTAAGATGCATTTTAATGGAAAAAGTTGAACATAAAGATTCTCTGTACTACTGAGTCATGCCACGGCATGGCATGACTAGAAAGGCTGTTTAATGTGACCGCAGCAAAGATGCAGTAGGACAAATCTGTAGGTGTTGGAACAGGGTGCAGACCACCTGAGCAAGCTTGTGTCTTATATCTGCGTACCATACTTGCCCAATCTTTCAGAACAGCCGGGAGGTGCCCCGTTCTGGCACACGGAATGGCTATCTACGGTGATCTGCTGCCTGGTCCGGCACCCGGAATGGCTGTGTAATGTGGTCTGGGTTTTGGGCACCTATTTCAAGCACCCGGAATGGCTATCTAAGGTGGTCTGCGGCCCATTCCGTCACCCGGAACGGCTATCTAAGGTGGCCTGCACCCTATTCTGGCACACGGAATGGCTATCTATGGTGAACTGCTGCCTGTTCCGGCACTCAGTATGGCTGTGTAATGGGGTTTGGGTGTTCTGCAACCCATTCTGGTACCCGGAAAGGCTATCTAAGTTGATCTGCACCCTGTTCTGGCACCCGGAATGCTATCGACGGTGATCTGCTGCCTGTTCCGGCACCTGGAATGGCTGTGTAATGAGGTCTGCATTTTCTGCACCCAGTTACGGCACCCAGAACGGCTATCTAATGTGGTCTGCGCCCCATTCCAGCACCCGGAATGCCTATTTTTGGTGGTCTGCAGCCTGTTCCGGCTGTGAAAGGTGGTCTTGGTGTTCTGCACCTCCTTCCAGCACACGGAACAGCTATCTAAGGTGGTCTGTGGCACATTCCGGCACTCGGAACTGCTATCTAAGGTGGAATGCGCCCCGTTCCGGCACCCGGTATGGGTATCTAAGGTGGTCTGCATCCTGTTCCAGCACCCAGAATGGTTCTCTATGATGGTTTGAGCCCTGTTCCTGCACTCAGAACAGGTATCTAAGGTTGTCTGGGTGTCCTGCACACCATTCCGGCACCTGAAACAGCAATCTAAGGTGGTCTGCATCCTATTCCGGCACCCGGAACGACTTTCTAAGGTGGACTGCGCCCCATTCCGGCACCCGGAATGCTATCTACGGTGATCTGCTGCCTGGTCCGGCACCTAGAATGGCTGTGTAATGTGGTCTGGATGTCCTGCACCCCGTTCTGGTACATGAAATAGCTATCTAACTTAGTCTGTGTCCCATTCCGGCACCCGGAACGGCTATATAAGGTGGACTGCGCCCCGTTCCGGCACCCGGAATGCTATCTACGGTGATCTGGTGCCTGGTCTGGCACCCGGAATGGCTGTGTAATGTGGTCTGGATGTCCTGCACCCCGTTCTGGTACATGAAATAGCTATCTAATGTAGTCAGCGTCCCGTTCCAGCACCCAGAATGGCTATCTAATGTGGACTGTGCCCTGTTCCAGCACTCGGAATGCTATCTACGGTGATCTGCTGCCTGGTCCAGCACCCGGAATGGCTATGTAATGTGGTCTGGATATCGTGCACCGCGTTCCGATACACGAAATAGCTATCTAATGTAGTCTGCATCTCGTTCCAGCAACCGGAACGGCTATCTAAGGTGGACGGCGCCCTGTTCCGGCACCCGGAAAGCTATCTACGGTGATCTGCTGCCTGATCCGGCACTCAGTATGGCTGTGTAATGTGGTTTGGGTGTTCTGCAACCCATTCTGGTACCCGGAAAGGCTATCTAAGGTAATCTGCACCCTGTTCTAGCACCCGGAATGCTATCGACGGTGATCTGCTGCCTGTTCCGGCACCTGGAATGGCTGTGTAATGTGGTCTGCATTTTCTGCACCAAGTTACGGCACCCAGAACGGCTATCTAATGTGGTCTGCGCCCCATTCCAGCACCCGGAATGCCTATTTTTGGTGGTCTGCAGCCTGTTCCGGCTGTGAAAGGTGGTCTTGGTGTTCTGCACCTCCTTCCAGCACACGGAACAGCTATCTAAGGTGGTCTGTGGCACATTCCGGCACTCGGAACTGCTATCTAAGGTGGAATGCGCCCCGTTCCGGCAACCGGAATGGGTATCTAAGGTGGTCTGCATCCTGTTCCAGCACCTGGAACGGTTGTCTAAGATGGTTTGAGCCCTGTTCTGGCACCCGAAACAGCTATCTAAGGTGGTCTGCGCCCTATTCCGGCACCCTTAACAGCTATCTTAGTTTGTCTGTGTGTCCTGCACACCATTCCAGCACATGAAACAGCTATCTAAGGTGGTCTGCATCCTGTTCCAGCACCCAGAACGGTTCTCTATGATGGTTTGAGCCCTTTTCCTGCACTCAGAACAGGTATCTAAGGTTGTCTGGGTGTCCTGCACACCATTCCAGCACCTGAAACAGCAATCTAAGGTGGTCTGCATCCTATTCCGGCACCCGGAACGGCTATCTAAGGTGGACTGCACCCCATTCCGGCACCCGGAATGCTATCTACGGTGATCTGCTGCCTGGTCCGGCACCTTGAATGGCTGTGTAATGTGGTCTGGATGTCCTGCATCCCGTTCTGGTACCTGAAATAGCTATCTAATGTAATCTGCGTCCTGTTCCAGCACCCAGAACGGCTATCTAAGGTGGACTGCACCCGTTCCGGCACCTGGAATGCTATCTACAGTGATCTGCTGCCTGGTTCAGCACCCGGAATGGCTATTTAATGTGGTCTGGATGTCCTACACCCCGTTCCGGTACATAAAATAGCTATCTAACTAAGTCTGTGTCCCATTCCGGCACCCGGAACGGCTATCTAAGGTGGACTGCGCCCCGTTCCGGCACCCGGAATGCTATCTACGGTGATCTGGTGCCGGGTCCGGCACCCGGAATGGCTGTGTAATGTGATCTGGATGTCCTGCACTCCGTTCTAGTACATGAAATAGCTATCTAATGTAGTCTGCGTCCCGTTCCAGCACCCAGAACGGCTATCTAAGGTGGACTGTGCCCTGTTCCAGCACCCGGAAT